>NC_064641.1:221003830-221619455 GCF_023864345.2 Schistocerca serialis cubense | reverse complement strand
CCGACAATTACTGAATTATCACAGCGAGGCAAGGAGCGCAGAATGTTCCTGTAAACGAGGGCAAACGCGCCTATACACCCATAGCCATTGCCTCATAGGTGTGGGCTCGGCCCGTTTTATAGAGAGGCTTTTGGAGCTAAAGAACACATTCTGTCGTGCTGTCATTCTGCCCGTGTCCACCAGGACCAGTGAGAATGACAGTCTATTGAGTTTCAGTGAAACCACGACAAACTTATTAATGATGGCGAGCTTGCTACTTGCTTGCTGACTTCAGCTCCAAGATGCAGCCAATCTGATGCGTACCACAGCTGTGGTCTGCTCTTGTTGCATACCTGGTCATTCGCGGATAGGGAGAGGCAGGCGTGGCCAGCCTTCCTACACTACGGGTCATCGTGGATGATCTACAAGGTGCCATTTTCGCACCGACCAGGTGTGGTGCGTCCGCACAGCCTCCTGGCTGACGCCTGAGTATCTGTTGCCGACTTGTTCGATCCATGGTGGAGAACCAGGAGCTCGTCTTCACAACAATCAGCATCCTAGAACACAGTCGTCAGGCTCCACCTGAGGGCACAATAGGCTGTCTTCGAGAGTGCTGAGGTGGGAGCCATACTAAAGTGCGCGTCATATATCTTGGCGGCCGAGTTTAGGTTCGTTCTGCGCATCTGACGTCACAAAACACAGTCAGCCAATGAACAGAGAACGACGTTGCCAGATCTCGACAGCAGTGCAGAGCACGGACGAGTGTCTTCAGTTTTAGAAACGTTCAGTCATAAATAAAGTAATAGAACAAAAGCAATGTCTTGATAGCAGACTTTCTTTTACAGAAAGTTTGGAAAAAGCATTCTTTATACCAATTGCTTCACATTATATTAATTAATTAAACCAAACAAGCAATAAGACTCCTAATTCAGGCGATAGCAAGGAAAGATGTTTGTTTCGATCTCACGAACTGCTTTTTCGCAATAAAGAACAGTGGTAATTGTTTATTTCCTATTGTACTTCTACGAAGCGTGAGTAATTCATAGTCATACCAACAGTGTTTATAAGTAGTTGCATGAGGTGTTAGAGTCCTTATAGAGTTACACTGTTCAATGAGCTGAGGTAGCGGAACGGTTAAGGTGTTGGGCTGCCAAGTGAAAGGTTATGAGTACAAACCTTGTGCGGTGCTTAATATTTTCTTTATTTAAAAACAATATTGGAGTGCCTTACTTCACGAATTTTATTTGTTTGAATGAAATTTCTAGTGCTTTGCCTCTTCATTAACTTTTTCGCTGCTGCAGACACGTGCTCCCCGCATTCCGCGCTGTGCGCGATTTTGTCATCACTGCACTTCTCGCCTGTGCAGACACATGGTGTTCCCACTGCTTTGACACACTTATCATTCGATTTCACAAAAACTATTTGGCCAAAAAATTTGATTTTTACACGTCTTCTTGCCTGATACCTTCCCCCCATAAATGACTTAATTTTGTTTTGATGTGCAGCATTAAATGTAGTAAACCATTGCACGAAATTTTGAAGAGTTTGCAGAGGTAAAAGTCCATAGCGTATACTTTCCGTATGGTCGATTTTAGTTGCCACAATGCTGAGAATGAAATGTGGACAAGATACCTAAATTTCATATAATATTTACTGTATAACAATATCTCATTTAATTTAAGAACCACATAGGTGTCGTATGTAATATTGAGAAATATTCCGTCTTTCGCGACTGTAATAAAAGTTTTATATACACACGGCGCGTTTGGCTTTATTTTAACGCACTTCCATCGGTGAAAGGTATGGCACATACACAATGGTATTCATGTTCTATTTCTTGTTTTTGTTCCACAGTCGCAGTTTTACCAATGGTATTGAAATATATCCCTCTTCTGCAACTGTAATAAGCGACTTATTTAGACCAGACGCGTTTCTCTCTTTTGAAGCATCATAGGAGGACTGTATTTTGTGTCCTCCATTGCCAAGTAACCTTTCGTAGTTTTGTGCTGCGGTAGCACAATATTCAACGTTTGTGTTGGCTCATCAGTGTTTTAGCAAATAAATGCTGTTTGTGTGTGCCACACACAAAATTATATTTGACATAGCTCTGAGCACTTCACTGACAAACGGTATATTCAAGTCCTAATGCTTTTGTAAGTCCACAGTTTTGTTTAATGTATTTTGTCTACTTCCTTTTGATTGATTGAAGTGCTTTAAAATAAAGCCAAACGTGCCCAGTGTAAGTTAAACTTTTGTTACAGTCGCGAAAGGTGGAATATTTCTCAATATTACATACGACATTTATGTGGTACTTAAATTAAATGAAATGTATAGGTATCTTGTCCACATTTCATTCTCAACATTGCGGCAACTAAAATCGACCATACGGAAAGTATACTCTATGGACTTTTACCTCTGCAAACTCTTCAAAATTTCGTGCAAAGGTTTACTATATTTAATGCTGCATAATAACTGCGTTGAACATCGAAACAAAATTAAGTCATTTATGGGGGGAAGGTATCAGTCAAGAAGATAGGTAAAAATCTAATTTTTGAGCCAAATAGTTTTTGTGGAATCGAATGATAAAGAGTGTCAAAGCAGTCGGAACACAATGTGTCTGCACAGGCGAGCAGAGCAGAGACAAAATCGCCCACAGCGCGGAATGCAGGGAGCACGTCTTTGTAGCAGCGAAAGGGTTAATGCGGCCGTGGTGGCTTTACTTCACGAACTGCGCGCTCCCCCCTACACGTAAGCTTGCAACTATGCTATACTATGGCGCTGCTCCTATTGGCGCGTGCGTCGTGTGCAACTGGCAACGCAGCAATCTCCAGCGTCTGGGCGGGCACGCGCGAGCCGCCAAGATAAAAGAATTGAACTTTTTTTTTATAGTCACCGCGGAACATCTGTGTGGGCAGTGCCTTCCTCACCCCGCCACTGTCGCCATCACAGCCAGCAGTGGCGACGTCATGGTTCACTGACTGAGCGTCAGATCTGCTTTGCTGCACTTGCGCTTACATCAAGCAGCCGGCCAGCTCTGAAGACACTTAAATCTTTGTACACATAAATAAATATTATTTACAGATACTACCGTATCACTGAAGCCTCCGGGAGTGCGCTGGACCACTCACCAGCTCGAGCTACCGATCACGACGTGAGCACGGCACACAGGTCGCAACAGTACCTAAGGGATTGAAATCTGAGGATATGGACGTTGCAGATGCGTATCCTAAGGGCTTGAAATCTGAGGATATGGACGTTGCAAATGCGTATTGCCTCTTAGGAACTGAGCATTCAGAAAGGATCATTCGAGAAACTACTTGACAGATCTTTAAACATGGCTAAAGATGAAGTATTGCGTGTAAACTCTCTAAGAAACGAATAGAAACAGCAAATGAGGTTGACAATGCCCTTAACTATGCTTAGAATGACACTTTACTGACTCAATGATGGCAACATTTATTTGTGACTAAATACCTAGATTCAAGTAAAAAAAATAAGTTACAGACACATTCCTACCACAAGTGATAAATATCTAAAAAATGTAACGCGAAAATTATAGTGACATCTCCTCACGACATTTACCTTCTGTATCCAGCTCAGCTGATGTTAAGAACTTCATTTAAAGTACAATTACCGAAACTGTCAAGCAGAGCTGATGTCGAGTTAGCCTGCTACAAGCAAAAACGCCCTGATGTAAGAGTATGTAACAAAACCTGTGGCTGTTACAAAAACTGAGCATTCTTTTTCCAAGCTAAAAACTCAATTAAGTAAGACAAGAACTTTGACCTCTAGGCACGTACATTTTATTAGCAATTGACACTTTTACCAACATCTTCGTACTTCTCCTTTGAAGGTATCTTTTCGCTCCTGTTTTTGTCTTGGTGTATTGTATCAGGTACCATTTTACTTTTCGTGACATTGTTCTGTGTTGTAATCAATTAATTTTAGTGTTTTTATTTTGAGTGTAAGATGATTATCTTAGTAATTAAATATAGATTCTTATAATAAACACTTTGGTACTGGACTGAATTACTGTGTACTTTGGGTAGTGGGCAGGATTTGTTATCTGCAATGATGTGATGCCGAATTGGTGCTTCATGTATTTATAAATCAGGGAAAAACTCTTAATATTAAATTTTACTTTACTAAAGTATTAAAAGTAAAGTGCAGTGTTTCTATCTTTTCGTTTTTTTTTAAAGTCCAGTTAGAGGAAAACATTCAGAATAATGGTGTAGTATAGTGCTTCTCTCTCTCTCTCTCTCTCTCTCTCTCTCTCTCTCTCTCTCTCTCTGTGTGTGTGTGTGTGTGTGTGTGTGTGTGTGTGTGTGTGTGTGTGTGTGTGTGTGTGGTTTGGATGACGGGGGGAACGCTGGCTGACTATAAGAAACAATATCCAATGTGTTACGGAAGTCCTGTTGAATAGTTTGGGGCAGGCTTGCGGTGTCCGTACGGGGCCTTACATTATTGATTAATTATTCAAGCAGTATTTAACTAGAAGCTGGAAACGGTGTGTGTGACTTTGAACCGAAATTCACTTGTTTGTGTTCGGTATCTTTAGATTTCAATATGTGTGCAAGTACACTAACAATGTACTATATTGCTTCCATGTTAACATCGTTTTGTGCTTATGATTATGTACGCAGGACATCCACTTTGAAGTGTCAGGACTCGCGCTCGGTAAGCAACAACTCACTCCTCGATAGACGAGGAACAATAAAACATTTATTGTAAACAACACCCTACAACTCTGTGAGTTGTTAATAATTTAGTCACTAGAAAAAGTCACTACGACCCTTGTTGGCACGGTGGACTGTCTATTGTCTATTTGTAAGTAGTCTTCAAAAAATTTATATTAGTTGTCCGTAACTAAAGTTCAATGAATGTCACACGGGCAAAATCTGTGTCCTGATGAGGGCCACTGTTTTGCGGTGACTGTTCAACAGTACTAACACAATGCAAAGTCAGCGAATACCACAGTCTTGGCACCGGAGCTGCATGAGGCAAGTATTTCTTTGCAGTGGACAGCTGGCAGCTCCATGTTGGTTCTGTAAGACCTCCAGGTTGGTACCTTGGCTTCGACTGCTGGGAACTGGCCATGTTCAAAGGTGTGTGAATTCCGAAGTGACCAAACTGCTGAGGTCATCGGTCCCTAGACTTATACACCACTTCAACTACCTTACGCTAAGGACAACACACAGACCCATGCCCGAGGGAGGACTCGAACCTCCGGTGGGAGCGGACGCGGAGTCTGTGACATGGCGCCATAAACTGCGCGGCGACTGGCCGTGAAATACGTTAAATGCAGTGCTCATGGAAAACTGTGTAGCGGTCAGTTACTGAACATGTGATGAGGGAAAAAAATGGTTCAAATGGTTCTGAGCATTATGAGACTCAACATCTGAGGTCATCAGTCCCCTAGAAGTTTTAACTACTTAAACCTAACTAACCTAAGGACATCACACACACCCATGCCCGAGGCAGGATTCGAACCTGCGACCGTAGCAGCAGCGCAGTTCCGGACTGATGCACCTAGAACCCCTCGGCCACAACGGCCGGCTGTAATGAGGCGGAAGCGAACAAATCCGCACTGGTTGTGCCTCTTAGGGGCGATGTGGCTGCCTGCTATCAGCGAAGTGAGCTCCTCTGGTCGCTACGGCTGTGTACAGAGTTGTCCTTGACAATACAATGCTGTTGCTGGTGACCTCTGGAACTATTACTACACTACTGGCCATTAAAATTGCTACACCACGAAGATGACGTGCTACAGACGCGAAATTTAACCGACAGGAAGAAGATGCTGTGATATGCAAATGATTAGCTTTTCAGACATTCACACAAGGTTGGCGCCGGTGGCGACACCTACAACGTGCTGACATGAGGAAAGTTTCCAACCGATTTCTCATACACAAACAGCAGTTGACCGGCGTTGCCTGGTGAAACGTTGTTATGATGCCTCGTGTAAGGAGGAGAAATGCGTACCATCACGTTTCCGACTTTGATAAAGGTCGGATTGTAGCCTATCGGCGTTGCGGTTTATCGTATCGCGACATTGCTGCTCGCGTTGGTAGAGATCCAATGACTGTTAGTAGAATATGGAATCGGTGGGTTCAGGAGGGTAATGCGGAACGCCGTACTGGATCCCAACGGCCTCGTATCACTAGCAGTCGAGATGACAGATATCTTATCCGCATAGCTGTAACGGATCGTGCAGTCACGTCTCCATCCCTGAGTCAACAGATGGGGACGTTTGCAAGACGACAACCATCTGCACGAACAGTTCGACGAAGTTTGCAGCAGCATGGACTATTAGCTCGGAGACCGTGGCTGTGGTTACCCTTCACGCTGTATCACAGACAGGAACGCCTGCGATGACGACGAACCTGGGTGCACGAATGGCTAAACATCATTTTCTTCGGATGAATCCAGGTTCTGTTTACAGCATCATGATGGTCGCATTCGTGTTTGGTGACATCGCGGTGAACGCACGTTCGAAGCGTGTATTCGTCACCGCCATACTGGCGTATCACCCGGCGTGATGGTATCGGGTGCCATTGGTTACACGTCTCTGTCACCTCTTGTTCGCATTGACGGCGCTTTGAACAGTGGCCGTTACATTTCAGATTCGTTACGACCCGTGGCTCTATCCTGCATTCGATCCCTGTGAAACCCTACATTTCAGCAGGATAATGTACGACCGCATGTTGCAGGTCCTGTACGGGCCTTTCTGGGTACAGAAAATGTTCGACTGTTGCCCTGGCCAGCACATTCTCCAGATCTCTCACCATTTGCAAACGTCTGGTCAATGGTGGCCGAGCAACTGGCTCGTCACAATATGCCAGTCACTACTCTTGAAGGACTGTGGTATCGTGTTGAAGCTGCATGGGCAGCTGTACCTGTACACGGCATCCAAGCTCTGTTTGACTCAATGCCTAGGCGTATCAAGGCCGTTATTAGGGCTAGAGGTGGTTGTTCTGGGTACTGATTTCTCAGGATCTATGTACCCAAATTGTGTGAAAATGTAATCACATGTCAGTTGTATATAATATATTTGTCCAATGAATACCCGTTTATCATCTGCATTTCTTCTTGGTGTAGCAACTTTAATGGCCAGTAGTGTATTTTAGTTCTCGCTGCCGTTCCTCCTATGAGCTCGTGTATCGGCTACCCGCAGTGTTCTCGTGTCAAGCTGATGTGCTATGTCGTGGCACATAGCCTAATTCCCAGTATTTGAACCCAATATAGGTTGATTCACACTTGCCGGAAGATCAACGTCACGTTTTTGAACGTCGATTGTCAGAGGAATTCCTAAACATTGACACTATACGGCAAGTCATCGTCGAAAGAACGCCGTGACGTTACAGCTCATTCAAAAAATATTCAGCAGAAGCGCTATTTCGTAGTTCATAATAGATCGTCATAAAATGCCGAACTTCGCTTTAAAGCAGTTTGCAATGATTGCTGTTGCACTTCATGATGAGGAATAAAGAGCAAAAAGAGTCTGGGTTAGGAAAATGTTAAAAAATCTAAACTGTGAAGGTGAGTTCCACACTGTTTACAGGCGCTGGAAGAAGAGGAGTCATCGTTTTATAAATATATAATAATGTCTAGACAAACGTTCTTTTTTACCTGTGAAGCACAATACAAATAAAAATTAGGAAGAGAAATAAAGATTTAGACGTCCAATATCACCTTGACAGAAGCTGATGGTTTGCCTACGGTATGTCTAGATGGGCCGTTTTAATGGTCTCGAACTATGTTCCATATATTTCTGCTACTTGCTGTTCGTCATTAATTTATTACCAATCTTATTTTAAACTTCTGCATGCCGCATCAACTTTACTCCCTATTCTCCTTTTCGCTGTTCCACTGGAAAATTCGTGAGCCCAGCTCACTGAACAATAAAGGTATCGTTTATTTTGCAGTGTATTCCTTCACTGTATAAAGCAAAATACTTTAACTTAGTATTGTCTTCTAGTATATATTAAGTCCTCTACGCGATAGCAGTCAGTGGGGAATACTTTAGTATTAGATCACACTGCGTACTTAATGTAACAGTTGCTCGCTAAGTAGGCTACACTGTGGCCCGTGGAAACATTTTTTACGAGAAATCTTGACGTGACGCTGACGTCAACTGACGTGTCGATGACGTTCCGTTGTCGGTGTGTGTGAATGGCACCATTTGAACTACAGAGGAGAATCTCTTGACGTGACGCAGGTGACGTTGACGTTTTGTCAAGTGTGAATCCACCTTAATACAAACTGTCTGGCATGGGTTGCAAGGATATGTGTTACTCCAGTGATTACAAAGTCACGTCAGATTTAAAAAGAATTTATCAGTATGAGTCCACTTATCAGTACGACGTGGCACCCCCTCTGGCCTGGATGCACGCACTAATTCGATTGGGAAGCGTACTGTAAACCCGTTGTATCGTCTCCTGATGCAAGCTAATCCAGACGTTGTAACTGGTCCTTGATGTCCTAGATACTGCACTGGGACATCCTAGGTAGCCCCACACCTGCGGTATACGGGACAGATCTGGGGACATTGTTGTCCACAAGAGTGCCTCAACATCACACAGGCAGTTCATAGACACACGTGCCTTGTGTGGATGAGCGTTCTCCTGAAATTTTACCACAATATTGTCACACTAAAGGTAACACGTAAGGACGCAGGATGCCTGTGATGTACCGTTGTGCCTGGCTCGCTACTAATCATGTCCTGAAATCATTTTCGATGCCTCCCCACACCATGACGCCAGTTGTAACACCGCTGTCTCTCTCAAATAAAAAAAATAAATAATAAAAAAAAACCTGGAAGAATGAGACCTCTCACGAGGTCTGCGCCATCCTCTCCGACGATCGTCATCCAGAGTAGAGAAGAACCCTGATTCATCGCCCAACACAATGTGACGCTAATGATTCGCGTCCTGGTGACGGCATCACTTCAAACGCAGCAGTTTGTCTTGCGCTGTTAATGGCTGCCTAAGCAGGGAATGGTAATTCCTTAGGCTGACTGCTGGTAGTCTGACAAATGGTGCAGGGTGACACACAGTATTTCAGGGAGTTCACTATTTGTTACGTTTCTCTTGGTGCACAATATGGCAATAGTCTCTTGGGGTGGTCCAGTGTGGTCTATCAGAACCTTTACAACGAGAACGCCCGCTCTGGCGTTCTCATATAGTCCACCATTGTGCCGCTGCCGCATGAAAATGTCCTACAAATCTGGGCGTTGCACAATTCGACCGGCTAGCTAAATGGAGACACAAAATGAGACCCCTTTCAAAGTCTGTCAGGTGCTGATAACGCTGTCCTAGACGAGTACGCGGCTTCTCCATATCCTGTACAGTGATCACAATATATGAAGCCGTTCACTTCCGATATATGCTCTATCAACCCTGGTAACGACGCTAAACACGAACAAAGCTATTGCACTCTGGTGGCGGTTCTGCCTGTCACAGAGGACATTGCAACTCTAATGACTTAAGAGTTCATGCCCGACGATGGTGTGTAGTTATATTGACATCCGACCGGGTGCTTTTTCTTCTTTTTGTCAGGTAGTGTAGTTTCTCTTACAAATATGTACAGACTGACCAGAAAGTCCGGGATACTACATATATACACTCCTGGAAATGGAAAAAAGAACACATTGACACCGGTGTGTCAGACCCACCATACTTGCTCCGGACACTGCGAGACGGCTGTACAAGCAATGATCACACGCACGGCACAGCGGACACACCAGGAACCGCGGTGTTGGCCGTCGAATGGCGCTAGCTGCGCAGCATTTGTGCACCGCCGCCGTCAGTGTCAGCCAGTTTGCCGTGGCATACGGAGCTCCATCGCAGTCTTTAACACTGGTAGCATGCCGCGACAGCGTGGACGTGAACCGTATGTGCAGTTGACGGACTTTGAGCGAGGGCGTATAGTGGGCATGCGGGAGGCCGGGTGGACGTACCGCCGAATTGCTCAACACGTGGGGCGTGAGGTCTCCACAGTACATCGATGTTGTCGCCAGTGGTCGGCGGAAGGTGCACGTGCCCGTCGACCTGGGACCGGACCGCAGCGACGCACGGATGCACGCCAAGACCGTAGGATCCTACGCAGTGCCGTAGGGGACCGCACCGCCACTTCCCAGCAAATTAGGGACACTGTTGCTCCTGGGGTATCGGCGAGGACCCTTCGCAACCGTCTCCATGAAGCTGGGCTACGGTCCCGCACACCGTTAGGCCGTCTTCCGCTCACGCCCCAACATCGTGCAGCCCGCCTCCAGTGGTGTCGCGACAGGCGTGAATGGAGGGACGAATGGAGACGTGTCGTCTTCAGCGATGAGAGTCGCTTCTGCCTTGGTGCCAATGATGGTCGTATGCGTGTTTGGCGCCGTGCAGGTGAGCGCCACAATCAGGACTGCATACGACCGAGGCACACAGGGCCAACACCCGGCATCATGGTGTGGGGAGCGATCTCCTATACTGGCCGTACACCACTGGTGATCGTCGAGGGGACACTGAATAGTGCACGGTACATCCAAACCGTCATCGAACCCATCGTTCTACCATTCCTAGACCGGCAAGGGAACTTGCTGTTCCAACAGGACAATGCACGTCCGCATGTATCCCGTGCCACCCAACGTGCCCTAGAAGCTGTAAGTCAACTACCCTGGCCAGCAAGATCTCCGGATCTGTCCCCCATTGAGCATGTTTGGGACTGGATGAAGCGTCGTCTCACGCGGTCTGCACGTCCAGCACGAACGCTGGTCCAACTGAGGCGCCAGGTGGAAATGGCATGGCAAGCCGTTCCACAGGACTACATCCAGCATCTCTACGATCGTCTCCATGGGAGAATAGCAGCCTGCATTGCTGCGAAAGGTGGATATACACTGTACTAGTGCCGACATTGTGCATGCTCTGTTGCCTGTGTCTATGTGCCTGTGGTTCTGTCAGTGTGATCATGTGATGTATCTGACCCCAGGAATGTGTCAATAAAGTTTCCCCTTCCTGGGACAATGAATTCACGGTGTTCTTATTTCAATTTCCAGGAGTGTAGTTTAACGGTTACCTTTTGGGTATTCTGTGTGCAATAATACAGACTGTAGTCCAGAGTGTAGTGTTAGAATGAGCGGTTGGTCTGACTGTGCACTGGCTGTTTCAGGCCTGACGGCGGCAGACACGGTGTCTGGCGCGCTGGTGGTGCGCCGCCCGGAGTCGAAGGAGTCGCTGCGGCCGCTGTACGACCGCGACGAGCGCGAACACCTGGTGCTGGTGTCGCAGCTCGCCGAGGCGCCCGCCACGCTGCTGCCGCCCGGCGCAGACGCCGCCGGCCGCGCGCTGCTCATCAACGGCCGCCAGCAGGTAACCGGCGCCGAGCTGACACGAGGCATGCCGTACCTCCTAATATCGCTTCGGACCTCCTCTTGCCCGGCTTAGTGCGGCAACTCCACGTGGTATGGATTGGACAAGTCCTTGGAAGTCCTCTGCAGAAATACTGAGCCAGTCGGTCTCTGTTGTTGTTGTTGTTTTCAGTCCTGAGACTGGTTTTATGCAGCTCTCCATGCTACTCTATCCTGTACAAGCTTCTTCATCTCCCAGTACTTACTGCAACCTACATCCTTCTGAATCTGCTTAGTGTATTCATCTCTTGGTCTCCCTCTACGATTTTTACCCTCCACGCTGCCCTCCAATGCTAAATTTGCGATCCCTTGATGCCTCAGAACATGTCCTACCAACCGGTCCCTTCTTTTCATCAAGTGGTGCCACAAACTCCTCCCCAATCCTATTCAATACCTCCTCATTAGTTATGTGATCTTCCCATCTAATCTTCAGCATTCTTCTGTAGCACCACATTTCGAAAGCTTCTATTCTCTTCTTGTCCAAACTGTTAATCGTCCATGTTTCACTTCCATACGTGGCTACACTCCATACAAATACTTTCAGAAACGACTTCCTGACACTTAAATCTATACTCGATGTTAACAAATTTCTCTTCTTCAGAAACACTTTCCTTGCCATTGCCAGCCTACATTTTATATCCTCTCTACTTCGACCATCATCAGTTATTTTGCTCCCCAAACAGCAAAACTCCTTTACTACTTTAAGTGTCTCATTTCCTAATCTAATTCCCTCAGCATCACCGGACTTAATTCGACTACATTCCATTATCCTCGTTTTGCTTTTGTTGATGTTCATCTTATATCCTTCTTTCAAGACACTGTCCATTCCGTTCAACTGTTCTTCCAGGTGCTTTGCTGTATCTGACAGAATTACAATGTCATCGGCGAACCTCAAAGTTTTTATTTATTCTCCATGGATTTTAATACCTACTCCGAATTTTTCTTTTGTTTCCTTTACTGCTTGCTCAATATACAGATTGAATAACGTCGGGGAGAGGCTACAACCCTGTCTCACTTCCTTCCAAACCACTGCTTCCCTTTCATGCCCCTCGACTCTTATAGCTGCCATTTGGTTTCTGTAAAAATTGTAAATAGCCTTTCGCTCCCTGTATTTGACCCCTGCCACCTTCAGAATTTGAAAGAGAGTATTCCAGTCAACATTGTCAAAAGCTTTCTCTAAGTCTACAAATGCTAGAAACGTAGGCTTGTCTTTCTTAATCTATTTTCTAAGATAAGTCGTAAGGTCAGTATTGCCTCACGTGTTCCAACATTTCTACGGAATCCAAACTGATCCTCCCCGAGGTCCGCTTCTACCAGTTTTTCCATTCGTCTGTAAAGAATTCGCGTTAGTATTTTGCAGCTGTGACTTGTTAAACTGATAGTTCGGTAATTTTCACATCTGTCAACACCTGCTTTCTTTGGGATTGGAATTATTATATTCTTCTTTAAGTGTGAGGGTGTTTCGCCAATCTCATAAATCTTGCTCACCAGATAGTAGAGTTTTGCCAGGACTGGCTCTCCCAAGGCTGTCAGTAGTTCTAATGGAATATTGTCTACTGCCGGGGCCTGTAGCCTCTCTCTGTAGCCGTCCGTAATTGTGAAAATGTTGCCGGTGCAGAATTTTGCACTCGCACTGAGCTCTCGATTATGTCCCACGAATGTTCGATGGGATTCATGTCTGGCGAACACGGTGTCCAAACCATTCGCTCGAACTGTCCAAAACGTTCTCAAACCAATCGCGAACAATTGTGGCTCGTTCTCATTGCGTACTGTCATGCACAAAAATTCCATCTTTGTTTAACATAAAGTCCATGAATGGCTGCAGATGGGCTTCAAGTAGCCGAACATAACCATTTTCAGTCAATGATCGGTTCAGTTAGATCTGATGACCCAGTCCATTCCACATAAACACAGCACACACCATTATGGAGCCACCTCCAAGCCTTCACAGTGCCTTGTTGTCAACTCGAGTCCATGACTTCACGAGCTCTCTGCCACACTCGAATGCTACTATCAGCTCTTACCAACTGTAATCGGGGCTTCTCTAACCTGGCCACGGTTTTCTAGTCGTCTAGATTCCAACCGAATTGGTCACGAGCACAGCAGAGGCGCTGCAGGCAACGTCTTGCTGCATGCAAAGGCACTCGCATCAGTCGTCTGCTGCCATATCCCATTGAATTCCGCAGCACTGTCCTAATTGACATGTTCGCCGTACGTCCCAGTGTTGTTTATCTGTCAGCTCTGACAAGTCTACGCAAACGCCGCTGCTCTCGGTCGTTGAGTGAAAGCCGTCGGCCGCTGCGTTGCCCTTGGTGAGAGGTAATGGCTGAAATCTTGTATTCTCGGCAGCCTATTGACGCTGTGTATGTCGGAATACTGAATTCCCGATTTCCGAAATGGAATGTTCCATACGTCTAGCTCCAACTACCAATCCGCGTTCAAAGTCTTAATTCCCGTCGTGAGGCCATAACCACGTCGAAAAACTTTTCACATGATCACCTGAATACAAATGGCAGTTCCGTCAATGCACGGCCCTTTTTATACCTTGTGTATGCAATATTGCCGCTATCTCCATTGATCGTGACCGGGCCAAATATTTCACGAAATGAGCATCAAACGAAAAAACTACAAAGAACGAACTTGTCTAGCTCGAGGGGCAAACCAGATGGCGCTTTGGTTGGCCCGCTAGATGGCGCTGCCGTAGGTCAAACGGATATCAACTGTGTTTTTTTAAATAGGAACCCCATTTTTTTATTACATATTCGTGTAGTACGTAAAGAAATATGCATGTTTTAGTTGGACCACTTTTTTCGCTTTGAGATAGATGACGCTGTAACAGTCACGGCTCACAATTTTAGATGAACATTTGGTAACAGGTAGGTTTTTTAAATTACAATATTGAACGTAGGTACGCTTAAACATTTTATTTCAGTTGTTCCAAATGTACCTTTGTGAACTTATCATTTCTGAGAACATACGCTGTTACAGCGTGATTACCTGTAAATACCACATTAATGCAATAAATGCTCAAAATGATGTCCGTCAACCTCAGTGCATTTGGCAATACGTGTAACGACATTCCTCTCAACAGCGAGTAGTTCGCCTTCCTTAATGTTCGCACATGCATTGACAATGCGCTGACGCATGTTGTCAGGTGTTGTCGGTGGATCACTATAGCAAATATCCTTCAACTTTCTCCACGGAAAGAAATCCGGGGACGTCAGATCCGGTGAACGTGCGGGCCATGGTATGGTGCTTCGACGACCAATCCACCTGTCATGAAATATGCTACTCAATACCGCTTCAACCGCACGCGAGCTATGAGCCGGACTTCCATCATGTTGGAAGTACATCGCCCTTCTGTCATGCAGTGAAACATCTTGTAGCAATATCGGTAGAATATTACGTAGGAAATCAGCATACATTGCACCATTTAGATTGCCATCGATAAAATGGGGGCTAATTATCCTTCCTCCCATAATGCCGCACTATACATTAACCCGCCAAGGTCGCTGATGTTCCACTTGTCACAGCCATCGTGGATTTTCCGTTACCCAATAGTGCATATTATGACGGTTTACGTTGCCGCTGTTGGTGAATGACGCTTCGTCGCTAAATAGAACGCGTGCAAAATATCTGTCATCGTCCCGTAATTTCTCTTGTGCCCAGTGGTAGAACTGTACACGACGTTCAAAGTCGTCGCCATGCAATCCCTGGTGCATAGAAATATGGTACGGGTGCAATAGATGTTGATGTAGCTTTCTCAACACCGACGTTTTTGAGATTCCCGATTCTCGCGCAATTTGTCTGCTACTGATGTGCGGAGTAGCCGCGACAGCAGCTATGATATCTACTTGGGCCCCATAATTTGTTGCAGGTCGTGGTTGACATTTCACATGTGGCTGCACACTTCCTGTTCCCTTAAATAACGTAACTATCCGGCTTACGGTCCGGACACTTGGATGATGTCGTCCAGGATACCGAGCAGCATACATAGCACACGCCCGTTGGGCATTTTGATCACAATAGCCACACTTCAACACGATATCGACTTTTTCCGAAATTGTTAAACGGATCATTGTAACACGGATAATGTGGTGATGGTGATGAGTCCCATATTCCTTTGCAGAGCGTAGGGGAGCGACGCGGGAGACCCGCGCCGCCTTACTAGGCAGGGTCCTAGTGGAGGTGGTTTGCCATTGCCTTCCTCCGACCGTAATGGGGATGAATGATGATGATGAAGACGACACAACAACACCCAGTCATCTCGAGGCAGGAAAAATCCCTGACCCCGCCGGGAATCGAACCCGGGACCCCGCGCTCGGGAAGCGAGTACGCTACCGCGAGACCACGAGCTGCGGACACGGATAATGTATCACGAAGCAAATACCGTCCGCACTGGCGGAATGTTACGTGATACCACGTACTTATACGGTTGTGACTATTACTGCGACATCTATCACAAAGCGAAAAAAGTGATCCAAGTAAAACATTCATATTTCTTTACGTACTACACGAATATGTAATAAAAACTGGGGATTCCTATTTAAAAAGAAAAACACAGTTGATATCCGTTTGACCGATGGCAGCACCACCTAGCGGGCCAACCATAGCGCCATCTGGTTTCCCACTTTTGTCACAGTGTGGACAACGTTGCTCAGCTTGTATTTTATCCCTCTTCCCTTCAAAATTTCGATTCGTGTTTTCCAATCAATACTGTCAAGAGCTTTCTCTACATATTTGTATTTTCTAAGATAAGTAGTAGGGTCAGTATTGCCTCCCATGTTCCTATGTTTCCGCGGAACCTAAACTTATCTACCTCATAGATCGGCTGCTACCAGTCTTTTCATTCTTCTGTAATGTATTTTTGACAATATTTTTCTTCCACGAGTTATTAAACTGTTGTTTCGGTTATATTTTTACTCATCAGCCTCTGGGTTCTGTAATGAATTTTTGGTAGCATTTTTCAATCACGAGTTATTTAAGTGTTGATTCGGTAATATTTTTACTCATCAGCCTCTTGGTTCTTTGGCACTAGAATTATTACGTAGTTCTTAAAATACGTAGGTACTGCACCTCCCTCGTATATCTTGAATACCAAGTGAATAATTTCCTTGCCGCGCTGGGTAGCCGCGCGCGGTCTAAGGGCGTCTTGTCACGGTCCGCGCAGTTCCCCCCGTCGGAGGTTCGAGTCCTCCCTCAGGCATGGTTGTGTGTGTCGTCCTTACCGTATGTTAATTTAAGTTAGATCTTACCACAAATTTCCAAAATAATTTCCTCATGGTATGTTCTTCCAAGGACCTCAGTAACTCCGACAGAGTGTCATCCATGCTAGGCGCTTTGTTTCGGCTTAGGTCTTTCAGTTCTATGTCAGATTCTACTCGCGGTATCGTATCTCCCATCTCATCTTCAACTACTCCTCTTTCCTTTCCACAATACTCACCTTATATGTAGAGAAAGATCGGCAGTACTCAGCTACTCGGGATTCATATGCCAGCTTAATGTATTTTTAGAAACAACTAATTCACAACCCGTTTAACAGACACAGAAAATCACTACTGAACCAATGAACATTCGACAGGGTGTCCACGTTGGGGGACGTGTCCCAAGAATAACCCACCGCCGACGGTTTAATGTTACCGCGGGCTGTCCCAACCGCAGCGAAGGACAACCACATCGTTGGCCCCGATTTATCGCCCGTACACACTAAGCAAATCTCGGCCACATAAGTGGTTGGAGGTCGTTCGTTGGCCTTCGTAGTCCTAGTGTGTGCACGCGCCTTAAGACGAAGCTGGATCGCACTCTCAAATTTCTTTAGTCCGATTTACTTTCGTTGAAATCATCGGTGATGAACGCGACACTGTAAAACACTGAAGTGACATAAGTCATGAGATTGAGAAATGCACATATACAGGCGACGGTAGTATCACGTGCACAAGGTATAAAAGAACAACGTAATGGCGGATCTGTCATTTGTACTCAGGTCGTTCACGTGAAAAGGTGTCTGACTTGATTATGGACGCTCGACGGGAATTAACAGACTTTGAACGCGGAATGGTAGTTGGAGCTACATGCACGGGGCATTCCATTTCGAAAATAGTTAGGAAATTCAATATTCCGACATCCACAGTGTCAAGAATGTGCCGAGAAACCAAATGTCAGGCATTACCTCTCACCACGGACAATGCAGTTCAAATGGCTCTGAGCACTATGGGACTTAACAGCTGAGGTCATCACTCCCCTAGAACTTAGGACCCACTTAAACCTAACTAGCCTAAGGACATCACACACATCCATGCCCGAGGCAGGATTCGAACCTACGACCGTAGCAGCAGCGCCTAGAACCGCTCTGCCAGACAATGCAGTGACCGGCCGCTTTCACGTAACGACTACAGCAGCGGCGTTTGCGTAGAGTTGTCAGGGCTGACAGACAAGTAACTGCGACAAATAACCGCAGCAATCAATATGGGACATACAACGCACGTATCCGTTATTAAGGTGCGCCGAAATTTGGCGTTAATGGGCTATGGCCGCAGGCGACCGATGCGAGTGTATTTGCTAACAGCACGACGACAACGTGAACATCAACAAAAGTAAAACATGGGGAATGGAATGTAGTCGAATTAAATCAGGCAATGCTGAAGGAATTAGGTTAGAAAATGAGACACTAAAAGCAATATATGGATTTTTTTATTTGGGCGGTGAAATAAGTGTCGATGACAGAAGTAAAGAGGAATAAAATGCAGTCTGTTAATAGCAAGAAAAAGCGTTTCCGAAGAAGAGAAATTTATTAACATCAAATACAAATTTAGATTTTGAGAAGTATTTTCTAGTTGTTGCACATGCGTTGCTTGAGCGCACGCGTTTCTGCTGTAGTCTGTGCGCCGTTGCGTGCGTCCTCCGTGAAGGATAGCCTCATCAATATCAGATCGATTGTCTTCCGACGAAATACATCACTGATCAGGGATCCGACAGTTTGTTGGTAAGTTTATGGAGGCGCGTGGCATTAGATGTCTACGCACAGGCCATGTAATTCGAGTAAATAAAGGGCCGCTGATATGCGTACGCGGTGATGTTGCACGATAGCGACCCAGATGGGTCCCATAGGATTTACATCCGGCGAATTTGATAGCCGAGACATCAACGTGAGTTTACAGTAGTGCTCCACAGACTACTGTAGCACGGTTCTGGCTCCGAGACACGGACAATTATACTGTTGAAAGATGACATAGGCGTCGGGGAAGAAATAAGCATGAAGGGTGGTGGTTGGCAGCTGTCAGCGTGTCTTCGGTTACTACCAAAGGTCCCATGCAAGAGCAGCAGGAGAAAGTCTCCCATAGCATAACACGTCTGTGGCGCGCTGCACGTTTCGAGCCGCCGTTCGCTCAATGGCGTCCTTTTTGGTGACGACCAGCGACCTAGTGCAGCAAAAATGTGATTCACCCGTAGAGCCGACACCTTTCGATTGATAGACGTTGAATCCCCATGGTCCCGTGCCCACTACAGTCTTAATTGAAGCCGGTCGGTGTGGCCGAGCTGTTCTAGGCGCTTCAGTCTGGAACCGCGCGACCGCTACGGTCGCAGGTTCGAATCCTGCCTCGGACATGGATGTTTGTGATGTCCTTAGGTTAGTTAGGTTGAAGTAGTTCTAAGCTCTAGGGGACTTATGACCACAGCAGTTGAGTCCCATAGTGCTCAGAGCCATTTTTTTTCTTACTGATTTGTTTGACTGATGGGGCTGCAAAGTGCTATACCACCTACTGCACTCCCCTGACTTAAGCCCTCGTAAGTTCAACTCGAATTCTAAACTGAAGGAAACACTTCACGGGATTCGCTTCAGTACTACTACAAATTCGTCGGGCAATAGACCGCGCCGCTCGAACTGTCAACACAACTGGCACTGCTAAGAGTATCGTACGACTTCCACATCGCTGGCAACGGGTTATACACAATGCTGGTGACTACTTTGAAGGTCAGTATATCTGTATTTCTGAATTTTCCTGAACATTTTTGAAATTCCTTCTTTCATCGCCGGCCGGAGTGGCCGAGCGGTTCTAGGCGCGTCAGCCTGTAACCGCGCCGCCGCTACGGTCGCAGGTTCGAATCCTGCCTCGGGTATGGATGTTTGTGATGTCCTTAGGTTAGTTAGGTTTAAGTAGTTCTAATTTCTAGGGGACTGATGACCTCAGATTAAGTTCCATAGTGCTCAGAGCCATTTTAACCATTTTGAATCTTAATTGAAGATGTAGTTGGGTCAATATGTGAACACGTAAGGCTAGTCTGCTGCGGAGCTCCATGTTCGACAATGTACGATGAACGGTGTGCTCCTAGACACTTGTGCGTGCACCAGCACTGTGCTCTTTCGACATAGATGCCACAGATCGCCATCTATCCTACTTTACAGAGCAGACAAGCCTTCGAACCTCACGTTCAGTGAAGAGTCGCGGACGTCCAAACATTTAGCGCTTAGTTGTAGTTTCACTGTCAACTGTGTTTCCATAGATCCTTACGACAGTAGCACTTGAATATTCAACCCTCTTCGCCAATTTCGAGATACTCATTCACAGGCTGGGTGATATAATCTGTCCTTTGTCAAAGTCGGTTTTTCAATGGAGTTCCCAATTTTCAGCCGATATCTTAGCTAGGGCGATCCCCCGTCCGCGTTTGCTTTGCTTATATGCTTTTTTTTACCGCGTCACATTCCCTCAACGCCACCAGTCGGTATCCAACGTCGTGGTGGGCAGTGATCGTAATGTTTTGGCTTATCATTGTATAATTTGCCTCATGAGCATGCAGTGTTGCAAACACCTGGCTTGTGCTGTCATAAGTCATCTTTGACTTTCTCAGAATCGGAGAGGTTTTTGATGAAGGACGAAAGATCTCTTGCTCGCTCCTCAAAATCCGTACTAGTATTATATTATATGAAATACGAAAGTAACTCTATCTTTTACGTTCTCACAACTATATCGTTGAACTAACTTCGCTGAAATTTGGTAAGGAGTTAGACTGAAACCTGAGAGAAAGCATGGACTACGTTAGAACGTGTGTACTACACGATATTTACTGACTGGATGAATATTACGCATAGTAGGAAAAAATATTTAATCTTTATTCCCTTCGTTACCAAACACTGATGATTCCTTGACGGCTTAACCGATATCTTCTTTTGGTCAAATTTTCTTCCCTGTTCGATTCAGTTCCACATTAATTATTCAATCCAGCCATCTAATCTTCAGGATTCTTCTGTAGTACCACATCTCAAAAGCTTCTATCCTCTTCTTGTCCAAACTGTTTAGGGCCCACTTCCATACAAGGCTACACTCCAGACAAATACCTTCACTTTCTAGCACTTAAGTTTATATTCTATTTTAATAAATTTCACTTTTCGCAATTGCATTTCTTGCCATTGCCAGACAGCAATTTATTTCCACTACAATTCAACCTTCATCACGTATGGTGCTGCCGAAATAGAAAAACTCATTTACTGCTTTAAATGTCTCATTTCCTAACCAAATTCGGCCAGCGTCGCCTGATTTGATTCCGCGAAGCATAATCGAAGCATTTAATAGACTACATTTCATTACCCTTCCTTTATTTTTGTTGATGTTCACCTTTAACCTTTTTCAGGATAATATCCATCCCGTTAAACTGCTCTTCCAAATCCTTTGCCGTGTACGACAGAATTAAAATGTCTTCGCTAATCTTAGATTTTATTTCTCCTTCCTGAATTTTAATTCCATTTCCAAATTTGCTATTTGTTTCCTTCACAGCTTTCTCGATGTATGAGCTGAATAAGATCGGGTATAGGCTAAAACCCTTTCCCACCACATTCTCAACTGTTAATTCCTTTCCACATCCTTCGATTCATAAACAGTGTCCCAGTTTCTGTACACGTTGCAGATAACCTTTCATTCCCCTTCTTTTATTCCTGCTACCTTCAGAACATCGAAGAGAATCTGCAGGTGTGTTTTCACTTATAGTATGGATATCTGCACCGTTGAAGTAAGCAAATCACCATTCCATCTCAAATTCCGTGGTTCGTGGAGGGAGAATAACGTTAAACTGACTACTATTATTTAATAAAATATTGTGTTATTATGTTACGTAACCCTGGATTACGAAATCCACATAAAATTGACGATTTGAGCAGGGTATAAAACAGGACCTTTTGCACTTAATTTGGTATGTAACATGCCACAGATGATCTAATAATTTTAACTAAAGAGTGCATAACCTATAATTAATGATTTCCTTTTAATAAAACTGGAGTTGCAAAATTTACAATGGTTTGGTAGCAATGTCATGTTTTCCCCGTTTTAGTGTTCAAGAGTTAAGAACTTACGTATTGTAGTGACTATTTAAAAAAAAGTGCATTTTACTTTATTGAAATTTCTTTTATTTGTTGAATGGGTATATGAGAATAAAGAACAGTATTATTCTTTGTTTCCCCTCTGCCTAATGCCTGTTTGTTGATTGTAGTGGAACCTCGTTGATCCGGATTAGGGTGGGACGATAGGTCATTCAGATAATCCGGGAAGTCAGAAGAAATTAGAATGATATGTGATAAACATACACGATATATTTACTTTCACGTAACGGCACAAAAATTATACTTAATTTTCACACAAACATTGATCAGATATTGAAATAATCGTGTGTTCCTACACTGAAAAATCGGTAATTTTCTTATGAGCCAGATTCGTACATCATTTATGTGCGACACCTTTATGCAGGCGTTTCACCTGCAGTAGTTCGGCCGAACGTTGTTACTGCCTGGCATTCCACGTGAACCATTATTTTGTCCATCTGCGTTGTTGACTCTGCGCGTATCACAATGTGTTCAGACAGTACCAGCTTCGCCAGCTAATCCATCACACTACCGTCGCTGTCTGCAGGACACGAAATGGCTCGATTTCGTCATGAAAAATCAAACTGCAGCCAGCGTCATTGTCATTTTGCAGCCACTGATTTACGTCTCCAACACTTATACATGAACATCATTTTCATATTATTCAATTCCAGATCCAGCAGCAATGTTTTTGAACAATTCTCCTTCATCTATCCTGCGCAGTGCATGTTACCTCCTGCTCATGGAGACTACCACCTTGTTTCTCTTTGACGTCATCTTACGGTCGCAATACACGTGGCAGTACGGTACAGTAAAGCTAAATGTCGACTTATTATTATTATTTTGGAACTCTTCCATTTGGTCCGTGTTTGCATAGAAAAACAGTAATATCAGGAATTGAGTCCGCCTTGATGCAAAACACCTTGTTATTCGTTTATTACTTTATTATCCCAAACTAGTTTAAGCGACAAGTATCACCATCATTAGTGTGGTTGTTTTAATCTAAAGCATGCAGAAAATGGCATGACTCTATAAACACAGTAAAACGTCATTACATTTTTACAATTCGTCTTTTGAAATATAGTTTTCTATTGATACTTTCATACTACCTTATTTATTGTATGTTACAGCATGTTTTAAGCAATTATTGGCACTGTTTGCGACATATTTTTCTGTGCTCTTTTTTTCTGTTGCCGTCTTTTTACTTAGCGAACATCATGTCATCTGCAAACCATGTGAGCGGCTGTTAGTAAACAAATACCAAAAGGTGAACTTCGTATGTTAGCAGTATGTACTTGAGTTTGTGGTGGTGGTGTGGAAACCAGTTATTTGGTGTGTAATGAGGTGTTGCTTAGCTATCCGTGTACTCACGTTCGTTGGATGATATGTAGCTGCTTTTATACACAGAAAAATAAAACTTTTGCACTTTGTTACTGATCCAGAATATTACGCCATCTTGCTATTCTCGCGTGTCGCGAGAGGCGTATCGCATGTGGCGAGAAAGGCTATGAAAAACTGTAGCGCGAATTACGACGACTTCTGTTCATTGTCTATGTCTCTGTGTGTAATGTGGAAGTGGTTCTTTTGCGTGTGTGTGCTTTCTATTCTATGTCCTTGGTCAGTTCTCTCAGAGCGGTAAAGAGTGTGTTGTTGCAGAGTATTGTGTTTTCATTTATTACATTTTCCCTTCGACTATAGCCTTTTGTATGTAGTAATTTTCTTCTATTGTTAGTTGTCGGTATAGACTGTTGCTGTTTCTCAGAATGCGTAGATCGTTTTCGATATTAGTGGGGTTATGGTTTTTGTTCGTTAGATGTTCTGCAAAACTTGAATGTGTGCTGTCACTCTTTAGAGCTCTCATGTGCTCTGTGTACCTCGTTCGGAAATTTCTGCTTGTTTGTCCTATGTAGTGGGCCTGACAGGAGTTGCAAGTGAGTTGATATATTCCAGCATTGCTGAATTTGTCTCAGGTTTTTCTGACTGGTCTTAGTCTTTTCTGAACTGTATTGTTTGTTCTGGATGTTATTGGGATCCCTTGCTTTTTCAATATGTTTCCTATTCTATGAGATATTTTGTTATTGTGTGTTAGTGTGTACCATATCTCTCTTTTTTCTGAAGTGGTGTGGTCTGCTGTGTTGTCTGTGTGTACTGCATGTTTCCGTTTTACCTTGTTGTTGAGTTTGTTTATGATATCTGTTTTGTAGTCGTTTTCAACAGCAATTTGTTTGATTATATTTAGCTCCTGTGTGTAGTTTTCTGGTTTAAGAGTTGTTCTGTTTATCCTGTGGAGCATGTGTGTGAAACTGGCATATTTATGCACTGTTGGATGGTTGGATGGTTCAAAATGGTTCAAATGGCTCTGAGCACTATGCGACTTAACTTCTGAGGCCATCAGTCCCCTAGAACTTAGAACTAATTAAACCTAACTAACCTAAGGACATCACACACATCCATGCCCGAGGTAGGATTCGAACCTGCGACCGCAGCGGTCGCTCGGCTCCAGACTGTAGCGCCCAGAACCGCACGGCCACGCTGGCCGGCGGTGGTTGGATGAGCTGTGGATATCAGTGGTTCTGGGTGTGGGTTTTCTGTGGATGGAGAATTCATGTTGGTAGTTCTTTCTTGTGATTGTAAGATCCAAGAAATTTAGTTTCTTGTTGTTTTCTATTTCCATTGTGAAGTGGATTTGTGGGTGTACTGTGTTGATGTTACTGTGTAGCTCTTCTATCCTGTTATGTGTTTCATGTACAAGACAGATTATGTCATACACATACCGGTACCAGTCACAAACTATATTTCAAAAGACGAATTGTAAAAATTAATGTTTTACTGTGTTTTTACAATCATGCCATTTTCTGCATGTTTTAGTATTTAAAAAAAAAACCACTGATGATGGTGATATTTGTCGCCGAAACTAGTTTGGGATATTAAAGAAATAAACGAATAACAAAGTGTTTTGCATCAAGGCGGACTCAATTCCTGATATTACTGTTTTTTTAAATGTCAGCCGGCCGGGGTGGCCGAGCGGTTCTAGGCGCTACAGTCTGGAATCCGCACTACCGCTACGGTCGCAGGTTCGAATCCTGCCTCGGGCATGGATGTGTGTGATGTCCTTAGTTTAGTTAGGTTTAAGTAGTTCTAAGTTCTAGGGGACTGATGACCTTAGAAGTTGAGTCCCATAGTGCTCAGAGCCATTTGAACCATTTTTTCTTTAAATGTCGACTTGTTGACTGACACCTTTCCAGGATCTGTTTGTTGTGACTGAATGAATTTTAATTTAGTGACTCTATTACGTAGGAAGTAACAAATACTGATAGTTACTGTATTAAAGAAAAACGGTCCAGATGAACCGATGATCCACGTTAATAAGGTTCCACTGTAATTGACGGGGCACTTGCCATATTGTTTCCGTGCACGGGGAGTGCTGGTTGACCATCCTAACACAGCAAAACGTGCGTGTCGCCAGGGCTCCGGGGACCTGCCGCTGCACACGTTCTGGGTTTCGGCGGGCCGGCGCTACCGGTTCCGCGTGGTGAACGCCGGCGGCGGCGGCCACTGCGCGGTGAACGTCACCGTCGAGGGCCACCGCATGCTGCTCATAGCGCTGGACGGCGCGCCCGTCAAGCCGCAGCTCGCCACCTCCGCCGTCCTCGCCTCTGGTGAGTCGCCTCGCTCCTCCACCTGTACACAGACCCAATAGAGCACTGCCGAAGGCGACAGCGTAGCTAGGTCTCACACGCTACCACGCGGGTAAGCACTCGCCGACTGAGAGCAGTCTACAGGTGCGTGGTCGCTCCACACCCCACAGAAACAAAGCTGTTAGCTTCGTCGCAACGGAACGCGAGTACATTAGCACGGTTTCGACGAGCTTAGATACCGATCTGATCACAAGGTCACTGATAAATACTTCCTTACAAGGGTGAGAACTACACTAGTTAAAATTTGCTACACCAGGAAGAAATGCAGATGATAAACGGGTATTCACTGGACAAACATATTATACTAGAACTGACATGTGATTACATTTTCACGCAATTTGGGTGCATAGATCCTGAGAAATCAGCACCCAGAACAACGACCTCTGGCCGTAATAACGACCTTGATACGCCTGGGCATTGAGTCAAACAGAGCTTGGATGGCGTGTACAGGTACAGCTGCCCATGCAGCTTCAACACGATACCACAGTTCATCAAGAGTAGTGACTGGCGTATTGTAACGAACCAGTTGCTCGGCCAACATTGACCAGACGTTTTCAATTGGTGAGAGATCGTTTTGCCATTCGTGCACCCAGGTTCGTCGCTGAGTACACCATCGCAGGCACTCCTGTCTGTGATGAAGCGTCAAGGGTCACCGCAACCATGGTCTCCGAGCTGATTGTCCATGCTGTTGCAAACATCGTCGAACTGTTCGTGCAGATGGTTGTTGTCTTGCAAATGTCCCCATCTGTTGACTCAGGGATCGAGACGTGGCTGCACGATCCGTTACAGCCATGCGGATAAGATGCCTGTCATCTCGACTGCTAGTGATACGAGGCCATTGGTATCCAGCACGGCGTTCCATATTACCCTCCTGAACCCACAGATTCCATATTCTGCTAACAGTCATTGGATCTCGACCAACGCGAGCAGCAATGTCGCGGTACGATAAACCGCAATCGCGATGGGCTACAATCCGACCTTTATCAAAGTCGGATACGTGATGGTACGCATTTCTCCTCCTTACACGAGGCATCACAACAACGTTTCACCAGGCAACGCCGGTCAACTGCTGTTTGTGTTGAGAGATCTGTTGGAAACTTTCCTCGTGTCAGCACGTTGTAGGTGTCACCACCGGCGCCACCCATGTGTGAATGCTCTGAAAAGCTAATCATTTGCATATCACAGCATCTTCTTCCTGTCGGTTAAATTTCGCGTTTGTAGCACATCATCTTCGTGGTGTAGCAATTTTAATGGCCAGTAGTGTAACAACAGATGTCACCCTCCCCCCCCCCCCCGCCCCTCATTCCCCTCTCCCCAAGAAACCACCAGCAATTTTTCAAGATCATCCAGGGCAACCCCACCCCTCCACTCCCCCTCCTTCCACTGGACCAATCAGATTCAAGCACCCCACCCCATCTTAATCTTTTACAACTGGGGCAGTTGAGTAGGTAGCTTCATACTGGAGCTGTGCAGCATAGGGGGAGGTTCAGATTGTATCTATTTGTTAGTAACAAATTACTGCAATTTCTTTAATTCATGTCACTGGAGTTCTATTTGTTAATAACTATTTAATATTAGATGTGGTTTTCGTCAGTCGAGGCGGTAGCAGAGACCACCCCCAAACAAACTAAGTACTCTCTTTTTTTCCACACTTTTTGTATATTTCCCAAATTTTACTTACTTCATCCAATTACGTGAGTGTGACCTATTGTTATCGACGTAACGTCAACACCACATTCTGTCTATTTCATGATAGTGACAGCCAATCCCAGAGCAGTATGTGTCCAGAATATCCGAATTGGTTATAATTCTTAAGTCACCATTACATTACTACTGTGTGTGTATTCGTGTATGTGTTTTATGTCATAGGTTTTGCGCTAGGAACGAATAAATTCGTAGAAATAATGAAATCATGACTTATTAGTGATGCCACAGCAAATTTTATAAGCATTGCACTTTTGCCGAGATCCAACAAAATGTAGTGTATGTATAAGAAATACCATACCGCGGTAGATAAAACCCTGCTGAGCCACCACCACGTTTTTAGATTCACTGATGTGGTTTATGTTTTAAAATGAGGGCATTGTTAGAAATAATGACCAATTCATACCAAAATTCTGATGTTTCCAACCAAAGGTACTGTTTGTAAGAGAGTTAGCACATCGCTACAAAATATATACAGTTAATCTTCCAGAAACAGGACTTGACTTGCGAACAACACGTGGACAGTGACTGCTGGAGAAATGGCCTGCACATACATGATAACAGTAGAATCACTGTCCAGCTCCAATACTGAGTTATCTTAACTGTTATCATATAGTGTGGCTTAGTCCAACGACGACGAAGCCTTTCTTTTGTTCGCGTGGACCTTCTGGTATTAATAATGCAGCACGACATATCATTACAGTTCCTTGTCTTTAAACAGAGAGCAGCAGACGATGTGAATACACCACAAGAAACTGTTTGCCCCCCATTGTGGAAAGACACAAGAACCAAAGTATGACACATGTTGCAATACACCGCATGGAACATCTCCAAAAGAAACATGTTTCCAGTGGCAGTGTGTCCTTGGATTAAGGGAGTTGTTGATTTCCACAGATAATTGTTTACAGGGAAGGGGAATCAACAGAGTGGTTAACCCTTCCCCACTTCTGTATCTCTTTATTATGCTTTGATGCGTCCTTAATCGACATTTAGTACTAACGGTCTGATATTGTTAAACATACTTTATTTTTAGCACTAACAGTTCTTGATATGCTAAGCTTGTCTCACTAGAGGGTAAAATGTAATAACGTAAATGTCTTCACCTAGGAAGTTTCTCGAACGATTAAATGAAATATGGATGTTAAACATGTATCGTTACCTTCAAATGCTAACTAGTGCCTTGATTACTAATGATGTTTGCTTGGTTAAGTGGGTTGTTTGCAAATTTGTTTTTGTTTCTTAAATTATATTTTGACAGTTTTTGCAATGTGTGTGTTAAAAGGAATTGCCAAAAACACGTTTTTTGAGACATAACTGAAGTGAATAAAAAATCGGTAGATCTCTCAGACAGTATTGGTGCAAGGCCAGTTCTGCACCAAAGTACCATTACCCAAGATGGCGGCGATGTCGTAATCAACTGACGTCAGTTGATGA
This sequence comes from Schistocerca serialis cubense, assembly GCF_023864345.2. Classification (NCBI taxonomy): domain Eukaryota; kingdom Metazoa; phylum Arthropoda; class Insecta; order Orthoptera; family Acrididae; genus Schistocerca; species Schistocerca serialis. Next base: position 221,590,906 of record NC_064641.1, on the reverse strand, counting down.
TGTCATTCAAGATGGCGGCCGTGACGTCAGTTGATTACGTCATCCAAGATGGCGGCCGCAACGTCACCCAACCCCAAGGCGGTTTCTGAGCCAAAGTACCGTTATCCAAGATGGCGGGAAAGTGCCACACTCCCCCCCCCCCCCCCCAACAGGATAATGCATCACACCTCTACTAACCTAAGAAAATCGCAGGAAGATAAGTCACTTGGGCTACCCCCACTAACCTAAGTCACCTGACCGCCACCTCTTCCTAGAAACTGGCACCAAGTTTGAACTTTGGTGGTAAAGAAAAGTCAATTCGCGTATTTCTACTAATCTAAGAAAATGGCTCGAAAGAAAGGACATTTGGACTAACCTAAGTCACCCGACCGCCACCTCCTCCCAGGGATTCGTGGGAAAAGGACTCGACCAGTGCTGGACCAGTGGAGAGAGGAAGCAGTCTACTTTATTTATTTTGGAACAATTTATTTAAGGATGGAGTATATTTATTAGACCGATACAAAACACACGCTCTGACATTCTTTCTCGAGACACCACCCTTACCCACAGTGACATGTTTGACTTGGCATTGTGACACGCGTACACAACAGTGAGTGAGCTGCATTTGTGTTTCCTGGTTGGGTCGCAGGGGAGCGCGCCGACGTGGTGATCCGTGCGGAGCACGCAGATGGCACGTACCGCGTCCTGGCCAACACCGTATCCGGCTGCGGCTCCCAACAGCTGCACAGCGCCGCCCTGCTGCGGTACAGAGACCCCTCCAGCGACGACCACGACCACGACGAGGTCGAGACCAACAGCATCGACGCTGAGGGCGAGGGCCTACAGGAGGCTTCGCCTACTCCTCCCACGGAGCTGGTCGTCGAACACAGCGAGGTGCCGGAGACAGCACCCTTCAACGTCACGGTTAGTGTCGCCTGCACCAGCAAATGCGCCATTCGGTTCGCTTCTACTCTTCCTTATAACACCTCTGTGATTTATGAAAACAAAATACACTCCTGGAAATTGAAATAAGAACACCGTGAATTCATTGTCCCAGGAAGGGGAAACTTTATTGACACATTCCTGGGGTCAGATACATCACATGATCACACTGACAGAACCACAGGCACATAGACACAGGCAACAGAGCATGCACAATGTCGGCACTAGTACAGTGTATATCCACCTTTCGCAGCAATGCAGGCTGCTAATCTCCCATGGAGACGATCGTAGAGATGCTGGATGTAGTCCTGTGGAACGGCTTGCCATGCCATTTCCACCTGGCGCCTCAGTTGGACCAGCGTTCGTGCTGGACTTGCAGACCGCGTGAGACGACGCTTCATCCAGTCCCAAACATGCTCAATGGGGGACAGATCCGGAGATCTTGCTGACCAGGGTAGTTAACTTACACCTTCTAGAGCAAGTTGGGTGGCACGGGATACATGCGGACGTGCATTGTCCTGTTGGAACAGCAAGTTCCCTTGCCGGTCTAGGAATGGTAGAACGATGGGTTCGATGACGGTTTGGATGTACCGTGCACTATTCAGTGTCCCCTCGACGATCACCAGTGGTGTACGGCCAGTGTAGGAGATCGCTCCCCACACCATGATGCCAGGTGGTGGCCCTGTGTGCCTCGATCGTATGCAGTCCTGATTGTGGCGCTCACCTGCACGGCGCCAAACACGCATACGACCATCATTGGCACCAAGGCAGAAGCGACTCTCATCGCTGAAGACGACATGTCTCCATTCGTCCCTCCATTCACGCCTGTCGCGACACCACTGGAGGCGGCTGCACGATGTTGGGGCTTGAGCGGAAGACGGCCTAACGGTGTGCGGGACCGTAGCCCAGCTTCATGGAGACGGTTGCGAATGGTCCTCGCCGATACCCCAGGAGCAACAGTGTCCCTAATTTGCTGGGAAGTGGCGGTGCGGTCCCCTACGGCACTGCGTAGGATCCTACGGTCTTGGCGTGCATCTGTGCGTTGCTGCGGTCCGGTCCCAGGTCGACGGGCACGTGCACCTTCCGCCGACCACTGGCGACAACATCGATGTACTGTGGAGACCTCACGCCCCACGTGTTGAGCAATTCGGCGGTACGTCCACCCGGCCTCCCGCATGCCCACTATACGCCCTCGCTCAAAGTCCGTCAACTGCACATACGGTTCACGTCCACGCTGTAACGGCATGCTACCAGTGTTAAAGACTGCGATGGAGCTCCGTATGCCACGGCAAACTGGCTGACACTGACGGCGGCGGTGCACAAATGCTGCGCAGCTAGCGCCATTCGACGGCCAACACCGCGGTTCCTGGTGTGTCCGCTGTGCCGTGCGTGTGATCATTGCTTGTACAGCCCTCTCGCAGTGTCCGGAGCAAGTATGGTGGGTCTGACACACCGGTGCCAATGTGTTCTTTTTTCCATTTCCAGGAGTGTATATTGTGCCCTCAACTGCAGGAATTCTCTGATTGACACTGTCGGGCAATTTTGACTGTTCACAGCTACATTTGCATCTATACCCTGCAAACCATTGTGAAGTGGATGGCAGAGGGTACGTCCCTTTGTGCCAACTTACGAGGGCTATTCGGAAAGTGAGGAACGATCAGTTGCGAAATGGAAACCACTGTGAAAATCCTGCAAGTCTTTTCACAGACGTTTTGGGCAGTGTCTCTAATATGCCCGTCGATTGCATCAAGATGCTCTTTTCAGCTGTGAACGCACTGTGAGCAAGTAAAGGTGCCTAGAACAAGAATGTCTCACGCCAAGTAGGAGGGCCCACTGAGAGGCTTCGCCTTAATGAATGCAGCCCACCTAACACAACTGCCACGCACTTCCTTCTTCATTGCAATTCTCAGCTGCACTGTGCAGAGGCAGTGAAGACGCTTCTGCAGCCTTTTCGATGAGAAGTGTTCGATCACTCACAACACAGCCTTAATTGGCTCGTCCTGAGAATCATCTCTGTTCACATGAAATGCTGGATACGAAGGCAACACTTGGGCGCAGGCTACCCGCTATAGACCAGTGTAGAGAATTATCGGAAACCACAGGCGGCTGCCTTCAATGACAATGGTGTTGGAAATTTGGTATAAAGCTCCGACAAATGTCTAAGTCGGAGCGGCGACTATGTAGAGAAGTACCTGGAAGGTGTAGCTAAATGTGCAAAGAAAATAGTTTTGATTTTCACTGTAGTTTCCATTTCGCGCCCGATCATTCCTTACTTTCCGAACAACCCTCGTATTTTTTAGGGCTTCATCACAGTCAATTCCTGTATGGTGCACATGAAGAATAATTGTTTAAACGCCTTTGCGTGTGTTCTATCTAGTCTAATCTTGTCTTCGCGAGCCCTATGGGACTGATGTGAAGGTCTTTCAGTATGCTATAGGGTCAAAAGTATCCGGACACCTGTTAGTGGACATTAATATGAGCTGTGTCCACCCTTCGCCTTTATGACAGTTTGAATTCTGGTATGGACGCTCTCGTCAGGTGTCTGAATGTCTGTGGAGGAATGGCAGCCCAGGCTTTCTCAAGAGCCGAAACCGGAGAAAGTAGTGATGTCTGACGCTGGGGCTTGGAGCGAAGGTGACGTTCCAGCTCACCCCATTAGTGTTCCACTGGGTTTCCGTCGGAAATCTGGGCAGGTCAGTCGATTTCAGGAATGATATTGTCCACAAACCATTGCCTCACTGATGGTGCTTTATGACAGAATGGATTATAATCCTGATACAGTTATCGTCTCCGAACTGTTCCTGTGCTGTATGCAGCACACAGTGCTGTAAAATGTATTAATATCCTTGCGCATTTAGCGTTCTCTTAAGCTCATTATGAGGATAACACCCAAAACACAGTCTACTCCGTGCTCTGTTGTTGACACTACACATGATGGTAGGTAACGTTCTCCAGGCATTCGCCAAACCAAACCCTTCCGTAGGATTGCCACTGGATATAGCATGATCCATCATTCCAAATCACTCTTTTTCCAGTCATCAGCTGTCCAGTCACGTCGCTCTTTAGGCCACCTCAAGCTTCGCTAAGCACTGACTGCAGGCATGCGTGACTTTTGAGAAGCTGTTCTACCATTGTACTGCATTCTTTTTAACTCCCCACACACAGTCGTTGTCTTAGCTAGATTGCTGGTAGGACTCTTGAACTCACGAGTGATCATTTCCGCTTATTTCATGTAATTCTGTACAAACACCCTCCACGATGCGCGATGGTTCCTGTCCACCAGAACATGAAGTCTGCCTCCTATTGATTTAGCTGTGGTCGTTTCTTCACATTTCTAATTCGCAGTCACATGTCCAACATTCGACTGGGTAGCTGTAGAAGGGTTGAAATGTCCCTGACGGATTTGTTACTCAGGTAAATGGAAATGAGCGTTTGGCGTCATTGGGCGGGAGTCCCCTTACGGGGATGGTCCGGCCACCTTGGTGCAGGTCTTCTTACAGTCGACGCCACATTGGGCGACCTGCGCGCTGGATGGGGATGAAATGATGATGAAGACAACACCCAGTCCCTGAGCGGAGAAAATCCCCAACCCAGCTGGGAATCGAACCCGGGCCCGTAGGATGGCAATCCCTCACGCTGACCATTCAGCTATCGGGGCAGACTGTTACTCAGGTAACATTCGACGACTAGTTCAAGTTCTGAGACACTGAGCTCTCTTCATTGACCCATTCTGCTTTTACTGTTTCTCTACTGACAAGAAAATACTCCCCACCTTCTATTAAACTGGTGGGTTCAACTCTCTTGACATCTAGTGGCCGATTCCGCATTACATAGGCATGTCCGGATAAATATGATCAGATAGTGTGTACTCCTTCATTACTCATTTAAACCTAGATCTTGAAAATGAGATTTTCACTCTGCAGGGGAGTGTGTGCTGATGTGAAACTACCTGGCAGATCAAAACTGTGTGCCAGACCAAGACTCGAAGTCGGATCCTTTGCCTTTCGCGGACAAGTGCTCTTCCGTGTGAGGTACCCAAGCACGACTGACGACCCGTTCTCACAGTTTTAATCTGCCAGGAAGTTTCATATAAGCGCACGCTCCGCAGCAGAGTGAAAATCTCATTCTGGAAACATCCCCTAGGCTGTGGATAAGACATGTCTCCGCAATACCCTTTCTTCCAGGAGTGCTAGTTCTGCAAGGTTCGCAGAAGAGCTCCTGTTAAGTTTGGAAGGTAGGAGACGAGGTACTGGGGGAATTGGAGCTGTGAGGACGGGTTCGTGAGTCGTGCTTGGGCAGCGCAGATGGTACAACACGTGCCCGCGAAAGGCAAAGGTCCCGAGTTCGAGTCTCGGTCCGGCACACAGTTTAAATCTTCCAGGAAGTTTCGTTTTAGAGCTTGACATTTTGTAAGCAGGCTTTCTTTGGATAATTTGTGTCTATCTTCAAGCGTCTGCTAGTTCACTTTCTTCAGAACCTCCGTGACGTTCTTCCACGAATAAAACCAACCTATGATCACCTGTGCTGCCCTTCTTTGTATACGTTCAATTAGTCCAACACACTGGAGCAATTGTATAGGGTGGGTCGCACGGGTATTTTGTAAGGAATATCCTTAGTAGACTAATTACATTTCCCTAATATCCGTTCAATAAACTAAAGTCTGCTTTATCAACGACTGAACCCTTCTAACCGTTTCATTTCATTTCCCTACTGATGGTTAATCGATTGGATTGATTTGGGGGAAGAGAACAAACAGCGAGGTCATCGGTCTCATTGGATTAGGGAAGGATGGGGAAGGAAGTCGGCCGTGCCCTGTCAAAGGAACCATCCTGGCATTTGCCTGAAGCGATTTAGGTAAACCACGAAGAATCTAAATCATGATGGCCGGACGCGGGATTGAACCGTCGTCTTCCAGAATGCAAGTCCAGTGTGTTAACCACTGCGCCACCTCGCTCTGTACTGATGGTTATACCCGGGTATTTGTTTGTTGTTTGAGTTGGCCGATTCCATTTGTGACTTCCTGATAATGTAGTATTTTTTTCTTTTTCTTTATTCCGCTAGGTGCACAGTTTTCGACGTGTGAACATTTAAAGCAAGTTGTTAGTCTTTACAGCACTTTGCAATCTTATCAGCAAATGAGGGGATTGCGCAGTTTTTCTTCATAGATAAATGCAGGATTTGCGAAAAGTTTGAGGTTACTGTTAGCATTGTCTGCAAGCTCGTTAATATACAACACGAACAACAAGGGTCTCCGCAGACGTTCTTGAGGTAGCCTTGGAGTTACTCATATACCTGTCGACGACTTCCCATCATATTTTCAAGCGGTATTTGACATGCACGAGCACAAACCATCAGGCTCTCCAAATCCTAGTACAGGGCGGCAAATACAAAACTTACGACAAGCAGTCACGCTTAAAAAAGGAATAATACTTGTCGTAAGTTTCACGTTTCCCAGCTATACGCAAATGGCTGGACATGTTGTTGGTTTGTGTTCATGCACGTCAACTACCCCTCGAAAATAGTATAACAGCCGAGACTATCCAGCAGCGGGAAATAAGTAATAATTACAGTCTAATGCGCGAAAAACGACATTTCCTCAAATTTTATACGATTGTGATCACTATCGGAAACAAGTAGCTTTGCGACTGACCTTTAGGGGGTAGAGTGGTATGAACCAGCAGGCAGCGGATCGGTTCTTCCTCGAATTTGATGTGCTCGCTGTGCTGCCTGCTTCGCAAGTGCCAGCAGTTTTGGCCGGCAACACTGACATCCGACACCAGTGATGGGAAAAACAGATTATTTAAAACCGATACCGGTATTTTAGATCTGGATATTTTTCGGTATTGCTTTGATCTCACTTGTAGGCTAACAAGTGTGTGTTACTTGTTACTAATAATCTGTTAGCCATAGCAGTAGTGGAATTTTTTTTTCGTTTTAAGTAAACCTTTTTATATGTAAATTGACGCTGGAGGGGGGGGGGGGGGGGGAGGAAAGGGGGTTACTGGCATCAGCTGCATCGGGACATTATGCGGAATCAAAGTATGCACCGACAGCAAAAACACAAAAACACCCTGTGAGTGCGTTAGCGTCAGTAGAATAAATGACTGAAGGTAGGAGTGGACCCTTATTCTATGACAGAGCACATTGGTGTTTAGCTGTAAAATTGGTTTAATTTCTCTATTATTGTCAAAGAAGCACACTAGTTTACACAACTTGTGACATGACCATTTCAGGATAGTTGTCAATATAACGCATTAAGTCATGTTTAGCAGAAATAACACTGAACACAACAGTATCAGATTTAAATAAATTCTCTACAAAATTTTTATTACTTCTAGACAGTGAAGTTGGCCGACATTATGACAGATCATCTGATTCCGGTTCCAAGTTTGGTACTATTTAGGATGACAATCAAGTCTACAGAGAATGGTTAGTTTTTGAGACAAGATGAGCAAAAGATTACTCAAGTTTGCTCGAGTTCACAGTGGACGCAAGCTAGTGATACAATAATTTTGTACGTCTACCAGCAGCATTTACTCTTAGCTGTGACGTACTGTCGGCTGCATGGCTGCTCTCGCCCTCTAAAAATCCTATAAGAAGCTAATCAAAATATTTACTGATTTTGTCACCTGAAACTGTCCTATGTTTCTCTTTAGGCGAGAAAACTTGCACTCATCCCTACTCTGGAAAATATGGCGATATACACATGCATAGATGGAGCAGCGCGTATGCTTCAATGCCCTCTCAGTTCTCGCAAGAACAATTAACTACGTGGTTCTTTCGTTTATCCGCTATCGGAGCTCAACGACTCTTCAGCTAATTTCTAGCTGAATGTCAGCCAAAATGAACGCAGTGGTCACACAAAATTCCTCTTTTGGCGTCGTACAGAGCGTGATGCGTCCTGTTCTACATTTGACGCTGGTTCAGAGGAGTCCTCGAAATTCGCGGTATTGTCTCTTTCGTAACAAACTGTCCCCCACCTGTGTCCTTTCGTGCTTCACGTCACTGCTTTTTCAGACCCATGGGAGCGTTCCTTTCACCTTGCGGAAACCACCTCTGCCAATCGCAAAGGGCCTACCTTTAAATAGCGTGGCAACATCGCCCCTTTTTTCTCCTTCCGAGTTTATTTCAGCCAGTCGGACATTTTGTGCCCGCTCCTGACGCCTAAATGTTACACGCGTACATCACGAGCATGCCGTGGGCCTTTCACGTGATCAACTGCATCACTAGTCTCTTTGTATCCATGTGGATAATCCCCAACGCAGTTTTCTAAAGAATTTCTCCGTCGCAAGCAGCGCTGGACCGCTACCTGTTCCCCTCGGTGTATTGCCTGGCACGTTCGTAGTCTCTCTCGCTGTGGGTCACCAACCTCTCTTAGAATCCTTCCATTGTATGCGGGCCGTGATGGCGCAACTCGCATCTGCCCCCAAACTAAAACGTTTCTTCCAGCAGCTTTTTTCACCTTTCGCCCATTGACATGCAGGATTTGGGTTTGGTGTGTTAATATCATCGAATCGAGTGTCACCCCTCTGCATTACATACTGTACATTTTGATAGGCAAATCTGCTCACTATCGCTGAAGTATGCCAGGTGACATATCTTTCTACTTGTTAAGCCATATAAAATCTCATGTAAGGTGCGAAATTAACATTCATTCAAGCTACCACCTTACAACTAGGCAGATGTATTAATTACTGCGCCATCCAGCACACAGTGTTGCCACAATTGCACGGACTATCTCAGCACGCCTCACAGCTGACCCACATTCGCACTGAGTGCCACCTATCCTCAGCCCCTGTACATTTCCTCCATGCTTGCTACTCTGAGATTCCCACAGGAGGTCGGACATGTTCATCTGCACAGACGAAGGTGGGTCCATTGCCCATGTGGGCGAATCAATTATGTGAATGCATGGGGTCTGTTCATTCAGACATGTCTGAAAGAACAGACATGACACATTTGTATAAACCTTTTTTAAAAAGCAAATAATTTTTATTCGTAAAATTTTCATTGTCTTGAAAAAACTGCATTATTATGTAAAATGGGAAACATGATCAGTGCTACTTTAATAACAATGCCGAAAGAAACGAGCAACAAAAACGTGGCCTCAGGATTGGTATAGCATTCCCGAGACAGTAACCTACCTGTTACCATGTGGCATGGCCTATTGTATGGTACAACTGTACATGAAGTGAAGTGTGCAATATTGTCCCATCTGATCGGGTCTATATGTAGTTTTCTCACTGTTGTCATCGGACTTCAGTTGCATAACAGAATAGTACCATCCCTAGTCTGGAAGCATTTTGCGAAGTGCGACAGCGATGAAGTACAATGACCCATTTGCTTTAAAAACAATGAAGAACTGGAGGAGCCACGACAAACTTACATCATATAAGGAGAAAACTTAAAACTTAATAACTCATTTATAGCTTACAATAAAAATAGAACCTAGCTAATCTGTTGCCTGAGTTTACATAATATGCCTTTATTTGCTTGTAGCTTTTGAAAATGGACAAATCAACATGAAAAATAGACTTTTTCAACCTCATTTTTCACCCTTCCGTAATGTCCAGATAGTGGCACGATCGTCGATTATAACACTATTTTTGAGCAGAGTATCAAAAAATTAGAATCAGTAGGACTCTACGGGGGATTTTTTGTGGTATTCAGCCACGAATCATTTTTTTAGAAAAGCAGAGAATGGTGGACAAAGTAAGTCATCTTCTATTTGTCCATTTAATATTTTGATACGATGTATCTTGAATCTGAAGGAATCAAATTTTTCAGTCTTTATTCGGTTTCTACATTTATTACAGGAAATAATAGGAATACGTAACTGAAAATCGCTATTTCAGAAACCGGTTATTTCTAGCCGTTTTAACACCCAGGTAAAAACGGACGTCGAAAAACTAACGACATCATTCCAATCCCAAGGAAAGCAGTTGTTGACAGGTGTGAAAATTATCGAACTATCAGTTTAATAAGTCACGGCTGAAAAATAATAACACGAATTCTTTACAAACGAATGGAAAAACTGGTAGAAGCCGACCTTGGGGAATGTCAGTTTGGATTCCGTAGAAATGTTGGAACACGTGAGCCAATACTGACTACGAATTATCTTAGAAGGTATAGTAGATTAAGGATAGGCAAACCTACGTTTATAGCATTTTTATTCGTGAAAGCTTCTGACAGTTTTGACTGGAGTACCCTCTTACAAATTCTGAAGGTGGCAGGGGTCAAATACAGGGAGCGAAAGGCTATTTTCAATTTGTTACAGAAACCAGGTGGCCGTTATAAGAGTCGAGGGGCAGGGAAGGGAAGCAGTGGTTGAGAAGGAAGTGAGACAGGGTTGTAGCCTATCACCAATGTTATTCAATCTGTATATTGAGCAAACAGTAAAGGTAACAAAAGAAAAATTTGGAGCAGGAATTAAAATCCATGGAGAAAAAATAAAAACTTTGAGTTTTGCCGATGACATTGTAATTCTGTCAGAGACAGCAAAGGACATGGAAGAGCAGTTGAACGGAATGGACAGTGTCCTGAAAGGAGGATATAAGATCAACATCAACAAAAGAAGAACGAGGAAAATGAAGTGTAGTCGAATTAAATCTGGTGATGCTGGGGGAATTAGATTAGGAAATGAGACACTTAAAGTAGTAAATGAGTTTTGCTTTTTGGGGAGCAAAATAACTGATGATGGTCGAACTAGAGAGGATATAAAATGTAGACTGGCTATGGAAATAAAAGCGTTTCTGGAACAGAAATTTGTTAACATCGAGTATAGATTTAGTGTTTGGAAGTCTTTCCTGAAAGTATTTGTGTGGAGTGTAGCCATGTATGGAAGTTAAACATGGACGACAAATAGTTTAGACAAGAAGAGAATAGAAGCTTTCCAAATGTGGTGCTGCAGAAGAATGCTGAAGATTAGATGGGTAGATCACGTAACTAACGAGGCGGTACTGAACAGAATTGGGGAGAAGAGGAATTTGTAGCACAATTTGAGTAGAAGAAGGTATCGGTTGGTAGGACATGTTCTGAGGCATCAAGGGATCACCAGTTTAGTACTGGAGGGCAACGTGGAGGGCAAAACTCGTAGAGGAAGACAAAGAGATGAATACACTAAGCAGATTCAGAAGGATGTAGGTTGCAGTAGGTACACTCCTGGAAATTGAAATAAGAACACCGTGAATTCATTGTCCCAGGAAGGGGAAACTTTATTGACACATTCCTGGGGTCAGATACATCACATGATCACACTGACAGAACCACAGGCACATAGACACAGGCAACAGAGCGTGCACAATGTCGGCACTAGTACAGTGTATATCCACCTTTCGCAGCAATGCAGGCTGCTATTCTCCCATGGAGACGATCGTAGAGATGCTGGATGTAGTCCTGTGGAACGGCTTGCCATGCCATTTCCACCTGGCGCCTCAGTTGGACCAGCGTTCGTGCTGGACGTGCAGACCGCGTGAGACGACGCTTCATCCAGTCCCAAACATGCTCAATAGGGGACAGATCGGGAGATCTTGCTGACCAGGGTAGTTGACTTACACCCTCTAGAGCACGTTGAGTGACACGGGATACATGCGGACGTGCATTGTCCTGTTGGAACAGCAAGTTCCCTTGCCGGTCTAGGAATGGTAGAACGATGGGTTCGATGACGGTTTGGATGTACCGTGCACTATTCAGTGTCCCCTCGACGATCACCAGTGGTGTACGGCCAGTGTAGGAGATGGCTCCCCACACCATGATGCCGGGTGTTGGCCCTGTGTGCCTCGGTCGTATGCAGTCCTGATTGTGGCGCTCACCTGCACGGCGCCAAACACGCATACGACCATCATTGGCACCAAGGCAGAAGCGACTCTCATCGCTGAAGACGACACGTCTCCATTCGTCCCTCCATTCACGCCTGTCGCGACACCACTGGAGGCGGGCTGCACGATGTTGGGGCGTGAGCGGAAGACGGCCTAACAGTGTGCGGGACCGTAGCCCAGCTTCATGGAGACGGTTGCGAATGGTCCTCGCCGATACCCCAGGAGCAACAGTGTCCCTAATTCGCTGGGAAGTGGCGGTGCGGTCCCCTACGGCACTGCGTAGGATCCTACGGTCTTGGCGTGCATCCGTGCGTCGCTGCGGTCCGGTCCCAGGTCGACGGGCACGTGCACCTTCCGCCGACCACTGGCAACAACATCGATGTACTGTGGAGACCTCACGCCCCACGTGTTGAGCAATTCGGCGGTACGTCCACCCGGCCTCCCGCATGCCCACTATACGCCCTCGCTCAAAGTCCGTCAACTGCACATACGGTTCACGTCCACGCTGTCGCGGCATGCTACCAGTGTTAAAGACTGCGATGGAGCTCCGTATGCCACGGCAAACTGGCTGACACTGACGGCGGCGGTGCACAAATGTTGCGCAGCTAGCGCCATTCGACGGCCAACACCGCGGTTCCTGGTGTGTCCGCTGTGCCGTGCGTGTGATCATTGCTTGTACAGCCCTCTCGCAGTGTCCGGAGCAAGTATGGTGGGTCTGACACACCGGTGTCAATGTGTTCTTTTTTCCATTTCCAGGAGTGTATTTGGAGATGAAGAAGCTTGCACAGGATAGATTAGCATGGAGAGCTGCATCAAACCGGTCTCTGGGCTGAAGACCACAACAACAAGCGAGAACTGTTTGTTTCAGCGATAACCGCCATCACTATCCGGCCCTTCCATCTGTCAATCACAAAAAGACGGCTGCTGTCGTACTGCGGAGGTTATATCAAAACAGTACAGTGGAAATTTTTGTTCATAACGTATTATCTGCGTAAAACGGTAAAACCCGATTGCAGGATATTTGATTTATTCATTGTCCTTATCATAAACCGAAAGAAAGGAGAGGTCATTAGAGCGCAAGCTCAGATTGAGAACGGCTATCAACCGTCTCCTTTCGAAGGAACCATTCCAGAATTCGTCTCAACCGATTTAGGAAAATCATGAAAACCTAGTTCTGTATCGCCGTTATCTCAAATACGAGTTAGATTACTTTGCATTGCGCTGCAGTAGGTAGCGTAAGTTGCAATGTCTGAAAGTAGCTTGATTTTATTCACGATATAATTCTTTTTTCTTGTTTCAGTATTGACATTTGTTATTCGTGATGCGCTTTGCCATCTGTCTGAAAGGAATGCATAACGAGTTTCCTGACTTTTTCGTTGTGTCGGTTCGCTAATCGTATTTGCACTTTTTTTGCCAGTAGTTCCGTCAGATTATCGTTGCAACGGTTCACTTTCTTGTCTCATCAGAGTTTGTTCAGCGTACGCTATGTACATTCAGAAAAACCTTTACTGATCTCGTAATAAATAATAAACTATTTTTATGCGAAGTTCAGGCTACGAACCGTCCCAAATTTACGATTAATACTGACAAACTCGATATTTTTTCAATTTTATGTTAGAAACGAAGACAAAAACTGAACTGCGTAATATAATATCTAGAACATTTCGTTTCCATGTATTCGTGAAAACACCTTTTAAATTATGGTACAGTCGTACAAAGAATTATGCATTATGAACAAATGTATCGAAATTAAGAAACGTAGAATGCAAAATACAAATTCTCTGTAATGTTTATTTAAATTAGAACTGTATATTAAACAATATTTCTAGTTACATGTCCAGGCAACTGTGCGCAGCTGCTTCGCGTGTCTACAACGAGTTTTTGTAAACTCTTTATGGTAATGCCTCGTCATAGACGATTACTGTTTCCACCTATAGCCGTTCCCGGTCCGCAGTTTAAAGCTGTCCAAAGCGCCTGCCAGGGTCAGAGATTTCCTTAAGTCGACTCGACTGTAAGTGTGTCCTAGTCTACTAGTAGAGAATAAATGTTTGAAACTTCATGCAAGAGTCAACATTTTTTTTCACGCTCTCAGTGTTTATTACAAAATATCTCTTGAACTATCTATCGTGCAATGATATATTTGTGGAGGTAGATTCAGCGGCGTATGTGGATACCGTCTACCAAATATCTTGCGAATACAATAATTTTCTAAGAAATAATAAATTTAAACGCCACGCACAATGCAGCAGTTTATGACGTCTGACATAGTTTTGTAGGTGCGTTTAGCGGCACACGTGGATCCTGTCTGCGAAATTTATTGCGAACATAGTAAGTAGCACATCTCTTTGCTTATGACGTCATATCTCCTGAACTGTGACAGGTAGGTGGTTCCTACCCCCACAGACATTGTTGTCTGACAACAAGGGATATGTGTACCAAGTTTGGCTGAAATCGGTCCAGTGGTTTAGGAGAACATGTGATACATAGACACACTAGTACATACATACATACATACATGTATACGTCCATAAAGTGACTGTACAACGTATAAGGTCCAGAATGAAATTTTCACTCTGCAGCGGAGTGTGCGCTCAAATGAACCTTCCTGGAAGGTTAAAACTGTGTGCCGGACCGAGACTCGAACTAGGGACATTTGCCTTTCGAGGGCAAATGCTCTACCGACTGAGCTACCCAAGCAAGACTCACGACCCGCCCTCACAGCTTTAATTCTGCCAGTACCTCATCGCCTTCTTTCCAAACTTCACAGAAGCTCTCCTGCGAAACTCGCTGCTAGCGCTCCTGGAAGAAAGGATATTGCTGAGACATGGCTTAGCCACAGCCTGGGGGATGTTTCCAGAATGAGATTTTCGCTCACGAGCGGACCGTGCGCTGATATAAAATTTCCTGGCTGATTAAACTGTGCCGCTAGAACACTTGCCAGCGAAAGGCAAAGGTCCCGAGTTCTAGTCTCGGTCTGGTACATAGTTCTAATCTGCCAGGAAGTTTCAATGTATAACGTATCACACTGAATCATCGCACGAACGAAAAAATGGCTGACATCGAAATAAGTGTCCAAGGAATAGACAGCATACATACATACATACATACATACGTCCATAAAGTGACTGTACAACGTATAAGGTCCAAATGAAATTTTCACTCTGCAGCGGAATGTGCGCTCAAATGAACCTTCCTCAGACAGAGGAAAGTCCACTGGACCTGACGGGATACCAATTCGATTCTACACAGAGTACGCGAAAGAACTTGCGCCCCTTCTAACAGCCGTGTACCGCAAGTCTCTAGAGGAACGAAAGGTTCCAAATGATTGGAAAAGAGCACAGGTAGTTCCAGTCTTCAAGAAGGGTCGTCGAGCAGATGCGCAAAACTATAGACCTATATCTCTGACGTCGATCTGCTGTAGAATTTTAGAACATGTGTTTTGCTCGCGTATCATGTCGTTTCTGGAAACCCAGAATCTACTCTGTAGGAATCAACATGGATTCCAGAAACAGCGATCGTGTGAGACCCAATTCGCTTTATTTGTTCATGAGACCCAGAAAATATCACATACAGGCTCTCAGGTAGATGCCATTTTCCTTGACTTCCGGAAGGCGTTCGATACAGTTCCGCACTGTCGGCTGATAAACAAAGTAAGAGCCTACGGAATATCAGACCAGCTGTGTGGCTGGATTGAAGAGTTTTTAGCAAACAGAACACAGCATGTTGTTATCAATTGAGAGACGTCTACAGACGTTAAAGTAACCTCTGGCGTGCCACAGGGGAGTGTTATGGGACCATTGCTTTTCACAATATATATAAATGACCTAGTAGATAGTGTCGGAAGTTCCATGCGGCTTTTCGCGGATGATGCTGTAGTATACAGAGAAGTTGCAGCATTAGAAAATTGTAGCGAAATGCAGGAAGATCTGCAGCGGATAGGCACTTGGTGCAGGGAGTGGCAACTGACCCTTAACATAGACAAATGTAATGTATTGCGAATACATAGAAAGAAGGATCCTTTATTGTATGATTATATGATAGCGGAACAAACACTGGTAGCAGTTACTTCTGTAAAATATCTGGGAGTATGCGTACGGAACGATTTGAAGTTGAATGATCATATAAAATTAATTGTTGGTAAGGCGAGTGCCAAGTTGAGATTCATTGGGAGAGTCCTTAGAAAATGTAGTCCATCAACAAAGGAGGTGGCTTACAAAACACTCGTTCGACCTATACTTGAGTATTGATGATCAGTGTGGGATCCGTACCAGATCGGGTTGACGGAGGAGATAGAGAAGATCCAAAGAAGAGCGGCGCGTTTCGTCACAGGGTTACTTGGTAACCGTGATAGCGTTACGGAGATGTTTAACAAACTCAAGTGGCAGACTGCAAGAGAGGCGCTCTGCATCGCGGTGTAGCTTGCTGTCCAGGTTTCGAGAGGGTGCGTTTCTGGATGAGGTATCGAATATATTGCTTCCCCATACTTATGCCTCCCGAGGAGATCACGAACGTAAAATTAGAGAGATTCGAGCGCGCACGGAGGCTTTCCGGCAGTCGTTCTTCCCGCGAACCATACGCGACTGGAACAGAAAAGTGAGATAATGACAGTGGCACGTAAAGTGCCCTCCGCCACACACCGTTGGGTGGCTTGCGGAGTATAAATGTAGAATGTAGATGTAGAATATTTACAAGTAAAAAAATGTTTAATGAGTAGGACGTATACGAATTTTTCTGAAGAGCCAAAGAAACTGGTACCCCTCCCTAATATCGTGTAGGGCCGCCGCGAGCACGCGCTAGTGCCGCAACACGACGTGGCATGGGCTCGACTAATGTCTGAAGTAGTGCCGGAAGGAATTGACACCATGAATCCTGCAGGGCTGTCCATAAATACGTAAGAGTTCAAGAGGGTGGAATCTCTTCTGAATAGCACGTTGCAAGGCATCCCAGATATGCTCAATAATGTTCACGTCTGGGGAGTTTGGTGGCCAGCGGTAGCGTTTTACATCAGCAGAGTGTTCCTGGATCCACTCTGTAGCAGTTCTGGACGTGTGGGATGTCGCTTTGTCCTGCTGGAATTGCCCACGTCCGTCGTAATACACAATGGACACGAATGGATGCAAGTGATCATGCAGGATGCTTACGTACGTATCACCTGTCAGTCGTATCTAGACGTATCAAGCGTCCCATCCTCCACCAGCTCATGTAGGATCCATGGATTCACTAGGTTGTCTCCATACCTGCACACGACATCAGCTCGATCCAATTTGAAGCGAGACTCGTTCGACCAGGCAACATGTTTCCAGTCATCAACAGAGCAGTGTCGGTGTTGACGGGCCCAGGCGAGTGTAAAGCTTTGTGTCGCGCAGTCATCAAGGGTACATGAGAGGACCTTCGGCTGCGAAAGCCCATATCGATGATGTTTCGTTGAACGGTTCGCATGCTGACTGGTTGACGACCCAGCATTGAAATCTGCAGCAATTTGCGGAAGGGTTGCATTTGTGTCACGTTGAACCATTCTCTTCAGTCGTCGTTGGGCCCGTTCTTGCAGAATCTTTTTCCGGCCGCAGCGATGTCGGAGATTTGGTGTTTTACCGGATTCCTGATATTCACAGTACACTCGTGAGATGGTCGTACGGGAAAATCCCCACTTCATAACTACCTCGGAGATGCTGTGTCCCATCGCTCGTGCACTGACTGTAACACCACGTTCAAACTCTGGTAAATCTTGATAACCTGCCATTGTAGCAGCAGTAACCGATCTAACAACTGCGCCAGACACTTGTTGTCTTATATAGGTATTGCCTACCGCAGCGCCATGTTCTCAAAAAATGGCTCTGAGCACTATGGGACTTAACTACTGTGGTCATCAGTCCCCTAGAACTTGAACTACTTAAACCTAACTAACCTAAGGACATCACACATATCCATGCCCGAGGCAGGATTCGAACCTGCGACCGTAGCAGTCGCGCGGTTCCGGACTGCGCGCCTAGAACCGCTAGACCACCGCGGCCGGCGCGCCATGTTCTGCCTGTTTACGTATCTCTGTATTTCAGTACTCATGACTATACCAGTTCCTTTGGCGCTTTAGCGTATAATGATCACTTTTTCCAGGGTAACGGAATAAAGTGCCCATTGCGGATATACACACACAGAAATTAGACAGCTACCCTCTTTTGGCCGAAGGAACGCCACTGGCTTGGCGCCTTCCTTTAAGCGCAACTACTCTGCTGTTTTCCGACTGAGCTGTCATCGATGTCAGACCCATTACAAATACGACGAACAGGATTAAATTATTTTTCATGTAATATTTTAAGGATATCAAAAACTAGTCTACTTTGATCTTCTTAAAAGATTGCCCTCCAGCCGTTGAGGTACTGTCTTTGCCTGCTATCTTAGACTATGTATTAAAACGATGCGGTATTTTTTTCCACTCTGACAACTGAAACGCAAATCTCCATAGATCGTCCCCTATAAATCCATTAAATGGCTTTTCCATTTCAAAAACGTAATCGACGTTGCATGGCAAGGCTGTTGCACTGGGCCGGCCTCGGTGGCCGTGCGGTTCTAGGCCCTTCAGTCCGGTACCGCGCGACTGCTATGGTCGCAGGTCCGAATCCTGCCTCGGACATGGATGTGTGTGATGTCCTTAGGTTAGTTAGGATTAAGTAGTTCTAAGTTCTAGGGGACTGATGACCTCAGCTGTTAAGTCCCATAGTGCTCAGAGCCATTTGTTGCACTGGTGAGAGTCATCATCTTCTTTTCAGTTTTCTTGGTGGGACAGTCGTCTGTGTGTCTGTAGGCAACGTTGCACAGCAGGTCGAAAATCTACTTCCTGCAGTCTACAAGTGAGGTTAGAACAGTAGCGTTACTCATTACTATGAACAGAACTAGTTTCTTTGCCCTCCTGCAGATTTGTAAGTTCTACTCATACTGTATGTGGCAATGAGAGAACGTAGTGGTAAGACTGGTCTCGCTGTCGGGAGAGCGATGGTTCAACAATCACCTGATTATTCTGGTTTAGATTTTCCATGCTTTCTCTAAATCGTTTAATATATATACTGGGATGGTTGCTTTGGAAACGATAAGACGCATTTGCTTTCGTGTCCTCCTCGAATTCATGCGACACTCCATCTCTAATGATCTCGTCGTCGAGATGTTAAGTCCTAAACTGCCTTCCAGTTTTCCTTTGGTGGTGCCGATTTGGTGAACTCTCTGTTTCTCATATGGTTCTCCTCTATCACTTCCGGTGAGGGTAAAACTACACACATCAAAAAAAGTTTTGCATCACCTCGGTTCGAGAGTTTCGGAACCTGTAATGAACATTGGAATAGAGATCAACATAAACATCATTTCCGACCTTTTTATTGCTCATGAAAACAACACACTGCATGTTGTACCACCATACAGTGAGACCTTCAGAGGTGGTGGTCCAGATTGCTGTACACACAGGCACCTCTAACACCCACAAGTTCATCAACGCACTGTTGGTCCAGATAGCACTCCTCAACGGCGATTCGGCGTGGATCTCAGAGTGGTTGGTGAGTCACGTCGTCCATAAACAGCCCTTTCCAATCTATCCCAGGCATGTTCGATTGGGTTCATGTCTGGAGAACACAGTGGACACTCTAGTCGAGCGATGTCGTTATTCAGAAAGAAGTCATTCACAAGACGTGCACGATGGGGGCGCGAATTGTCGTCTGTGAAGACGAATGCCTCGCCAATATGCTGCCGGTATGGTTGCACTATTAGCCGGAGGATGGCATTCACGTATCGTACAGCCGTTGGGGCTCCTTCCATGCCCACCAGTGGCGTACGTCGGCCCCACATAATGCCACCCCAAAACAGCAGGGAACCTCCACCTTGCTGCTCTCGCTGGTCAGTGTGCGTAAGGCGTTCAGCCTGACCGGGTTGCCTTCAAGCACGTCTCTGAGGATTGTCTGGTAAAAGGCATATGCGACACTCATTGGTGAAGAGAACGTGATGCCAATTCTGAGCGGTACAATCGGCATGTTGCTGGCCCATCTGTGCCGTGGTTGCAAAGATGGACCTCGCCATGGATGTCGGGAGTGAAGTTGCGCATCATGCAGCCTGTTGCGCACAATCTGAGTTGTAACACGACGTCCTGTGCTGCACGAAAAGCATTATTCAACATGGTGGCATTGCTGTCAGGGTCGCTCCAAGGCATAACCCGTAGGTAGCGGTCATCCAATGCAGTAGTAGACCTTGGGTGGCCTAAGTGAGGCATGTCATCGACAGTTCCTGTCTCCCTGTATCTCATCCATGTCCGAACAACGTCGCTTTGATTCACTCCGACTCGCCTGGGCACTTCCCTTGTTGAGACCGCTTCCTGGCACAAAGTAACAAAATGCGGACGCGATCGAACCGCGTTATTGACCGTCTAGGCATGATTGAACTACAGACAATACGAGCATGTACCTCCTTCCTGACGGACTGACTGGAACTGATCGGCTGTCGGGCCTCCTCCGTCTAATAGGCGCTGCTCATGCATGGTTGTTTACATCTTTGGGTGGGTGTAGTGACATCTCTGAACATTTAAACGTCTATCTTCAGAAGTTCTGGGAACCGGGATGATGCAAAACTTTTTTTGATGTGTGTATAACTCGTTCCGCAGAAGTGCTACAAGCTGCCATCGACAGCACTTTTGAAGTGGGCAAAGAATGTAGCCTTTCGTCCAGGATCTTCGGTTTCGTCATGACAAGTTTAACAGTAATCATATCGACTGTAATCTTCTGCTATTCGCCTGCTTTTTTCAACTGTAATGATTCTGCTTTTCACCAAGTTGTAGTGCTAACTTTTTCCTAACAAATTACAGAAATCGTATTTTCTGATGCGAGTTTCTTGTGGCCACTCCGATTACCAAAACTCAAACATGCAAATTAATTACGTTCAATTAAAGTATCTTCTTTACTAATTCGAGAATGTGATAGTGTAATGGGGAGATTAATGGAAAGAGAGGTAGATAGAGAAGGGCAATAGGTAGGGAGTGCAGGAGAGGGAGATGTAGAGATACAAGGAAGAGTGTAGGAGGAAAGCGAATGGTGTGTGGAAGAGCAGATCCAAAGAGCTGGAAGGGGGAGAGTGAGAGTGGGTGTGAGAGTGAGAGTAGATGCTGAAGGAGGAGAAAGAGAGAAGAATAGGTGAGAAAGAGGAAAGATAGAGGTGGAGAAAGATACTGGACAGATAGGGAAGAGATGGAGAGGTGGGAGAACGACAGGAAGGAGACAGGGAAATGCTCACAATGCTTTCAGAGATAGGGAAGTGGAATAGGGAAGAAGAAATGGAAGGCAGAGGAAGCTGAGTAAAAGGGCGAGAGAGAGAGATGTAGCAGAGAGCGAGCGTTGATAAAGAGAGGTGAAACGGGTGAGCGGGAGAGTGAGGTTGATGGAGAGAAACGCTTGTGTCAGGTGCGCACGTGGCAGAGAAAAGGGGGGGGGGGCGGAAGCATTGGAGGATGAGGGAGGGAATGGAGAACTAGAGGAGAGGCGGGGAAAGTACAGGAAAGAAACAGGGAGTTGCACAGGAGGCTTTCTGAGATGGAAAAAGGTGGAAGGAAACAGAGGAGAGGTGACGGAAGGAGGAGGAAGAGGAGGAGGAGGAGGAGGAAGATGAGGAAGAGGGAGAGAGGTAGCAGAGAGCGAGCTTGGAGGAGGAAAGGAGAAGGTAGCGAGTGAGGGAGTGAGGCTGAGACGGAGCTGTGCGTGCCGCAGGTGTGGACGTGGCCTCGCTCAGAGTGCGAGAGCGACGCCGGCGTGCACGTGTGCCTGCAGCAGGTGCGCGCCGACCACGAGCTGCCCGAGCCCCTGGCGTCGTCTGAGCTGCCGCTGCGGCTGCTGCTGCCCTTCGGACGCGATCAGAGGGACCAGGCCACCGGTGAGTACCGCACCGCACCAACTGCGCTTTAAGAGGCCCAAACGAATTCACGTGCAGTTTTCAAGCTTTTGAGTGTAGTGCCTTGTGCGATTACATGATAGACTCACTTGTGACCTAGGCATCTGATTCGACGATGGTAAGTCAGTAAGAAAAGATAACTTACAGGGTGTTCCACTCAAACCTTCCTTATTTAAAGGACCCACGAGAGAAAAACCACAGTAGATACGACTGCGAAAAAAGCATCACATTGTAGAGCACCTCAAAGAATTTATATTCCTGTGTCATACGTGCCAAGTATCGTTGCCAGAGTGCAGCATGGTCGCATGAAGGGAAAATGGCGACTCCACAGTAGCGCGCTCAAGCAGTAGTGAGGTTTGCAGAAACAAAATCGCCCATTACTGTGCAAAGAAATCATCGTCGTGTGTATGAATGTGGTCCACCTGATGTGAAAACAATTAACGAATGGTATAGGGAGTTTCTGGCAACAGGGTGTGTTATGGAACATTCTGGCGGTGCACGTTACGGAGTTTCAGAAGAGACAGTGGAGGACATCAGACAGAAGGCCGGAGTGGCCGAGCGGTTCTTGGCGCTACAGTCTGGAACCGCGCGACCGCTGCGGTGGCAGGTTCGAATCCTGCTTCCGGCATGGATGTTTGTGATGTCCTTAGGTTAGTTAGGTTTAAGTAGTTCTAAGTTCTTGGGGACTGATGACCTCAGAAGTTAAGTCCCATAGTGCTCAGAGCCATTTGAGGACATCAGACAAACATTTCTCAGAAGCCCACGTAAGTCAATTCGTCATAGGCAACTTGATGCACCTCGATCAACACTGCATCTTGTAGTTCACCAGCGTCTTCGTATGTGTGCTTACAAAGTGCAAATTCTGCAAGGGTTAATAGGCATATTGTCCGGATTTGGGGTTCGCAAAATCCGCACGTAGTCATTGAACATATTCGTAATAGCCCTAAACTAAACGTCTGGTGCGGGCTAATGCACTGCAGGACTGTTGGACCGATCTTCTTTGCGGAACAAACAGTCAGTGGGTCAGTGTATCTGGACATGTAGGAGCAGTTTGTGTACCCTCAGATACAAGACTCGCAACCCAGCATCATTTTTCGACAATATGGAGCTCCGCCGCATTGGTCGACGGCTGTTCGCAAGTTCCTGCATAGGAAATTTCCCAGTCGTTGGATCGGACGCGGAGGGCCCATTGCCTAGCCACCATGTTTACTCGATATTTCGCCACTTGATTTCTTCATGTGGGGATTCGTGAAGGACGGCGTATATGCTACCAAAGTGGACGATATTCTTACGTTGCGACATCGTATCACTAATGCGATTGCAACAATAACAGAGGAAATGTTACAGAGAACTTGCCAAGAAATTGAATATAGACACGATATTCTTCAGGCTACAAAGGGTTCACATGTAGAGGTGTATTGATGATAAATAAATAAATTCTTTGAGATGCTCCACAATTTGGTTCATTTTTCATTGTCGTATGTACTGTGGTTTTTTTCCTGGGTCTTTGAAATCAGGGAGGTCTGAGTGGGACACCCTGTATTTTCTGCTCCATAGATTGACAGCACTGTCTCAGCAATGGCGTGACTTAATCTTATTGCTGTTCTTGAGCGTTAGCTGTGCTGGTTCAGTGAATAACTGCCAAAAGATCTTGTCGTACTCTCATCAAAACTGTATATCTTCAATTTCAAAGGAATTCTAATGGGAATAGCAGTTTGACATGCAAGAGCGAAACAATGCTTCTTCACACAAAACTGTCCTGACTATACCATTTCCATGCTTGCATTATAAGAATCATACAAATGAGTAGTATAATATTTTTTTAAAAACTGTTTATCTCAAACTCCCTGCGAATTTTGTCGCTCAGGGGTATCATTTTACGTGGAAGTTCGTGTTCAAATTTTTCAACGCCATTTGCCAATAATGTTCAAACATCTTCTGTTATATCATATTTCGATTTATTTCTCCCAAAAAGTATCGTATGATTTTTATCACAAAATTGCACTGCTGTCGAATTCGGCAAGACCACAAACATCAAATAAACCGAAGTGCAAGACAAGCACATCGTTTCCACACTGAGCCTAGAAACCGACAACTATGTAGTATTTCCACATGGCGTGAGTTTAAAAGGTAGCACTTTCGAAAACTGAGTGCCCTACAGTTTTGCAGTTTTAAATGTAAATATTTTACAGTAATAAGCATCCTTCCAATTTTGTGTGTTATTAGAGATTTATGTATTCCTGTTCACGTTTTTATTATAAATATAATTATATATTATTTTTTGTTTTGACTTCAGTTGATCTCAAATCAATTTCTTACGTGAAAATAATGAAATTAATTACATTTTAATTATTTTGTTTTACGGACAAAAATTAATCTCCAAAGTTTTCTAAAGTAAAAAATGAATAATGGCTTCGCTATTTTACATCAAATAGCCAAAATATGAGGTTTAGAAAAAGTGGGAAAGTGAGTATGGTGAACAAACTTTCGAATAAAACAAATTTTCAAATATGAGATCGCAAACAAAGACAGAAAGTGTACGCGATAATTATCATTACGTGATGATGTAATGCTTCTACATTTGTTAGAAATATTGTTTTTTAAATATGAGATATTTATAAAAAGACGTAACATGAAAGCCTTGTATTCAGAATAATTATTACTGAAATGTTTGGAGTAAATAGTTAAATTAATATATAATTCTGGTCCTGTATGAATAATATGTGTCTATCCAAACGGAAGTAACTAAACTGCAGACATACTACGTCAATACAACTGATAAATTTTCGTCAACTACTAAGAATGTACGATAAATTAAATTTTTACGTCTAAATAAAATAACACAATGCCCAGTTCCATTGGAAACTGTATTCATCGTGATTGCAAGACAGGAATTTATAGTCCGTATGCACTAAAAAAAAGGAAAGAACTGTTTCGTTTTCTGCACCATGAAGGCACTAAGGCTTCGGAGATTATTCATGGAATGCAGCTGTATAACATAATGAATGAAAAATTTAAAAGTGGCTAAATAACTTTGAAAATGGACGTTTGTGTGATTGCGACGTAGAGCGTTCGAGTAGGCCATCTATTTCGTAAACGGACCGGGAAATTGAGACAGCTGAGCGAATGGTGTGCCAGAACAGATGGTATTTTGCGTGAAATGATTGTTAGCCACGATTCAGCAGTTACAATCGTCCACGAATCTCTAAATTGTCACAAGGTTTGCACTCGCTGGGCACCGCGTTAACTGACAGGCAAACACAAACAAGATGTTTGGAGATGATGAAATCACATTTAAGGCATTTTGAAAAGGAAGGAGAAGACTTTCTCAGTCGCACAGTAACAGTTGATGAGACATGGGTTCATCGCTACGAAGCACACCGTAAACAGCAGAGCGTGGTGTGGAAACGTCCATCTTCGCCTACAGCAAAAAATTTCAAAAGCTGAACTTCTGCAGGAAAGTTGAGGACGACAGTGTTTTGGGATTATAAACGTCAACTGCTGATTCATCATACTCCTGTAGATCAAACACTGAGAAGTGACAGTCACTGCTACATCTGAAAGACACGGTCAAAACAAAGACTAGAGGTCTCCCAGGAGGTGGGACTTGCTGCCTGGTGCAGCAAGCGGTCTGTGGAGATACGCAAAACTGTGGCCACCTATTATCGTGGCTCCTACAAGAGGTGCAATGTTCACCAGGAGAAATTTATTGCATCGTATGTTAACGCCGGCCGAAGTGGCCGTGCGGTTAAAGGCGCTGCAGTCTGGAACCGCAAGACCGCTACGGTCGCAGGTTCGAATCCTGCCTCGGGCATGGATATGTGTGATGTCCTTAGGTTAGTTAGGTTTAACTAGTTCTAAGTTCTAGGGGACTAATGACCTCAGCAGTTGAGTCCCATAGTGCTCAGAGCCATTTGAACCATTTTCGTATGTTAACCGGGGGCCTAGAAACGAGGAGGGGCTCTGTCCCCGCCGCAGCCGCAGTGGCCCACAACCCACGACAACTGCCGCAGTCCACTTCACCGCACCACCGCCCCCCATCGAACCCCGGGGTTATTGTGCGGTTCGGCCCTCGGTGGACCCATCCCCCCCCCCCCCCTCCCAGGGAACGTCTCACACCAAGACGAGTGTAAACCCACACCCCTATGTTTGTGTGGTAGAGTAATGGTGGTGTACGCGTACGCGGAGAACTTGTTTGCGCAGCAATCTCCGATATAGTGAAGCTGAGGCGGAATAAGGGGAACCAGCCCGCATTCGCCGAGGCAGATGGAAAACCGCCTAAAAACCATCCACAGACTGGCCGGCGCACCAGACCTCGACTCAAGTCCGCCGGGCGGATTCGTGCCGGGGACCAAGCGCTCCTTGCCAATCCGGAAAGCCGCGCGTGAGACCGCACGGCTAACCGGTCGGGCCAGGAGAAGTTAGTGACAATGTTATTGCTTTTGCACAACATTGGGAAGTTCATTTACATAGCTGGACTCAGGAAAACATGTATCGGAGCTCGGAAACTAGCGTTTCCAGACCCACATTGATGCAAGCTTTCCATCTCATGTTTACATGACAAATTCGATTCCTAAGTAATGCTCCATAGTTTCGATTCTATCTACACACCAGGCTACTCTCGTTACTGCTATTCTCCCCAAGCCAGGAGAAGTTTAAGAGAGAGACTACGGGTGTGACGTGGAACATATTCAGCGAGTTAGGGCAAGACATTTTAAGATCGTCGAAGCTCAATGTCAGTGCCCAGACCTGTCACTCGGAATTCGTGAGTAACTGCTTAATAAATAGAGGAATGTTTCCATTCAAAGTTTTTCTCGTAATGCTCGGAATGATCCCTACGATAGAAAGGTCGCTGTGTATATCGACTCAATTAACTGAAAGATTTCGATGAATTCCTCTTGAAATCAGTAACGAATTTGCATCCATGTTTAATAGAAATGAGTATATTTTAATCTCTGCTATGGTAACGCAGTAGCTAATACAGGACTTACGTCCTTCGATGTTAAAAACTCAGCAAATATGTACCCATTGTAGCGAAACAAGCGCCGTATCATTGTGAGAGATACAGGGGAGAGCGAGTGTGCCGGAACTTACGTCTGTTCACTGCTACGAGCACCACGTCGTCATAACGTGCCTGCACGTAGCATACAAAGTATTGCGCCACAATCTAAGAGTGAAATTAAAAATTAAAATAACTTTTCCAAACTTTGTCAATGTATGTTTCAGTATAGTAATGTTAACATTGTGAAGTCTCACTGATCTAATGAATATGTTTCACTAAATAAATTATTTTAAGACAAAAAATACGCTGCGCTAAATAATGCAGCTAGAAAGCTACAAATTGTTCAGAGAGAGCAAATGTACGTCACAATCAAATGTTACAAGTCTCAAGTTGATCGGAGCAATATTTTGGTCAAATTCAGCATTTTTACGAAAATTTGAAGGCGCTAAATATTAGACTCGAAAAGATGAAAATTCGTAAGTAACCCCTCGGTTTGATATAAAATCATTAACTATGTGACTCCATTAAGCTACCTCTATTAGTTTTCAACTTACTAACTAAAAACTAAATTTGGAACATAAACGTCCTTATTCACAATAGATTAGTTATCATCTGTACTTGTTATAGAAAGTTCTAACTAAAAGACTCGATTACATTGATGAAAAATGCGGCTGTACCAAATTTCAAGACTTCAATATAAATAACAATCATTAAAGGGAATCTTGAAGAGACAGCTCAGAGGTAATTTTCTACTGTTGGTTCCGTTCTAAAAATTCTAGCCGACAAAGTTTAATACAGTCGAGCTAAAACTTTTTCAGTAACCAAAGCCAAGTTAACTTCATTCATGTAAAAACTGAAAAGATTGTAAATTGTTAAACGACGGAGTTATTAATTAATACATGTCCGAGAAAGGGGGCATTTAAGTGCTGCTACCTGTGCCTTGAGCAGTCGAAGGCAGATGTTCCGTTCAGCGGTCCGTTGCGCCCATACTGTATATTAATACAGCCAGAGGGACAGTGGCTTTTATTGTTATTATTAGCAATATTATTATGTTTGTGCGTGTGAACTTCTACAGAATATATCTATCAGTTAGAACTCAAAACGTTTATTTATAGTCATAGTTCCTGTTCCCCCTGAGTAAATTGCAAGTAGGAATATTTTCTTTCAGTGAGCACAAGAATAATGTGGATTTGAAGACTGGAAGTTACGGGTAGTATGTTCTCCATCGCTTTCTGTCTGACCGCAAAAATGGTTTTCAGGCTTTTGCAAACGGCGAAGTCTTTTTTAGATTTATTTCTTTTAATTCGCCCGCTGCCCCACACTATTACAACGATTGTGCCTAGCTGAGACAATCTTACTTCCACACTATCTGAGCAGCAGTTCTGGCGAGAAGAGTCTGGAAGATATTTAATATAAATCCAGAAGGAATGTAACACACGAGGTACACACGCTGGGGTCATGAGAGATGGTGATGTATGATGAAGTCCATTACTGATCGGTAAGAATATCGAAAATTACTACGAAAGCAGACAGATTGCAAGGCAGATTCAAACCCATTCGAGTCCATACTGACAAATAAAACATAATTAAAGTCAAATTTTACTAGTTCAGTTGTCAATAAACCCTAAATACTTTTGTCACAGGCCCTAAATAAGTGGTCTCTCTGCAGATAAGGTCGTCTCTCTGGATGCATGTTTCCATCTTCCAAAATTGCTTTATCGAAGAAGACGAAAATACGTTTCCTTCTTTCGTATGTGTTCCAGATACAAAAGCGATACATACAAAAACAAGTGATAGTGGGCCTGAAAACATAAAAATAATTTCAATTACTACATAGTTAGCTTCTTCATCAAATATGCGAAATAAGTGTCTCCTCTTCTCGAAAATGTTTGTCGTGGGTCTGTAAGAAAGGTCGCAGGACAAATACACAGTTCACTGACGTCAGTTTGTTGTAGAGTTATGGAAGATATTTTGTGCTTGCTGTTTGTATGGAACTGAGCTAACAAGAAAAAAATTAATAGAAGAAACGCGTCAACAGGGTCCATGCCATCGCCTAGCAAACAAAATCTGTATTCTCGTTTGAATTGAAGACTGCTTACCAAACAGAAATCTGTACTTGGTTCTTAGTGGCGAATCATTGAGAGAAGCGAATGCAGCATACAGTGTACTTCAAACAATTATGATATGACCGTTGCTGTTAACAGTACTCATCCTGTAAGTTGTGAACTGACAGACAACGGTTGAAGCTCTCTGAGGTTGGTGTGTCCTGTATAATCTTGGAGGGCTGCCGCTTCTTTTAGAGCATATGTTGGCGACAATACATGTTTAATTCCGGAGGTACGCATAAAATATCATCCGAAATTGTGCTAAACGCATTCTCTGAAAATTATCTCGAGTAATTAGTTCATGAGCCCACGCGAATAGTAAACGGTTGTGAAAACACACTTGACCTCTAAGCAACCAATAATCCTGAGTTAATAACGAGCATCAAAACCGATTCAGGGATTAATGAACACAGGGCTGTCGTAGCAAGATTGAATATGGTAATCCCCAAATCCTCGAAAAATAAGCGAAAAATATACCTGACGCCTTCCTAAGAGACAATATACCTGACGCCTTCCTATATAAATGACGCCTTCCTAAGAGACAATCTCCACTCATTCCAAATTAATAATATAAGTGTAGACCAGATGTGCCTTAAATTCAAAGAAATAGTATCGGCAGCAATTGAGAGATTTCTACCAAATAAATTAACAAACGACGAAGCTGATCCTCCTTGGTACACAAAACGGGTTAGAACACTCTTGCAGAAACAATGAAACAAACATGCCAAATTTAAACAGACGCAAAATCCCCAAGATTGGCGATCTTTTACAGAAGCTCGAAATTTAGCGCGGACTTAAATGCGACATGCTTATAACAGTTTTCACAACGAAACTTTGTCTCGAAACCTGGCAGAAAATCTAAAGAGATTCTGGTCGTATGTGAAGTATGTTAGCGGCAAGAAACAATCAATGCCTTCTCTGCGCGATAACAATGGAGATACTACCGAAGACAGTGCTGCCAAAGCATAGTTACTTAACACAGCCTTCCGAAATGCCTTCACAAAAGAAGACGAAGTAAATATTCCAGAATTCGAATCGGGAACAGCTGCCAACATGAGTAACGTAGAAGTAAATATACTCGGAGTAGTGAAGCAACTTAAATCACTTAATAAAAGCAAGTCTTCTGGTCCAGACTGTATACCAATTAGGTTCCTTCAAGAGTATGCTTATGCATTAGCTCCATAGTTAACAATCATATACAATCGTTCGCTTGAAGAGAGATCTGTACCTAAAAACTGGAAAGTTGCACAGGTCACATCAGTATTCAAGAAAAGTAGTAGGAGTAATCCACTAAATTACAGGCCCACATCATTAACGTCGACATGCACCAGGATTTTGGAAGGTATTTCGTGTTCCAACATTATGAATTACCTCGAAGAAAACGATCTATTGACACACAGTCAGAATGAGTTTCGAAAACACCGTTCTTGTGAAACACAACTAGCTCTTTATTCGCATGAATGTTGAGTGCTATTAACAAGGTATTTCAGATCGATTCCATATTTCTGTATTTTCTGAAGGCTTTTGACACTGTACCACACAAGCGGCTTGTAGTGAAAATGGGTGCTTATGGAATATCGTCTCAGTTATGTGACTGGATTTGTGACTTCTTGTCAGAGAGGTCACACTTCGTAGTAATTGACAGAAAGCCGTCGAGTAAAACAGAAGTGATCTCTGGCGTTCCCCAAGGTAGTGTTATATGCCCTTTGCTGTTCCCTCAACGGTCTACCCGACGGGGGGCCTTAGCCACACGACATTTCATTTCATCTACATAAACGATTTGGGAGACAATCTGAGCCGCCGTTTCGGTTGTTTGCAGATGACGCTGTCGTTTATCGACTAATAAAGTCATCAGAAGATCAAAACAAACTGCAAAATGGTTTAAAAGAAATATCGGAATGGTGCGAAAAGTGTCAGTTGACCTTAAATAACGAAAAGTGTGAGGTAATCCACATGAGTGCTAAAAAGAACCCGTTAAACTTCGGTTACACGATAAATCAGTCCAATCTAAAAGCCGTAAATTCAACTAAATACCTATGTATTACAATTTAAATTGGAGGTAAAACATAGAAAATGTTGTTAGGAAGGCTAACCAAAGGCTGCGTTTTGTTAGGAAGGCTAACCAAAGGCTGCGTTTTATTGGCAGGACAATTAGAAAATGTAACAGACCTACTAAGGAGACTGCCTACGCTACGCTTGTCCGTCCACTTTTAGAATACTGTTGCGCGGTGAGGATTTACCAGATAGGACTGACAGTACATCGAAAAAGTTCAGAGAAAGGCAGCACGTTTTGTATTATCGCGAAATATGGGAGAGAGTGTCACAGATACGATACAGGATTTGTGATGGGCATCATTAAAAGAAAGGCGTTTTTCGTTGCGACGGAATCTTCTCACGAAATTCCAATCACCAACTTTCTCCTCCGAATGCGAAAATATTTTTTTGACACCGACTTACATAGGGAGAAACGATCACCAAGATAAAATAAGGGAAATCAGAGCTCGTACGGAAAGATATAGTTGTTCATTTTTCCCGCGCGCTATACGAAATTGGAATAATAGAAAATTGTGAAGGTGGTTCGATGAACTCTCTACCAGGCACTTACTTGTGATTTGCAGAGTTCCATGTAGATGTAGATTCATTGCTGTAAAGGAAAAAAAACACACTTTTTCGCAACTGTTTCGTTATTTAAATAATTTTACTACGTAGGTTTCTGATTATTATTTCGATTTCATCAACACAATCGGTGACCGACACATACAAATACATCTAATATCATATTTATTAATCAACAAACACGTCAATAATTGACATTACATATCGCACAAGTTTTTGTACACAGACTGTAAAATTACCATTTTTTAGAAACGTTTCCACCTCAGTCTGTTTTGTGGTTGACAGAGGGCATATCTTCCTTTTGGGAACAGACTTTTACAAGCTGACGA
Source organism: Schistocerca serialis cubense (assembly GCF_023864345.2). Taxonomy (NCBI): domain Eukaryota; kingdom Metazoa; phylum Arthropoda; class Insecta; order Orthoptera; family Acrididae; genus Schistocerca; species Schistocerca serialis. Next base: position 221,559,207 of record NC_064641.1, on the reverse strand, counting down.
TGTGGCTGAAATATTCAGATATTTAAGTGTAGTGTTTTGTAGCTTTGGACAGCTAATACCGATGATGTGATTCCACACTTCTAATGGACCTTGTTTAAGATCTAGAAAGCGGTTTTTCATTTGGCTGTGTTGTGTCCCAGTTTGCAATGTATTCTTTTCTAGTACCACTTTATAATGTTCATTACATTAGTCAAATTTGCTTTTATTTTTTCTTTTGCTGTATTGTGTCAACATGTTGCTCATACTCACTCATAGTCGTTCAACACCTGCAAGCAACTCTTTGACAGTTTTGATTGCCTTCGAAAATGCTAAACCATCTCAATAGTGTATGTTCTTGAAACTTTGATCAACAACGTTAATATGGCTAATTTGTTAAAAATTCTGTTGGTACGAATACTGTTACAATGTTGCTCTTCAAATTGGTTGCATGCCAGATACTGTATTTCGATAGTCGGTACTAGTTATTGCGATTGAAGTATTGCATCCAACGTAGTTTCCCACCCAAATTATACGAATAGCCACTTCTATAGGCCGCGGAATGTCACAAATGTCTTCTATATCAGTGATCAGCAAACTGCGGACTGCGGGCCGCATGCTGCCCCAACCAAGCCTTTCGGCCCGTCGTTCTCAGCCGTACTCGTATTTCATAATACGAGGGCATGCGGAAAGTATGCTTCTGAATTTGCTACGTGAAAAGACTTAAACATTTTTAAACAAAACAAGCTTATTACTATTCTACAGCCGGCCGGGTGGCCGAGCAGTTCTAAGCGCTACAGTCTGGAACCGAGCGACCGCTACAGTCACAGGTTCGAATCCTGCCTCGGGCATGGATGTGTGTAATGTCCATAGGTTAGTTAGGTTTAAGTAGTTCTAAGTCCTACAGGACTGATGACCTCAGAAGTTAAGTCCCACAGTGCTCAGAGCCATACTATTCTACATCTTTATTCTTCATGTCTACACATTTATTTCTCAACAGTCACGCTGGTGACGAACACATTTCCCCCCAACGAGGGACCAGTTTGTTGATGCTGCCACTGTAGACTGTTAGATGTTGTTGACGGGGCCACAACCTCACCTCTGCTTGTACCACTTCATCGCTATCACAGTGAAGTACGAGAAGGTGTTCCGTAAGTTCTGGAAACAGCTGGAAATCGAATGGGGCCCAGTCGATGACAGTCCCAAGGCGTCGGACTGTTTCAGATGTTGCAGCGCTCGTGTGTGGTCTGGTATTTTCATGTTGAAGGAGAGGGTGCTCCATGTGTGGAAGAACTCTTCGATTTCGAAACTCGATTACAACACGCTGTTTCTCACGCACCTACGTAGTTGCGTTACGCACCGCTATGTTACACGCTACAATTCTGAGCCCTCTAGCGGCAGAGGGCTGCAAATATGTAGACATACGAATAAAAATGTGGAATGTTAATATTTAAAAAGGATTAAGTGTTTTCACCTTAACAAATTCAGAGGCATTTCTTTTCAGCACGCCTTCGTAATGTGCACTAGTAACTGACAACCGAATCCACAAACGTTAACTGCTGTCAGAAACTTCTTAAGGGCGTGGTTTTCCTGCTTTATAACACGCGAAAATACAATAAAATTTTGAGACGTGCTTACTTCTAATTGATGTTGATGAATTCTGCTGTGGACTGAGTAAAGTTGGCCGTTTTCGCAGGGGCAGAGGGGTAAATAGTATAGCCACAGTAGGGTTAGAGGATGTGATAAGGGGAATGTTTTATTGTTTGTCTGCCAGTACCCCAGTACCGATAACTCATAAGTGTGCGCGACTCTTACCAATCAGCTGCCGTGGTATAAATTTCAAACGGGAGTAACGTGGATTCGTGAAGACATGTTAAAAAAAGCTTTAGAAGAATTCTTTTGTTATTTAAATAGTATAAATCCTAAAATCCAGTTTACCATGGACATGGAGAAAGACAATGCAATATCCTTCTTGGATGTCTTCGTTATGAGACAGACTGATGGCAGCTTGAAACATAAAGTCTTTCGGAAGGTTACACATAACGACAGATACTTGCATAAGGATTCCAATCATCATCCACAACAGAAAAGAGGTGTAATTAAAAGTCTAGTGGACAGAGCTAAAAGGATTTGTGCGCCGGAATAACTGGACGCTGAGTTAAAACATCTAAAGCAGGCTTTTGAGAAGAATGGGTACTCTAGTAAGGAAATAGTTTTGCGACCGAATAACAGGAGGCCTAAGGACAACGATAGGGCACAGCGATGGAAGAACACGATGTCTCTACTCTTCATCAAAAAAGTAACGGATCAAATCGGAAAGATTTTAAGGAAACATAACGTTCGACTGATTTTCAGACCAACTAAGAAAATAGGCCAAGCACTTCGTTCCGTTAAGGATAAACCTCCCCCTCTGTCTGCAAGTGGTGTATACAAGATTCCGTGTACGTGTGGTAAGATCTGAAGAGGAGTATGAAGGAACATAAAACTGCTTGCCGACTAGGGAAAACAGACAAGTCAGCCATGCCGGAACATGCTCTTCAGTCGGGTGACCACGTAGTGAAATTTTCGGAAATTGACGTTTTATGTACTATGAGGAACTATTATCCATTGCTATATAGAGAAGCCATCGAAATATATAAACATGGGAATAATTTTAACGGAAAAGAGGAAGCTATGAAACTCAGCGATATATGGACAGTGGCGCCACAGAATCGATGAGAAGTTTTTATCTTTGACCTACTATGATCGATAGTTATATTTTATCCTTGACAAGGTTTATCTCTGCTATCACGTGAAATCCTGACCACGCCCACTTTCCACGGTATTTAGGCCGTTCTTCGACGTCCGGCTCGTCAATCGGCAAGACTCAGCACAATCAGGAACACTTCCGAAGATGTCCAACGTAGCTTTGGACGAAACGCCAGGAATAGAAGAGTTCCATGGACCACGGCCATACAACCCGGAAGAATTCTCGGCAGCTGGAACATTCGGTCGTGAAAGCCTTCATTGAATGACTTCAGTACCGACTTGAAACATCGATGTTTAGACTCTCTGCATCGATATTTCGTAAATATCGGTGATCATTGAACATTCCCAGATGGCCGCCGAGTGAGATCTCAGGTATTTTCTTCGTCCGCTAAAAGAACTTGTTTAAAGAATAAATAGTGTCAAATTTAAATTTTCTTTGTTTGTGTAATTGCTGTAATGTTCGTTCTTGTCACACAACTGAATACTAGCGTCCCAGCAGCGCTTGTTTTTGAAAAAAACTTGTTCTTTAGCTGAAATTCCGATAATCGCGACAAAACCCGAAATTTTGCGTGACATAAACACAAAAAATTCTATTCAAGTTTTCTTGATAGTGCTAAATTCGTTTAAAAAAGACTGCTACTAGTTTCATCAGTGTCTATTGTTGCAATAAAAGTGTAATTAAACGTTTCTAAATCGTAACACATTTCGTATTGTTTACTAGTTAGATAGACGCGATCTAGGCCTAAATTTTCTGAGTTATAAACGTTTAAAAACCTGACTAAACACGTCTGATAATGTAAATTCTCTAAAAGCAAATTAATTACAAATTCATTCTTCTTTCATTGTATCTCTTAATCAGTACAAAAAAACAACCACCGCACATAAGACCTTTGTGTCGTTTTTTGTTTACGCACAGCCAATCTCGCGTCCTTGACAAATTTAAAACACTCTTTAAACTCATTATTCTTTTGAAATTGACCATGAGTGAGAAATGTGGGAGCTGTTATAGAGTAGTGAATAGAGGGATTTGTTGTCAATCTTGCAGGGAATATTTTCACTGGGAGGGGTCTGGGGGATGCAGTGAGGAGAATGTTGGGAGAACAGAAGAGGCTCTGTCCTGGAACTGCAGTGTATGCAGTAGGAACATTTTGATTGAGGAACAGGAAAGGAAAATCTGGGCCCTTCAGGTACAGTTGGAGGAAGCAAGGAACGAACTCATAAGGTGCAAAATGGTTCAAATGGCTCTGAGCACTATGGGACTCAACTGCTGTGGTCATAAGTCCCCTAGAACTTAGAACTACTTAAACCTAACTAACCTAAGGACACCACACAACACCCAGCCATCACGAGGCAGAGAAAATCCCTGACCCCGCCGGGAATCGAACCCGGGCGTGAGAAGCGAGAACGCTACCGCACGACCACGAGATGCGGGCGAACTCATAAGGATCAAGGGAGATAGGGGGGAGGAGGGTGGTTGGGAACTGGCAGCTGGTAGGAGGATAGGAAGAAAGAGAACGCGGTCTGACAGTATTATCATCGACACAAAAAACAGGTATCTACCACTGTCAGAGTTAAGTGGAGAAGAGCCTCAGGTAGAACGAGGAGCAGGAAATGTGCAGCACACTTAAACCGAGGCCAAGAAGCCTAGGAATGTTCAAAGTGTTAGGAAGAAGAAAAAAGTGCTGCTGCTAGGTAGTAGCCATGGGCGAGGTGTAGGCCCTCAGTTACAGGAATGTTTAGGGGCAGCGTACCAGGCCACCAGTATCTTCAAGCCAAATGCAGGGTAAGTCATGTGATAGAGGACCTATGGTCTTTTGTAAAGTCCTAACATAAAGTCCTAACATAAAGAGGACCATGTAGTGATAGTGGATGGAGCGGGAAACAGTTTGGATAGGGATGGGGCGTATGACATAGATGGTGACCTGGACAAGATAGCTTCCCTGACTCATGGCACCAACGTACACTTTGTTGAGCTGTTCCGTCATGATCGACCACACCTTGATGGAGCTGTGAGGCGAATCAATGTAGGGTTAGGGATGGCTCTGAGAACAGCTAACTTTGCTCATGTTTCTATGGTCTCCTTCGGGCCTATCAACAGATGGGATTTCACTAGGCATGGCCTACACCTAAACAGGACTGGGAAGATTGGTACAGCTGAATCATGAAAGTATAGGGGGTGAATCTCGGGCCACATATGGTCAAATAACTGTTGCCATAGGTAGGAAAAACTGGTCTTTTTTAGGATAAATCCAGACAGCAGGTCCGCCGGCCTAAAGAGTATCTCCAGCACTTTAAAAAATACTGAAACAATCACTCACAAGACAGATTTTAACACCTCAAACATCACATATACCAGATGTCACAAAGAAAAACAAGCCATTGGAAAAAGTAACATGGGGCATTTCACAGACTTAACAATCCTCCATCGAAACATGCAATCAATAAAAAATAAAATACAACTATTAGGAGTTGAGCTCCAATCTTTGAACTGCACAGTAGATTGTGTTACTGAACACTGGTGTAGAGACACAGAAATCCAACATGTAGTACTATCATTGTATGAAAAGGCAAACTCTCACTGCAGAACTACTTCAAGGGGTGGAGGACCATGCATTTATATCAGAAATGGAACACAGTTCAAATCAAGACATGACCTCAGTACCGTAAGTGAAGAGAAACACTTTGAAATATCAGCTATTGAATTAACAGGGCTTGATATCACCAAGAAATTAATCACTTTGTGTCTGTATAGATCTCCCAGTGGCAGTGTGGACACTTTTTTCAATAAGTTAACAGAAGTTCTAGATAATGTCTCAAGTACAAAGGTCAACATAATTCTGTGTGGGGACATTAACATCATAAATGAATCCAGCAGCACCTTCATAAACATCCTTCAAAGTTTTGGCATGTCCCTATTGGGCAATAGTGTAACAAGGGTTACCACAACGACTTCATCAGTAACTGACCATGTGGCCAAAAATATGGACAAGTAAAAATGTGATGTAGCTGTAAAAGATCTAGGACTATCAGACCATCTCTGTCAAATGACAACAGTAAAGTCACACATCGAATCATACCCTAAACTACAAACCTACAAACGACATCTATCAGAAATCAACATAAAAGATTTTTCAAAAGAACTAGAAACACAAAGCTGGGATGAAGTGTATAAGGAAACCAATGTGAATATGAAACACTCTAAATTCTCCACATTGTTTAATTTGAACTTGAAAAGGCACTTCCAAAAGTATGCATGTCTGTATCATCATCTCACAAGAACAGATGGATAACAGCAGGTATTAAGAAGTCCTCCCAAACACTTAAACACCTCAGTTCCATGAAAAAGATTCGCAATGATACAGAATTCTTAAGTTTATATCATAGATACAGAAAGATCTATAGAAAGGTGCTGATTGCTGCAAAAAAGTCATTTAATGACAAAATAAGATATGATGCAGAGAATAAAAGCAAAGCAGTCTGGTATGTTATAAAAAAGGAAATGGAGAGATGCAAACAAACGCAGACTAACATACTGCTAAGGGAGGGGGATAAAGTAATAAATGATCCACAGCACTTAGCAAACTATGCAAACGAGCATTCTTCAAGTATTGCAGAGTAGTTACAGCAAAAATTCCCCTAAACAAATATAAAACCTGTAAATAATGTTGCACTAAATACAATTATGTTACTTCCAACCACAGAGAACGAAGTCAGTAAAACAATTCAAAAACTAAAAAAATAAAGAGTCAGTAGGCTTAGATGAAGTACCAATGAGTGTACTCAAACAATGCATAGGGATTATACAAGGCCCCTTAACAAATATCATAAATGAATCCCCAAATAATGGAAGCAATTATGAAAGACAGATTAATGAATTACCTGAATAAATGCAATCTTCTAAGCGAATCACAGTTTGGTGTCCAAAGTGACAAAAATATGAAGTCAGCCATAGTAGCATTCACAAAAGTTGTACTTCATGCTCTTGATAAAGAGGAGTGTGTCACAGGCATATTTTTGGATCTTTCTAAGGCATTTGATGCAGTCGACCACAAGATTCTATTAAATAAATTAGAAGCATTAGGAATAAGAGGGGTAGCTAACGACTGGTTTCGATCATACCTAAGAGGTAGGGCACAAAGAGTAGAGATAATACATACTTCAAATAGATCTAAACATTTAGTAAAACACTTATCAGAACCAAAATACATTAATATAGGGATTCCACAAGGTAGTATATTAGGACCAATACTGTTCCCGACTTAGTTAGAATGTGCTAGCGGAGGCCCCTGTGTATGAGGACACAGGAGGGAAACAATTCACGGACGGGCAGAGGGCCACTCCTGTACACACGGTGTTGCGTAACAAGCAAGGACGAGGTCCACTTTCTCCGCTCATGGCGAGTTTCACGCACACGAACTGCCTTCTGGTGTTACCCGTCGCTACGATTCGTCACGAGTTACATTTACGATAATTTATTTAATTTTGAGTTAGTCCCTTGCAAATTCCGAATACTTAGTATCGTAGCATTTTTCCATCATTCGCTTTTCATTAATGTCACACTAAACTTGATTTATGGGATTACTCACATCTACCGCTAGGGTTTCAGAAATACTACTTTACAATTGTAGGCCTATAAACAAAAAAATAAAAAATCTGTGTACATCAATGGATAGACGCATACCCCACCTTCTCTTCGAATCTCACCGTCGATTGTGGTTGTCTTATGGTATTTGAAAACTGTCTGTTGTATATTCTAATTCTTACCATTCATGCACCGGCATGTCGCGGTAGTCAACAGCGAATGCACACGCTATCCTTGTGAAAAACATAATTCTGACAGTAATGGTAATAGAATCGAGCTTGACCAGGCGAATGAACGGTAGATGGATCAAAGAAGTGCTATACTGGACCCCTGGAGATAAGAAGAGACCGATGACAGTATAATGGAACGTGCGTTCATGGCGTTAGAAAACAACATGGATGCACATACCTGAAAGCCAACCGCAGTGAGGATTCTACACTGAAGCGTCAAAGAAACTGGTACAAGTATGCGTATTCAAATACAGAGATATGTAAACAGGCAGAATACGGCGCCGCGGTCGGCAACGCCTATATGAGGCAACAAGAGCCTGGCGCAGTTGTTGGATCGGTTACTGCTGCTACGACGGCAGGTTATCAAGATTTAAGTGAGTTTCAACGTGGTGTTACAGTCGGCACGCGAGCGATGGGACACAGCATCTCCGTGGTAACGATGAAGTGGGGAATTTCCCATACGGCCATTTCACGAGTGCACCATGAATATCAGGAATCCGGTAAAATATCAAATATCCGACATCGCTGCGCCCGGAGAAAGATCCTGCAACAACGGGACCAACGACGACTAAAGAGAATCGTTTAAAGTGACAGAAGTGCAACCCTTCCGCAAATTGCTGCAGATTTCAATGCTGGGCCATCAACAAGTATCAGCGTGCGAACCATTCAACGAAACATCATTGATAAAGGCCTTCGGGACCGAAGGCCCACTCATGTAGTCTTGATGACTGCACGACACAAAGCTTTCCGCCTCGCCTAGGCCCGTCAACTCCGTCTTTGGACTGTTGATGACTGGAAACATGTTGCCTGATCGGACGAGTCTCTTTTCAAATTGGACAGAGCTGATGGTCGTGTACAGGTATGGAGACAACCTCATGAATCCATGGACCCCGCATGTCAGCAGGGGACTGTTCAAGCTGGTGGAGGTTCTGTAATGGTGGGGGCGTGTATAGTTGGAGTGATATGGGGCCCCTGATACGTCTAGATACGACTCTGACAGGTGACACGTACGTAAGCATCCTGCCTGATCACCTGAATTCATTCGTGTCCATTGTGCATTCCGACAGACTAGGGCAATTCCAGAAGGACAATATGGCACTAAACACGTCCAGAATTGCTACAGAGTGGCTCCAGGAACACTCTTCTGAGTTTAAACACTTCCGATTGTCACAAAACTCCCCAGATATGCACATTGTTGAACATATCTGGAATGCCTTGGAACGCGCTGTTCAGAAGAGATCTCCACCCTTCGTACTCTTACGGATTTATAGACAGCCCTGCAGGATTCGTGGTGTCAGTTCCCTCTAGCACGTCATGCATGCGGCACTTCCACGTGCTCGCGGGGGCCCTACATGATATTAGGCAGGTGTAACAGTTTCTTTGGCTCTTCAGTGTAGAAGAAGCCTTTATCCAGCAGTAAATATCAAATGGTTCATAAAATGCTAGTTCTTGATGATGATGATGATGATGATGATGACGATTTTGAGATAATTACAATCAAATCATTGCCACACAACTCGTATTTTGCCTGAAGCTAGTTTCATCTAGAGTGAGAACTACTTTACCTCACAGAATTGAAATACAGTGACTGTAAGCCTCTGTGGTTCAGGTAATTGTCTGAAAGACTGTTCTGACGCGAATCGACAGTTCCTAGGTGCTTATTGCCAGGGGACATTGCTGTGTGCCCTGTCTAATGAACGACAAGACTAGGTAGGAGTTTATTCCCCTGTTGGGAAGTGTATGTGAGTGTATCATGCACATGCAGTCTGCAGTCATCTTGAAACTGTAAGTAGTGTTGAGGATGGGGAGAGATATATATTAATTTTATGGAAGGTGGAAGAACAGTTCCTAAGAAAATGAAGATAAAAACTGTGTTCATTAATCACCAAATATACTGATACTGCCACTTCAGAACTGGTACTTACAGAATTTTCTTAACTGAGCGGATATTGTTTGTATGGCATTTCGACATATTGTGTTGCTGTCAGGCAGGTAACGTTCAGTTTCAGATTGGCTGATAACACGACAAAAAACATGGTAAGCTGAAAGTACAGATTTACAGCGCTGGGGTGCACTTGCCACTACTTAGTATTCATTGTATGTTCTGACCTCCTTCAGACAGACACCGAATTTCATAATTGATGCCTTGTCTCAGGAACCGTGACCCTTTTGTTGTAATAAATAAATAAACCCCGTGTGGATCACAACTTTTTATTTACTCACAACCGGTTTCATTCTGCGCTGCAGATCGTCATGCGGCGGCCTACCTGAAGATGATCCGCAAGGAGACTAAAAATCGGCTGTTGGTAAATAAAAATTGTGACCCAGACGGTATCTTTTTATTTATTTATTAGATACTTAATCCATACGTTCGTGTGTGTGTGTGTGTGTGTGTGTGTGTGTGTGTGTGTGTGTGTGTGAGAGAGAGAGAGAGAGAGAGAGAGAGAGAGAGAGAGAGAGCGGCTACGTTCTGTGGAACTGATTCTACGAGCCACTGAAAGCGTTAAGGGGCAGTCCTGACACATGAACTCTCAACTGTCACCTCGACAGACATTGATCGGAATCGAGTCGAAGACAGTGACGGCGACCCAGATGTGCTCAGCGGTATCGAGGTCAAGTGGCTCACAGTCTGATTCAAAGTAGCTGTTATTGACAGCTAGCGCGCCTGACTGCCCCCACCAGTAACACGGCAGTGTCGGCCCCCACTCTGTTTCATTTCCGCAGCGCAAAGGCTTGTGCCTGCCTGTTCTCAGTAACCCTTTGCAGCAGGAGATTGGCGTAATTTACATGACGATGTAGACTAAGAGAGACGCATAGCGGAGACACTTTGGACATCTTAACCACGCGCGAATTTCAGATCTTTTAGGTGAGATTTGTATGAGACAGTCTTTAAAGAGATTTTCTCTCGCTGCAAAAAGCTCTGGTCGCTGTCTTAAGGCAGTACTTCTCTAGGCGCGGATCCAGAGAGGGACGGGGCCGTAGGGGACAAGACTCCCCCCATCCACAAAAAGCACAACAAGCACCGATGCAAACAAATTACACTACTGGCCATCAAAATTGCTACACCACGAAGATGACGTGCTACAGACGCGATATTTAACCGACAGGAAGATGATGCTGTGATATGCAAATGATTAGCTTTTCAGTGCATTCACACAAGGTTGGCGCCGGTGGCGACACCTACAACGTGCTGACATGAGGAAAGTTTTCAACCGATTTCTCGTACACAAACAGCAGTTGACCGGCGTTGCCTGGTGAAACGTTGTTGTGATGCCTCGTGTAAGGAGGAGAAATGCGTACCATCACGTTTCCGACTTTGATAAAGTTCGGATTGTAGCCTGTCGCGATTGCGGTTTATCGTATCGCGACATTGCTGCTCGCGTTGGTCGAGATCCAATGACTGTTAGCAGAACATGGAATCGGTGGTTTCAGGAGGATAATACGGAACGCTGTGCTGGATCCCAACGGCCTCGTATCACTGGCAGTCGAGATGACAGGCATCTTATCCGCATGGCTGTAACGGATCTTGCAGCCACGTCTCGATCCCTGAGCCAACAGATGGGGACATTTGCAAGACAACAACCACCTCCACGAACAGTTCGACGACGTTTGCAGCAGCATGGACTATCAGCTCGGAGACCATGGCCGCGGTTACCCTTGACGCTGCATCACAGACAGGAGCGCCTGCGATGGTGTACTCAACGACGAACCCGGGTGCACGCATGGCAAAACGTCATTTTTTCGGATGAATCAAGATTCTGTTCACAGCATCATGATGGTCGCATCCGTGTTTGGTGTCATCGCGGTGAACGCACACTGGAAGCGTGTATTTGTCATCGCCATACTGGCGTATCAGCCGGCGTGATGGTATGGGGTGCCATTGGTTACACGTCTCGATCAGCTCTTGCTCGCATTGACGGCACTTTGAACCGTGGGCGTTACATTTGAGATGTGTTACGACCCGTGGCTCTACCCTTCATTCGATCCCTGCGAAACCCTACATTTCAGCAGGATAATGCACTACTGCATGTTGCAGGGCATTTCTGGATACAGAAAATGTTCCACTGCTGCCCTGGCCAGCACATTCTCTAGATCTCTCACCAATTGAAAACGTCTGGTCAATGGTGGCCGAGCAACTAGTTCGTCACAATACGCCAATTACTACTCTTGATGAACTGTGGTATCGTGTTGAAGCTGCATAGGTAACTGTGCCTGTACGTGCCATTCAAGCTCTGTTTGACTCAATGCCCAGGCGTTACAAGACCGTTATTACTGCCAGAGGTGGTTGTTCTGGGTACTGATTTCTCAGGATCTATGCACCCAAATTGCGTGGAAATGTAATCACATGTCAGTTCTAGTATAATATATTTGTCCAATGAATACCCGTTTATCATCTGCATTTATTCTTCGTGTAGCATTTTTAATGGCCTGTAGTGTGTTATGATTATATTGAACCACTGCATACTGGTACACACTGCCTAGAGAAAACAGTGGGCACTCAGAAGGGAAGATGGAAACGAAATTAAACTTTACAGGCTCAGTCTATGTGATGTTATTTCAGTGATCACAGTAGCGAATCAAATTTACAGATAACTTTGCACTATGATCCCACTTATGAGTATGTCGTTGCAACCAATCTCGCCTGCATGCTTGCACTGATTCGACCGGGAAGGATCTCGTAAAGCCGTTGTAACCTCTCCTGCAACAAACTAGCCCACAACCTTCGTAACTGCTCCTTGATATTGAGTATACTGGCCCTGGGATAGAGTTGATGTTCGAGCTGGTCCCCCAAATGTTCCATCGGTGCCAGATGTGAGGATCTTGCTGGCCACAGCAGTGTGTCAATATCATGCACAGGCAGTTCGTAGAGACACGTGCGATATGTGAACGAGCATTGTTCTGTTGAAAAATGGCGCGAAGGTACTGTCGCGTAGAAGGAAACATAAGAGGATGCAGGATCCCAGTGACGTACTGTTGCGCTATCAGTTCCCTCAGTCACTACCAATCATGACCCGAAGTCAGCTCGATGGTATACGGATGTCTCTTCTTCTCTTGATCCCGGCTTCTTGAGATCTCTTGTGAAGAGTCACGATAAAAGTTTAGTAGTGGCGTGGGACAATCTGTTGTGGGTGAATTTGTTTCCGACTAATAATCTGTCCAGTTAATGTGAAATAATGATGTATGATAGAAGTGTTCATATAAGCCTCATTATACTTCCACAAGATTTTAATAATTCCATTTGGTACAGTTTCTCTTAGAACTGGAAGCTGATTGCTCTGTTTTAATGAAGTAATGCCCTTTCAGTTGTATTGGCATTTCTTACTGGCGTCCGAGAGCACGCGCAGCAGAGCAGCAGCAGCAACACTTGTTTGATAAACTGTAAATTAATTTAGTCTTTGTTTTCTTTTCATGTGCTTCTGCAAAGAAGTCAACTGTACGTGTGTATTTTACTGTGTAGACTAGTGGTTACAAAATTAATCGTAGTTTTTGTCTTTGCGTAAGTCTTTGTGCAAGGCGGCTTCCTAGTGTAAATTTTCCCGTCGCCAGAAACTCCGTCACGCCACTAATTTTTAATTTTTTGCTGGGAGCTCCAATGTTAGGCGGATGATGGAGCCCCTCAGGGAGACAGCAGGTAAGGTGGGAAAGAATTCCATTGTGCATTCGGTATGTTTGCCAGGAGGTCTCATCCGTGATGTGGAGGAGGCCCTGCCGGCGGCTATCGAGCGTACTGGGTGCAACCGGCTGCATGTAGTGGCGCATGTCGGCACGAATGACGCCTGCCACTTGAATTCTGAGGCCATCCTCGGCTCCTTTCGGCGGCTGGCTGATTTGATGAAGGCAACTAGCAACGCACGCGGGGTGCAGGCTAAGCTGTCTATTTGTAGCATCGTACCCAGAGTTGATCGCGCTCCTCTGGTTTGGAGCAGAGTAGAAGGTCTAAACCAGAGTCTCAAGACGACTCTACGACGGTATTGGATTCGAATTTCTCGACCTCCGCTATCGCGTGCAGAATTTTAGGGTTCCCCTTAATGGGTCAGGCGTGCACTACACGCAGGAAGCGGCTACTCGGGTAGCGGAGTACAAGTGGCGTGCACATGGGGCTTTTTTAGCTTAGAGAAAAGACAATTTGCCTGTTAAATCAGCCACAGCGATCTCAGAGAATCTTAGTAAACTGCAGGAGCATCCAAGGAGAGGTCCCAGAATTAGAACCGCTTACTGAAGGTTATAATGCACTGATAGTATTGGGAACAGAATGCTGGATGAAACTAGACGTCATTGATATCGAAATCCTAAGTTCAGATTGGAATGTTTATTGTAAGAATGTTTATCGGTAGAATAGATTAGTCGCCAATGGTGACAGCATGTTTATTGCAGTAAAAAATTCGATAAAATGTAGCGAGGTTATGACGGATTTCGAATGTGAATTAATCCGGGTGAAATTGAGTATCAAAGAACGGTCAAAAATAGTGATTGGATGCTTTTATAGACCACCTGGGTCAGGATTTGTAGTTGTAGAGCGCTTCAGACAGAACTTGCAGAATATCATTAGTAATAGGGGGTGACTTCAAATTATCAGGTATAGATTGGGAGTGTTATGCCATCAAGACTGGTGCCAGAGACAGGGAATCGTGTGGCATTGGTCTGGATGTCTTGTCCGAAAATTACCTTGAGAAAATAGTTAGAGAACCGACTCGTGAGGGTAACGTCTTAGACCTCCTGGCGACAGACAGACCTGAACTTATCGAATCAGTTAACGTAGAGGAAGGTATCAGTGATCATAAGGCTGTGACAGTATCTATGACGACGGGTCCTATAAGGAATGTTAAGAAAGGTAGGAAGATATACACTCCTGGAATGGAAAAAAGAACACATTGACACCGGTGTGTCAGACCCACCATACTTGCTCCGGACACTGCGAGAGGGCTGTACAAGCAATGATCACACGCACAGCACAGCGGACACATCAGGAACCGCGGTGTTGGCCGTCGAATGGCGCTAGCTGCGCAGCATTTGTGCACCGCCGCCGTCAGTGTCAGCCAGTTTGACATGGCATACGGAGCTCCATCGCAGTCTTTAACACTGGTAGCATGCCGCGACAGCGTGGACGTGAACCGTATATGCAGTTGACGGACTTTGAGCGAGGGCGTATAGTGGGCATGCGGGAGGCCGGGTGGACGTACCGCCGAATTGCTCAACACGTGGGGCGTGAGGTCTCCACAGTACATCGAAGTTGTCGCCAGTGGTCGGCGGAAGGTGCACGTGCCCGTCGACCTGGGACCGGACCGCAGCGACGCACGGATGCACGCCAAGACCGTAGGATCCTACGCAGTGCCGTAGGGGACCGCACCGCCACTTCCCAGCAAATTAGGGACACTGTTGCTCCTGGGGTATCGGCGAGGACCATTCGCAACCGTCTCCATGAAGCTGGGCTACGGTCCCGCACACCGTTAGGCCGTCTTCCGCTCACGCCCCAACATCGTGCAGCCCGCCTCCAGTGGTGTCGCGACAGGCATGAATGGAGGGACGAATGGAGACGTGTCGTCTTCAGCGATGAGAGTCGCTTCTGCCTTGGTGCCAATGATGGTCGTATGCGTGTTTGGCGCCGTGCAGGTGAGCGCCACAATCAGGACTGCATACGACCGAGGCACACAGGGCCAACACCCGGCATCATGGTGTGGGGAACGATCTCCTACACTGGCCGTACACCACTGGTGATCGTCGAGGGGACACTGAATAGTGCACGGTACATCCAAACCGTCATCGAACCCATCGTTCTACCATTCCTAGACCGGCAAGGGAACTTGCTGTTCCAACAGGACAATGCACGTCCGCATGTATCCCGTGCCACCCAACGTGCTCTAGAAGGTGTAAGTCAACTACCCTGGCCAGCAAGATCTCCGGATCTGTCCCCCATTGAGCATGTTTGGGACTGGATGAAGCGTCGTCTCACGCGGTCTGCACGTCCAGCACGAACGCTGGTCCAACTGAGGCGCCAGGTGGAAATGGCATGGCAAGCCGTTCCACAGGACTACATCCAGCATCTCTACGATCGTCTCCATGGGAGAATAGCAGCCTGCATTGCTGCGAAAGGTGGATATACACTGTACTAGTGCCGACATTGTGCATGCTCTGTTGCCTGTGTCTATGTGCCTGTGGTTCTGTCAGTGTGATCATGTGATGTATCTGACCCCAGGAATGTGTCAATAAAGTTTCCCCTTCCTGGGACAATGAATTCACGGTGTTCTTATTTCAATTTCCAGGAGTGTATTTGCTCAGCAAGGGTGACAGGATACAAATTTCAGAATATCGCAACAGTCAGCATCGAACATTCGGTGATGATGACGAGGATGTGGAGAACAAAAGAAAAAAAATTAAAAGGCATCGTTCAATATGGACAACGGTGCTCAAGTTGATGCCGTGTTCCTTGATTTCAGTCAGGCATTTGACACCCTCCCGCATTGCCGTTTAATCAAAAAAATACAAACTTACGGAGTATCGGAGAAGACCTGCGATTTTCTTGCAGATAGAACTCAACACGTCGCTCGTAACGCAAATAAATCGACGGATGTAACGGTAATATCCGGAGTACCACAGGTAATGTGATAGGACAGTTGCTGTTTACAATATACACTACTGGCCATTAAAATTGCTACACCACGAAGATGACGTGCTACTGACGCGAAATTTAACCGACAGGAAGATGTTGTGATACGCAAATGATTAGCTTTTCAGAGCATTCACACAAGGTTGGCGCCGGTAGCAACACCTACAACGTGCTGACATGAGAAAAGTTTCCAACCGATTTCTCATACACAAACAGCAGTTGACCGGCGTTGCCTGGTGAAACGTTGTTGTGATGCCTCGTGTAAGGAGGAGAAATGCGTACCATCACGTTTCCGACTTTGATAAAGGTCGGATTGTAGCCTGTCGCGATTGCGGTTTATCGTAACGCGACATTGCTGCTCACGTAGGTCGAGATCCAATGACTGTTAGCAGAATATAGAATCGGTGGGTTGAGGAGGGTAATACGGAACGCCGTGCTGGATCCCAACGGCCTCGTATCACTAGCAGTCGAGATGACAGGCATCTTATCCGCATGGCTGTAACGGATCTTGCAGCCACGTCTCGAACCCTGAGTCAAGAGATGGGGACGTTTGCAAGACGACAACCATCTGCACGAACAGTTCGACGACGTTTGCTGCAGCATGGACTATCAGCTCGGAGACCACGGCTGCGGTTACCCTTGACGCTGGATCACAGACAGGAGGGCCTGCGATGGTGTAATCAACGACGAACCTGGGTGCAAGAATGGCAAAACGTCATTTTTTCGGATGAATCCAGGTTCTGTTTACAGCATCATGATGGTCGCATCCATGTTTGGCGACATCGCGGTGAACGCACATTGGAAGCGTGTATTCGTCATCGCCATATTGGTGTATCACCCGGCGTGATGGTATGGGGTGCCATTGGTTACACGTTTCGGTCACCTCTTGTTCGCATTGACGAGACTTTGGACAGTGGACGTTACATTTAAGATGTGTTACGACCCGTGTCTCTACCCTTCATTCGATCCCTGCGAAACCCTAAATTGCAGCAGGATAATGCACGACCGCATGTTGCAGGCCCTGTACGGGCCTTTCTGGATACGGGAAATGTTCGACTGCTGCCCTGGCCAGGACATTTTCCAGATCTCTCACCAATTGAAAACGTCTGGTCAATGGTGGCCGAGCAACTGGCTCGTCACAATACGCCAGTTACTACTCTTGATGAACTGTGATATCATGTTGAAGCTGCATGGACAGCTGTACCTGTACACGCCATCCAAGCTCTGTTTGACTCAATGCCCAGGCGTATCAAGGCCGTTATTACGGCCAGAGGTGGTTGTTCTGGGTACTGATTTCTCAGGATCTATGCACCCAAATTGCGTGGAAATGTAATCACATGTCAGTTCTAGTATAATATGTTTGTCCAATGACTGCCCGTTTATCATCTGCATTTCTTCTTGGTGTAGCAATTTTAATGGCCAGTAGTGTATATAAATGATCTAGTAGAAGGTATCGGATGCTCTTTAAAGCTATTCGCAGATGATGCAGTTGTCTATACCAATGTAGCAACGCGAGAAGATTGTAAGAATTTGCCGAACGACCTGCAGATGAATGGTGCAGGCTCTGGCAGTTGACTCCGAACGTAAATAAATTTAACATATTGCGCATTCATTGGAAAAGAAATCCACTACTGTACAGCTACATTATTGATGACCAACAGCTGGAGACAGCGTCTGCCGTAAAATATCTAGGCGTAACTCTCCAGAGCGACCTAAGTGGAATGACCATATAAAACAGATAGTGGAGAAAGCAGACACAAGATTCAGTTTCATCGGAAAAATCTTAAGGAAATGTAACTCATCCCTAAAATTAGTTGCTTACAAGGCGCTTGTTCGCCCGATTCTTGAGTTTTGTTCATCTGTCTGGGATCCCTATCAGATAGGACTGACAGAGGAGGTAGAGAAGGTCCAACGAAGAGCGGCGCGTTTCGTCACGGGATCGTTTAGTTGGCGAGAGAGCATTACGGAGATGCTAAACAAACTCCACTGGCAGACGCTACAAGAGAAGGGTTGTACATCACGGAGAGATTTACTACTGAAATATCGGGATAGCACTGTTCGTGAGAAGTCGGACAACATATTACTTCCCCCCCCCCCCCCCCCCCACAATCATCTCGTGTACTGACCACGAGGAGAAAATTCGATAAATTAGAGCCAACACAGAGGCTTACCGACAATCATTCTTCCCACCCTCTGTCCGCGAGTGTTACAGGGTTGAAGGGATCAGATAGTGGTACCGAAAGTACCCTCCGCCACAAACCATTAGGTGGCTTGCGGAGTATGATATAGATGTAGAATTCATCCCACGATATTTCGACTTGGCACCTGAAGATGGCTGGCAGGTGCCCAGTCGAAAAATAGTCGGATGAATTAGATGACGACCGGCAGCAAGCCCGAAATTTGTTTGAACATTGTATAGATGTTTAACGCTGAAGCTCCGATTGTAGATTGGCACCAGGCCTGAATTTTCGTCTCCTTGAGGCATATCTCGTAATTTACATCTCATAGACCAAGGGACGGATGACCACCACATTCTAATACTACACAGAAGGGTCGTGTTTAGGATCTACAAGCCAGTATGTGGACTGATAATGAGTGAGCCGGTTCTCCACAGGTTAGTCGAAGAGAGGAACATATGGAAAACATTGGCAAGAAGGAAGGACAGTATGATATGACATGTTTTAAGACATCAGGAAATTACTACCATGGTACTAGAGGGAACTCTAAAGGATAAAAAATGTAGGTTAAGACAAAGATTGGCATAAATCAAACAAACAATTGAAGACGTAGGGTGTAAGAGCTACGCTGAGCTGAAGAGACTGGCACAAGAGAGGAATTCGTGGCGGATCTCATCGAAACGGTGAAAAGAGTAATGACTCAATGAAATAATACCATTAAGGCTGAAACCGTGGAGCACTGCCTCTCACAGGGGTTATTTTGTGGTAACTAACTCGTATTAGTATAATTCTAGAGCAATTTTCGAATTAAATGCATATAACGGAGCATTTAAGGTTATAGAGTCTACTGTGCAAATTGTGATTTAATTATTGGATGAGATTATAAAAATGAAATGTGTTGAGCTTCGCGTCCACGCAAAAGTCGGTTTCCAATTTTAAAAATTATGTCTTGTGACTATGAAGAAACATGTTTGCGAGACAGATGTTAGATAACAAAAGGACTGTAACAACCAAGATAAATTTACTTATATTTAATTCACATACGGCACTTTCCCAAAGAACCAGTCTTAAAATGAATCTTATTGACGAATTGGTTCGGGCCTATACTCGATACTACTGAAGGAACGTGTAATAGACAGGGTATATCAAAAGAATCATCCGATTTTTAAAAAATCATAACTATTATGTTTGAGATATGTGCCTGAACAACGTACTGCTGGAAAGAGCAAACTCTCGAGTTTTACATGGTTTCCGCTGGGTAACAGCAGCTTGTGCCCACTTCAGTCCTAGTAAAAATGGTGTCGGGAGAACAGAAAGCGTTTTGTGACCTAAGTTTTGTGCAGTGTGGGTCAGTAACAACTGTTCAGTATAACTTTCGTACTAGGTATGATGTGAATCCTCCTACATCAGAGAGCATTAGACGATGGGATGAAAAATTCCGAGAAACAGGTTGTTTGTGCAAAGGCAAAACGCCGGGCAGTCGCAGAGTGTCTGACACAGACGTCGAACGAATCCGCCATAGTTTCACAAGGAGTCCACAGAAATCATTTCGCTGTGCAGCTCGATAGCTCAACATGACCCCGATATCCGTCTGATGTGTGTTCCGTCGACGTTTACACATGAAACCGTTCAAAATTCAGCCACAGCAAGCTCTTCTGTGAATGTGATAAACAGCAACGTGTGTTCTGTAATTTCGTTTTTGGCAAGATGGAGGATGACGGTTTTCTTCCAATAGCTTAGTGTTTAGTGACGAGGCAACATTCCATTTTAGTGGAAAGTTGAACCGTCATAATGTGAGAATATGGGGTTCGGAACGATCACATGAAGCTGTACAACATGAGAGGGACTCTCCAAAATTTGATGTGTTTTGTGCAGTTTCACGGAAAAAGTGTATGGTCCAGTTTTCTTTGTCAAGGGCACTGTTACTGGAAGCACATATCTCGATATGCTTAAGACCTTTCTTCCCACAGTTGGAGAGTGGGCGGACGATTTCATTTACCGGCAGGATGGGGCACCACCACACTGGCATCTGTGAGTGCGGGGATTGTTAAATCAAAGGATTACCAAACGATGATTCAGCCTTACATTACTGGCCTCCAAGGTCACCGGACCTGGCTGTATGTGATTATTTCTTGTGGGATTTTATAAAAAGCTCTGTTTATGTGCCTCTGTTATCAATAACAATGAATGAACTGAGACATCGCATAACAGCGGCTGTGGAAGTTGTTACTCAAGACATGCTCGTTGCAGTGTAAGAACCATCTGAATACTGCATCGGCATATGCCATACGTCTCAAGGGAGCTTACTGAACACCTATGAAACGGTATGGAAAAAAAACTGAAGTTTCCCATTCATCAAAAAACAAAATTGATATTGTATACGTTTATTAGTTTCAGAAATATAGATGTGCCAAATTGGATGATTCTTTTTGATACACCCTGTAGTTTGCAAGTAGCAAACGAGCGAATACGAAAATCTCGCTCATAGTTTTTGAAGGTGTTGTGGGTTGCATAAAATGGGTAGGGGCAGCAGAATGACCCTGTGTAAGAGCCAGCTCTCATCAATTGGCTTCTTTACTTTTGTGACTTCAGTCTGATTACAAAACTCTTGTGGCGTAACAAGACAGCTACGCCACACTGAAGTAGCCGAAAGGCACGCGTAACCTCACTTGGGCTAGATAGAGGTCTGAAACAGGATACGTAATGAATGGTAGCAAGAAAAGTACGTAGCTGCTATAATACTTAACTTTTAATCCTTCATTTGAATACAGCATTCCTTGATGATACAAGTGAGACTCTATCTTAAAATGGTTAATGGCGCCTTGCTAGGTCGTAGCCATTGACTTAGCTGAAGGCTATTCTAACTGTCTCTCGGCAAATGACAGAAAGGCTTCGTCAGTGTAGTCGCTAGCAAAGTCGTCGTACAACTGGGGCGAGTGCTATTCCGTATCTCGAGACCTGCCTTGTGGTGGCGCTTGGTCTGCGATCACACAGTGGCGACACGCGGGTCTGACATGTACTAATGGACCGCGGCCGATTTAAAGCTACCACCTAGCAAGTGTGGTGTCTGGCGGTGACACAACAAAAACAAAAAGTGAAATTGATTCTAGTGTAACAGCCAGCTGTGACATTTACTATATATTCTTACTTACCTCAAATATTTGGCCGTTTTTCCAAAGATGCGATTTCCGAGGATGTGACTAGGCAGGAACCTAAAAGTACAGCTTAACTGCTGCGAGTGAAAGTAGCAGCAGTGACGTTTGTATCCTTGCTGGTCACAAATGTTTAGCTGCAGTCGAATCCTTAACAATGATTTCGTAAATTCGCCAGTCAAGATAACAAAGATCGCACCACACAGCAAGACAGATACGTCATGTGATCCGAATCCAGTTGTGGAGTCTTTATTTTAGATGGCCATATCTCGCAGCCACTAGCCACTCTGATGCAGGGAAGACATATGGGGAGCGGAGTTTTAGTGTATTCATAACCATTTGTGCGCAAATTCACATTTCAGAAACTTTTTGGTGCCACGTCATACAGCTAACGAGGAGAACACGTTAAGTGCAATAACCCGGTTTCTCAGAAACTTCGCTCAATGGAAAATGGATCAAAATAAGCGAGCACGTTTCTCGGCTAATCCATAGATCGTTTCTGAAAAAACGGCGGTCAAAGCTTCCCGGATACTTTCCACGTACTTTATGCGCCTTTTAAGCGCGCGGTACCCTAAACAGGTGCCTCAGTGGTTTGAGTCGCGGCTTATTAATTTTGCGCCCCGTGTTCGAAAACCGATTATTACTTTTATTTTTGTTCTCACTTACATACACATGTCTGTAGAACATCACTAAACGAATGTTTTCCAGTGTATATTGATATAGCGTTGTTCTCATTCATCTGTTAATTGTACGTCAGATGAATGAAATTAAAAAAAGTGAGAAAATTGTCTGAAACTGAATAAATTACAAGCGGCAGTTTTCGGGAAAATTATCCATTATGCACGGTTTGTCGCGAAGTAACTGCCAACGCGCGAAATTTCCAGCAATAATAACGACCTTTCCTTCCGAGTGAGAATCATACAAAGAGATGTCACTGTGGCAAAGCTCGGTGTTCGGAATATCTGTGTTCGAATGTTTCTACGACCGTTATCATCCAAGGGAATGCACCAAATCTTCCTGAAGAACAAACATACGAATAATATATAAGAATTAATATAAGAATGATCATAGAAAATTGATGGTGAGGTAGCTTAGAACCTGGAGACGGACATAGGATACTTTTTATCCCGTTCGACCGCTATAAAACGTAGTATAACAAAGACGCATCTAGCATGGAATAACAAAACGCAAATGTCAGCTAAACGTCACGCGTTTGGTGGTAAGTAAATTTATGAACACTGTTATTTACGCGACGATACTCAAAGGAAAATTCGAAGGTGAGGAAGTTCTCATTCCGAGGATTCCGATGATCCCAACTGATATGCCGTTTGAGCTTAAAAGACTTCAATTTCGGATCCGTCTTGCATTGCCACGACCATTAACAAATCACAAGGCCAGTCCTTGAAAGTTTGTGGTTTAAGTCTGGAATATCCGTGTTTTTGACATGGTCAAATTATATGTCGCATGTTCACGGGTCGGAAGACCATCTGTGTTGTTTGTTCTTGCACCTGATAATAAAACAAAAAATGTCGTTTATCACAAGGTACTTAATTGAAGAGTGGAAGCTATGCACCAAAAAACATAAAGAATAAAGAATCATTGAAATACTTAATTTTTTATTTGTATTTCCTAATAAGAAATTGAACTTAACATCCAATATCTGTTTATTTATTGGCTTTAAGGCGGAACTGAGTTCGCCGGGTCAGCTAGTTACATAATAAATGTACGACACTTATTGTGAAACTCAGTTGTAATTTTACAATTAATATAATGCCCTTGGTCCCCTAATTTGATAAGAAATATTCGTATAGTAACCTTCAACGAACAAGGGTAGATAAATGAAAACAATTAAAATAAAATAAAAACAATCGGGTTTCGAACACGGGGTGCAAAATTAATAAGCCGCGATGCTAACCAACATTTTGTCTGAGGACATTGCGCTGTAAAAGGCACATAAAGCACCTCGGAAATACCTCAAAAACTTTGGCTGTCGTTTTTACAGAAACGCTCGAGTAGCTGCGGATAAACCGAGACACGTGTTCGCTTATTTTGAGTCCTCTTCCCCTGAGTGAAGTTTCTGGGGAAATTGGACGATGGCACTTGCTATATTCTCCTCAAGCTACTGCAACGCTCCCTGCCTCAGCGAGGAAACAGTTGATTTCTCTTAACAATTGACAGTGACGATGCTATAGCAGATGTAGCTGATGCGACAAAGTGAAACTGGTGGTCTTTTGTGCTATGGAGTGTAGTTTTGTGTGCAATGTGTTATACCCGCTGCTGCAGGGGCGACGCGGCAGGTGGACGGAGTGTCGTTCGCGCCTCCTCCGTCGCCGTTGCTGACGCAGCCCGAGGACGTGCCTACGGAGGCGGTGTGCGCCGCAGACGTCGACAGCAGTGCGACGCTGGCGACACCAGCGCCGCGCAGCGGCTGCCCTCAGGACCAGCCGTGCCGCTGCGTGCACGTGCGCCGGGTCCCGCTCGGCAGTGCCCTCGAGGTTGTCCTCGTCAACCAGGGTAAGCTGTAGTCCTATCCACATGTGCCGGCAACCTGGAAACGCCACACAGTAACATCACACCTCTGTTCTCTGGCTTCCTGTTTTTGAGATGCCAGAGAAATGCTCGACGAGAAACAATTGGTGTCAATAGAAAAGATTCTTGCATTAAGCTGTCCGTCGTCATCGAAGTGAAACTAATTACCGATACATGTGGTGTCCCACAAGGTTCCTTTTTAGGACACATCTTGTGTTAGATACTAAGCAATTTTTTTTTTTCAGATGACAGAAAGATTGCAATAAATACCCGCCAGCACAGCCGAGAGCGCTTCCTGGACTCGGGTAGGCGCGCCGGCCCCGGATCGAATCTGCCCGGCGGATTAACGACGACGGCCGGTGTGCCGGCCAGGCTGGATGTGGTATTTAGGCGGTTTTCCACATCCCTACTAGGTGAATACCAGGCTGGTCCACACGTGCCCCCTCAGTTACACTATTTCACGATTTACACTGGATGCAGACAGCTGGGGTACACTAATTCCGTCCCAGGGTGTATGGGGTGGCGGCAGGAAGGGTATTCGGCCACCCCTAAACATTAACCATCCCAATTCCGTCCTGAACCCTGCCGACCCTGCGCACAATGCGGGATAAAAGCAGTAGGGAAAAAAAAACCATTGCAATAAATAATGAAGTATAAATAACTAATGAGGAAGTATTGAAATGGTTCAAATGGCTCTGAGCACTATGGGACTTAACTTCTGTGGTCATCAGTCCCCTAGAACTTAGAACTACTTAAACCTAACTAACCTAAGGACATCACACACATCCATGCCCGAGGCAGGATTCGAACCTGCGACCGTAGCAGTCGCGCGGTTCCGGACTGAGCGCCTTAACCGCGAGACCACCGCGGCCGGCTAGGAAGTATTGAATAGGATTGGGGAGAAGAGAAGTTTGTGGCACAACTTGACCAGAAGAAGGGATCGGTTGGTAGGACATGCTCTGAGGCATCAAGGGATCACCAATTTAGTATTGGAGGGGAGCGTGGAGGGTAAAAATCGTAGCGGGAGACCAAGAGATGAATACACTAAGCAGATTCAGAAGGATGTAGGTTGCAGTAGGTACTGGGAGATGAAAAAGCTTGCACAGGATAGAGTAGCATGGAGAGCTGCATCAAACCAGTCTCAGGACTGAAGACGACAACAACAACAATAGTTTCAGAAAAATTGGTTCGTAAAATTTTCATGGACATTCGTATATGGTTGTTAGCCAATTCACTAAATTCTGAAAAGGCACAGTTTGCACTGCAGAAATTGTGAGAGGTTTCCTCCCAGGAGATGTTCAAAATATGGCGACCAGCAGACGGAAGAAGCCTACAGTGTTAAATTCTTGGGATTCCAAATGGTTCAAATGGCTCTGAGCACTAATGGACTTAACTTCTGAGGTCATCAGTCCCCTACAACTTAGAACTACTTAAACCTAACTAACCTAAGGACATCACACACATCCATTCACGAGGCAGGATTCGAACCTGCGACCGTAGTGCTTGGGAAGCCAGCTTGACAAAAAATTCATCTAGGAGGAGCATAGCACAGAACTAGTGATGCGTCTAAACAGATCTTTATTCGCAATGCGAGTGTTATCGGACACGCGTGGTGCAAAAATAAAGAATCTAGCATGTGTCATTGACTTTAATTACATGTCAAACGGATTCAGTTTCTGGGGCAGCTCATTGAACCAAGATAAAGTTTTCCGTGTCCAATGTGAATTCCCTGTGGTGTGAACTCAAGGGCGTTGTGCAGAGGCCTATTTAACGATGTGGTGATACTAGCTACTACTTCAGAATTCATTCCTTAATTGACATTTGTCGTAAATAATACCGAAATGTTATAATTACGCTGGTAAACAGATCCGTTCCAATTGTAGCCACCAGGTGTAAATTTAGTGCCTATGCAGTGTTTGTAGAACGGTATGACATCCACGCTATCATTTGACAAGTCATAATGTGAGTGAACAGTATGGCTATCGAAAAGTGGTGCCGGGTACTTTTTAGCTGCCTTTTTAAATAAATGTATTTTTGCAGTTTCTTTAATCTCTTTTGGTAATTTATTGTACAGTTTTATTCCTTGGTGGAAAATGCTGTTTTGAGTTATGTTTATTTTTTCTTGGAAAAAGTAAGTTGATTCTCTCTCTTGTTGCATGGTCCTGGACAGAGCTGTTTGTGCAGTAATTATCAATGTTATTTTTTATGTGTACAACTGACTGGTAAATGTATTCACATGGAGCAGTTAAAATCCCCAGTGTTTTGAATAAATCTTTACAATGAGCTCGACGAGTGTTTTTGGTTATTATTCCATGGCTCTTTTCTGGAGTTTCAAAATTGTGTTCATATTTTGTGCGTTTGTTCCCCAAAAAAGAATGCCATAGCTAAGAACTTGAGTGTACATATGAATAATATGTAACTAAAAGACAGTGCTTGTTACACACTGATGATAGGATTCTAAGGGCATAACATGCTGATGACATTCTGTTTGCAAGTACCTTTGTGTGTTCACACCACTTCAACTGAGAATCAATATTCATTCCCAGAAATTTACAACACAGTCTATAGAGGCGCCATCTACATTTAGTTTAACATTGTCATTTTTTCCTCTTCAAACTGAAATTAATGGCATTAGTTTTCTTTATGTTCAATGTCACTTTATTGCTTATTGACCAATCATAAACTTCCTTGATAGTTTCATTTGCTTTCTCGGCAAGTAGTTCTCTTGTTTTCTCAGTGACTATAATATTGCTGTCATCAGCGAAGAGAATTTTTTCACCATGAGTAACACTACTGGGAAAGTCACTGATGTATATCAGGAAAAGTATTGGTCCTAATATGCTACCTTGCGGAACTCCTATATTAATATATTTTGATTCTGATAACTGTTTTACTAAGTGTTTTGGATCTATTTGAAGTATGTGTTAACTCTACTCTTTGTACCCTATCTGTTAGATACGATCGAAACCAGTCATTAGCTACGCCTCGTGCTCCGAATGCTTCTAATTTATTTAATAGAATATTGTGGTCGACTGTATCAAACGCCTTGGAAAGATCCAAAAATATGCCTGTGACACACTCATCTCTGCGAATATCTAAAAAAGCTTGTGCAAGGGACACCTTTGGTCTGTACCTGACCTGAAGGCCAGTATACAGGAAGACACTGCTCAGATTCCACCAGAACTGCTGCAGGCAAGTGTTGTGGATCACGTCGTTTTAAGGATACATCATCTTGTCGACGTCTCCGGTGCTCATACTCAACAAACTGTGTAAGCGGCAGATAATAACCAGATCAACATTATGCCTTTGTCTCTTGTTTGACTTTTCTACCCACGTACCGTTCCTAATCCATTACACATGGAAACATTTCCATACGGCTTTCTGGCACACACAGCGCCATATTTACACTTGGTGACCACACTTGGAACTTTTTTTTTTTCAGCGGTTCCTCATTAACGCTGCCATTTGTTAATTACAGCCCACACTGAACCTCTGTGAGTAACTGCACTTCATTTATAATCAGCCGGTATTTATCTTTTTGATACCAACATATTTCATGGAATCAAAACTAGAAATAAGAATAATATTCATAGACATTTTAAGTCGCTTACTTTGGTCCGGAAGGGTGTCCATCATACAGGAACGCACATTTTAAATAATTTGCCAGCAGCCAAAGAAAGTTTGTTAGTAGTTCAGTTTGAGAGAAGTTTAAAAGATTTTACGGGAGCCAACTTCTTCTACTGCCTCGACGAATTTCTTAGTGGAGCGTCCGTTGAAGTTAGCTATCATGCTAAGACCTTTAAATGTGTTTCATTTGGCTACCCTCTCAGCTTGGGTTGCAAGAGGCACTCGTGTCGTTTGGGCCTTAAACCGGTCACAGTTCGTAGTAATAGATGGAAAGTCATCGAGTAAAACAGAAGTAATATCCGCAGTTCCCCAAGGAAGTGCTATAGGCCCTCTGCTGGTCCTGACCTATATTAATGACATAGGAGACAATCTGAGTAGCGACCTTAGATTGTCTGCAGATGATGCTGTCATTTACCGTCTTGTAAAGTCATCATATGATCAAAACGAATTGCAAAATGATTTAGATAAGATATCTTTATGGTGCAAAAAGTGGCGCAAAAGTGTCATCAGTGATTAAAGATATGGTTGCGCCGGTGTCCAGTTGGAACATTCACAAAGTGGCTGAACAGCGTCAAATCCTAAAGTGAGCTTCCACGGTGGCAAGGTAACAGCCAGTTCCGCAGCCGTCACTGTATGTACCACAGCAGTGTCCTCACGCTGCCGCTGAGCAGGTGGCCGGCGGGCCACTTGTTGACAGACGATGGAGAGATGATCGCCCTTTCCGCAGGCACAGAAGTTTCTTGCACGATGCGGGCATCGGCTTCTGGTATGTTGGCTGCTACACTTCAGAGAGAACTGAAGGTTCATTGACGTGCGTGACAAGCCGGCCGCGGTGGTCTCGCGGTTCTAGGCGCTCAGTCCGGAACCGCGCGGCTGCTACGGTCGCAGGTTCGAATCCTGCCTCGGGCATGGATGTGTGTGATGTCCTTAGATTAGTTAGGTTTAAGTAGTTCTAAGTTCTAGGGGACTGATGACCACAGATGTTAAGTCCCATAGTGCTCAGAGCCATTGGAACCATTGGAACGTGCGTGACATACGTTGCAACGCCAAGAAGCGAGGGCGTTTCTGACCCACCCGAACACTGCGAAGAGGATGCGATGCTGAGGGGTACCAGAATCATCTCTCGCGAGACACCGGCGATCTGGATGGCCGTGAACTCAGATGACACTCAGGGGCAGAAATAAGAGATGATGAGCAGGAATCATCAGTAGACTGGCGCTTTCGACAATGACACTCAACTTTTATTTTATCCATACTGGATGACAGGTCGTGGATGTGAATATCAATGTTAAAAAATATATCGGCTCAAGTTGTATATTACAAACACTATGTAGATGATACGCTGCTTCTTATTGATGGACAAGAAAAAGAAGTTGCAAAAATAGTAAATAAATTTAACGAGTTACACGGTGAAATTGAATTCAATGTGGAAGAAGAGAAAAATGGTGAACTGCAATTTCTCGACCTAAGTATTAGGAAACAAAATGGTAGGCACGTTTTTAAAATATTTAGGAAACCAACCACAATTGATGTGTTGATACAAAATAATTCCTGCCATCCTAATAGCCAGAAACTTTCTGCTTTTAGATCTTTGATAGATAGAGCCTTTAGAGTCACTATGAATGAGGAAGACAGAATGACTGCGCTGAACATCGTGAAACAACTAGCCAGAGCTAATAGGTATCACCAAAACGTTGTCAATAAATTAATACGACAGTAACAGCGCGCGAATGCAAGGAAGAATACCGCAAATAATATTACGAGAGTCAGACTTCGGTGATATTTCGCAAAAAGTGGCTAACATTTTCAAACCTTTTAAAGTTGATACCGCTTTTCAAACCAATAATACGCTGCAGTTTAAACTAAGAAATAATTTGTAGCAGGAAAGCGATAAATATGAGAGAGCTGGGGTCAATAAAATTCAGTGTAACACGTGCAAGGCAAGCTATGTCGGCCAAACTGGTAGGTCCTTTAAAGTATGTTACAAAGAACATAGCGATGCTTTCCGGCTCAATAATTTCGAAAAGTCAGTTGTAGCCACGCATATTTGGGAAACGGGGCACCCCATGTTGGGAATAGATCAGGATCTCGTCATTTTACATACACAGGACAAAGGCAAAAATCTGGATCTACTAGAACAGCTGGAAATTACGGTACATAGCTTGGATAATCAGAACACACTGAATGAACAGCTAACTGGTGATACAAATAACTTTTTCAAACATTTCAATGGTTTCTTTTAGTAACTACATTTTTAGCAATTGGCAGGATACCATCATTTCATGAGGTCCTTGGAACATGTATACGTTATCTGTTTGTATAGACATATCTGTGACTTCCTTGTTTACTTGCGCGTGAACTCACTCGCGTTTGTGTCGTGTTTGGGTACGTGGTGTGTGGTATGAAAGAAGACGCACGGGCGGTTTACGACGATAGAGGAGAGAGCCATGTGGTTAGATGTTGAACACCATAGGCGACACCATTTTAGAGTTTTTCATATTTTGACGACTATGTGGAGATGCACCTTGGAAGACACAGCTGCAACAAGGGAAGTAGCCACGATGTTTTAATTATATTATCAATTTTATTGTGCCTGGTGCATGTTCCATTTTAGCGAGTTTTAACAGGTTCTTTTACTTTTTATTATTGTGATGATAGAAGCTAGACTTCGAAACGCGTCAATCTTAGTGTTTTACACTATAAACAAGTGGTTGAACCGATATATTTTTTAACAATGACACTCAACTTAGGGAACCGGAGAGTCGTTGGTAAAAAGCTTGAAGAGAAATCTCCAGAATTTTAAGAATTTGAAGTACGTTACCAAGACTAGGACTTAGCTAAAATTTTCGGATCGATCTCTCTGTCAGGAGTAAGGCGCAAAATCACATCTCGAATCAATGATTCCGCTTAGGATACCTTACATTTCTGACACGTGAAGTTGCGCCTGCCAGTGAGACACTGCAAGTCTGACTTTCCATGTTGTTTATAACACTGATTAAACTCGAGCCTAGCCGCAGCAAGGTGTGTGTGCTACCTTAGCGTCCCATTAACAGAGCACACAGTTCATTAAAAGACGATTCATTAGAGTGCAAGAGAGGTTTTAGTTTTTGCACCACTCCGTATAAACGATTACTAGAAGACAAACGCAAAGCGCTTTGCTGGCTACCAGAAATGTTAGAAGCAAAACAATGGATTTTGAAACGACGGGGTTAGCTTCCCAGTGTTCCAACAACTCGTCGAATGCAGCTAACTGCAGTGGAACGTGTTTGTTGCTGCTGAGGCCCGACCTAGAGAAGAGGGGCCTGTTGCTCTCCGTGCCGTTGCTTTTGAGCGTCAAACTGTAATTGTAGCTGCTGCTGCTGCTGCTGTAGTGACTTACGTTGCTGCAGAAATTCCATAATTTTGGTGTCCATAACAAAGGAACACGTCGCCGTAAACACGATAGTCAGAAATCATCATCACTAAAGCGTCCGTGCCTGATACAAAAGCGCAATCCGTAGATAAGACCGAGGGCGTCGTGAACGGCGCACTGAATAAAAATGAAGAACGCAAGCCAGCAACTCAGAGTCCAAAGTAGGGACGTTTTACTTACATCAACCAGGCGAGAATCGAATGAATTCATACGGTGCCCTATAGAAGACAGACCTGCGGTCGTTTGCGGAGTTTCGTGCTGCTATCGGGTCAGCACACGGGATCCTGTGGTCGCTCCTGGGGCCGAACAGATGCTAACTGTAGTGCCTCAGATGTGCTATGAACATCGTTTGCTGGTGTGGATATTAAAAGCGCCACAAACCACTGTCCCGCAAATATACTATGTGATCGAAAGTATCCGGACACCTGGCTGAAAATGACTTAAAAGTTCGTGGCGTCCTCCATCAGTAATGCTGGAATTCAGTGTGGTGTTGGCCCACCCTTAGCCTTGATGACGGCTTCCACTCTCGCAGGCATACGTTCAGTCAGGTGCTAGAAGATTTCTTGGGGAATGGCAGCCCGTTCTTTACGGAGTGCTTCACTGAGGAGAGGTATCGATGTCGGTCGATGGGGCCTGTCACGAAGTCGGCGTTCCAAAACATCTCAAAGGTGTTCTGTAGGATTCGGGTCAGGACTCTAAGCAGGTCAGTCTATTACAGGGATGTTATTGTCGTGTAACCACTCCGTCCCAGGCCGTGCATTATGAACAGGTGCTAGATCGTGTTGAAAGATGCAATCGCCATCCCCGAACTGCTGTTCAACAGTGGAAAGCAAGAAGGTGCTTAAAACATCAATGTAGGCCAGTGGTGTGATAGTGCAATCTCCCCCCCCCCCCCCCACCCCCCGCCACCCCGCTCTCTCCATGAAAAGCACGACTACACCGTAACACCACCGCCTTCGAATTTTACTGTTGGCACTACACACTCTGGCAGATGACGGTCACCGGGCATTTGCCATACCCACACCCTGACATCGGATCGCCACATTGTGTACCGTTATTCGTCACCCCATACAACGTTTTTCCATTGTTCAATGTTTACGCTCCTTACCCCAAGCGAGGCGTCGTTTGGCATTTACCGGCGTAATGTGTGTCTTATGAGCAACCGCTCGACCACGAGATCCAAGTGTTCTCACCTCCCGCCTAGCTGTCATAGTACTTGCAGTGGATCCTGATGCTGTTTGGAATTCCTGTGTGATGGTCAAGATAGATGTCTGCATATTACACATTACGACCCTCTTCAACTGTCGGCGGTCTCTGTCAGTCAACAGACGAGGTCGGCCTATACGCTTTTGTGCTGTACGTGTCCCTTCACGTTTCCACTTCACTATCACATTGAAAACAGTGGAACTAGGGATGTTTAGGAGTGTGGAAATCTCGCGTATAGACGCATGACACATGTGACACCCAATCACCTGACCCCGTTGGAATTCCGTGAGTTCCGGGGAGCGCCCCATTCTGCTCTCTGACGACATCTAAAGACTGCTTAGGTTGCTGATATGGAGTACCTGGCCCAGTAGGTGACAGCACAAGGCACCTAATATGAAAAACGTATGTTTTTTGGGGTGTCCGGATACTTTTGATCACATAGTGTATCTGGCTCTCAAGTCCAATAATGTAAGGAAACATATAACTCCGGTAAGGTTCGTATGTTATTACTGTGACTGTGATACACTGTAGTCTTTTACGGCCGGTGTTTGTGATATTGCTGATACATGAATTATGAGAATAAAGCCAGGTACAAACCACAATCATTGATGATGATCAGAATATCTGTGTTTACACAGTGTCTGTATCTTCACATTACTGTGTCCTCCGAGATTGTGGACTCTGTGACGTATGGAAGTTTAGGCCACTCCTGGAGGCGTGTTTGGATAGCCAAAGTAGTTAAGTCGACCACCTGCGATAAGTGGGGAACTGGGTTTGACTCACGGTCTGCATAATTTTCATCTGTCAGAAACAGCTGATTTCAATCCGGATTCGCTAAATGTGAGTCAGTTTCGTAGTCTGCCTAACGTTTCCTCTTCCACTGCTGGAGACATATCAGAGGCTTCAACAGCTCAGACAGCTGTTACAGACTCTAAACAAGCTTGTTGAGTTTTTTTTTTTTTGAGTCTGCAGCTCCTTCCTGACCCGTTAAAACGTTTGATGAATTTTCCGGCAGCAGAAGATGAAACGTTAGGCAGAGAATCATGTCTTGGACCACAGTCTTATGTGAATAGATCAGATATTGGCAATGTCATTGTGACTGTCATATCAAGTGCTCAAAGTGTTGACCTCGGGCATTGATACATGCTGTAAAATGGTACAGTACAGACAACAAATTTCATCAGGACGTATCATAGCACTGGTGTATGTCACACGGCGTTTCATTTTTTTGAGAGGGCGGTGTTTACTTCTAGAACTGTTGTTTTAATTTAACCCACAGGTAAAAAAATTGTGAGGCGTTAAGCGTGGTGATCGTACAGAACATTTTGTGCTTCCCAAATGAGCGATCCAATCATCTCAAGAAGTTCTGTTAAGCAGGTCTGTAACTATCTGTATGAGCATCTATCATGTTGCTACTACACACGTCAAAACATGTTTTGCATCACCTCGGTTCCGTGAGTTCCGCACTCTGTACAGAAAATTGGAATAGATAAAAAAAATGGTTCAAATGGCTCTGAGCACTATGGGACTTAACATCTATGGCCATCAGTCCCCTACAACTTAGAACTACTTAAACCTAACTAACCTAAGGACATCACACAACACCCAGTCATCACGAGGCAGAGAAAATCCCTGACCCCGCCGGGAATCGAACCCGGGAACCCGGGCGCGGGAAGCGAGAACGCTACCGCACGACCACGAGCTGCGGATGGAATAGATATAACATGAACATCATTTCCGCCCTTTTTATTGCTCATGAAAACCACACATTGCAAGTCGTACCATCATACAGCGAGACCTTCAGAGATGTGGTCCAGATTGCTGTACACACCGGTACCTCTAACACCCAGTAGCACATCCTCTTGCATTGATGCATGCCTGCATTCGTCGTGGCACACTTTCCACAAGTTCATCAAGGCGCTTTGGTCCAGATTGTCCCACTCCTCAACGGCGATTCGGTGTAGATCCCTCAGAGTGGATGGTGGGTCACGTCATCCATAAACAGTCCTTTTCAGTCTATCCCGGGCATGTGCGATTGGGATCATGTCTGGAGAACATGCTAGCCACTCTAGTCGAGCGATGTCGTTATCGTGAAGGAAGTCATTCACAAGATGTGCACGATTGGGGGGGGGGGGGGGGAGGGCGAATTGTCGTCCACGAAGACGAATGCCTCGCCAATATGGTGCCGATATGGTTGCACTATCGTTCGAAAGATGGCATTCACGTACCGCACAGCCGTTACGCCACCTTCCATGACCACCAGCGGCGTACGTAGGCCCCACATAATGCCACCCCAAAACAGCAGGGAACCTCCACCTTGCTGCACTCGCTGGACAGTGCGTCTAAGGCGTTCAGCCTGACTGGGTTGCGTCCAAATACGTCTCCGACGATAGTCTGGTTGAAGGCATGCGCGATACTCATCGGAGAAGCGAACGTGATGCCAATCCTGAGCGGTCCATTCGGCATGTTGTTGGGTCCATCTGTACCGAGCTGCATGGTGTCGTGGTTGCAAAGATGGACACGGGAGTGAAGTTGCGCATCAAGCAGCCTATTGCGCACAGTCTGAGTCGTAACACGACCTCCTGTGACTGCACGGAAAGTATTATTCAACATGTTGGCGTTGGTGTCAGGGTTCCTCCGAGCCATAATCCGTAGGTAGCGGTCATCCACTGCAGTAGTAGCCCTTGGGCGGCCTGAGCGAGGCATGCCATCGACAGTTCCTGTCTCTCTGTATCTCCTCCATGTCCGAACAACATCGCTTTGGTTCACTCCAAGACGCCTGGACACTTCCCTTGTTGAGAGCCCTTCCTGGCACAAAGTAACAATACGGACGCAATCGAACCGCGGTATTGACCGTCTAGGAATGGTTGAACTACAGACAACATGAGCCGTGTACCTCCTCCCTGGTGGAATGACTGGAATTGATCGGCTGTCGGACTCCCTCCGTCTAATAGGTGCTGCTCATGCATGGTTGTTTGCATCTTTGGGCAGGTTTAGTGACATCTCTGAACAGTCAAAGGGACTGTGTCTGTGATACAATATCCACAGTCAACATCTATCATCAGGAGTTCTGGGAACCGGCGTGATGCAAAAATTTTTGGTATGTGTACAAGGACAGATGTCCAACAGGATGTCACCCAATAACTGTGGAAGCATATTTGTTGTGACTGTTTAGTACGACCAATAAAACAAAGATCAACG
The DNA here is from genome assembly GCF_023864345.2 of Schistocerca serialis cubense. Taxonomy (NCBI): domain Eukaryota; kingdom Metazoa; phylum Arthropoda; class Insecta; order Orthoptera; family Acrididae; genus Schistocerca; species Schistocerca serialis. The sequence goes on along the minus strand of NC_064641.1, from coordinate 221,523,762 downwards.
ATGCTTTTTCTTGAATAGTCCACAACACACGTTGACGGAGCAATATCGTTATTTACCTAGTTCTTTTAGTCGGAATTGATTTCCGGCTGACTAGTAATGGCTATCGCGTACATTGATACGAGCATGGTACTCGTATGTAAATGATGCTGCGTCCGCAAGCAAAATCTTACTTAGTAATGTCATACCACTACGCAGTTTTTCGAAGACACAAATCGGGGAACTTCAACAGATTTTGAGAGTCACTACGTTGAAGCTACTGATGATGGAAACGTGGGGAAGACGAAATGCGTCGGAGAGTACATAGTACTGGCAGCATACTCGTAAATTCAAGCTGTCTTGTAATGACATGTGGATTGTGTGTTACACTGCTAAAATGTAAGTTGTATTCCTTCATGAGTTGCTCTTCTTTTTTGTTGGCGTGCTTTATTCTTCACATTTCCAGTTTATTGAAACGTTCTCACACGTTTGCAACGACATATTGTATGGGCTTAGCACGGTCAGCGTACCTTTAGGCATAAAACTACACCGCTGCTCTAACAGTTTGTCGAACCTAGCCATAATCGGAAATCATATCCACATTTTCGATTGTTGTACACAATTAAAATGTGTAAGTAGCTTCACGAGCAAGTTGTTTGATAGCTACAACAGCAGAGTACAATCTGGTGAGCTTCAAGCGTACGGATATAAAAAACTAACCATACTTGAATTGTGTTTGCTTTCATATACGGAACCTCTTCTGCTAATGCCGGGACAATGGTTTCTGGCGCCGTTATTTTGTTATTATTTGACAAAGTTTTGCACATATTAAGTCGTTAAAGTCCTTGCCGGAGGTTCTTCCCTATACCATAGAAAAAAGTATATAGTGGTATTTAAGAAAGCGCTGTGTCAACGTTAAAAATTACAGTGTGTTTCAAAAAGAATGACCTGATTTCAAAACTCCGTGTTTATTGATACATATATACTAGAAGCTTGGGATGAATCGCAAAATACTCACAAAATCTTATAGTTTTAACTATGCTATTACAAATGCTCTGTGTCCACGAGCAGCAGCACGAACAGCTAGACTACAGCTAAATTCATTATAAACTTTACACAATGTATCTGCTTTCACAGAAGTTATGTCGGCTTCTTCTGTGTCATGAGCTATCTTCAACTGCAGATTGTCTTTTCCCGCGACTTCGGGAAGACTCCGATGACTTCGCTCTCCAACAGAATTGAGCTCTACCACTCTGGCACAACGTAGTTTCTCAATGACGCTCTGCCTCAACACTGAAGAGGACACACGGGAATTCGAGTCACTGCACTGCATTCTTGCCCTCCCAGATCGCCATTCATGACCCCATGCGATTTTTTCTTGTGGAGGGTATGTGAAAGGAAGTGTGCTCATCTCCCTTTTACCTCATGAAATAGAAGAAGTGAACGGCAGAATAACTTCCGTAAAAGCAGGTACAATGCGTAAAGTTTAAAATGGATTTATGTATAGTCTAGATGTTCGTGTTGCTGGCCGTGGACACACAGAGAATTTGTAATAACATAGCTAAAACTTTGTTTTTGTGAGTAATTTGCAATTCACCCCATCTTTGTTGAATGTTTTTATCAGTAAATACACTACTGGCCAATAAAATTGCTACACCAAGAATAAATGCAGATGATAAACGGATATTCACTGGACAAATATATTATACTAGAAATGGCATGTGATTACACTTTCACGTAATTTGGGTGCATAGATCCTGAGAAATCAGTACCCAGAACGACCACCTCTGGCCGTAATAACGGCCTTGATACGCCTGGGCATTGAGTCAGAGCTTGGATGGCATGTACAGGCACAGCTGCCCATGCAGCTTCGACACGATACCACAGTTCAGCATGAGTAGTGACTGGCGTATTGTGACGAGCTAGTTGCTCGGCCATCATTGACCAGACGTTTTCAATTGGTGAGAGATCTGGAGAATGTGTTGAGCAGGGCAGCAGTCGAACATTTTCTGTATTCAGAAAGACCCGTACAGGACCTGCAACATGCGGTCGTGCATTATCCTGCTGAAATGTAGGGTTTCGCAGGGATCGAATTAAGGGCAGAGGCACTGGTCGTAACACATCTGAAATGTAACGTCCACTGTTCAAAGTGCCGTCAATGCGAACAAGAGGTGACCGAGAGCTGTAACCAATGGCACCCCATACCATCACGCAGGGAGATACGCCAGTATGGCTACGACGAATACACGCTTCCGATGTGCGTTCACCGCGATGTCGCCAAACACGGATGCGACCATCATGATGCTGTAAACAGAACCTGGATTCATCCAAAAAATGGGGTTTTGCCATTCGTGCACCCATGTTCGTCGTTGAGTGCACCATCGCAGGCGCTTCTGTCTTTGATGCAGCGTCAAGGGTAACCGCAGCCATGGTCTCCGAGCTGATAGTCTATGCTGCTGCAGACGTCGTCGAACTGTTCGAGCAGATGGTTGTAGTCTTGCAAAGGTCCCCATCTGTTGACTCAGAGATCGAGACGTGACTACACGATCCGTTACAGCCATGCGGATAAGATGCCTGTCATCTCGACTGCTAGTGATACGAGGCCATTGGGATCCAGCACGGCGTTCCGTATTACCGTCGTGAATCCACCGATTCCATATTCTGCTAACAGTCATTGAATCTCGACCAACGCGAGCAGTAATGTCGCGATACGATAAACCGCAGTCGCGATAGGCTACAATCCGACCTTTATCAAAGTCGGAAACGTGATGGTACGCATTTCTCCTCCTTACACGAGCCATCACAACAACGTTTGACCAGGCAACGCCGGTCAACTGCTGTTTGTGTATGAGAAATCGGTTGGAAACTTTCCTCGTGTCAGCACGTTGTAGGTGTCGCCACCGGCGCCAACCTTGTGTGAATGCTCTGTAAAACTAATGATTTGCGTATCACAGCATCTTCTTCCTGTAGGTTAAATTTCGCCTGCCGAGTAGCCGAGCGGTTCTAGGCGCTAAAGTCTGGAACCGCGTGACTGCTACGGTGGCAGGTTGGAATCCTGCCTCGGGCATGGATGTGTGTGATGTCCATGGGTTAGTTAGGTTTAAGTAGTTCTATGTTTTAGGGGACTGATGATCTCAGCAGTTAAGTCCCATAGTCCTCAGAGCCATTTGAAGCATTTGTGTTAAATTTCGCGTCTGTAGCACGTCATCTTTGTGGAGTAGAAATTTTAATGGCCAATAGTGTATGTAGTTTTGAAATTAGGTCATTCTTTTTGAAACACACTGTACTTGCGTGTGTAAGAAAATTCGCTCATTTAGCAAAACCAGCACCTAGATATACAGGGTGTTACAAAAACTTACGGCCAAAGTTTCAGGAAACATTCCTCACACACAAAGAAAGAAAATATGTTATGTGGACATGTGTCCGGAAACGCTTACTTTCCATGTTAGAGCTCATTTTATTACTTCTCTTCAAATCACATTAATCATGGAATGGAAACACACAGCAACAGAACGTACCAGCGTGACTTCAAACACTTTGTTACAGGAAATGTTCAAAATGTCCTCCGTTAGCGAGGATACATGCATCCACCCTCCGTCGCATGGAATCCCTGATGCGCTGATGCAGCCCTGGAGAATGGCGTATTGTATCACAGCCGTCCACAACACGAGCACGAAGTCTCTACATTTGGTACCGGGGTTGCGTAGACAAGAGCTTGCAAATGCCCCCATAAATGAAAGTCAAGAGGGTTGAGGTCAGGAGAGCTTGGAGGCCATGGAATTGGTCCGTCTCTACCAATCTATCGGTCACTGAATCTGTTGTTGAGAAGCGTACGAACACTTCGACTGAAATGTGCAGGAGCTCCATCGTGCATGAACCACATGTTGTGTCGTACTTGTAAAGGCACATGTTCTAGCAGCACAGGTAGAGTATCCCGTATGAAATCATGATAACGTGCTCCATTGAGCGTAGGTGGAAGAAAATGGGGCCCAGTCAAGAAATCACCAACAATGCCTGCCCAAACGTTCACAGAAAATCTGTGTTGATGACGTGATTGCACAATTGCGTGCGGATTCTCGTCAGCCCACATATGTTGATAGTGAAAATTTACAATTTGATTACGTTGGAATGAAGCCTCATCCGTAAAGAGAACATTTGCACTGAAATGAGGATTGACACATTGTTAGATGAACCATTCGCAGAAGTGTATCCGTGGAGGCCAATCAGCTGTTGATAGTGCCTGCACCCGCTGTACATGATACGGAAACAACTGGTTCTCCCGTAGCACTCTCCATACAGTGACGTGGTCAACGTTACCTTGTACAGCAGCAACTTCTCTGACGCTGACATTAGGGTTATCGTCAACTGCACGAAGAATTGCCTCGTCCATTGCAGGTGTCCTCGTCGTTCTAGGTCTTCCCCAGTCGCGAGTCATAACCTGGAATGTTCCGTGCTCCCTGAGACGCCGATCAATTGCTTCGAACGTCTTCCTGTCGGGACACCTTCGTTCTGGAAATCTGTCTCGATACAAACGTACCGCGCCACGGCTATTGCCCCGTGCTAATCCATAAATCAACTGGGCATCTGCCAACTCCGCATTTGTAAACATTGCACTGACTGCAAAACCACGTTCGTGATGAACACTAACCTATTGATGCTACGTACTGTAGAGCAATGAGTCGCATGTCAACACAAGCACCGAAGTCAACATTAACTTCCTTCAATTGGGCCAACTGGTGGTGAATCGAGGAAGTACAGTGCATACTGACGAAACTAAAATGAGCTCTAACATGGAAATGAAGCGTTTCCGGACACATGTCCACATAACATCTTTTCTTTATTTGTGTGTGAGGAATGTTTCCTGAAAGTTTGGCCGTACCTTTCTGTAACAACCTGTATTTACTTACTCTGTACACGTTTGGCGAGGCATGTCTTAGCTGCTTCACCCCGTATAGTATGGAATTAAGTGTAGGCCACAAATCCTACATGCTTTTCTAGAGTGCGAGTTGTTCGACGTCCACGTAATTTTTGTTGTAAAACAGGCTTTTATTGGTTCAGAGCCCACTTACAGGTCTTCAAAAAATTAACAAAGATACTGAGCACATTTTCTGGTTGAGCCAGACAGTCTGACGAGAGTTATCCACGGACGCATCCTGGCTTTCCATAGACCTGGATGAACAGCGACTAACGAATGCCCCCTTGTGTCTGCAGACGACTCTGACAGCACGATCCACGTGCACGGGAACCCCGGGTACGTGGTGGGGACGGCCGAGGTGCCTGTGGGCACTCCCGTTGAGTCGGTGCCGGAGTTGCTGAAGCCACGCCTGCAGCTGCGGCAGCCGCCGCTCAAGGACACCGTGCACGTGCCGGCCAGGAGTGCAGTCGCGCTGCGACTCGTCGCCGACAACCCAGGTAACCTAACAGTAGCGGCAGCAGCAGCAGTAGTAGTAGTAGTAGTCGGAGAAGAAGAACAGTTATTTGCAACATGAAATAAAAGTCAATAAGTTCACAATAAAATAAAGTAACTATCCAGAGCCGCAGGAAAATTACAGTGTGTAAACTTTTAGATGGCGGACCTCTCCCTAGTCCTGAATCGGTAAAAGTCGGTAAACGTCGGGAGGCTTCGGTAGGCACGCAGTTTCGACTGCTGCCAACATTACGTAGCTGACTGTGTTGTACAAGGTAGCCATTGTCGTCTGCTTCGTTATTGTTTTGCGCTGTACTGTTCTGCGTGTTTTTATTGTGCAGTTGTGCTAAACATTATCAAAATGAGTGAAGAGGCAGTTGCTGGCCCATCTCGGGAGTCGCCAACAACCCCTACCGGTAGGCCTACGGTTAGAAGGAAACCAGTATTACGTAGCGATGCTCGCAAAATTATATTGCGTGTGATTGAATGCTACGAAAGGGAAAGCGAGCAGAAAAAATTGCTTCACCCCATTTACAAATCTTCAGTGAGAGCTGCTACATACACAGGACAAAGCATGCGTAGCATTGGAAGATTCAAACAGTTTTCCAAGAATCATCCTGGCGTATCACCACAATCGCCTGGCAAGAAAAGGTGAGTTTCCATTTCAGATATTTCGTTCGCGATCACTTTTAAGGAGCCCCCTATTTCGTCCGAATTACCTTATATTTCATTTTTTCTTGCTACCATATTGCTTTGTATGGAAACACCACTGGTTACTGTATTATTTCGAAACACATTCATATTACAGTATATATATATATATATATATATATATATATATATATATATATATATATATATATGACGATTTCAGTTTCGTTTACGAACAACATTTAAAGCGAGTTTTACTTCCAAGCCTTTTGTCTGCTTTTGTGTAAGCATTTGTAATGCCAGCACTACAACTGGTAGGCGTGTCTTGTCTCTCTCCCCCCCCCCCCCCCCCCCAACGGCTCCTCTCCCCTTGCCAGCCAATGCTTGCTTCCTCCTCTCCCCACACTCCCCTCACAACACTGCCGTCCCCCCCAGGGGGTCCACAACTCTTCTGTGGACACGTGCGTAGCGAGCACGGGACCCCGAGCTAATGTGGCCCTCCTTCCTTTCCGGGCTGCATACCTTCCCTTTCCGCATCCTTCCCCGTCCCCCATCTTCACCCCACCCCCCTCACCTCTGGCTCTCTCCTTCCCTTTCTCCCCCTCTGGGAGTATGGTTTGTGCCTACGTCCAGAGACGGACGCTCGAAACTGTTACAAATTCCTTGCTTTCTACACTTGCAAGTCTTCGTCCTTCCTCTGTCCTTCTCTTTTCCTTCCCTCTTCTCTTTGCCCTTTTCTCCGCTGCGGCGTTTGAGACCCCTCTTCTTTCCTTTTCCTTTCTCTTTTTTCCTCCCTGTGCGTGTCTGAAGACCGACCCACGCGCTTCCATGCGTAGCCGGTGACGAGGTAACGCGTAATTCCCCGCCCCGGGTAGACAGGTAGGACACGTACGTACCCCTGGTAATGGCCAGGCCCAGGGAGGGGTGATTACCCGAGCTGATACTTTCTGAAAGTGCCGATTGGTCCCTCCGTCCGTTTGTCGGGAGGTGTGACCTGAGGTGTGAACAATCACCTAAGGCGGGAGTGCCCTCACAGAGGGCCCCCACAAGGAAGGAGCGTGCCATAGGAGACGCCGGTAATCATGGGGGATTCTTCCGCAATGGTTTCCTCTCCTCACCTTCCACTATGTCTGCTCACAAACGTAAGTTCACTGAGTCTCAGCCACAGACAGTTCTTCCATCGTTGCCACAGTTCCTTGTTGTTTCTCGGTCTGACGAAGGTCACGACTTCTCCACGGTCAACCGTGTCAACGCAATTGCAGGTCCTGTAAAGTCTTGTTCCAGATTACGGAATGGCACCCTGTTGTTAGAAACAGTCAGTGCCCTCCAGGCACAAAAATTGCTGCGTACTTCTCTGCTCCACACCTTCCCTGTCCGGGTGGAACCGCACCGTACCTTAAATTCCTCACGTGGAGTCGTTTATACACGCTCCCTTGATGGATTGTCTGACGAAGAAATTCAGCACTACCTGTCTGACCAGGGCGTAACGGCTGTTCATAGAGTTATGAAAAGGGTTGACACGAACATCATTCCAACCCGCACCATCTTCTTGACATTTGACAAAGTTCAACTCCCATCGAAAATCAAAGCAGGCTATGAGATAATTTCCGTTCGCCCTTACGTCCCAAACCCTACGCGTTGCTATCGATGTCAGCGGTTCAATCACACCAACCAGTCCTGTTCCAATCCGGCCAAATGTGTTACGTGTGGCAAGGATGCCCATGAGGGTGCTTGTCCACCTCCATCCCCTCGCTGCATCAACTGTATGGGTGACCACGCTGCTTCCTCTCGAGATTGCCCCATTTTTAAGGACGAAAAGCTCATCTAGGAAATAAGAGTGAAGGAAAAGGTGTCGACCTTTTCTGCTCGAAAATTATCCGCCAGTCGACAGCCCACCATGCCTCAGACAGGAAAATACAGCACTGTCCTTGCTTCTCCTCGGCCAACAAAGGAGGCGGCCACGCAGACTGGCGACCTCATCTTTAGTGCGACGGTCGTCAGATCGGCCAGCGCAAAGATCGCCCGTTCAACCTCACCACTTTCGCCTGCCCACTCTATGGCTCACCCTTCGTCAGGCTCTACTAAATCTCGAGCCCAAAAGTCAGACACCAAGACTTCGAAAAAAGAGCATACTCGTGAAGAGTTTTTACGTACCGCAACTTCACAACCATCGGTTCCTCCTTCATCTAAACATCATACTTCCAAGAAGGCTACAAAGAAACCCAGTTCCTCTCCTTCTCCGCCAAGGCGTGTCCCATCTACAGCACCACCTGGCGGAAATCGCCCTCAGCCGTCTTCTGTGTCGCCGAGGCGCACTGCTGGTGGCAGGAGCTGCTCCTGACCAACCTATGGATCAGTATGTTCTGCCTTCAGCTGAATGCCATTCCATGCTGTCGGTCGCAAGCTCTGAGCAGTCGTTGAGTTGACAGCACCCTTGGTCACATTCCTCCATTTTCTGTTCACCCTATGTCCATTATCCACTGGAATATCCGCGGTATTCGAGCCAATCGGGATGAATTGTCGATCCTCTTACGATCCTACTCGCCGGTCATCTTCTGTCTTCAGGAAACAAAGCTGCATCCCCATGACCGCTTTGTTCTCCCTCATTTTCAGTCCGTCCGATATGATCTCCCCTCTGTTGAAGGCACTCCAGCACGTGGAGGACTCATGATTCTTCCCTATGAAACTCTCCATTATTACCCAATCCATTTAAACACTTCCTTCCAAGCTGTCGCCGTCCGTCTTTCCCTTTCCGGATACACGTTCTCTCTTTGTACTGTGTACATTCCATCGTCCACACCAATGGCACGAGCTGATCTCCTTCATCTTCTTGGTCAGCTTCCACCCCCCTATTTGCTGGTTGGGGACTTCAATGCCCACCACCCGCTTTGGGGATCTCCACATCCTTGTCCACGTGGCTCACTATTGCTAGACGTCTTCCACCAAGCAGATCTAGCTTGCCTCAACACTGGGGTCCCTACATTTTTATCTGCCTCCACGACAAATTTATCTCATTTGGACCTTGCAGTCGGTACTGTTCCGCTAGCTCGGCACTTCGAATGGTTCGCCCTTGATGATACACACTCGAGTGAGCACTTTCCATGTGTCCTTCGACTGCAGCCTCAACTGCCATACATGCGACCGCGACGCTGGAAGTTTGCCCAAGCTGATTGGACACTTTTTTCGTCTCTAGCGACATTCGATGACCGTCACTTTCCCAGCGTCGGTGATGAGGTCACTCATATTACCGACGTTATTCTTACAGCTGCGGAACATTCAATACCACGCACCTCTGAATTGCCCCGGCGCCCCCCAGTTCCTTGGTGGAATGAGGCATGCCGTGATGCAATACGTGAGCGGCGACGTGCTCTCCGCGTTTTCCGCCACCATCCTACTTTGGCCAACTGTATCCGCTATAAGCAGTTCCGTGCGTGATGCCGTTGTGTCATCCGCGATAGCAAGAAGGCAAGCTGGAAATTCTTTATTAGCTCATTTAACACCTTCACTCCCTCCTCGGAAGTTTGGAGTTGGCTTCGACGGTTCTCAGGTGCGCCTAGTTTCCCCCCGGTCTCTGGGCTCACTGTAGCGCATGATACATTCATGGACCCCGTCGCAATTTCTAACTTGTTGGGTCAGCACTTTGCTGAGATTTCGAGCTCTTCCAATTACCCGCCAGCATTTCTCCCGAAGAAACGTGCAGCGGAAGTGCGACCTCTTGCTTTCTCCTCTCAAAATCGCGAAAGCTATAATACTGTTTTCTCCATGCGGGAACTCCAACATGTACTCTCTTCTTCTCGCTCCTCCGCCCCAGGACTGGATGGTATCCACGTTCAAATGTTGCTGCATTTATCAACCCATAGTCTGCGTTACCTCCTTCGCCTTTATAATCGAATTTGGACTGACAGTACTTTTCCCAGACGATGGCGGGAAGCTATCGTCGTTCGTGTTCCGAAACCTGGAAAGGACAAACATCTCTCCTCTAGCTATCGCCCCATTTCTCTCACGAGTAGTGTCTGTAAGGTTTTGGAGCGTATGGTGAATTACCGTTTAGCGTGGTGGCTGGAATCCTGAAGTCTTTTAACACCTGCCCAATGCGGATTCCGAAAGCATCGTTCTGTAGTTGACCATCTTGTTGGTCTCTCCACTTATATCATGAACAATTTTCTCTGGAAACGCCAAACAGTAGCAATATTTTTTGATCTGGAGAGAGCATACGATACCTGTTGGAGGACAGGCATCCTCCGCACACTGTTCTCTTGGGGCTTTCGAGGTCGGCTACCCCTTTTTCTTCGCGAATTTATGGCAGAGCGCACATTTAGGGTGCGGGTGAACACTACTCTCTCCCGTACCTTCTCCCAAGAAAACGGGGTACCCCAGGGCTCCGTGCTGAGTGTTGTACTGTTTGCCATTGCCATCAATCCAATTATGGATTGTCTCCTTCCTGATGTCTCGGGCTCCCTCTTTGTGGACGATTTTGCGATCTACTACAGCTCTCAACGGACCAGCCTTCTTGAACGACGTCTTCAAGGATGTCTCGATCGCCTCCACTCTTGGAGCATCGAAACAGGCTTCCGTTTCTCTCCCAGTAAGACCGTTTGTGTTAATTTTTGGCGACGTAAGGAGTTTCTTCCGCCCTCCTTACATCTAGGTCCTGTCAACCTTCCGTTTTCAGACGTCGCTAAATTCTTGGGTCTTATGTTTGACAGAAAACTGTGCTGGTCCTCCCACGTTTCCTATCTTTCGGCTCGCTGTCTGCGATCGCTTAACACCCTCCGTGTCCTGAATGGTAACTCCTGGGGAGCGGACCGAGTGGTCCTTCTCCGCCTCTATCGCGCCTTAGTGCGCTCAAAATTGGATTATGGAAGCATAGTCTACTCCTCTGCTTGGCTGTCTATTCTTCGGCGTCTCGACTCTATCCACCACCGTGGATTATGTTTAGTGTCTGGAGCTTTTTACACTAGCCCTGTGGAAAGCCTTTATGCTGAGACTGCTGAACCTCCGCTGTCCAATCGGCGAGCAGTCCTTCTGAGTCGTTATGCTAGCCATCTGTCTTCCATGCCTGCTAATCCAGGCCATGACATTTTTTTCGACGCCTCCTTTGATGTAGGGTATGCAGGCCGCCCCTCCTCCCTACTACCTCCGGGAGTCCACTTCCGTCAACTGCTCCATTCTCTTTCCTTCCGCTTTCCTAAAACCTTCTTGACAACTTGGGGTACAGCACCGCCTTGGCTCCGTCCCCTGATCTGCCTGCTCCGTGACCTTTGTCGATTTCCCAAGGATGGTACCCCTCCACTTGTTTATTGTCGGGCATTTGCTGCTCTATGTGCACAAATGACGGACGCCACATTTATTTACACCGACAGCTCGAAAACATCGTTAGGTGTAGGGAGTGCCTATATTGTTGGCGACACCCCAAATCACTTTCGGCTTCTCGACCAGTGTTCGGTTTATACTGCGGAGCTTTACGCTGTTCTCCAGGCTGTCCACTACATCCGCCGCTATCAGCGGATACAGTACGTTATCTGCTCAGATTCTCTCAGCTCTCTCCTCAGTCTCCAAGCTCTTTATCCTGTGCACCCTCTGGTCCACCGGATTCAGGACTGTCTTCGCTTGCTCCACATGGGGGGGTGTCTCGGTGGCGTTCCTCTGGCTCCCAGGACACGTTGGTATCTGTGGAAATGAGGCAGCCGATATTGCCAAGGCTGCAGTCTCTCTTCCTTGGCCAGCTGTTCAATCGATTCCCTTCGCCGATCTACGGAGTGTTCTATGTCGACGTGTTGTTCATTTATGGCACACGCATTGGTCGACACTTACCCATAATAAATTGCGGGACGTGAAAGCTCTTCCTTGTGCTTGGACCTCTTCCTCCCAAACGCGTCGTCGGGAGGAGGTAATTTTAACTAGACTCCGGATAGGGCACTGTCTTTTTAGCCATCAACATCTTTTAAGCGGCGATCCTCCCCCACTCTGTCCCCACTGCTCTCAGCTGTGGACGGTAAGACACCTTTTAATTGAGTGCCCCCATTTTAATCCGTTACGCTCCCATCTACAGGTATTGCCTGATCTATTGTCGATTTTAGCAAATGACACGCGCTCAGCTGACCGTGTTCTCCAGTTTATTAGTGCCAGTGAAATGACATAAGTCATTTGAAGCTTGTTTTTGGGGACTACCAACCCCTTTCTGTAGTGGATTTTTAAGCCTTCCTTCTGCTTTTAGTTTCTCCAATTTTATGACTTTGTTCCCATTGCTGCTGGTTTTCAATTTCGGTTTTTTACTGTTTCCTAAGTCACGGGCTGGGCGCTAATGACCATAGAAGTTTTGCGCCCTAAAAAAAAAAAAAAAAAAAAAAAAAAAAAAAAAAAAAAAAAATAGCTCTGCCGTCTTACAGTGAACACACTGTAAATGGATTGGCTCGACTAACTCACTGTGCTCTAGGATAACCAACTCTCCGGTATTTCCCGGGACCTCTCGTTTTATACCAACTTTTTAAAAATCATCCAGTCTCCCTTAATGACCTCCTGTTTCTCCTGTATATTTTGTCAATGTTCACTATTATAAATGTTAAACCTGCGAAGCACTATCGGAAGTTAAAATTCCCTGAGTGGTAGATCCTGAAAGGTCTTCGTATATGAGGGTCACTCCAAAAGAAATGCACACTATTTTTGTAAAAATAAAGTTTTCATTCTGCATGTGTGAAAGTTTTACAGTGTGTAGATACATCCTTCCCGCTTGTTTTCAAACTTCGTTCAACCTGTTCCCATGAGTGGCGCCATCACAGCATGTCTTCAAGATGGCTGCTACACTTGACGTTCGCCAGAAGCAACGTGCTGTCATAGAATTCCTGTGCTGTGGAAACGAGACAGTGGGAAACATCCACCAGAGGTTGAAAAAGGTGTTTGGAGATGCTGCTGTCGATCGCAGTACAGTTAGTCAGTGGGCAAGCAGGTTACGTGATGAAAGCGGGCACGGCAATATTGAGGATTGTCCTCGCAGCAGCAGTCCTAGTACTGCACACACTCCAGACAATGTGCGGAGATTGAACGAATTGGTGACTGCTGACACACACATCACGGTGAACGAGTTGTCACGCTACATTGGGATAAGGGAAGGAAGTGTTTGCAGAATACTGAAAGTGTTGGCGTTAAAAATGGTTTGTGCCAGATGGGTTCCCAGGATGTTGACAGTGGCACACAAAGAAACAAGAAGCTCGGTATACAGCAAACTTTTGGAACAGTATGAGAATGGTGGAGATGAATTTCTTGAAAGAATTGACAGGTGATGAAACATGGCTTCATCATTTTTCACCAGAGACGAAGAGGCAATCAATGGAGTGGCATCATGCAAATTCACCCAAGGACAGAAAATCAAATCCATAGCTTCTGCTGGAAGAGTCATGGCTATGGTGTTCTTCGATTCTGAAGATTCAAATCGCTCTGAGCACTATGAGAGCACTATGGGACTTAACATCTGAGATCATCAGTCCCCTAGAACTTAGAACTACTTAAACCTCACTAACCTGAGGACATCACACACATCCATTCCCGAGGCAGGATTCGAACCTGCGACCGTAGCAGTCGCGCGGTTCCACACTGAAGCGCCTAGAACTGCTCGGCCACTCCAGCCGGCGATTCTGAAGAACTCTTGCTTGTGGGCATCATGCCAAGTGGAACCACCATAAATTCTGATGCATATGTGACGACACTGAACAAACTTCAGGCTTGACTGAGTCATGTTCGACCACATCGGCAAAAGCATGATGTTTTGATGTTGCACGACAATGTACGGCCACATGTCAGTCAAAAAACCATGGAAGCGATCACAAAACTCGGATGGACAACACTGAAACACCTGCCTTTCAGTCCTGACCTGGCTTCATGTGACTATCATCTCTTCGGGAAACTGAAAGACTCTCTTCATGGAACAAGGTTTGAAGATGACTATTCCTTTGTGCAAGCTGCCAAACAATGGCTCCAACAGGTTGGTCCAGAATTTTACCATGCAGGTATACAGGCGCTGGTTCCAAGATGGCGTAAGGCAGATGAGAGGGATAGAAATTATGTGGAGAAATGAAAATATTGTTCCTAAAGGATGTATCTACACACTGTAAAACTTTCAAACATGTAGAATAAAAGATGGATTAAAAAAAATAGAGTGCATTTCTTTTGGAGTGACCCTCGTAATAGTCAATACTATTGTCGACATAAAGTCTTTCTGCTCATGCGGCTCCAGAAAGAAGACGGTTTGATTCAAGGGAATGCGTAGAATGGAGAAAGAATAACATAGTATAAGTGTCAGAGGAGTCACGAGAGGAGGAATCTTTATTATTCATGGAAACTAAGTTGACATTCGGTGCAATGACATGGTGGCAACCGTAAAAGGCATTTCCTATTTACCGTCGCTCCCATCAGCCACCACCGCAAGAGTCATCTTAGATTACATGAATAGTGCCTGTTTCTCGCTGGTAACTGACGGAGGTGCTCGCCTCATACCAATCAGCAACCAATCAGCAGCCAAAGTATAAATAACACACGTAAGTAACAAAGAGTCACAAAAGCGGATTACATAGACGTTCATGTTTAATTATTCTCGTTACGTCATTTATTTCCTAACTGATTCACACAAGAACATTTTACAGTGCTTCGAAAGATACAGTAGTGATAGATCGCATAAGTTGGCACCAATGGAAAACAGAGGACAGTCAACACAAAATGCTCCAGTCTGCGTAGTCTTCTTCCTGTAAGAGTACTTACTATACTATTCAGCGTTCATATGTGTATTCATTTGCTTCTAAAGTGAATAAATTTTCATCATGTTCACCTGAAGTCAAGATGGAGATGAAATGAAATGAAATGTTGTGCGGCTAGGACATCTCGTCGGGTAGGCCAGTCGCCTCGAGCAAGTCTTTAGAGATAATGCCACTTCGGTGACGTGCGTGTCGCTGGGGATGAGATGATGATGATGATGATGATGATGATGATGATGATGATGATGATGATGATGATGATTAGGACAACACAACACCCAATCCCTAAGTGGAGAAAAGCTCAAACCCAGCTGGGAATCGAACCTGGGCTCCTTGGCATGATAGTCTGTGGTGCTGACCACTCAGCTATCAGGGCGGACAGGATGGAGATGTAAAAAGCGTAATATGTCGGTTTATTTAGATCTCCATTGTCACCCATCCCAAGAAAATGTGATATAATTATACAGTTGAAATTTATTGTGACTAAATCTCCCTTAGAACCTTGATCAAATGTTGGTCACCCTAATATGCTTGCAGGTTAAACTGAATACAAACAAGATGTTGGATAGTAACACACATGTGACGATGTTGGTACATGGTGGCAGAAAACACCGTCGCTGGGATGAATAAGTAGATGGTGAAGTCGAAATTTGGCGTAAGCAGCAGCAGCAGCAGCAAAACCAGTCCAGTTCCTTACAAGGCAGAGTCCGTAAATAAAGAAATGTCATCTAGGGAAGCATCAGTAAGACCAGAAAATTTCGTTGGCTGACTTATAAAGAATGAAGGAGACCTTGTGACCACCTGAACTAGTATCAGTTGGCTAGCTGATCTCACGTGACTGGTTGGCAGGAGCTGCTGTGTTTTCTTTGTGAGCAGTGCCCTTGCTAGTTGTAGACTTAATGTCACTTGTTAATAGTTCTGTGTCCTTATCAATACGTCCTGCAGGGTACAAGTAGCCTCCTCCCACAAATCGGCACACAAGGCCAAAACTGGTAAGGCCAGTGTGGCGACAACACGAAGTTGCTTGAAGAAGTCACTGTGGTCAGTTCTGGGACAACACACTACTCCCTTCCTCCATCGCCCCCTTCCTCCATCGCCCCCTCCTCCTCATCCTCCTATGATGATGCTGGAACAAGAGCTAGAGGCTCCAGATGCAATGTGGGAACTTTGGAAGCAAAATGCATCAATGTGGGTACCCGCAGCCCTTTCAGTTCTTCCAAAGGACGAGATGGATCAATGTACTTGGGGTCTCCTGTAGAAGGGGGGATGAAAGAACCACATGCTCATTTCCTATGGTGAGCTGAGGGACGGTTTTGGGAGGTTGTCACTGTTGTGGTGGCCTTCCAGATTATAGAAACATCTGGCCAGGGTTCTGTAAAAGATGTTGGTTGTGGTATCTGCACAACATCCCACACTCAATCATTTCAAGGACAACCTGGCGTCCCTGTTGCGATGGGATTGCATCTGAATCCAGCCAAAGATAAACCTCAAAGGGCACAAGCACTAGGGGGCGACCATACCTCATCATCTTCTCACGCAAATGGTGGAAAGAGAAGTTCCAGCAATACCCAATGAGGTTGGCCATGCAATTCTTCTACTCGACTTCAACCATGTGTGAGAAGTGATGAAGGTATTGAGATTTGAATGTGATATACCTGACCCCACAGCTTTTGCTACTTGCATTTTAAAGGTGTGAACAATATTTTCCATTAAGTCATTAGAAGCTGGATGAATAGGTGGGGTGCACAATTGCCAGAACTCGGCTGCCTTGGACTGATGTCCAGTATCCAAGACCAAGGTGCAGGAGAAGGTTCAGAGAAAAAGACTATGAGGGCAGCCATAGGCATATTGGCAGACTGTACAGTGATGGATTATCCATGTTACATTGTCATCCATGATAGCTGTGCCTGCTTCATCCAGGTGGTCCCTCAGTGTGACTGGTAGAGTATCAGAACACCTGTTGCTGCAGGTATTTCAGCACCACCGCCTGGCAGTTGTCATCTTCTTGTGTTGGTAGCAGGATGCCACGATGGATTTGAAATTGATGTCATCAGATAAAGAAGCAGTGAAGATCTGGTGGTGCTGTGACCAACAGCTCAATAGCCTACTCCATGCAGACATGTTGGAGGACCAGCTCAAGAAGTGGGTCACTGCTGCAACTTCTCTACAATTGACTGAAAAATCTTCTAAGGATTGAGCGATTTGGGTGTCCATCCAGAAAAACTGTTTCTCGCCTGTTGAGGTCCAGGGTTTGGCCCATGGGAAGTTGAGACAAGGCATCCACATCTGAATGTTAAGTGGATGGCCACTATTGTGTAAAACAGTGATAGTTTGTTTAATACAAGGCCCACCAGTGCAGGCAATGGACAGTGTGTTATGAAAGCTTACCCTTGGGCTCAAACAGTGATGATAATGGCTTCTGGCAATACAAAAAAATACATTTCTACACACCAGAAATGGTTGCCAGTGCCTCTTTTTCAATTTGGGAGTAATGTTCTTGTGCCTTCCTTAATCGTTTTGGACACACACAGTATAGATTTTTCAGCGCAATTGGCAAGCTTATGAGACAGGACAGTCCTGATGCTATGCAGTTGGCATCCATTGCTAGAATTAATGGTAAGGAAGGCTGCTATGTCATTAAACAGGTTGCAGGGCAAGTGTCTGGCCAATGAAAAGAAATATTCTTTCAACATAACTGATTCAGTGAATAGGCAAGAGAAGCTGCCTGTGGGATGTGCTGGGCGTAGCAGCTACCCTAGCCAAAAAATGCTTGGAGATCTTTTATTGACTTGGGGACCAGCATTTTGTGTCACTGCAACATACTCTTGTGCACACTGAAGGCCTTCTTTACTGAGAACACAGCCAAACAGAAAGCTGGAGAAAGGAAAAGGAAAAATTACACTTGAGAATTTTGTTTGTGTTACCATAAAAATTAGATACAAACTATATAAGTATTCTTCACTAATACATTGTGTTACCAAAATGTGGGCCTGGTAGTTTATACAGTAGCATATGCACGTGGCAACTTGTTCAAAAAATCTTTGAAATATGGCCAGAGCACCAGTGACTTCAAATGGTAATCTGTTGTACTGATAGAGGCCAAAGACGGTGTCCAACACCAAAGTTTTCCTCAACTTGTTGCCTAAGATAAGCTGAAAATAAGCTTCTATGAGAGCTATTTTTGAAAAAGTTGAACCTCTTTCAATTTAGAAAAGCACTCTGCATTTGTTTGTGCATTGACTGTGAATTTAAAATTGACACACAAGTGAAGGGAACTACCTAGCTTTTGTATTAGCACCAAAGATGAGGTCCATTGACTAAATAGGATGGAGGCAGTTGCTGCTGTTGCAACCTGTCCAATTCCTACTTAACTTCATCTCAGTATATGAGTGGAATTTGACACACAATACACAACTGCCAAATTTTTTGACACTTTGTGTGTGTAAGTCCATGTAAGCTTAAAGCCGTTACTGTTTTGCACTACATAACACAATTGAGATTTGGATGACAGCCTACACACTTAATATTATTTGCCTGAAATGCAACACTAACAGTTTCTGATACCCCTCCCAATCTCTCTGTGGGTCATTGAACATTTGAAAGGCTGGAATAGCCAGCAAGACATAAGATTGTTGGAGCATTGAAATAGTTAAAGGCTTTACAAGTTCCTGATGACTTGAGTTGCTACTGCCACAATTCAAAAACTTTGCAACCATGCTCATTATGCTTTGCTATGAAACTTCCTCATCACCAATTCCGTGTCTTGCTCTCCTATGACAACAGTTATTTATTACACTTACGTCAGTAGCCTCCTATATGAAACAAAAGTCATAAAGTTCAATATAAAATAACAGTCCTGATCCACAATAAAATCCAGAGAACTTGCAGAACTAATTCACTGTTCACACATGTTAAACTGAATGCTTGCAAGTTGCTGGATAGTAACAGGGGAGTGACAGTATTGACAGACTGTGGTGGAAGTCACTGCAGTAGTTTGTTCCCTGGGCTGTATAAGTATATTAGTCCGAAGTCATCAAAGCTGAACTTCACTCTAGAATTGTAACACACAGGCATGGTTCACTTGCAGAACAATTTGTTCTCCAGCAGATTCCGTAAATAGTCATAATTTACGGAAGTTTCAGTTATTTATTACATAGAACAGCTTGTTGACTGACGCAGGGAATGAGAGGCAGCTTGTGGTCACTTGGGTTGAAATTGGCTGGCTAGTACATCTCTTATTATTTATTGGCTGGTGATGCAGTGTTTTTCTTGCTGGCAGTGCCCTTATTGGATGTAGATGTAATGACAGTTGCTGATAGTTCCACATCTTCCATCAATAGTCTAGGGGGGTTACAGCATCATGATATCACAGTTTGTGAAATAAAAAAAAAAACACACACACACACACAATTCATATACACACTATTTACATAACTTATAGATCTAGTTGGATGAGGATGGGACAGGTAATCAGTGGTGTCTGATGTTTGCCTGAAGTAATTAACTAATTTCACAAAACTACAGAAAATCTAATAATGATGGCCAAATGGAGATTAGAAACTCCATCCTCCAAAATATTACGCTCTGTTTAAAACACCACAGCTTCATTCAGTTTACATCTAACAATACTGTTCTATAAACAAGTCATTTAATAATGTTAAAGCTAGTGCTACATTGTTCCTTATTTCTCAAAATTTATCATGCGCACACCTGACCTTAGATTATTTTGAAATGTATTGCTACACAAACCACCAGCTGATGTCAAGACCATGGTGATTGTGTTTGTCTTCAATTTTACATGCCATAACTTCCTATTTTCTTTTCTGAATAACTGAGTCATCATCTCTCCATAATGAATCAAGTATTGAGTTCAGAAAGAGGTTTCCATTTCAGAACTGTGGAGTAAGGATTTATAAGGAAAATAATGTATTTCATAAGTGTGCTTTCTAAGTAAATTTGTCTCGGTGTTCTGTTTAATCTCCTTGGGCAGTATATTGTACATTTTGTTTCACGGTAGAAAATTCTGTTTGGGATTTTACATTTATTCTTTGTAGGTTAATGTAACTTCAGCCTTGACCTTATTCCATGGTATTGGACTGAGCTGTTTGTGCAGCACTTATCAATTGACTGGTAAATGTACTCACATTGTTTAATTAAAATTCCCTATGTTTTGAACAGGTATTTACAACCTAAGTTTTCATCTCAAACAGATCTACATCTACATTTACACTCCGCAAGCCACCCAACGGTGCGCGGTGGAGGGCACCTTACGTGCCACTGTCATTACCTCCCTTTCCTGTTCCAGTCGCGTATGGTTCGCAGGAAGAACGACTGTCTGAAAGCCTCCGTGCGCACTCTAATCTCTCTAATTTTACATTCGTGATCTCCTCGGGAGGTATAAGTAGGGGGAAGCAATATATTCGATACCTCATCCAGAAACGCACCCTCTCGAAACCTGGCGAGCAATCTACACCGCGATGCAGAGTGCCTCTCTTGCAGAGTCTGCCACTTGAGTTTATTAAACATCTCCGTAACGCTATCACAGTTACCAAATAACCCTGTGATGAAACGCGCCGCTCTTCTTTGGATCTTCTCTATCTCCTCCGTCAAACCGATCTGGTACGGATCCCACACTGATGAGCAATACTCAAGTATAGGTCGAACGAGTGTTTTGTAAGCCACCTCCTTTGTTGATGGACTACATTTTCTAAGCACTCTCCCAATGAATCTCAACCTGGTACCCGCCTTACCAACAATTAATTTTATATGATCATTCCACTTCAAATCGTTCCGCACGCATACTCCCAGATATTTTACAGTAGTAACTGCTACCAGTGTTTGTTCTGCTATCATATAATCATATAATAAAGGATCCTTCTTTCTATGTATTCGCAATACATTACATTTGTCTATGTTAAGGGACAATTGCCACTCCCTGCACCAAATGCCTATCCGCTGCAGATCTTCCTGCATTTCGCTACAATTTTCTAATGCTGCAACTTCTCTGTATACTACAGCATCATCTGCGAAAAGCCGCATGGAACTTCCGACACTATCTACTAGGTCATTTATATATAGTGTGAAAAGCAATGGGCCCATAACACTCCCCTGTGGCACGCCAGAGGTTACTTTAACGTCTGTAGATGTCTCTCCATTGATAACATGAGCAAAGGTTCCCATATTTTTCATCCTACCCTCATCTGCAATAACTGAGTCAAGTGGTGTAGAGCTTAAGTTACATGACCAGCTTTCAGGAAGAGTTGAACTCCAACTGAGTGGGTTGAACCTACCAATATAGGTTTTGCTGTGACATGTGACTTCATAAGGCAGAACAGAACAACAGAATAATTTATTTTTCTTTCATATTATTTTTGGCATGTAGGTTGGACTGTATTTTGTGGCAGTGTGGTTCAGTGGTTACCTGCCAAGTCTGTTTTGATCCACAGTCAGTCACAGAAGTTTTACTTGTCACTTACTGCTTCTTACACCCCTGGAAATTTTTGTTAATGTGAGAAGAGTTGAGATTCACAATGGTTAAGAGTCCATGTTTAACATTAGATCTCCCTACAACTAGCTAAGTCAGTGAGTTAGGGATGGAGTGAGTCAAGGGCATACCACATCCAATAGGACTAAACCTAGTCAAACACTCTAGTGTTCCAGCCATCCTTTGAGTTGATGACAGCTTTACGTTTTCAGCTTTGGTCACATACTGTTTAGTAATGAACCCCTAGGTCTAGTTTAAGTTGAAAGATGATAATCTGGCTATGAGTAAGAAAAGTCAACAATTGTGAACACAAACTCTTAATTGTGACGTACTGGCCTGTAACGTAGTCCAAGGTCTAGATCCCACATCTGCATTTATGTCTATGCTCCTCAAACCACTGTAAATTGCATGTCAGAGGGTACTTCCCATGTACTACATATGAATGTTTCTTTCCATTCCATCCATATGTGGAGCGCAGGAAGTATGACTGTTTAAACACCTCATGCACTCGTTAAATATCACCTGTGTGCCTCTTAGGTCATTTAGCATTTCTAAGATGCCCTACAGTTGATCAACCAAATGAATTATCGTTTGTGTCCCCCTTCTTACTCCAAAAGGTAACAGTTTGGTTTTGAGTACAAAATCTCAGTTGTCATGGTATACTGATCTATAGGGTTGGGTTGGGTTGGGTTGGGTTGGGTTGGGTTGGGTTGTAAGGTGATAATTTTGTTTTGACCTGCTGAAACCAACTAAGTTCATGTAATGAGAAGAACAGTAATTTTTATTATTGTGTGTATTTTGAAATTTTTCATTTTGATGATCATTTTATGTCCATCATTTTGATGATTTCATGAGACAAATCAAAAAGATTATATCAGTATGGTCAGTATTTACATTCAAACTCTATTTGGCCATTCAAATTTAAATTTTCCTTGGGTTCCCTAAACTGATTAAAGATAATTCTGGGATGGTTTCTATGAACAGGACATGACCCAATTTTGTTGCTCAGCTAGTCCAATTTAAGTCTGTGACTTGGTCACTTGTCATACATTGAACACCATATTCCAAACATTTTTGCTCTCTGGTGTTCCACATTGCTACCACTGTTCCACTTTACTGATGATTTATACAAACTCTCATTGCCTTTACTCTCTGAAAGGCAGTCCTTCATTTACCAGCAAAAATGATATCTATTTTAGATTGTGGCAGGATGTGTGTGCATCATGCTTTAAAGATTTGTCTTATGGGGCCTTGTATTTAAATTATCAGTGCTTAAATATTATGTGCAAAGCATGCAAATGGCATAAAACCCACAGGACAATCAAAGCAAGGTATGCAATCAAAATGACACTCTTGTTAACTCATCAACACTATCTGAATGATCATGCACTCGTTAAATATCACCTGTGTGCCACTTAGGTCTAACACCTATTGAACATTTTATTTGGATATTTTGAACTGCTTGTCAGGTATACTACTTGTACATAAAAATGAACATCTCTTTTAAGATAAAACAGAAATGGAGCACTGATGAAGAAAAATGAAGAAAATAAATTTAGCCTCCATATGGTGAACAGAGAATGAAGCACTTGATGCAAGGGGTTTGGTGTACTGTGTCGTGCATCTTGCTGGGCTTGCATATTTTACAGTCATTCCAGGACAGCTTGACTGAGCACCATACATGCAATTAAATGAATTTCTGTCCCAATCTGTGGGAGGTTGAATACTATATCTGAAGGACTATCCAGTATGTTTGGTGCAAGGTAAAAGCAATGAATTAGTGCTGGTGCTGTTGGCCCATATAAGGTGCATATGTTCATTGTCCTGTTTCTAGATGACAGCAGAATAGTAATTTATCTCTGCACTCTTGCTTCAAATGAGCAGTCTTTGATCATTGTGCCACCACTGCAGAACAAATGCCAGCCCCCTCTTGCCTCTGGGTGTGTTTTCTTGGATTTATGTTACATAAATGAGGCTACGAAATACTCTTTCATTGTTCAAAGCTGTCTTTGGTCTCTAAGACATGTGAATAAACAGCATTCTTCCAGAGACCATTGCTTCATGTTTCTCATTAGTCTTTTCCACTCCTCAGTGTGTATATCTTTGGAACAGACAAAGTACATGAATAATGGCCATGGTATTTTGTCATCTATTGGTAGTTAATAACTCTTCGAAGCTAAGCTACACCACACAGCTTAATTGTCATGTATTAATGGGTTGACTTTCTTTAATAGGGATTGTTTATCAAAATTGAAATCTACCAATCACATAAAATTATGCTTCTATAGAGTGAGTGAGTGAGTGAGTGAGTGAGTGTGTGTGTGTGTGTGTGTGTGTGTGTGTGTGTGTAATGTTGGAGTGCAATTACATGTCAGAGTAGTATCATGGCCTGTATGAACTTATTTTTAAGTGCTCGGTACCCCTGACAGCAGATGGAAACTGTGAGTGATAATAAGCACATCTACATAAACTGTGGCATGTTGATTTAAAACAAACTTATAAGTATTATTTCCATTTGGAGTACAATGATTGTCAATTTCATGCAGTGTGCCCCAAAAATGAAAATTATCTCCCAGCGTACATCATCCAATGACGAAAAATCTGCAAGAGATGATGGAATTTCATTACATCTAACAAAGCATGTATGGGTTTAGCGTGGTAGGGTTGCTGAATCCAATGATGCACGCTACACCACGTGTAATAAACACCATTTTTATTTCTCGTAAGCACACATATACAGTTGTTTACATTCTGAATTCTCGGTACACGTCCGTACACTTTCACGCGCGACCACAGACTGGGGCAAAGAGCTTGCCAAAAACAAAGATATTACCCGCGACTTGGTCGATAGTCGCCACATTAGCCGCCCCCCCCCCCCCCCCCCCCCTAGAGTGTGGAGCACAAACATAAATATTGGGGCATACATGTAAAGGGAACACCCAGGGGGGAGGGAGAGGGTGTTTAATCAGAAACCATACCTTACATTACATTACATTAGTAATTGAAGTCTTCGAGCCAGCGAGGGGGGCGGATGGTCCTGCCTGACCGGGTGAATCCTCGTACAGCAGTTGAGGGATCTGGGGAGGGGATGGTGGGTTGTGAGGGGCCAGGATAGCGGATCTGAATGCCTGTGGCGGTACATAGGACTTTGACCGTTGATGGGTCAGTACCAACAGGCAAGGGGACAGACTGGAGGAGATGAATGTGAGTTAAGTTGTCACTGGGGAAGCTGGCTTGTTCGTAGAAGGTGTACACATTACCCGGCTGCATAACAAAAAACACATTAGAGCTGCAAATAAGATCTGTGTTGACATTCACTACCACTTCCTTATACGGGTTGACAGAACCTCCACACGAGTCGTCATCGGTGACATCACACGCTCTGAGGCTGGTCCCTGATACATCACTGAATCCTAACGGGGGAGAGGCGAGGGGCTGCCTGTAGGAGGGTAAGTCATCACACGCATCACTCTGCATAGGAATGTCACACGCACCTGTAGCACTGTCACACGACTGGGAGTGGGGAACGTCACACGTGTGGGAATGGGCGTCGCTCATCCATGGACTGTCGGTAGATGCCTCATGCGAGGTGGGTGCAGCAGGGGATGGGGTCTGACTGGGTGGGGTATCGGGCAGTTCTCCCAGAGTCCATGCAGGTTTGAGGCGGCAGACGGATACCGTTTGAGGCGTGCTGTTAATGAGCACTTCGAACGTGTTGGTACGCCGTGATATGACTCTGTGCGGGCCCGTATATGGAGGTCTGAGTGCCGGTCGGATGGTGTCATCACGCACCATGACATGAGTGCACGATGCCAAGTCCTTATGCAGAAATACGGGAGGGGGCGTGTGTGGTCGAGGAGGCGGCACGCGGATGTTAGCAATTAGCTCCTTGACCTGCCCGACGAATGTCGAGTCGCAGATTTGATCTGGAGGAAGTGAAGGCTCGACTAACTCTGCTGGGAGTGTGAGGGGTTCTCCATACAGTACCTCTGCCAGGGATGCGCCAAGGTCCTCTTTGTACGCGGCCCGAACGCCTAACATTACCCATGGTAAGGCATCGGCCCACTCACCTCCGTGGCACATCAGGGAAGCTTTAAGCGTTCGGTGCCAGTGTTCCACAAGCCCATTGCTCTGGGGGTGGTATGCTGTAGTCCTAAATCGTTTCACTCCACACAGTTCACAAAGCTGTCGGAAGAGGGTAGACTCGAACTGGCGGCCCTGGTCGGTGGTGACAGAGACTGGGCAGCCGAAGCGCGAGATCCACATTAACAGCAGGGCTCGGGCCACTGCATCGGCTGTGATAGTAGTGAGAGGAATTACCTCTACCCAGCGGGTAAACCTGTCAATTGCGGACAGTATGTAACGGAAGGGGCCTGAGGGGGGTAAGGGCCCGACGATATCGATGTGTATGTGCTGGAATCTTCTTTTTGCCACATCGAACGTACCCATGGGGGGCTGTGCATGACGTCCTACTTTTGCGCGCTGACAAGCCACACATGCTCGTGCCCAACTGCGACACTGTTTTATCACCCCGGGCCAAGCAAAACGTTCAGATACCAGATGTGCGGAGGCGCGAATGCCAGGGTGTGCCAAGTCGTGGATACTATTAAATATGTCCCGGCGGAGAGGTGCAGGAATCACCGGGCGTATGCGTCCTGTTGAAATGTCGCACCAGATGGGTGATGAAAACCCAGGAAGTGTCCGTAACTCTAGTTTGAGTCCTGTTTTGATATCGGAACGCAATGCTGCGAGTTCAGTATCCTCTGTCTGCAATTTAGGGAGCTCACTGAGGTCCAGTTGTGAAGATAAAACCGACACCCGAGACAGAAAATCAGCGACGACATTGACTGCGCCTCTGACGTAACGTATGTCATTCATAAACTGACATATAAGGTCCATATGCCTAAAACGTCTCGGGGATGAGTCCTTACCTGGGTTACGGAAAGCGTAAACCAATGGCTCGTGGTCGGTAAATACCACGAGATGGCGACCCTCGATATTGTCTTGGAAATATTTGATAGCAGCGTAAATAGCAAACAGTTCCCGGTCGAAGGTCGACCATTTACGTTGGGAAGCGGTCAGTTTGTGGGAGAAAAATCTGAGCGGCTGTACAACAGAACCCACGGATTGCTGAAGTACTGCCCCCACTGCTGTATCACTTGCGTCTGTAGTAAGCGAGATGGGAGCATCAGGAATGGGGTGAGCAAGCGTAACAGCTGTCTGTAAGGCTGACTTTAGATTATCAAATGCGCGACGCATATCTGGAGTCCACGTGACCGCACGAGACCCTGATGTGTTTTTTCCTGCGAGGGCATCCGTCAGTGGGGCTTGTATGTCGGCGGCGCGGGGAATATGTTTACGGTAGTAATTTACCGTTCCAAGGAAGCGGCAGAGGCCCTGAAAATCTTTGGGCAAAGGCACCGTACTAATGGCCTCCACCCGTTCAGTTAGGGGGCGGATGCCGTCGCCAGAAACTCTGTGGCCCAGAAAAGTGACACTGGTGCGGCGGAGTTGTGACTTAGTATTGTTCACTGCGATACCGTTTGCTTTTAATAGTTGGAACACTGTATTTAAATGTTGTTCATGTTCCTCGAGGGAGGAAGAAAAAATTAACAAGTCGTCCAGGTACACATATGCAAAGTCCAGTTTTCCAACCAGCGAGTCGATGAACCGTTGCCACGTCTGTGCAGCATTTTTAAGGCCGAATGGCATAAACAAATACTCGAACAACCCGAACGGGGTGATGATAGCGGTCTTTTCAACGTCCTCAGGTGCCATTGGCAGTTGGTGGTACGCCTTATGACAATCGACTACACTGAAAATTTGTGCCCCATGCAGCTGGGAAGCAAAGTCTTGAATATTTGGGACGGGATAATTATCTAAAATTGTTCTGGCGTTAAGCGCTCGATAGTCACCGCAGAGGCGGAAAGTGTCATCTTTCTTGGGCGCCAAATGAATGGGTGATGACCAACAACTAGAAGAAGGGCGGATAGTCTTATTATCTAAAAGTTCCTGAACAATAGCTTTAGCGTGTTTAAGTTTTTCCGGATTTAAACGCCTAGCCTTTGCACGTACCGGTGGGCCTTCTGTGGTATTTATTCTGTGGACAGTACCGTTATTGATCGCGAACACCGATGGGGATGCTGGACCAGCACCCGTTGCACTGTGACTAACCTGTAATGCACACGTGTGTGTGTCCAAGGCCGGCAGTTCAGCAGCAGTGGCGGTGATCCACTGGTAGTCCTTGTCGAAGAGCTCGGTGGGGTACCTGGTAGCGTCGCGGGTACAGCTTCCGTCCGGCAGTAGAAATGTCACACGGCGTCGGCTGCAGGTGCGAGGAAGTGGTGCGGGGGTTGGGGGCGTGGCCGTGTGCGACAGCTGGGCAGTCTGCTTACGCGCGTCCGTGAGCTTGGCTTGCACGGCGGCGATGCGTAAGCGGAGGGCCCCATTGCTGTCCCGAAGTTCGTCGTTGTGTGATCTAAGAGAAAGCACTGCAACAGCAGTTTCCGCTAGCTCACACAGCAGAATGGCGCTTTCGGATGAGAGGGGTAAGATATCTGAACCGGTGGTACGGTCTCCCAAGTTAAAGGTTAGTGTACCTCGTTGTAGGTTGGGTGACAGTGCGTGGGCTAAGAGAAAATCTACCCCAAGCACGGGTTCATCCACATCCGCGATAACGAAAGTCCACTGTAAGGGCGTATTAATGTCCTGCAGTTTAAGGCTTAAATTCGTTATTCCATGAGAGCGGATCAGGGAATTATTGGCGGCTCGAAGCGGGGGGCAAGGCTGAAGCTCGAATTTAATACCTGCGGACAAAGGTATCACACTAACCTCGGCCCCCGTGTCGACTAGAAATGAAAGGCAAGACACTGCATCTTTCACGTACAAGTGTCCTGGCACGTGAGGAGAAGAAGTATTTAGTGATAGGCGTCTGTGCGGTGCAACGCGGCCCATAGCGCCTGAATTGGGTCGCGTTATTAGTTTGGGAACGCGCATGGAGAACGACATTTCTTAGCCGCGTCGCCAAAGCGGGAGTGGAAATAACACCAAGCGGGGCGGCGCGTGGCGTCGCCCGTCGCGCTGGTTGAGGTCGAAGCGGCAGTGGAGGGGGACTTGTTTGTAGTTCCCTCCGATGGCGACGCTGCAGTAGTGCTGGTAGGAGAGGAGTTACTGCGGCGGTTGCCAGGCGGCGTTGGCTCCGCGCGCATGCGTGGAGCGAGTCGTGCGCACTCTCTACTGCAGGATGGGAACTGCCGCGCAGGTGTGCCAACCCCTGAGGCCTGAGGGCACCCTGGGGGGATATGCGGGGGGGCAGAATGTTGTAAACCTGGTCTGCGATCTTCAGTTTGGCATCTAGTGGGGCCGAAGTTACATGTAGAAGGTGAAGTTGAACTTGCGGGGGAAGTTTCAGCAACCAGATGGTCCAAAGTGTAATGTCCGGCATGTGATGTGTGTCAATCATAGCGCGGAGATGACGCCAGAGTTGCGACGGGGACCTGGATCCCAGCGATTCCTGACTGATGAGGCGGATAGCTTCCTCTGTCGATGTGGATAGTCGCTCGAGGATGGTGCGTCGGGCGAACGCATATTTGTCCGTAGCGGGAGGCGAAGCCACAATGTCGCAGATCAGATCCAGTTCGTCATGGAGGTGACACAGTAAGCATAGGAACTTCGAATTGTCGTCGGCGACGCCGTGTAGCTGCAGGACGTGTTCGACCAAGGCAAACCATGTGCGTGGGTGATCCTTGCGAAGGGGTGGTAGCTTCGGCCAACGGGTGGGAAAGTCTTGACATAAATGTTTATCAGAAACTGTCTCTCCCTGTCCATAGTTCTGCAACGTAATTGTCTCGGGTGCAGTAGTGGTGCACCAGCTTCCGCCACTGTCAGTGGCACGCGGCACGGTAGGCGCGGCTGGCTCGACCTTGGTCGAGAAATCAACGAATCGAGCGGTCGACGGAGTAACGCCGACGGGCGTAGAATGGACCGGCGCGGTAGAATCGACCGTAGTCGACCGATGTGCGGCAAATGACGGAATACAGTTTCCGGGCCCCTCCCCTACAGGTGCATTAAAATAGTTAAAATCACCTAATGTTTGTGGAACACACGCGGCAGGAACGGCGTGTGCCGTCGGAAACACTCGTAAAGCGGACGCTGGTGGTGTAGGGGGGGGTTGGTGCAAAATCCGGAGTTCCGGCAGAAATATGAACTCTCCTGTCTTGAGCGTCCGGCTCGATTTGTACAGTCACTGATTCGGGTGGAAAATTCACACTTGCACTTGGGAAACGTGTAAACATAGTCACTGGGGTTTGAGCACATTGCGTCGGCTGTTGAGCACTCGGAACACGTGGCTGTGGAATTGCATAAACACTGTCCTGTTGAGTACAGCTAGTCGATGTGTTCGGAAACTGCGTAGAACTATTGCGGACGCCCGGTGGATAATTGTAAAACCATGCCGAAGCGTCCGTTGGAACACTTAGTTGGCACGTGTTCAGTGTAGCAGGCGGCAAGCGATCCATTGTGTACTGCTCGATGGTATAAGATTTCGTTGTAGCACTCGCGAACAAAATTCGGGGTCACCAGTATGGGTTTAGCGTGGTAGGGTTGCCGAATCCAATGATGCACGCTACACCACGTGTAATAAACACCATTTTTATTTCTCGTAAGCACACATATACAGTTGTTTACATTCTGAATTCTCGGTACACGTCCGTACACTTTCACGCGCGACCACAGACTGGGGCAAAGAGCTTGCCAAAAACAAAGATATTACCCGCGACTTGGTCGATAGTCGCCACACATGTGAATGAGGAAATAACTTGGCCACTATATGAGACAGTGAGCTACTAAACACAGAGGAGGTGTATTTCAAGAGAAATTAAAAATAGGCACAGTATTACCAATCTACAAGAAAAATAATAGGGATGACCCAAACAACTACAGACCAGAATAAGTAATACCTAATTCCACAAAAATATTAGAGATGCTTAAACATACAAGGGCATGTTGAAAAGTTATGCCTCTAAATATTATATGTGAAAATTCTGAAAGATTTTTAAATAAAATGAGCTTTATTAACATTCTACATCTTTATTCTTCATGTCTACATATTTATTTCTCAACTTAGTCCCTCTGGCAATGAGTACATTTTTCCCAATAAGAGAGCAGTTTGTTGCTATCATCACTGTAGAATGTTTGATTTTGTAGATGGAGTCACAAGTTTTGTGAACAGATGAAAATCAGATGGAGCTAAGTTGGGACTGTATAGAGGATGATTAGTGACAGTGAACACAAGGTTTATATTGTAGCAGATGTCACAGTGGTCGTGTGTGGTATGTCATTGTCAGGATGACGGAGAGGGTGCTCCATGTCTGGACAAACTCTTCAGATTCATGTTTTCAATTTTCTGAGGGTCTCTACCGTAGCTTTATAGTTACATTTCACATCACTACATATGTTACAATTTGGAGCCCTCTAGTGGCAGAGGGTTGCAACTAGTGTTAGCAAAGTGGGAAAGTCGACTAAGTAATAAGCTTTACGTGTAACACCTAAACCAATATCGAGAACCGAATAAAAAATTCAGAAGCATTAGTTTTCAGCACACCCTCATAGTAAATTGATTAAATTTCTGAAAAAACATAGTATTCTAATTCTGGAATAACACAAGTTTCAAAAGTGAAATCTACATATTTCCAGCCTAAGAGAATCTATTATAAAGGCATTAGGCAAAAAACTTGGTATCTTCTATGTTTCTGGATGTATCTAAAGCTTTTGACACAATCACCCATGCATCACCGACAGAAAAATGTGAAATCTACAGCATCCATGTGAAGAGCAATGACTGAAATGATAATTTGGCAATACAAAACAGTATGTTACTGTTTAATCTGGATGTAGATTTGAAATCAAGTTAGTTACACATGATGTGCCTCAGGCATTTATATTTTATCATCTATTACTGAACCTCTTCATAAACAATGTATCAAACAATGGAAAATCTGTGCAGAAATAACAACAAAATGAATTACGATATATGTCCATTCTTTATTTTATTTTACTTTTTTATTTTTTTCTTCCTTCATCTGATGAAGGACTTCATATGACAGCTTAATAATATTCACTTTTAAATGTGCCTGTCTGCTACTGAATACCTCTTATATGTGGTGATTAGTAATATATCCTAATTCATATTGTTGTTGTTGTTGCTGCAGGTATCAAACATTTCTGTGCTGAAATCACACAAGTGAAAAAGTATCTAATTAACAATGAGATCTATTATAAATCTGTAGATCTGATTTATATTACAGTACAAGTACACACTCAGTCAGATTGGAGCGAGTAAAGATCAGTGAATCAATACAGGACTAACACCTGAGATGATGGTCTGGTATTTGGCATGGCATGGTATCACAGACAGTTCTGACAGATCCCAAATGCAAATAATGAACCTTAACTGCTACATCTGGGAAGTGGTTCCCTTCCTTCATAATATTCCTGTGGCTGTCTTTAAAGAGGACAAGGCTCAGCCACAAGTTTCGTGGAGTACTGGAATGGCAACCTATGTGTAATAGATATTTCTTCTTCTCTGTCAAGTCCATTTGTTTGGCATATGAACCACTAAATATCTGCGGTGTCAACAACATAGTTTCTCAGAGCCTCCAGGAACAATAATTTGGGATTTTTAAAAAGAAAATTCACATGTTCCGACATGAGATAGTATTGCTCAAAACTAGAAGGAAAGTTCTTATATGTCCCTTAACAAATATTTGTTGACATCAGTCTGTCCTCTTATTCTCATCCACTTGTTACATAGAAGTAGACAATATAGGTAGTACTGCATGTTGTTTCCATGAATCCTGACACATCCTTCAGCCTCTCTTCACACTGAATCACACACTTTCAGTTCACTTGAGCCCTTTTAGGTTGTGTCACATGCACCTCGGTAACATCTGCACATTGTCAATATGTTAGGCATACACCAGTGCCTTTAAGTGCCCTCATAGTCAGAAATCCAATGGATTCAGGTCCAGTGAATGGAAGGCCATGCTGCCAATCTCCAAACCTTCCTTCACCCATGAAGTGTTGCAGTAAGGTACTGTCACTTGATCCATAGAAAATGTGGTGGTGCTCCATTGTGCATAAACCATAGTTGCCTTTCTACAATGATAATGTTCTCCAAGAGTGCTGATAATTTACCACACAGAAATCAGTGATACATAGCAGCTGTTAATGCATTTCATAAAGTGTATGGCCCTGTGGGTCTCTCACCAACGATTCTGCACATACATTGATACTGAAGTCATCCTGGTGGCTTGAGGATTTGCGTCTGCCCACATGTGCATATTCTGGAAATTTACCATGCCATCTCTTGTGGTTCTGGCCTCATGTCTAAATAAAATGCAGGCTGTGAACTGCGGACCTTCAGAAATCTGCTGTAGAAGCCAATGGTAGAATTGTAATTAGGCATGGTGGCCTGCTGGCCAAAGATCTTGCACACTGCTATATCTGCAAGTCATTGGATACCGGTGTATATGTCAGCAAACAGGTGAGAAACAATGACGACGCAAGGCGCAAAGGCCACCTACAGTTGGGACTCAAACCTACACTGGAGCTGAGCAACAGGGCAAATGAATGGTAGACCCAACACAATGAGAGCAAAGCAGCCTAGCCTACAACAAAGTGTGATGAACCTTCAACACAATGCTGCTGACAGATCAAGTACAACCACAATCCAAAATGAGAGCAGAGAGAAAAACCAAAATCAAAGCAAAGTCTTTGGTGAGCAGTCAGTAGTACAGTGGAGATAGAAAGCAAATGCTATCAGACGAAATACACAACTGGCTGAGTGGTTGAGATGCAGCAGTATTGATGCCAGTTGCGAGGGACACTGTTGGTTGGTGTATTCAAATGGCAATACACTGGCACTTTCGCTAGGCGAGTGCAGCACTGTGGCAATATTGCCCTCTATCAGCCACCAAGATCCATTTGTTCTAGCGGGCATTCAACTTCCGCACAACCCGATACCAGACACACATTGCTTATGAAACGGATAAAGCAACTGCTCATGCAAAATTGACCACGCAGCACCAATCCTTCACACACTTACAGCAGGATCATTTTCTGCATGTTAAAACGTCTGCTCCTCCATCTCCATTGTGGAAACTAAGCAAAGCCTACCATTTTGTCTGCTGTAAATAAGCAAGTTGCTAGAACAGCCTGTTGTGCATTCTTGCAGATGGAATGGGGCATTGTGGGTGTGATTTGATATACAGTTCATGGGCTTGGTAATTATTGCAATTGGTTAACTCATAACAGAATAGACTGTCTGCCACTTTTCGAGTAGAATGATATGCCTCCATTGTTTACAGTATAGTTTGTTCACATTGCATGGAACCACTAATCTTGCTCTGCTAACATAGTGCATCAGCAGTACTACATAACTGGCTGAAGTAGCAGATTGTTGCACTACTATGACATATGAACATATAAATGTCTTGCAAATTACAATAATTCAGATCTGTACAGGGCATTTCAAAATTAATATACCAATTCTAAGGCTTTGTAGCATTTATTACATTCAACTTACAGTTATAAATAATACACCAAATGAAAAATCATCTGAAACAGTTTTTCTTACAAGTGTTCATGTAGGTGAAATGTCAAGTCATCATCGAAGACGACACAATCCAGAATATCTTCATCATTATGCAGCAATGTTTCATTTGCAAAGTTGACACATAAACCATACGCTGTAGGCTCTTTACAGCTTGTAACAACTGCAGATGATAAGGATGTATTTGTAAGTGTCTCCTTAAAGGTCTCCACAGAGACATCACTGGAAATACTAAATCACAACTAGCCATCCGAACTGATTTCTTGGTGCTATACGTGAAAGGCTCTTACTTGTTCAGCATGTTCTTCTGTAACTCTTGGTCATTCCAGTCTCTTCCCATTGCTTACAGGTATACAAACAAAACTGTTTAAATTGCTCTTTCATTTGATTTATTATTTATATTTGTAAGGTGAACGTAATAAATGCTACAAAGCCTTAAAACTCGTATATTCATTTTGAAACACCTCATATAATGAACTGTACAGTAAGACAGTTTACATCAACAAATACTAGACATTACTCAACATAGGTGAAACAGCCCATAATTCATCAGGTATTGTTTCTCAGACAAGTAGTTATAGAAGCTTTTCTTCTACTTTTGACCAAGAGTATATCCTGTAGGAAACATGATACTTAAAAAAAAAACAGTCTGTATATTTGAACTTTGATCTCAAAGAAAACTATCTCAAACAGCATTGCTGTGACCCATATACATTTGAATGTTAGAGTAATAGAGATATTCATAACACTAGAAGGAAAAATGATCTGTGTTACCCTTTAACTTATCTATCTTTGGCATAGAAATGGGTGAAATATGCAGCTATAAAACGTTTTGGAAATAAAAAGTCTGACAGATAGTACACTCTTTTCAAATTTAGAGAACGGAAGTTTCTACTTAATATCTCCTTGTATACCAGGGATGAATTCTTGAATAGAAATACTTAGACATTTATATAGGAAAAAATCTTTAGATGTACAATGCACAGACATTCCATTTTCTAAAAATATGTGCTATGTGTTTGTTCACTTGATGCTTTCCACATCATGACACTTCTCATGAATACAACCAAGGAACAGAAAACTAATTAACAAATTTCATAGACAGCTTGAATACATGATGTCCTCTTGTTCCTGCACATAATATACCAGAGAACACTACTGTTCTCCAGTACGTTAGTACAGCAAAGTTTTATTTCTCTTGGCATTTGACTGTTTCTTTGATATTACTGTAGGTCATATGAGGGTTAAATTTCATCCATTTCATTTCAATAATTCATGGTGATGCAATTATCACAGATATTACTGTACAATGAATCCTTAAGATATGTCGCTGATAATACTTACATTTGTCTACATATTTGTCCTGATAATATATATGTAGGGCATAAGTCAGATGCAGACATCCACTGTTTCTACTTTCTAACTTATTGCAAATATAAATCTTTGGTTCATGCACTACTATTTAATCCCATTACGTCCCCCCCCCCCCCCCACCCCCCACTCCCATTTTTCCACAACATAGGAAAACATTCATTACTGCAGAGATGGCCAACTGTGGGACTATAAATTTGGTCTACAGACTAATCTACAACTCCTGTTCATTATTCAGTGACGACTATCAGTAAACTCTAAGAATATAAATGGCTTACAATGCCTTACTAACTGCACTGTTAAATCTCATGATGGGATATGACCAGTTCTTTCACACTCCTTTCAATCAAAACTAGTCTTATCTTCAAGCACTAATACCTGACTCTGACTGCATATCTGGAGAGCAGTGACCTTTACTGGGATGGGTAGTGCATTTACAGAAGAGACTAGTGCTGCCCATGAGTGCAAGTAGGGCTGTGACAGCTGTGCAGGCAGTATATCAATATGTACTAACAGAGACATTAAAACCCAATGAATAATGGGTTCTCCAGCAGTGGCTGAGTAGTACTGCTGGCAGACACAATCAGTCTCTGCCACTGTGGTGCTGTTGCTGCTGGAGTACTGGATACTTTTCATGTTTTACTGTCTCTGTTAATATATATTGATAAAATTAACAACACACTAGACTAATTTTGGAGACACTGAGCAGCTGAGCAGTATTTGTTTGGGCTGACTTCAGCTACACTTTGCTATAACAAAATTGCAAATATCTGCTGAAACATCAGAGAAAATTCCCTTTTGACTCTTAAGAGAGAGCCCATATACGTATATGGTACTTACTTAAACTCAGTCTTCTCTTCTCTGTCTTCTCTCTCTCTCTCTCTCTCTCTCTCTCTCTCTCTATTTGCCTACAGAACTTGTACCTCCATAATTTGCCACAAACCACTCCATAAGTAAAAACTTTGCATTACCCCAAACTACTGCAACTCAAAAATAATACTACTTAGTTTCTGTATTTATTCAGAACGATTTTCATTCTTTGTGTTTAACTATAGTCCTTTTCTGTGCAAATGTCTCTAACTGACAAGAATGACCTATAGGTTGTTGGTATTGCAAGAAATAATTTTCACTCAATGTCTTTTTCATGGTAATTTTTTATTTATCATCTGCATGATACAGTACACATTTGACTGTTCTCGGTATTGTATATCAATTACATTTACTCTCCATGAGCTTTCTCAAAGAACCAGAGTAGAATAGAATATTTATTGTCACTTGGCTTGTAATATACAATCATTTGATTGAAACATTGGTGACTTGTCAGTGAATAATTCTATGCCTGCCTAAGATACCTAAAACAAGATACATTAAAATAATGCATATGGATGTTCCCAGAAGCACATTACCACATGAAAAGATAATTACATGTTAGATTTCTTCCTTTTTCTTAAAATTTCCACAGTGGTTTGAAATAATCCTTTTAAAGTATTTTTCGTGTTTACTTCTGTAATTTATAAATATGGACCATACTTCAAAGACCACATACTTTCAAAGACTAATACTTTACATCAAAGAACCGCTGCTTTACAAACTTGCATTTGCCAAAGATAGCACCAGACTGATTTAGTAACTGACTTAATTTTATATAACACATAGTGTTTGATATTCGCAATATATTGTTTCTGACAAAAATTCTTTGGTAAATTATAACATCTGTTTTTAAATTATAACATCTGTTTTATATTGTTCTTATACAATTTTTGTGAAATGTTAAATTGATCTCTGTACACTCCATACTGCTAAACAGTTCAAACTGTCACCAAGTTCCAGTTGCAGTTTGCCTGTCTAAAGGTTCAGTGTGGCAACAAAAATTTGATTTTCAGTATTTAATACAATTATTGACCGAATTTAAAAATTAAAAATGCTGTCATAATCTACTCATTAGGATGTATAGTTGTAAGCTAAAGATTTCACACAATAAGTTAGGCATTAAAGCTAGTTTGTGTGTCCTGAGGCTACATAACTCATGGTGCACAAATTATCCAGACTTCACTCATGCAGTGCTTAATAATGAGAGCACATAATGATTTCCAGCAAACTTTATACATAATTTTAAAATTTTTTGAAATTTTTTCTCGCTGATACCTCCAAAAATAATAATAGGAAAAACGTTTATCGCTTACTATCTTTTCACTATTCATGCAGTGTAACTTCAGAAGCAGACATGATGTTTTAATTTAGTGTTCTTTTACCCCTAACTCCCTCCACAGCAAATTTTTGTGTACTATCCACATGTAGCCTACAATGGAACGTACCTGCAAAATTATGATTGTGCAACATACAGTTCAGGGGATGTGATGCTATAAACATTGGGATGCTTGAAAAACTAGCTTTCTTTAAAACATAGCACAAATTACCCAGACGGTACTCATCCAGTGTTTGTCTGTTTTACACATCGGAGCTTAATTCTATAAGGAATCAGGGGTGGGAGGGTTACTGTTGAAGTATATAAAATTAACACATTCTTTAATAAAATTTAATGGAAGAGTTATAGTTTGACATAAACATTATCCAAAGCTTCACAGTATGTCTCACAGGACCCAGCACCTACAATCAAAGTCTATGTTACGATAAAACTTTCAAAGAGAGACAGAATCATTCTCATATATGAAATATGGAATAGGAACATACCTAAGTCTCCACCACAATAAATGAACTGCTTCAAACTTTGTGTCTAAACGAAGTACAACAGTCTTGATGACTTAGGCTGAACTGTTTCCTATCTTGCATTTCTCATATCTATCCTGAACCATCTAACACCTCTCATTATATTACAAGCTAAATCTGGTAACCATACATTATCTTTTTCTGAATGGCTTTATGCTTTTAATTTTATTTTTTACTAACTTAGAAACCCAGCATTACCCAGGTATTCATTTTGTGTATTTTCTATTAGAAACAAAAACAAAAAGTAAACTTTGTTTGTAGTGTAATATAAAAAAAAATCTGAAATTATAATGTGCCTCCATAGCCGAGGTTGCTAACACATGCTTGTGCAGTGGTGCTGGACCCTGGCGTAGGCCAGTTTGAATCCTGATGGTGAAAAAAATTTTCACTGCCATTATTTGGCCAACAATGGGAGGAGATGTGGTGGTATAAAGTTCCTGATCACTACACTTTGCACCAATATCCTGGTTTAGACACCACAGCTCTCCACATTCTCACCCTCTCCCTTCTGTCATCATCATCATCATCATCATCATCATCATCATCATCATCATCATCATCCAACACAAACATTAGACACATACCTGCAGGCACACACGCACGCGCCCACACACACACACACACACACACATGAACTACAAATATTGCAATGGAGCATGTAGCAAACACACAAGCCGGCTGCGGTGGCCGTGCGGTTCTGGCGCTGCAGTCCGGAACCGCAGGGCTGCTACAGTCGCAGGTTCGAATCCTGCCTCGGGCATGGGTGTGTGTGATGTCCTTAGGTTAGTTAGGTTTAAGTAGTTCTAAGTTCTAGGGGACTTATGACCTAAGATGTTGAGTCCCATAGTGCTCAGAGCCATTTGAACCAAACACACAAACCTACCTCTGAAATTATGAAACAGTATCTGTATGCTGTGCACAGCAATTTTGCGTGTCTACGAAGCAATTTTTTAAATGTCTCCATGGCAACACCTCTTCATAACTCTAGTGACAGCTATTGTTATCACCCACAGCCATTTGCACTTTGCAGTTTAAAACCATCAAACGTGCTGCCAGGTGTCAGGGATTTCTGTAAGTTGACTCAACTAGGAATGTCTTAATAGTAAAGAATAAATGTATTAAAACTTCATGCTTGATGTATTTTTTGATGCATCTCAGTTTTTATGATGTCATATCTCTTAACCTATGTTTCATATAATGATATATTCATGTAAGTATATTCAACAGCATATGAGGATATTGCCTGTGAAATATGTTGTGGATAGCATAAGTAGCAAAGAAGTACTACATTTAAATTTCATGCATGATGCAGCAGTTTTTGACGCATCTCAGGGTTTATGACATCATATCTCCTCATCTATGTATCATATCATCATATAATTTTGTAGATACATTTAGTGTCATATGTGAGTACTGTCTGTGGGATTTATTGTGAATAGAGTTATTAGCAGAGAAGTAATCAATTTAAACACCATGCAAAATTTGGCAGTTTTTCATACATCTCACTGTTTATGATACCATATATCCTGAACCACGATAGGTACATGGTTCTTACCTGACAGTGATTGTTGCTTGATAATAATAGATATGTTAACCAAGTTTTGTTGAAATTGGTTGAGTGGTTTAGGAGGACATTTGGAACACACACACAGTTTTACAATCTATACTGGCTTGGTAGCCAGCCGCTGTGGCCGAGCGGCTCTAGGCGCTTCAGTCCGGAATTGCACTGCTGCTACGGTCGCAGATTCGAATCCTGCCTCAGGCATGGATGTGTGTGATGTCTTTAGGTTAGTTAGGTTTTAGTAGTTCTAAGTCTACAGGACTGATGACCTCAAATATTAAGCCCATAGTGCTTAGAGCCATACTGGTAAGGATTTTGTGTTTTCATTTTGTAATGTAAAGATTTTATTTTTGTTCAGAAATATTTGTAAAGGAATTAATTTATTTTAATGTGAGAGAGTAATAGCTTGTATGTTGTTAACTAGTAGAATGTTAGTAACTATGTACCTGCATGCAGGTTACTGGCTCATCCACGACCAACGACCATCCCACTGGACAGCAGGTCTTGCAGTCCTCCTGCAAGTTGGATCATCATCAGATGTCACAAATGTCCCCTCAGATTTTCCTCGTTGTGGTAGCTGGGTTGGACCAGAGTTCCTGCTTATATAAAGTAATAGGCTGCAGAAGGTAATTGTTGTGTACCTGTAAAATTACATGAAGAACATCCACCAACAACATGAAGCAGTTGCCTTTTACATATCCTTTTAAGGATGTTGAATCTGAAACTTAGTGTTTTGAGCAGCTTAGCCCATGACCATTAAAGTTTATGCTATAATATTGAGTCAACATGTTCTCTTTGAAAGGTTCTCACTCGACATTCTTCCATACCTTAGATTCTATAAATATTCCTTTTTTGTTGATTTTATGTTAAATGACTAAAAGCTTTGATGGAATTTAATTATAAATGAATGAGAAACTTGTCCTTGCATAATGAAGTCTGAGTCATTTCTAACTTTAGATATAAGATATGCTGTGTATCTGCTTCTTGTTAAAATGGCTTCCAAAATCATCATTAAATTTTTTAAATGTCTGGGGACAGGAGACAATGATGAACGTAGGTCATTTTATAACAGAAATACACCAACAGCTTCAGTGAAGTGATAACATTTCAGTTATTACAGCTAAATGGTCTGTATTAGTATCCACAATGTGCTATAAGTGCAGATATGATTTTTCCCTAGAAGTACTCACTGCAGGCCAGTATGTTTATAAAGAAATAACATTTTAATGTCAAAACAGCTGCAATTTTAATGCACTTGAAGTGTCTTGGTGTTTTGAGGCATTGTGACTAATATGCCACTGTCTTGCCCTGCTCATGATGTTAGTGGATAATCTGTGGAATGATACATAATAGTACATAGGATATTATTCTATGAAATTTGTGATTATTTGTCAGTCATTGCTCAATCACATAATGATGTTTTTGTAAGCCAAATTGAACCATTGCATATGAATAATGAAAGTTGTTGTTGAAGATAGTAACTGCAATTAAATACATTTTTTGGATCAGAACGTATATAAATGTGAAGTGTAACTATGATGACAATGTAGAGAGAACTGCATTTGTGATTGCTCATGCTTATTATGGAAGACCAATAAGAATTTTATGTATTTTCCTTATGGGAAATTTTAAACTATCTTTGTTCTAACAGAAACTAACATCACGTTTTATTCCTATACAAATTATATATTGTATATTACAACAAAAAAGTCTGTGATAGCTATTGTTAATGTG
Source organism: Schistocerca serialis cubense (assembly GCF_023864345.2). NCBI lineage: Eukaryota > Metazoa > Arthropoda > Insecta > Orthoptera > Acrididae > Schistocerca > Schistocerca serialis. Next base: position 221,482,497 of record NC_064641.1, on the reverse strand, counting down.
TTTGTGTGTTCAGTGCTTCCAAGGTAGCATAGTAGATTACAATAATAAGTTTCATTGAAAGTGTTTTAAGTTATTTATATTATGAAAACTGTACTTTTGTTAAACTTTATAGAAATAAATTGAAACTGTTGCCTTGTAAATATATCACGCAAATGTATGACAACAGAATAATATGCAGCCAAATCAAATAAAGTCAGTTAAAGACTAAGCTCAAAACAAAAACAAAAACTTTCATTTGAGTAATACCAAAATTTGGAAAAAAAGGACGCTTTTGGAATCTACTGAGAGTGTAACTCCTTCCCCAATAACTCACATTGCCTCATACCCAAAGTGGTAATATGGACTTCCAAATGATTACTTGTCCATATCTGTAGTCACTGTTCATTAACAGGAATAATTTTTTATCCGGTCTCCTTAATTTTACCATTGTTACATATTACAGTTGCGCGTGTGCGTGTGCATGTGTTTTCTAGGAGAGGAATATGTTGCAAAATGACCGGAGAGGGAAAGACAAAAAGGAATTGTGGCAAGGGGAGCGGAGGGACCTGATGAAGAATGGTGTAAGTGACGGTTCAGTCCTGGAGGATTGTGCAAATGGAAGATGCTCTTGAGTAGCAGTACATAGCTTTTTGTTTCACATGGGTTTTGATATTCTGTTTGACAGCTGATCATATTCACACACAGTTTAGACACTGCTTTCCCCTCATACATTGGTATTACTAGTTGATTCCTTCAAAAAACACCCAGTATTCTTGCTACCTTTTTTGAAATGCTTCTTTTTCACATTCATTGCAGAGATTTCCTTTGGATACTTATAGGTGTACAATAAGTGATCAAAAGTATCTGGACACCGCCAAAAACATATGTTTTTCATATTAGGTGCACTGTGCTGCCACCTACTGCCAGGTACTCCACATCAGCGACCTCAGTAGTCATTAGAGGTCATAAGAGAGCGGAATGGGGTGCTCTGTGGAACTCACGGACTTTGAACGTGGTCAGGTGATTGGGTGTCACTTGTGTCATGCATCAATGGCAGGGTGTGGGTATGGCAAATGCCCAGTGAATGTCATCTGTGACGCCAACAGTAAAATTCGGAGGTGGTGGTGTTATGGTGAGGTTGTGTTTTTCATGGAGGGGGCTTGCACACCTTGTTGTTTTGCGTGGCACTATCACAGCACATGTTTTAAGCACCTTTTTGCTTCCCACTGTTGAAGAACAATTTGGGGATGGCAAATGCACGGCCTGTGGTGGAGTGGTTACATGACAATAACATCCCTGTAATGGACTGGCCTGCACAGAGTCCTGACCTGAATCCTACAGAACAGCTTTGTGATGTTTTGGAACGCCGACTCCATGTCAGACCTCACCAACCGACATTGATACCTCTCCACAGTGCAGCACTCCATGGAAAATGGACTGCCATTCCTCAAGAAACCTTCCTGCGCCTGACTGAAAGTATGCCTGTGAGAATGGAAGCTGTCATCAAGGCTAAGGGTGGGCCAACACCATATTGAATTTCAGCATTACCGATGGAGTGCGCCACGAGCTTTTAAGTAATTTTCAGTCAGGTGTCCGGATACTTTTGATCACATAGTGTATGTTTTGCAGGACATAAATATGAAATGTGAATAAATGTGTTGTTGCTATAATAAGTGGGCATCCAGCATGAAGGCCTTTAATCAGTTCCTTAATTAGACACTATTCTGCACTGACATTTAACTATTAAATCATTTTTTTAAATCACTTTGCTTTATGAAATTCCATTTGATGGACACATATTTCAGTACCAGAGTAACATTTAAATTATGTACAGAGAGAAATTCAAATTTTAATTTCTTTGGAGTTTTATGGTACACCAATATCAAATGGTATTTACTGGTTTTGTAAGTGCTGGTTTTACTAGAAAGTTTCTGAAACAAAATCATTAGTTTAATTTTGGTGATATTTAGTCAAGTTTCTTGAAGCATTTTTACATTAACTCTCACAATAATTATGGGAATGTAATTAAATTTAGTCATACTGCATTTTCTATTACTGAAAAAAGAAATGATCTGTCTGCATATACCACACTTGACTGCAGTATTAATATGTTACATTCCCCTTTATTGTTGTTAAAAAACTGATATTAGTTAATTTTGTTAATAAAATGTCAACTTTGGCATACTGAGTTATCTTTGACAGCAAAAATCAGTCACCAAGTCAGTAATTTAATTTCTAAAACTAGGCGTATAACTGTGGATGCTTAGATAGTAAGTCCCATTTTTTTAATGCAAGACAACATATCACATCATGCTCCACGTTACATAAAACTGCATTATATTCTGGAATGTACTAGCAGGTGTGAAATAAATATATTAATTCTTTATAAAAGACAATAAAACCACTCACTGTTTGGCTTTAGGATGAGCATTTGGAACAGATATAGTTTTCTACCCACCATCCGCAAATCCTCAACCTGTAAGTCATATAAGGCTGAAATTATGTGTCAATACTACATCATCATTATTCCAGAAGATTTATTTATTTATCTATCTGAAGACAATTTGAATTGTATGGTGGTGTCAGTAATGTTAACAGAGAATCTTGCCCCGCTAGAGAGGATGCTAGAAATGGAGGAAACAGGGTACATAATGGACATTATCATAACAATTCAGGGAATAGATACAGAAAAGGCAACAATAACAGCAATTATGACAATAACACATTTATCAGTACTACTACCATGCAGAGGGAAAACTAATGTGCTTCTGGGAAGAGTTTCAGTCTTCTGAAACAATACAAAGCAAGCCACAACAAATCTCTTCTAGCTTAATTAGGTATGCTTACAACCAAGTTTTACAGATGTCTCAATACATGAAGATAATGAACAAACAAAAGAATATATGAAACCAAAATTGACATGTACCGTAAGTAGTGTAACTATATAAGTTATTTTAGATTCTGATAGTGACACATCAATACCACTGCTTGTTCAAGAGAAATAATTTGTTGCATGCATTCCCTCAGGTACCAGTCACACGAATACAGATAACAGGGGTAACAGGCATGACAGGCAGACTTGTATATGCAGAATTGTTCATTAAATTTAGATTAAACACAAACACATTACAACAAGCAATGTTTTTAGTGGAAGGTTTAAATGTACCTATGATTTTAGGCATAGACTGGTTGTTGGGCAATAACGTAACTTTATACATCTAAACTGGGACAATTACATTCACATATCGACCTCAAGAGGAACTGGCTGTTATGTTTCAAGCAAAGCAACATAGCCAGATTAGGACTAACTTTAATGACTGAAGCTACTAGAGCAGGACGACAGGCACCAATAAGGTGCAGACATCCAACAAGTGAATGAAACAGAAATTGTTGACAACATTAACAGATCAAATAATCTAAGCATTAATGAAAAGAAGGATTTGATTTCTTTGTTATGTAGACTTATAAAATGTATTTTCAACATGGCCAGGCATTATTAAAGACTTTGTTTTTAGATATAAGATTAAAGAACACAGTCCATCTTATGTCAGACCCTACTGCGTATCAGTATCTATGAAGCCATCAGTACAAAAAGAAATTGTAGGCTATTGTAATGGAATATTATAGAAATTATGATATCTGTTGTAATAAGCCAGCAGTGATTGTTGGATGGGGATATACGTACAGTGCTGGATGCATGAACTGTAAATAGAATAATAGAGCCAGGGAGGGATAGGCCCTGTATAATAGAGGAAATGTTAGCGAAGCTTGGGGGAGTAACATATGTCAGCGCGATACACCTGGCAGGCAGTTATGGGGCAGATTGCCTTATATGAAGATTCACAGAAGTATATGGCATTCCAGTTTGATGGAAGGTCATATCAGTTCCAAGTGCTGCCATTCAGCATAAACATGTAAGTATCACTTTTCATAAGAGCTTTGGATAAAAAATTAGCAACAAGTTATGAAATAAAGTATTGTTATATGTCAGCAGTATAGTAGTAATATCCACAAGATGGGAGAACATCTGCAAACATTGGATGAATTTTTCATGGGATTAGAGTCCCAAGGTGTCACCATTACATTGTCAAAATCACAATTTGTGAGAAATGAGGTTAAGTTCTTGGGATGTATTGTAAATACTTTGGGCATTCAGCCTGACCCACACAGACTGCATGCTGCCTTATGCACCACATTTGATAATGTTGTTAAAACAGGATATAAAGATAGATATAAAGAATTCTCAAAAATAAAAAAGGCATTTGCAGCATGGCAACTATTGGTTCACCTGAATTTCGCTATTCCTTTTCATAAGGTGTTGGACATTGGATTATGGGGTGGGCTGTCACATGTTCCAGGAGTACATGATTGACTGCAAATTGGAGAAAAAACCAGTAGGTTTCATCAGTAGAATGCTTGCACAGCATAAACAAAATTATAGAATTATAGAAAGGGAAACATTATCACTAGTGTGGGCATTCAAGAAATTTAAATACCTACTAGTGGGACACAAGATCGTAATACTTACGGTCCATAGCATGTTTACATTTCTACTACAGAGCAAATTTCAACACAGTAGGCTAACAAGATGGGCTCTCTTTCTACAGAAATTTCACTGTACTATTAAATATATAAAGGGGCAATATAATATAATACTCAATGCACTGTCTTGACTACCAGTAGGTCTTAACTTGAACCAAAAAGTAAAGGAAAAAGGCAAATTTGCTGTTTATTTTCTTAAGGTAAATATATATGAGAAAGACAGAAAACTTTTGTAGAAACTTGGGTGAACAAAACAAAGACAGATACTTATCAGAATAAGATTTTCATCTTGCAGTGGGGGGTGCACTGATATGATACTTCCTGGCAGATAAAAGCTGAGTGCCAGACTGAGACTCAAACTTGGAACCTTTGTCTGTCGTGGGTAAGTGCTCTAACAACTGAGCTACCCAAGCACAACTCATGACCCATCCTCACAGCTTCACTTTCACCAGTACCTCGTCTCCTACCTTCCGGACTTCACAGAAAAGTGAAGGCAAAGAACTGGAATTTGAGTCTCAGTCCAGCACACAGTTTTAATCCGCCAGGAAGTTTCATATCAGTGCACACTCCACTGCAAGATGAAAATCTCATCCTGGAAACATCCTCCAATTACTCATGTATTCGCAATATCCTTTCTTCCAGGAGTATTAGTCACTTGTCTTGCACATTTTGTTGGAGAGCTTCTCTGATGTTTGGATTAGATTAGATATACTTTTTGTTCCAATTGACCCATTGTGAGGATATCCTCTGGGATGTGGAACATATCAGAAACAAGAATACAATAAATATTTGCAAAATCAGAACAGATATGCTAATATTCTTCCATAAATACCAAATGAAATTTAAAAAACTAAATCTTAAGTGAATTTACATTTAAAAGGATATAAAACTTATCACCAAATATTAAACGTTCAATACACTTAGGTGCATATGATAATTCTTAGGCTATTGTAGCCATACATTGTCATTGTCAAATAAAAAAGATAAAATAAAAACAATTTTAAACAGCACTTATTTACAATGATCACATTACTGCATTATGATTATGTTATGTCATCATGTTATTATCATTAATACCATACATGCATCAATTGGTTCTGCTAAGAAATTCATCAATGGAGTAGAAGGACTTGGTGACCAATAAATCCTTTAGACTCTTCTCAAACTGTATTGGTTAAACTCTTTATGGCTGCTGGTGTATTACCAAATAATGTGTATTGCTGAGTAGTGGACACCTTCCTGAACCAAAGTAAGTCACTTTAGATCTTTGTAAAAGTTATTCTTATTTCTTATGTAGACAAGTGTAATGTGCTGCGAATTCACAGAAAGATTGATCCTTTATCATTTAGCTACAAAATAGCAGGTCAGCAACTGGAAGCAGTTAATACCATAAATTATCTGGGAGTACGCATTAGGAGTGATTTAAAATGGAATGATCATATAATGTTGATCGTCGGTAAAGCAGATGCCAGACTGAGATTCATTGGAAGAATCCTAAGGAAATGCAGTCCGAAAACAAAGGAAGTAGGTTACAGTACGCTTGTTCACCCACTGCTTGAATACTGCTCAGCAGTGTGGGATCCGTACCAGATAGGGTTGATAGAAGATATAGAGAAGATCCAACGGAGAGCAGCGCGCTTCGTTACAGAATCATTTAGTAATCGCGAAAGCGTTACGGAGATGATAGATAAACTCCAGTGGAAGACTCTGCAGGAGAGACGCTCAGTAGCTCAGTACGGGCTTTTGTCAAAGTTTCGAGAACATACCTTCACCGAAGAGTCAAGCAGTATATTGCTCCCTCCTACGTATATCTCACGAAGAGACCATGAGGATAAAATCAGAGAGATTAGAGCCCACACAGAGGCATACCGACAATCGTTCTTTCCACGAACAATACGAGACTGGAATAGAAGGGAGAACCGATAGAGGTACTCAAGGTACCCTCCGCCACACACCGTCAGGTGGCTTGCGGAGTATGGATGTAGATGTAGATGTAGATGTATTGATTCCATGAACTTAGCTGTCGGTCTGAGGAAAAAATATGTGTTAATGACATTTCATTAAGGGATAACTATATGGGGAAGTAGTAGTTAGCATCCCCTGTTCCTTACACATCCTCTGCAGGACGTTATTGAATTCACATCACAAATAATTTGTATTGTGCATTTCTGGGAGTAGAAAACTTTAGCTTGGTTGATGAGTTACTCTAGAAAATATTCCTATATGACCTTAGGAAATGAAAGTAAGCACAGTATGCTAGCTTTTTTATTTTTATATTACCTACGTCTGACAACATACACATAATAGAGATTTGTTTAGGCACTTCAGCAGTTGTGTGGTATACTCCTTCCAATTAAATTTATTATCAAGCTGTAATTTAACACTGTCAACTTGTTCTGTCTGCTTGTTGGCACACAGACCCATTTCAATAGTACCAATCATATCCAAGTTAGTAGAAAATTGTGTGCATAAGCAAATATACAGGTATTTTGAAACCAACAAAATTTTAAATGAACAACAGTTTGGCTTCAGGTCACACCAGTCAACTGTAAAAGCAGTAGAAGCTTTGGTAAGCAATGTTTATAAAGGGGATGAAAAAAGGGTATCAATGTCTGGAACACTTATTGACCTAAGTAAAGCTTTTGACTCGGTGTCACATGACATACTCATCAAAAAGTTAAAATACTATGGCATTGAAAATGACACACTCCAACTATTCAGATCTTATCCAAGCAATAGGTTACAACTTGTATATGCAAATAAGCAGAGGTCGGAAATACTCCCTATAGAAAGAGGAATACCCCAAGGCCCTGTTCTTGGACCTTTTCTGTTCATTGTCTATGCTAATGACTTCTCGAATTACATACCGTGTAAGAACATACTATATGCTGACGATATGACATTAATAAGTACAGGAGAGAACTTACAGAGTGTACTGGACAAAAATAGAGAAATGATGCAAGTGGCTAATTACTGGTGTCAGGCTAACCAACTGTGCATAAATCAAACAAAAACAGAAGAAATAATATTTAATCTCAAAGTAACTAAAAATGAAAACAAAACAGTGAAATTACTTGGACTAATCATAGACCAAAAGCTCTCATGGGAAGGACACACCAATTACCTATGTAGTAAACTAGCACAAGTACTTTTCTTATTGTATAAATTAAAAACAGTGTGAGCAAGCAATTGCTACTCCACTAATACTATGCTTTTTTTCATTCCCAACTGCAATATGGAATATTGCTTTGGGGTAACTCCCCAGGGGCTGAATGTATTTTCAGATGGCAGAAGAAAGCAATCAGGTGCATGGAGGGGTTAGCACCCAGAGAGTCCTGCAGAAATTATTTTAAATCTCTTGGCGTAATGACAGTGCCAAGCATGTACATATATAACTGTCTAATATATGCCAGAGAAAATCTGAAAAAATTGAACATGAGATGTGATGTGCATGCACACAGTACAAGAAACAGTCACCTGCTGGACTTGCCTTCCACAAGACTTGCTGTAGTCCATAATAACTATAAGTACTTAAGCATAAAATTTTTCAATAAGTTACCATGCTCAGCTCGTACAGTACTACTAAATAAATATAAGAATACATTGCAAACCTGGCTAAAAAACAACGAATTCTATACAACTGAAGAATTCTTAGAAACTAATCATCAAAATATATGTTTTACCTAAGTTATGAAGAAAACGTTTTGATACTATATAAGCTAGTTATTTACTGTGATTCTTTTCTTATGTGTGTATTTAATTACTGTATAAAACATTGTTTTACATCATGCTGAAGAATAGGTCTTTAGATCCTTTTCTCCCCTTTCTGTAACTATTTGAACATCGTACTGAAACTAAAATCCTCTGTAAACTTTGATGAAGCCAATTGTATGAAAAATACTGAAAGGCTAATAAAAAAAATTCTAAAAAATATATATTCTAAAAAATATTCTATTTTTAGCATATGCCTGCAGGAAACCTATTACAAGTTCTCAACTACATATAGCTTTTTCAAGGTTTAGTGACAAATAATTGGCTAGGAACCATTTATAAACATCCATGAAATTTCATTATGTGGTCCTCCTAAGGCTATACTTGATTTATTGTTTATTGTAATGTTTGTATCATCTGCAAACAAAACAGCCTTGTCATCTGGTAATGTTAATGATGAATGATCATTGATACACGCAAGACAAAGTAAAGGCCCTAAGGCGGAACCTTAGTGGACACTGTATGTTATTTTTCAATGTCAATAAACTTTATCAACAGCTGTACACTTTAAAATATTTTATTTTATTCTGAAAACTACCTCATTTTGCCATCTTCAGGCCCCTGCACAATAAAAGAGTATACATGTAGTGATATAAGGATGTACAAATCAAGCTTACAGGAAGTGACAGATAATCGTAATACTGCTTAAGCTTAAAAATGAAAGTAATGGCTTTAAACCAAATCTTTCTCTACATCCAGCACAATAGACTAAAACATATGTATATATATTTGTTAGTAGCATTAAACCAAATCTCTGCGTAGATCCAGCACAATAAACTAAAACATGTGTACATATTTGTTAGTCATAAAAGTAGTTAACATCACGGATTTACAAGGGATCATGTAAATTCATTAAAAAGATCAGCGCTAGACAGTGTACAATGAAGAGCTCCGTTGAAACAAAGCTCATTCTAATGTACTTAAAAGGATACTGTGGCTTACACAGTCAAATGCCTTTGACAGATCACAAAAAATATCAGTAGCCCCTAATCTATTGTCTAATGTATTAAGTACTTTCTCACTGTATGTGTAGATAGCCTTATCAATATCAGAACCCTTTAGAGTTCTGAATTGTGACTTGGATGATATTTTATTTGAAGTCAGATGGTTAAGAGGGCAACTGTATATTAACTTTACCAAAATTTTTGAGAATGCAGGCACAAGTGAAACTGAATGGAAATGTGATGGTATCTCTCTGTCTTCTTTCTCATACAAAGGCTTTACTTCAGCATATTTCAACCATTCAGGAAATGTTCCACTACAAAAGACTGGTTACAGAAGTAACTTAAAATGTCACTAAACTGAGAGGCACACTATTTAATTAATTATGTTGATATATTATCATAGCCACTAGAATTTTTGGTTTTAAGGATTTTATGGTGGACATTACTTCTACTGTAGTTACTTGTAGTGACTAGTCTGAGATATTACGTGGCAGCATCTACTGAAAATGACGCCCCATGAGGTAGCCACACGGTCTGAGGCGCCTTGCCATGATGCACGCGACTACCCCGTTGGAGGTTCGAGTCCTCCCTCAGGCGTGGGTGTGTGTGTGTTTTCCTAAGCATAAGTTAGTTTAAGTTAGGTTAAGTAGTGTGTAAACCTAGGGACCGATGATCTCAGCAGTTTGGTCCCATAGGAACAAAACCACTACTGAAAATGACAACTCCAACTTTTTGGTAACAGTCATGAAGTGCTTATTGAAAAGTTCAGCAACACTGCACACATCTGTTACCCTTGTATCATTTTCTCTTAATGCCATCTGCTCCTCTTCATATCTGGTTCTATCAGTCTCTTACCCTGTTACCCTTGTATCATTTTCTCTTAATACCATCTGCTCCTCTTCATATCTGGTTCTATCAGTCTCTTCCTTCACTATATCCAATATTATCTTTATTTTGTTATCTGATGTGACTATCCTTTTCTAACAATGCATTTGCTTTGATGTCTGTATTACTACCTTCAATATTTTGAACTGTAGGATTTACATCAGAGCTGTTTCTAATAGATATAGTTTCCTTTTTATCTTACAGGGTACCTTTATTCCTTGACTAATCCATGGCTTTTTTTATAGTCTTTGGTCTAATCTTAGTTAGTTTGGGGGAAAATAGTTTTCAAATAAGTTAAGGACATTATTAACAAAGGTGTTATATTTCTCATTCATGCTATGAGCATTATACAGATCACTCCAATTCACATCTTTGAGGAGTTTCCTAAAACAAGCAGTTCCTAAAACAATTAATTGGAAGATGTGCGACAAGATGCTGCTGGAAGCAAAGCTGGGAGGACATGTCATGAGTTGTGTTTGGTAGCTCAGTCAGTAGAGAACTTGCTCACGAAAGGCAAAGGCCTAGAGTTAGAGTCTCAGTCCGGCACACAGTTTTAATCCTACTGAAAGCTTCCTATCAGTGCACACTCCACTGCAGAGTGAAAACCTCATTCTGAGAACATAAAACCTCTACAGGCTGTGGCTAAGCCATGTATCCACAATATCATTTCTTCAAGAAGTGCTAGTCTTGCAAGTTTCACAGGAGAGCTTCTGTGAAGTTTGGTAGGAAGGAGATGAGGTGCTGGCAGAAGTAAAGCTGTGAGGATAGGTCATGAGTAAAGCTTGGGTAGCCCAGTCAATAGAGCACTTGCCCATGATAGGCAAAGGTCCTGAGTTCAAGTCTCAGTCCAGCACACAGTTTTAATCTGCCAGAAAGTTTTACAGTCACTTATGTTTACATATCGATGCTTGCATCAACATCATACTGATACTACTGAGAATTGGAAATTGTTCAAATCAATATTGTTTCATAGTAGGATTAGTAGAGGGCTTTTTTGGGCGCACGACAGCAAGGTCTTCACCGGCCGCTCAGTAACATAGGGAGACAGGTGTCAAGAAAATACTCAGAACAGTAAGATAAAACAGAATGCAAAACACGGGTAACAAGCTGTTAAAATTATGTTCCTACCCACACCGAAGTGTGGGACGAAGCATGTCGTCAGCAGTAAAATGTGGACAGCACAGGAAGAAAGTGGTAGAGGGAACTAAAACAATATAGCAGATGGAAGTGGCTGGTTGACCACAAGGAAAAATGGAGGAGTCAGCCACTCTGCAATACACTAAAACCTCCAGCCTAAAAGTTTAGGCCAGAGTCCAGACACATCACAAAACTTTAAAACCCTAGACACACACGTCTCATCATTAGCTAAAACACAAGGCAGATACCCATCAACTTGTGCTTCTGCCCTTGCATCACGGTATAAAATGCAGACTGTTAAAATGTGCCGGACAGAGGTGTGCACACCACAAGCATCACAAAACGGAGGATCCTCCTGCCACAATAAAAAGCTATGTGTGAGAGGACAGTGTCCGATCCAAAGACGTGTGAGGGTCACTTCTTCCCACCTGAGCAACCGGCAGGAGGAACGCCATGGCCAAGTTGTTGACTTCACCAACCACAGTTTATTGGCCATAATCGCCAGCCATTCTTCATTCCACAATTGTTTCATAGGAAACTCAACTCTCAAAGATGGTTACTAGGCATCCCACAACCAAAATGGGCCCCATTTTGGCCCAAAAATGTGTATCATGCACATGAACAAATTTTACTACTTGTGGAATATGACTCATCTAGTTAGAAAAATCCTGAGATGCTATGAGATGTTGTGACAAAGCAAGCTGGGATATTTTTACTTCCTCTCTTGTTTTGCCATCTGTCTCCTTAAATTCATTACGATTAACATACATGAGTATAATCTGCATTTCCAGAAAAGAGAAAGGTTGGCCCTCAGTTTTAAAGAATATAACACCAGATCTAATTTTGTGCTTAGTTTTATGTAGGTAATTGATTTTTTAATTTATTTTGACTGTTCCTAGTTAATATCTTTTGTTATAGGGTGAAATGAGTGATTGTTTTGTAACTTAAATTCTGTTGTTGACTTATAAACAATTATAAATTCTGTACTAATTATAAGCATTTGGAGTAACAACTAAAAGTATTCCTAAAAGATCTACTTGGCTCTATTCGAAAACATGTTAGCAAAGACAGCCCTTAATTAATTCCAAAGTAATTACCAGTTTTGTCAAAAATATTGTTTGTGTAAGCATATCTGTTAATTTCATCATTTAAACAAATAATTTGGCTTAGCTCTTCTAGTAGAAGAAATTGTTAAAAATAAGGAAGTTTTCGATGTATTCACTTAATTTAATGAGTTGGGTTTTAATTGTAATTTCTGTAACTTAACTTCCTCAAGAGACACCGCCTTAATGTAGCACTGTCTGTGTAGGCAAGAAGGTTTGTATGCTCTGGATCTAGAGGGCAATGCCGGCGGTAGCCTAGCTACCAGTAGGGACATCTATGCCGGACAGGCCGAAGGGGAGGAAACAGACAAAGTGTATCCCACAACGGCCTATTGAAAACCTATCCTTTTTCTATCCCTAGCCCATTCTTTCTCTTTTCCTTTCCATCTCCCTCACTTAACTGATGCTGGCAGTTAAGCCACATATAGGGGTGCAGAGGAAATTTCAAGCCCATATGCAGAATATCTGGTAAATCGTCAGTGCCTAGGTGATAAGGTGGCAGCCCCACCAACGCAATCAGAAGTGGTGGGCCAATCACCTGCCCTTCTTAAATAACCCAATTACTGAAATCGAGATGAGAATACAAAACCAGATAGATAAACTGGCGATGACCTTTTGCACAAAAGGAAAACGAAAATTGGCTTTTGGAATATACGGACCCTGAGAGAAAGTAGCAAGCTGAAACAAATGATCAGGGAAATGAATAACTATAAGCTTGATATCCTGGGATTGAGTGAAGTGAGGTGGCCAGAATTTGGTGAAATGCAGACATCAGACGGAATTACGTTTTTATACTCAGGTTGTGAAGAGGAAGAGGAACATTGGAATGGAGTTGGGCTATTGTTGACCAAGGCAGCAAAGAAGAGCATTATAGAATGGAGAGCTGTGTCCAGTAGGATCATGACTGCCAGATTTAGGATGAAGGTCAGAAATGTGTTGCTCATCCAATGCTATGCCCCCACAGAGACATCAGAGATTGAGAAGAAGGAGGAGTTCTATTATCTGGTATGAGAGACTGTAAAGAAAGTGAGCAAGAAAGATATCCTTATTGTTATGGGAGACATAAACGCCAAGGTCGGAGATAACAAAGATGAGTTGGAACAGATAATGGGGGTACATGGCTTGGGTGAAATCAATGATAATGGGGAAAGATTTAGTGACTTCTGCACAAGCCATGACCTTGTAATAGGAGGGACCTTGTTTCCCCATTGGAGATGTCATAAGATAACGTGGGTATCCCCAGATCATATTACAGAAAATCAAATTGACTACTTCGCAGTATCCAGGACATTCAGGAGGAGACTGGAAGATGTGAGGAATAGAGGAGGAGCAGACGCAAGCCGTAACCACCATCTTGTTACTGCCAGTTTCCAAATGAAGATTGTGACGTCCAGAAAGAAATTCAAGCCAAGTAATAGAAGATTCGATGTAGGTAAACTGAAAGATCCACAGATAGCTGAGGAGTTCCAGCTGGAAGTCCAGAATAGATTCCAGGCAATGGAACTGGAGATGATGGAGAATAAGGACATGGAGGAAATGTGGACAGAAGTTAAGAATACTTTTGTGCAAGTGAATGAGAGACAACTTGGCTTTAAAAATTGCCTGTTGAGAGATTGGATGTCTGAACATACCTGGAGGAAGATCACCCATAGAAAGGAGGCCAAGGGAAGAGTAAACCAGAGCAGGACCAGGCAACAAAAAGCATAGGCACAAGCTGATTAGAGGGCAGCAGATAAGGAAGTGAAAAGGAGTGTGAGAAGAGACCACAGAAAATGGATAGATGAACAGGCTGATAGAGCAGAACAGGCACCATGGAGGGAGAATGTGAAAGATCTATATGATATCACTAAGATGTTCTCAAAGAAAAGCTTCCAGAGGAACTAAACCAGTAAGGAATAAGAAAGGGGAGATACCAGCTACACATGAAGAACAATAACACAGGTCGAAGGAACACTTTAATGAAGTTCTAAATAGAGACCTTGGTGGTGAGGCAGAAGAACAAGAACAAACAGAATACAATGATCCTAGTCCCTGCACTGGTGTAAATGCACCCACGAAAGCAGAAATTTCGATAGTGCTGAAGCAGATCAAGAATGGGAAGGCACCAGAACCAGATAATATAACATCTGAGATGCTGAAAACAGACTTGAACACCACTGTCAGGTTATTGTTCATCCTCTTAGAGAAGATATGGAGAGAGGAGAAACTGCCAACAGATTGGAAACAAGGTATTATCATGAAAATACTCCAAAAAGGAGATGTTACTAACTGAAACAACTGGCAGGGCATTACCCTATTGTCAGTACCAAATAAGGTACTTTCGAGTATCATTTTAAACTGCATTAAGGATTCTGTAGAAGCACAACTGAGGAGAGAGCAGGTGGGTTTTAGCAGACATTGAAGCTGTGTGGACCTTATCAATACTCTCAGAATTATTCTGGAACAAAGTGCGGAATGGCAACACACCCTCTACCTTACCTTCATTGACTTTAAAATTTCGACTCTGTCAATCGAAGAGTCACGTGGGATACACTTTCAAAATATGGTATTCCAACAGAGATTATTAACATCATCACAGAAATGTATGAAGACTATGAATGCCAAGTACTACATAATGGAGAATTAACAGACCCTTTCCAAGTTAATTTGGGAGTACGACAAGGGTGTATTCTTTCGCCAGCACTATTTCTTTTGGTGTTGGACCATCTGATGAAGAGAGTGATGGGGGGCAGAAGAGAGGTGTGCAATGGTGGATGTGGGATAGGCTCAAAGGTCTAGATTTTGCAGACGACATTTGCTTAATGGCACAATGATATCGAGACATCGAAGGGAAACTGGGCAGGTTACAGAGAGAGGCAGAAGTTGCAGGCCTCAAGATAAATGTTCGCAAAACCAATGAAATGCAGATAAATTTGACCATCATGACTAGGCTGGCCATTAATGGAGAGGATGTAGAACAGGTCCAATCTTTCCTCTATCTCGGAAGTATAGTCACGACTACAGGAGCTGATGAAGAGGATGCCTGTAGTCACATCCAGAAAGCAAATGGTGCATTTGTACAACTGTACCATTTGAAGAAATAGGAACGTCTCAAAGAAGACCGAATTCTGGCTTTTCAATAGCAATGTGAAACTTGGAAGGTGATGAACCACATCAAAAATCAGCTCCAAGTTTTTATCAACTCCTGTCTCCAGTGTATTTTAAATGTGAGATGGCCAGATATAATGACAAATGAAGATCTTTGGAGGGAGACAAATCAGCAACCAATCAATACACAAATCAAGGAAAGAAAATGGAACTGGTTTGGGAATACATTGAGGAAACCAGATGGAGCTGTTGAAAGGGTGGCGTTGGACTGGAATCCTCTAGGAGTTATAAAACATGGTCATCCCAAACAGACCTGGAAAATGACGATCAAGAGAGAAGCTGCAGAGGATGGGAAAACCTGGAGTGCAGTGAAGAGACTTGCTAGAAATCATACCAGGTGGAGGAATTTCATCACGGCTCTTTGTTCCAGAGGGAACAACAGGAACTAAGTCAAGTAAGTCTGAAAATTAAACATCAAACAGTGAGTAGTTTCAGTACCTATTATTGTGATGATATATAAGGGCCCGAGACAGTCAGTCCAAGGCCAATTTTCAGACGAGAAACCCGTATTGATGAGATCAACAACAATGCATCTGTGAAATAAGTGTATACAATTAGGCCATGTGTTAAAACAATGATATTGTCTGTTCAATACGTACCTTATTATTCTGCCAGAGCTGTGAACTGTGTGGTTAGGTTTTTACTGCTTGTAGATGTTCAACAGTAAACTATTGTAGCAGTATGCTGACGTATGCCTGTAAACTATTAATTAGGCTTATCGAGTTAACCAATAGTGCACTGGCCATATTAACTGTGTATATTGGGGGTTGTGAACAGTGAAAGTAAAGAACTATGAAATGCAACTGTGTAACTGTCAGCTACACCAGTTAAAGAAATCAGTGTTGAACTTCCACCCCCCTATTTTACAGCCAGTATAGCAATGCAGTACATTGACACCGAGGACCATCAAGGAAGAAATAAAGCAGGCAAACGTCACAGTGTGTCAGTAAGTTAAGGTACATGCTACTGGTGGCACACTACATTATATCCACTGATTCCATGTAATTTGTGGGCTTAATCAGCGCCAACATAGTAAAATTACATCCATTAGAGAAGGCAATATCTCATAACATTATAATGAAATCAAGAGATCATTTTAAAAATGTAGATAAACTGAGAATTTGCTATCAGATAAGGGAAAACAGTTTCTGGCCAAACAGTTTAAAGAATTTTTGGCATGGGAAGGTGTGAACCATATCTTAATTTCTAAATTCCACTCTTAAAGTAAGATAGCAGCACAGGTCATGTGTGAAGTGGGCAGGCTTGTTGGACTTACTGCGCAGATAGACATTCAAATTGGAGAGACATGGAGATAGAATTTGAAAAGGTATTCAACAAGTTGTCACTTTCAGTTGCAAAAGTTTCCCCAATGGAGGTGATAGGAGAGTGAATAGAAGAAGTATTACTCTTGAAGTGGGGTGAATGGCCACAGGAGGATGTTGGTGCACAGATGTTACTGATGTGAATAATTTGCTAATGAGAGAGACTGTGAGAAGAAACAAAGAGATAGGAGAAAGGTATACCCATATAGTGCAAGGTAGGGGATGTAGTTTTAGTTAAGAGTCACAAAAAGAATGAAAAAAGTGAAAAAATTATAAACAAATTCACTCTTTATATGAGGTGCCATTTTTAATAAATAAGATGCCATATTAACTGAACTGGAGTGGCAAGGACAAAGGTATGTACAGAGTTCAAGACTCAAGATCATTTATTAGAGAACAGTAATAATAATTCACATGTTTGAGAATTGTCTAGTATAATTAGTATGTTGCAAAGCATCAGAAATTTATTAATTTATTAATTATGGGAGAATGTATTTACTTTTCAGCTGAGTCAAAAGAATGTGCAAGATCATAAATATTCTCATGTTGTACAGTGTGGAAGTATTAGAGGAAAAATAGCCGTAGGGAAGAGTTAATATGTAAAATCATCACCACTGTAGGGATACGAAGATGGAGAATGTTTTGAAAGTGAGGCCCTTGGAATGGATGGCATGTGATGTACATTTGCAGTATTAAAGGTGTTAATGTGGGTGTTCATAGGCAACTTTTGAATGTTATGTTGTGCTGGGGAGTGAACTAATCACATTTATTTTAAAGATTGGTTTGAAGGGATTGATGTACCTGAAAAGTAATGGTTGGGTATAAGATGAGTGCACATGGAGATAACAATACTTGGGAGAGAAGCTGTCCATGATGTTGAGTAAGGATCCTGGTAACAAGAAATGTCAGTGTTGTAAGAATTGTGAGCAATGGATATGGATAAAACTTTAATCATTCCGTGGTCTCTTATCTATGTAGGTCTTGCCCTAGTTGGTGAGATAATCTAAAATATTAGGCTACAACTAATAAAGGATTACCAGAAAAGATAAATTTATTTGTAACTTTGAAGTTTGTAAAATGTTGTAATTTATATGGGGTTGTTTTACCCTTTCTTGAATCTTGGGGAAGGATTTGTATATTTTCCACAGCGAGGTAATTTTAATTTGAATAAACTTTGTAGGGGAAAGTACAGTAGCTTGTGCTTATTCATATAAAATTTGCCAGTCTGATTTCTCTTTTGGGAGAGGGGAATGGTATTAATGAAACTTACAAGACCAAGTGTGGTAACGTGTCTTCTGATATACATTGAATAGCCAAAAAACTGGTACACCTGCCTAATATCGTGTAGGGCCCCCCGCAAGCATGCAGAAGTGCTACAGCACAACATGGCATGGACTCAACTAATGTCTGAAATAGTGCTGGAGGGAATTGACACTATGAATCCTGGAGGGCTGTCCATGAATTTGTAAGAGTATGAGGGGCTTGAAATCTCTTCCGAGCAGCACGTTGCAAAGCATCCCAGATATGCTCAATAATGTTCATGTCTGGGGAATTTGGTGGCCAGCAGAAGTGTTTAAACTCAGAAGCATGTTCCTGGAGCAACTCTGTAGGAATTCTCGATGTGTGGGATGTCGCATTGTCCTGCTGGAATTGCCCAAGTCCTTCAGAATGCACAATGAACATGAATGGATGCTGATGATCAGACAGGATGCTTACGTACATGTCACCTGTCAGAACCGTGTCTATGCCTATCAGGAATCACATATCACTCCAACTGCAGATGCCCCACACCATTACAGAGCCTCCATGAGCTTGAACTGTCCCCTGCTGACATGCAGGGTCCATGGATTCATGAGGTTCTCTCCATACCCGTACACATCCATCCACTCAATACAATTTGAATTTGATACTCATCCAACCAGGGACCAGGCAACATGTTTCCTGTCATCAGCACTCCAATGTTGGTGTTGATGGGCCCAGGCGAGGTGTAAAGCTTTGTGTCATGCAGTCATCAAGGGTACACAAGTGGACCGTTGACTCCGAAAGCCCATATTGATGATGTTTCGTTGAATGGTTAGCGCGCTGACACTTTTCGATGGCCCAGCATTGAAATTATTGGTCCTTTCTTCCTGGATCTTTTTCCAGCCACAGTGATGTTGGAGATTTGATGGTTTTCTGGACTTCTGATATTCACAGTACACATGTGATATGGTTGTATGGGAGAATCCCCACTTCATTGCTACCTTGGAGGTGCTGTGTCCCATTGTTCATGCACCGACTTTAACACTACATTCAAATTCACTTAAATCTTCATAACCTGCCATTCTACCAGCAGTAACTAATCTAACAACTGCACCAGATACTTGTCTTATATAGGCATTGCTGATCGCAGTGCCGTATTCTGCCTGTTTACATATCTCTGTATTTGAATACGCATGCCTATACCAGTTTCTTTGGCACTTCAGTGTAGTATAGAATTACTACAGTACACTGGACAAAAAGGACAACATGTTTTATTGATGATTTAGCTGGTTCATTTGGTGATACTAGATATTAATAAAACCACTTAAGGTTATACATGATTTTGTATATGTTGCATACAGACCTTTGATTCATCTGAAAAGGAAAATGAAAGAGGTATTGGCTGGGACACAATTTATAACATATAATATATTTACTGAAATTAATCTTCTCATTCTAGTACCTAAGGTTTTTGGAAATAGATAAATTCATTGACTAAGGGTGAAATTTGTACTAATTTGGAATATAAATGAACATGCTTTATTAGCAGAAGATCTGTTCATTTGTCGTCCTGAAAAATCATCCAGAACTTAGAAGTTTAATTATTATGTAAGAGGATTTATTAAGGAGCAAATCTTGTTTCTTATATTCCATTTTTTGTCTGAAGTATTCTATATTCTGGATGGTCTCCTCCTTGTCCGAAGAGCATTAAAGCTGTATTTGTCAGTATGGTGTGCAGAGTCCTCAGAGGCAGCAAAGAATGTTCTGTGCAAACCATAGGGTCAAGGAGTCCAATGACTGGAAGATTATAACAATAATGTATATACTGATGTAATGAAACTCTTGTTGTTTTTATGAGGTTGGGAGTCCGTTCAAAATGAGTTGCAACTAGATAATTTACCTCTGATATATTTTGTAATCAGAAGCACAATAAAAATCTTCCTACACTTCAGAGTTAATGAATACTGGTTTTGGTAAAAGTTGAGCTCTTCTAGAGACATAAGAAGAATTATCAATGAGTCAGGGGTTCGTAGACCTCTCAGCATTCTTGCAGTATGGCATGACAAACATGACATGCCATTTGCTGGGAGAGATTGTGCAGTAACACATCATCATTTTTTTTCATCTCATTCAGTGTAGCTCTATGTGAAAGTAAATGATACCAAGTTTGACTAATTTTCAAAGGATTCTTTGAAGTATTTATTTTTTTCATCTATTTTTGTGCCCCTGCAAGCAATAGTTACAGATATGAAATATGCACAACGTGAGTGTTTTAACAAGAAAATATCATCCTAAAAATCATTTATGAATATCTACAGTATTTTCTGAGTCATTTTAGTGTATGTAGCTGAGCAAATCAAAAAGTTTTACCAACTTCTACAGTTTTATCTTTAACATTTTTGGATAAAGTGAATTTTAACCACATTCTGTTTAATGTGATTGGCTATTATTTAGCACTCATTTTGTTTTATATTAATAAAGGTTATTTAACTGTAAGGATGGTACTTCTCTAGATTAAATAAGAAATAGGTGTCTTTCTGAAAAAAAGTATGTCACTTTAATAAAATCCCAAATGTAAAAGCCATAAGAAATTTTTTTCTACATCCATACTCCGCAAGCCACCTGACGGAGTGTGGTGGAGGGTACTCTGAGTACCTCTATCGGTTCTCCCTTCTATTCCAGTCTCATATTGTTTGTGGAAAGAAGGATTGTCAGTATGCTTCTGTGTGGGCTCTAATTTCTCTGATCTCATGGTCTCTTCGTGAGATATACGTAGGAGGGAGCAATATACTGCTTGACTCTTCGGTGAAGGTATGTTCTCGAAACTTTAACAAAAACCCATACCGAGCTACTGAGCATCTCTCCTGCAGAGTCTTCCACTGGAGTTTATCTATCATCTCCATAACGCTTTCACGATTACTAAATGATCCTGTAACGAAGCGCGCTGCTCTCCATTGGATCTTCTCTATCTCTTCTATCAACCCTATCTGGTATGGATCCCACACTGCTGAGCAGTATTCAAGCAGTGGGTGAACAAGCGTACTGTAACCTACTTCCTTTGTTTTCAGATTGCATTTCCTTAGGATTCTTCCAATGAATCTCAGTCTGGCATCTGCTTTACCGACGATCAACTTTATATGATCATTCCACTTTAAATCACTCCTACTGCGTACTCCCAGACAATTTATGGAATTAACTGCTTCCAGTTGCTGACCTGCTATTTTGTAGCTAAATGATAAGGGATCTATCTCTCTATGTATTCGCAGCACATTACACTTGTCTACATTGAGATTCAATTGCCATTCCGTGCACCATGCGTCCATTCGCTGCAGATCCTCCTGCATTTCAGTACAATTTTCCATTGTTACAACCTCTCGATACACCACAGCATCATCTGCAAAAAGCCTCAGTGAACTTCCGATGTCATCCACCAGGTCATTTAGGTATATTGTGAATAGCAACGGTCCTATGACACTCCCCTGCGGCACACCTGAAATCGCTTTTACTTCGGAAGACTTCTCTCCATTGAGAATGACATGCTGTGTTCTGTTATCTAGGAACTCTTCACTCCAATCACACAATTGGTCTGATAGTCCACATGCTCTTACTTTGTTCATTAAACGACTGTGGGGAACTGTATTGAATGCCTTGCGGAAGTCAAGAAACACAGCATCTACCTGTGCACCCGTGTCTATGGCCCTCTGAGTGTCGTGGACGAATAGCGCGAGCTGGGTTTCACACGATCATCTTTTTCAAAACCCATGCTGATTCCTACAGAGCAGATTTCTAGTCTCCAGAAAAGTCATTATACTCAAACATAATACATGTTCCAAAATTCTACAACTGATCGACGTTAGAGATATAGGTCTATAGTTCTGCACATCTGTTCGACATCCCTTCTTGAAAACAGGGATGACCTGTGCCCTTTTCCAATCCTTTGGAACGCTAAGCTCTTCTAGAGACCTATGGTACACCGCTGCAAGAAGGGGAGCAAGTTCCTTCGCGTACTCTGTGTAAATATTGAACAAACTACTGCAGAACAAAATATATGTTATGGAATTAATTAAAATGCACTCACTGTGTTACCCCAAAGCTCCAGATTCACGCTTAAAATTGCAACACCATGAATATAAGTCACATGCATTTGAAAATGGTATAACAGTTTACCAGATATAAATCCTAGTCACATGATGAACAACAGCCATATAAATAGCAATGTAACATTTGTACACGCCCTTTAAAACTGTTATACTGTGGGGCACAAATATTTTTTCTAACTTATTTTGTGATACATAAAATCCAGGGCTGTTGCATGGAAGAGTACTAATTTAAATATGGAGTACATATTATTTACACAGGTCAGGCAAGAGAAGATGAAGAAACTGAAAATCAAACAAAAGCTACTAGAAGACAACATTAAAGGAAATGTTCTAAGAGATGAACAACTAAATGACTTGGGAATGCAGGAAGTAACAGGTATTGAAATCTGCAAATTTACCATACAATGGGTACATACATTTATGGCATAGTTATGAAGCATTTTTTAAGTTGCATCATAACATGAAGAGATTTATGCAGCACTCTAATATATAGAGCCTTTCACGAGTTTAATGGCTATGCATCATTATAATATTGTGTGTGTAGAGTTTTATCATTGTGCAATGCACCACTCCTCGGTGTTTTACTACCGACCTACAAACATCAGTGACTAACAAACAAAAATGTACATAAAAAAGAAATATTTGAACTGAAAACAACAGTGATATAAAGAACTGTAATGGACCATTTTTAATCTCTCTTTCCTTCAGTGGTTATGCTATGCATGCAAACCAAATACAATCTTCCTAACATAATGTACACTCTCTCTCTCTCTCTCTCTCTCTCTCTCACACACACACACACACACACACACACACACACACACACACACACACACACACACACACTTTCACTAACCACACCTGCCCCTTTGAAAATCAAAGTGAAAGGTGGCTCTCTCAAGCACTTTTGGTGCCTCCAACTTCTGTCATTCTTTGACAAGAAGGAAGGCAGTGACAAAGTTGCTTTAGATTGTGCATACAGAAAGATGTTCCCTTCTATTTTTCTGATGGAAAGTTTTAATGATAAACAGTTTTCATGATAAACAGACAGCCCCTGCCAATATGCTTCATCTTTCAGTATAGCAATTTCAAATACTACGCAAAAGATAGCTTAAGACTGAATCTCATACATAAATGCACTTTACTTTTCAAATTTTGTTGTGTAGCTAAGGAATGTAGCACACACAATTATAGCAGAAATATCTCAAAATAGGAGTATAATTGAGTCAAATTAAGTAAAGAATTACAGGCATTTTGTAACTGCTATATCAGTGGTGTCAAACTGTGTTCTGTGAGCCACAGGCAGCCCAAATCAAATATTCATGCAGCCCATGGTTCTCAGCCATATTTTATAGTAATGTTAGTGACCTGCCCTGGCTTCACATGGGTAGCAGTAGTTGTAAGTGTCTACTGCCAGGTGACTTGTCTGCCATAACAGTAATTTTGTTTCCAGGATACTGCATAAAGCTATGGTTAAAAAGTGGAGATAATTAGGCAAATGAATATTATCACTTTCACATAAATTAACAATATAAGCAGTAACACCAGGTGCCAGCATACTGTAGTGGCTTAAGATGTGAGCAGACTGCCCAACCATGACCCTCAAACAATGTAAGCCGTGCGTCAAAGGTGCTGTGTCTATTCATCCACTCACTTATTGGCAGGGTGGTGATGCCAGTCTGCCCTGAGTATCAACACTCTTACAGTAGTTCATGAGATTAGTCAGTATATACAGACAGAAGTGAGCAAGGAACTTCAATTTTTATACATACAGAAGAGAAGAGATGGGTTTAGCAACTAGCAACTAAACACAAACACTTATAGACAGAAAAATGTGGTGGCTAACTTTAACTTATAATATGTGTAGAAGAATAATGCATGTACATAAATTGAGATTTTGGTAATAATAGTAATAATTTTGTGTGGCTCAATGTCCTGGTGCAGATCTTTCAATCGGGTATCACTTCAATGACTTGCACCTCTCTGCCCAGTTAGCCAACCAGGAAAAGGCTACCTATAACTGTATGTGGATCCAAAACACTTTTAGATCCTGGTAAATCTCCAGTGTCATTGAGTGGTATTGCTAGTTCACTAAACAGAGACAGAAGTCCATGATCTGACCAGGATTCGACCCCACAACCTTTTGGTTGTCAGGCATGGGCTAGACCAGCAGGTCCAACTAAGATTCAGCTCAAGTTTCACTGCAGTAGTTGGGAGTTCCACTGGCTGTACCGCTAGATGGCAAAGTGATCATTTTCATGGTGATGGTGGGATTTAGTTTATCATAGATCATCCAAATTCCATGAAATCCTCACATTTATAAAATACATAAAAGAACCTTTTTCGTGCCTCAATCTATCAATCTATCGGTCAAAACCAGATCAAAATCCCTACAGTAGTTTCCGAGATTAACCCATACATACAGACAGAAGCAAGGAAGGAACATTATAGATATATATGCTACTCAGTAACGAACAAAAACACTTACAGACTGTAATATTTGAAGATGTGCTTAATTGTAACTGACACTGGTGCATTCAGCTGTGAACTAAGTAAAGTTGGCTGGTTACCTCATGGACAGAGGGGTAAGTAGCATGGTCATGCCAGGATTGAAGCATATGATAGGCAGAATATTTTAATGTTTGTTTTCCAATACTGACAACTCAGGGGCATGTGCTACTTGTATGGGTGAGCTGTTGTGATACAAATTTTAACATGGCTGCAACATGGATTTGTGAATGCACATTAAAGATGACGATGATGGTGATGTTTGGTGTGTGGAGCGCTAACCTTTGTGGTCATCAGTGCCCATACAATATCCCAATTTTTACACAGTTACATCTTTTTACACAGTCCAATCTAGATACTGTCATGAATGATGCTACTGATGATGAAATGATGAGGACAACACAAATACCCAGCCCCCAGGCAGAGAAAATCCCCAACCTGGCTGGGAATCAAACCCGGGATCCTGTGATCCAGAAGCAGCAACATTAGCCACTGGACCAGAGCTGCAGATGCACATTATAGAGATGGTTAGCTTCAAATGTGGTACATATTTATAGCAAGAAATATGAAGTAAAATTACGGCTGTTGTATAGTGATGCAAAACACGGATTCAGAACTGGCAGTTCAACACAGTCAGCTATTTATACCTTCTTAAATGAAATTCTAACTGCAGTAGATAATAAGCAACATGTGTCTGGCATATTTCTTGACCTTAGTAAAGCCTTCAATGTAATTGATCATAATACTCCGTTGCAGAAGCTAGGTAATTATGGAATACGAGGTCTGCCAAACAAGTGGATACATTGCTACCTTCATGACCGTCAACAGATCACTCAAATAAAATACAAAGACATAAAAACACAAAAAATTTGTAATTTTTACAGTAATGCACAAAACATTACATATGGAGTTCCTCAAGGGTCAGTCCTTGGGCCAATTCTTTTCATTCTTTATGTTAATGATTTGTCAGAAAAAATAACTAAAGGGACAACAGTACTTTTTGCAGATGACACAAATATCCTAATCAAATCACGTGATGAGGAAAGCCTACAAAAAACTGCTACAGGTACAATACAAAATTTGACACAATGGTTCAGAACAAACAAGCTAATAATAAATAATGAAAAAAACAGTGATAGTCAATTTCCACAGTTCACAGAAACTACATCCTGCAAGACCAATTTTTAAAATTGATGGAAAAACTGTCTCATCTGTGAGCGACACAAAATTTTCAGGTATACATATACAACAAAACCTAAAATGGGAGACACATCTTAACCATGTAAATAAAAAGCTAAACACACTTACGTACGCAGTAAGAATCCTCGCACAAAATGCAAGCCGTGCGTCTGTGATCACAATGTATCATGACAGTATTCAGTCACTGCTGATGTACGGCATTATTTTTTGGGGAACTCCGTAGGTACAAACAAAACATTTAGGCTACAGAAAAAGATTGTTAGAATAATAAACCATGCCAAGTACAGAGACTCCTGTATACCAATATTTAAAAATCTCAGTATACTGCCTCTTCCTTGCTTATATATGTATGAAATATTAAATTTCACAAAGGGAAGTATTTTAAAAGATGGAAATATCTTCAAGTATAACTGTGATTACCACCCTCATGATACTAGGCAGAAACATTACTTGCATGTCAATACAGTAAGTACAAACATTTGTAAGAGAGGAGTGTATCATACTGGCATAATGCTGTACAATCACATGCCATCCTATTTGAAACATACGCAGAATTTACAAAAGTTTAAAGTGAAACTGAAAGAGTACTTGCTTGACCACTGCTTCTATTCTGTTTCTGAGTTTTTAGAGTACCAGAAAAGTGAAGTGTAATTGCTCAAATATTCTTAATAAGTCTATCATTTTATTTTATTATATTAAATTTGTCATCAATACTCAACATGTATTGAATAATTTTTAATTATTTATCCTTTCAAAATAACAATGTGTATGATGATGTATATACTGTACCAACCTGACTTGTCCTACATCATTTGTGCAAAATATGTACCTAAATACGATTTACAGGACCAATAAGGAAATACAAATGCAAATGCAATGAGTAGAAGAAAAAATGGCATTCAAATATTTAGAGAATGTTTTTTATTGTGTCTCATGTTGCGTACTGCAATTAAATATAAGTACAGTTGCTGTTACTAATGAAATAATCATCCACTCAGAAAAACAATGCTTGATCAGGCAATTACAGTGTAACAATTTTGAGATCAGTCAGGGAGGCAGTAATCTAAAGCACAGAACACTGTTCCAAAAGGTGTTGACTTATAATTATTAGAACCTGTATGTTAGCTATAGCTAGTCTATTGAGGGCTCATAATATACTAATTTATGTAGGTTAGCTATTAATAATAAGATTGGTACATATGTGGCCAGAAGTGCTGCTCCATAATGTCAATATCTCCTCTTGAGCAAAAATGTTTGACAGCCACTGTAAAAGATGAATTCTTGCTGAGTGAACTTTTGTTACCTTCATGTTCTGTGGATTTTAATTGTGATCTGCCACTATGATATGGAACTCATAATTTTTACAATTATAATTCACCTGCTCTCTCTCTCTCTCTCTCTCTCTCTCTCTCTCTCTCTCTCTCTCTCTCTCTCTCTTAAAAACAAACACACAAACATCATTTTATTACACCCCCAGAATTTTTTCTGTGGAGTAGAAGGAACTGAGTAAACATTGCTCATTTTATTGCCTATTAAATGTTTTATATAACTGAATAGGTGGCCAAAGACTTTCATAGTTTAATATATCATTCCATTTTGTGCCACATTATAGCTGAAAGTATGTCATTTCTCCTTCTAGTATTACTAGTATCTTATTTACAAATGTTACTGTTGTTTTTGAACTGTAACTGATTGTTAACAACAAACTTCATAAGGGAGTAAATATACTGTGAACACATTGTCAGTATGTCCAACTGTTTAAAGAGCTGTCTACAATAGGCTCTGGAGTGGACATCATACATTATCATTATTACACCTTTCTGTGAAACAGGCACTTTCTTCCCCAGTCATGAATTACCCCAGAATATGACACTATAAGATGGTACTGAATGAAAACAGGAAAAGTAAGTTGTGCGTGTCACTTTTTCATCTCCAAAATCAGAAATTTCAGGGCTTAGCTGTTTCAGAAGATTTAAAAAACATGTGGTTTCCAACTCAGGTTCTTATCAATGTAAGCATGTAAGGGCATAGGATATTCCGTTTGATTTACTGATTTACCCTCCAGAATTATTTCCAATGTTATCGTTAGACCTTGTGCAGTACACTCAATTTGCAAAGGACCAGTTGTAATGATCAAGATTTTTTTTTATTTTTAGGGACATCATATGATTAAAGACTATTTCTTTCAAAATTGCAATTTTGGCGTATGTTGTGGTTGATGGCTCTGTCTTTGGGAGTGCTCACACCTGTAACATGTCATGTCAGTAGATAGAATATGTCACCTATTGCCTACCCCATTCGCTATATCTAACTTCTCCTGTTCTGTAGCCATTCTAATAGCAGCATTTAAGTCTTTGTAGATACCTGCCTAAACCCTCTTAGACATATTGGGTGGGGGTGGGGTGGGGTTGGGAGGGAGTGGGGTATCACCACTCAGGAAAGATTTTAGAGCCCATTAGCTTGTAAGTATACCCATTGAATTTTCTTATTTTTTCACTGAAACCTTCTATTTATTTATTTATATACTTATATATTTAGTTATTTATTTAGCATATCTGTCATTGTACAAATGGCACTGGACTTGTCATACACAGAAATTAAAAATATGGAATGTACAAAATGGAACTGCCTACAACATATACCAGTAAATTTACAGTTTCTTTGCATATGAATGATGTATAATAATTTATTTACCAGTAATAACTACTCTGAAAATAAATAGTAATGTAGCTCACAGGATTTGTCACACACTGCATTACGCATACTGGAGATTAGTTTATAAAATCATTTTCTTAATCTTCAATATATTCATTTTCTGAGTAGCAACATCTATCACCTAAAAATTTTCTCTAACTTCTAATTTAAAATTTATAACATCCTTTAAGTCTTTAATGTCCTGAGGCAATGTGATTAGAGCTTAATACAATGTAACTTACATGCTTTGTGTCATCTGCATATAATACAACATTGGTTGTTGTAACTGTAAATCATTCACATATATGAGAACGAGTAGTGGACCTAACTTGCTGCTCTGATGTACTCCTGAGGGAACTTCTTTTGCTTTTCAGAACTATACTTTTTTCTTTATTTGAATTAACAGTGGTGAGCTCTACAACTGAGATCTATTTTTGAGATATGACTGAAACCACATTTTAGCTCTTCCTCTAGTACCTATAGCTTATCAAGGAGGGTTTCACTGCAGACAGTACAGAAGATTTTAGACAGATATAAATTGATTCCTACTACATTTTCATTCTTCTCTTAATTTTTGATTATTTCTTGGGTGTAGTCTATGACTGCAATTTCTGTGCTGCATTTTGCACAAAAACCGTGTTGATTATGATTCCAAAGTTCATTGTTGCCTAGGTTCCTAGTGACTATCAATTTCATCAGTTTCTCTAATATTTTGGAGAATGCAGAAAGACATGATGTGGAAGTAGTTTTCTATTTAATGTCTGTCTCCATTTTTAAATAGTTGTCTCGCATTTGAGACATTTAGCTAGTGAGGAAACAACCCTTCACTAAAGGATAAATTTGTAATATGTACTAGAGGTTTTGCAATATGCAGACTTTATTATGATTGGAACTGTACTTCATCTAAACCTTTTACCATTTTTTATTTTAAACTTCTAGTCAGCCTAATTACTTCCTGTTCATTTGTGGAAGATATGTTCATGCTATAGGCAACCCTTGGAGCCTGTATTATTTCTGGTTTCTAAATTTAAAGTTTAGTGAATGTGGTGCATTTAAAAATTGTTATTAATATAATTTGCCATTTCCTGCTTTCCTCTTCTCAAATGATACTAGTTTCATTTCTTAAAATTTTCCATATGGTTTTTAATTTGTTGTCTGAGTTATTGATTAAACTGTCATTACACAGCAACTTTGCCTTCAATATTGACTCATGTACTTCTGTGACATTCCACTCAACTGCTCCCATTGAAACCTCACACTATTCTGTTTCCTATAGAATTGCTTGAGCCCTTGCCCAAACTGCTCAAATGTCATTATATTATTCAACTCCTCATTGTACATCACAAATGCTTTTGTCTTCTCCAAAAATGGCAACTTATCCATTTGTAACAAATAACTATTTGTCAAAACCCAATCTTCACTGCTCCCTTCAGATCATTCAGGAAGAACAATAGATCTCCAGCTGGCTTGCTAGAAAAGGGAGTAATCAAATTAGCAATGGCTGAACCCACTGATGGATTAGATAAACTGGACAATGCCTCACCACCTCTCATAATAATCATCTGCTTATGGATCTCTGCTTAGATGGCACTGTGAGCACCTTATTGGTTGCAAGCAGTGATTCATAGAATTGCCATGAAATTGTTATAAATCAGCTGGTTCCTTCCACTTTGTAAAAGCTACTCTCAAGTTACAATGACACTCCCACCTATGCCCTATCCTCTGCACACAAAAGTAGGAGTAGAAACAAAACAGTTCATCCATTCACCCCACTGCAATTCTCGCTGCTGACTACGTGCCTGCTACTTGGGGCTGTGCTTGGCTGCCAGTGTTGTAAAAATCCAAGTATGATTCTGGTATCTATATTAAGTGCATTTTGATTTATGACATAGTTTAAATATTTTACGATTGAATGGAACTCAACTGAACATGTCTAACAAAATTTAAAATGCATTGTAAATACATCATCCTCTGATATTTCTGATGAACTATAACTTCTCAAAAGTTAATGAGTTTTTATAAATATGTGGATTTTGAAGCTAAGAATTTAATTACATTGCATACCATTTTAAATTTTGCACCAGTTTACATGGCTTTTCAGTTTCTTATACAAGCTGTGGTCATTTTGAAAGCTCAAGTAATATTTGTATCTAAACTGGTTTGTAATCTATTAAGTTTAGATATTTGCATGTTGCAAAGATAATCTAACTATGGTTCATGAAACAATCATTCTTTCTTTATTAATCATTGGAATACAAGTTGGACGCTACAAAATTATACAAGTATAGACATTAAAGATAGTACACTGATGTTTAGTATTTAATTTACAGGTTTTATATGCCAACAATGGAGCTTGCAAAGTTTTAGTGGGGAGCCTGATCAATGGCAAAAGGTGTTATGCTACCCAATACGTGACTTGATTCAGTCTTGAAATACCTGATGCACATCTAAAACATTGTAGCTTACAGACTTATCATCTATTAAGTATTGCATTCCTATGTAGTTCTGCTGGTGAAATTAACAACAGAATTCAGGTGTTACATAATACTTCTAAAGTATTTCTTTTACCCGAATCTTTCAGAAAATTAATATTAATCTCATTTTTAAAGCTGTGTTCAGCCTTATTGCATTCCATGCTACAGAAAAATTAGTTTTTGTCAGTGCAATACCTGAGATGCCAGGAAGTGAACAGTAGAGAGCAGGTAATACATTTTTGGCTATTTTCTAGTCACCATCAAAAGTGTTCTTTTTCCCCTTATTAAATGAGCAACAAGATATTGAATTCTATGAATGTTAGCAATTAATGATGCAAGTGAGTGAAATGATTTCAAAGTTGCTGACATTGCTTCATGAACTGTCACTGATAGAATACAAAGGATGACAATAATACTTTCATATTAAAAAAATGGGATATTTATATGCAGTCTAATGTTTTCCTGGCATACATCTAACTTGTAGAATTCTCAGATATTTCCTCATGGTAATGTTATAAGTTCTCCACTATATTTTGGCAAACAGCCTCACTGCCATCCTCAGGCGGTTACTAATGACTGCTGCTTAACTCCCATATATATATACAGGGTGTTACAAAAAGGTATGGCCAAACTTTCAGGAAACATTCCTCACACACAAATAAAGAAAAGATGTTATGTGGACATGTGTCCGGCAACGCTTAATTTCCATGTTAGAGCTCATTTTAGTTTCGTCAGTATGTACTGTACTTCTCGATTCACCGTCATGATTTCATACGGGATACTCTACCTGTGCTGCTAGAACATGTGCCTTTACAAGTACAACACATGTGGTTCATGCACAATGGAGCTCCTGCACATTTCAGTCGAAGTGTTCGTATGCTTCTCAACAACAGATTCGGTGACTGATGGATTGGTAGAGGCAGACCAATTCCATGGCCTCTACGCTCTCCTGACCTCAACCCTCCTGACTTTCATTTATGGGGGCATTTGAAAGCTCTTATCTACACAACCCCGGTACTAAATGTAGAGACTCTACATGCTCATATTGTGGACGGCTGTGATACAATACGCCATTCTCCAGGGCTGCATCAGCGCATCAGGGATTCCATGCGACGGAGGGTGGATGCATGTATCCTCGCTAACGGAGGACATTTTGAACATTTCCTGTAACAAAGTGTTTGAAGTCACGCCGGTACGTTCTGTTGCTGTGTGTTTCCATTCCATGGTTAATGTGATTTGAAGAGAAGTAATAAAATGAGCTCTAACATGGAAAGTAAGCATTTCCGGACACATATCCACATAACATATTTTCTTTCTTTGTGTGTGAGGAATGTTTCCTGAAAGTTTGGCCATACCTTTTTGTAACACCCTATATATATATATATATATATATATATATATATATATATATATATATAATGTCTGCTTGTGTCTGTGTATGTGCAGATGGATATGTGTGTGTGTGTGCGAGTGTATACCTGTCCTTTTTCCCCCTAAGGTAAGTCTTTCCGCTCCCGGGATTGGAATGACTCCTTACCCTCTCCCTTGAAACCCACATCCTTTCATCTTTCCCTCTCCTTCCCTCTTTCCTGATGAAGCAACCGTTTGTTGTGAAAGCTTGAATTTTGTGTGTATGTTTGTGTGTCTATCGATCTGCCAGCACTTTCGTTTGGTAAGTCACATCATCTTTGTTTATATATGATGACTTCTGCATGATATGGACTCACAGTGAAGATGAACTCCAGAATTTCCTCTCCAACCTCAACTCCTTTGGTTCCATCAGATTCACCTAGTCCTACTCCAAATCCCATGCCACTTTCCTTGACGTTGACCTCCATCTGTCCAATGGCCAGCTTCACACATCCGTCCACATCAAACCCACCATCAAGCAACAGTACCTCCATTATGACAGCTGCCACCCATTCCACATCAAACGGTCCCTTCCCTACAGCCTAGGTCTTCGTGGCAAATGAATCTGCTCCAGTCCGGAATCCCTGAACCATTACACCAACAACCTGAAAGCTTTTGCATCCCACAACTACCCTCCCGACCTGGTACAGAAGCAAATAACCAGAGCCACTTCCTCATCCCCTCAAACCAAGAACCTCCAAAACTGTCCATTCGCATGAATGGACACAGGCAGACAGTGTTTGTTGGTAATGAGGATCACCCTGTGGCTAAACATGCCTTGGTGCATGGCCAGCACATCTTGGCACAGTGTTACACCGTCCGGGTTATCTGGATACTTCCTACTAACACCAACCTGTCAGAACTCCGGAGACGGGAACTTACCCTTCAGTAAATCCTCTCTTCTCATTATCCGCCAGGCCTCAACCTCCGCTAATTTCAAGTTGCTGCCGCTCATACCTCACCTGTCTTTCAACAACATCTTTGCCTCTGCGCTTCCGCCTCGACTGACATCTCTGCCCAAACTCTTTGCCTTTACAAATGTCTGCTTGTGTCTGTGTATGTGCGGATGGATATGTGTGTGTGTGTGCGAGTGTGTATACCTGTCCTTTTTTCCCCCTAAGGTAAGTCTTTCCACTCCCGGGATTGGAATGACTCCTTACCCTCTCCCTTAAAACCCACATCCTTTCGTCTTTCCCTCTCCTTCCCTCTTTACTGATGAAGCAACCGTTGGTTGCAAAAGCTTGAATTTTGTGCGTATGTCTGTGTTTGTTTGTGTGTGTATCAACCTGCCAGCGCTTTCATTTGGTAAGTCACATCATCTTTGTTTTTAGATATATTTTTACCACGTGGAATGTTACCCTCTGGGCTATCTTTCCCAGGTGTGGACTGCACTATATGGGAAAACCTTTCTTTTTACAGGCTCAGTGCAGTGTTCCTCACTTGACTCAGTTGTAGGCCACTATCTTTGTTAATTAGACCATCACAGAGTCTGACTCAATTGCCTTTTTAATCACACAGTCCCAGAACGAGGAAGACTGCCTAAGTTCTTGATTGTGTCGTAATGCAGAGTATGGCCATCTTTATAAAAGGTGCAGTCAAATGAAAAGGAGACTACATTCACATATAAGAAAATTTTAATAACAGTTTTGTAGTCACACTTTATGTGGAACAGTACCTCTACATATAATTGGCATTGATATTTATTCATTGATCCCAATGGATAGGAAGGGATCAGATGGCTTCAGTGTAAAAGCTCTTGGCTTGCTGGCGTTTCCAGTTTTCCATGGTGTGCTGCACTTCCTAGTCAGAGGTGAGCCTCTGATCTTTCAGAGATTTCCTTTCAAGGCTCAAGATGTGCAAGTCAAATGTGGATGTCACAGGACTTTACGGTGACTGTTCAGGACCTCCAATCAAAATTTTTGAAGGTGCTTGAGTATCTTTTGGCCAATGTTGTCTACCATTGTCCTAGAGAAGCAGTGTCTCACATTTGAGGGCTTGCTCCTGTGCTTGTTCTTGATGGCTCCTTTGAGCCACACCCACTTGTTGCATTATTGCTCAGCATTAATTGTTACACCATGTGGCTGTGAGTCAATGAGTAGAGATCCTTTTCCCTCGAAAAAGAAATTGGATATCATTTTTCCAGCCTTCGGGGCACAGGGGAATTTTTTGGATGATCGGAGCCAGGACACCGCCACTCTATGCTCATCTGTTTGGAGACAGGGTTGAAGTGGTGACACTATGTTTCATTGCATGTCACAATATGAGCAATGAAATCCATTCTTGCTCCATGTATCCCAGCATATGGGGCAGGCAAACACCAATTCTCACCATCTTCTGATTTCCTGAAAGATGCTTGGACATCCACTGTGCACAAACTTTGTCAAAATGACACTTCTCATAAATCATGTGATACACAGTTATTGACAGTTCAACAGCAGAGTCACATGTAGTGATGTGACAATTTGTCCATATAAGCTCCTCCACAGCCAAAATTGTGGTAGTGACAACATGTACCTGCTCAGAGCAAGGCATGTCCTTGATGAATACATGCCCCACCTCATAATGCTGACACCAATGGAATATTGTGCACGTTGTGAGACACTGGCCTCCATATACCTCTTTCATCCTGTGACAAATTTGTGAAGCATCCTCACCTTCTGTGCAAAGAAATCTGATAACTTCATCTTTATGCTGAGTGGGAAGAATCCATCATGCAATGAAACATGCAAACAATTCTATAGCAATAAGGAAATTGCTGTGAAGAAGATAACTTCACTTGTGCAATGGGGAATATGACCACACCATCTCTCATAAAATGCATGCACTCACTGGGCCTTTTCAGTAGGGCATATCTTATATGGAGGAAGGCAATGGCAAACCACCTCCACTAGGACCTTGCCTAGTCGGCAGTGTGGGTCTCCTGCATCGTCTCCTTATGCTCCGCTGAGTATGGGACCTCATCATCATCATATCTTATATTATGGTTGGCCAGCTGATGTAATTCAGTGTGGTATCAGTGTTCATGACACATCTCTTCTACCATATGTACCATTTTTCAAAGTATGCTTGGTCACAGTGGCAGGGAATCTGGTAGGTTCCTGGTTTGCAAAGGCCTAGATCATCCTTTACTGAACTTAGTAGTATCAAGGTCTTTGGGCAGATGAAACACACATTTAACATTGTGTCACTGCACGTTTCTGTGAATATTTCTAGAGGTATTGCCATCAAATGGTATACACCCTCGTGGTCTGTGCTACTCTTTTCCTTCTTGCTGTTATCTAAGTACAATCTGTTTCAATGCAAGCATTAGCTGCTTACTTCGAAATGTTGTCTCCAAGTGCCTGAGCTCAGTTTGAAGGCTGTCTTCATTACAGATGGATCACACCCTGTGAACTACTTTGTATAAAATGCCTTCACACTGCAGTTTTGGTTACTGCTGGAGACATATAAATTTAGATCACTGTAATGTAGGCTTTCTGTAATCACTGTGTCCCAGTTTGTCATCTGGTTCCAGTTCCCTGGATTGTCAAGAAACAAGAGTTTCTGTTCCACTTCCATAATAAACTATGTGGTAGGGTGAAGCGAGTTGAGATGATGGAGAAATTCACCTAAGCTATCTCACCCATGTGGCCGAATGACAAATGTGTCATCCAAGCCATGATAGGAAGAACTTGGTTGTAGTTGCGCTTGCTACAGGGCCTCCTCCTCAAAATCTTCCATGAACAAGTCTGTCACAACTGGTGACAGAGGGCACCCCTGTTTGTAATATTCCCATCAAACAGAATATAATCTGAGGTAAACACAGCCAGCATCACCATGGTCTGCCCCCATCACCATTTGAGGTGAATTTGTCCACAGAAGATTTTGAGAAGATGATCCTGGAGCAATCGCAATGAAAACCAACTTGTTTCTACTGTTACATCACTGTCATTTCACTATTTGGTCACATGGATGGGACAGCTTAGTTGAATTTCTCCATCACTTGAACTTGTTTCACAACAACATATAGTTTCCTACTGAGGTGCAACAGGATGGTGCATTCCTGTCTTTTTGACATCTCAGTGAACTGGAAACAGATGACAATCTGGGGCACAGTGTCTACAGGTAGCCTGCACTAGAGTTATGTATATGTGCCTCCAGCAGTCACCACAATACTCAGTATGATGGCATTTTATACACAATGGTTCACAGGTGTGATCCATCAATGGTCAGGACAGCCTTCAAATTGAGCTCAAGCACTTGGAGATAACATTTTGAAGAAATAGGTAGAACTGCAAGCAGCTAATACTTGCATTTAGACAGATTGTACTTAGACAACCACAGGAAGAGACAGAGTAGTACAAATCACTAGTGTGCATCCCACATGTCAGCAATACCTTCAGAAAAGTCAGCAGAACCTTGGAGTAACACGATGTTAAATATGTATTTTACCCACACCCAAGACATTGACACTACTAAGTTCAGTAACCAGGTGCCTACCAAATCCCCTGCCAGTGCAGCAAAGCATACACTGGGGAAATGTACCAACAGTAGAAGAGAGATCCATGAACATAGATGCCACATAGAATTATGCCAGACTACCACATAAGCCATGGCTGACAATACTATTAAAACTAGCCATACTATGGATCGCAACAAAACCAAGATACTTAGGCAGTCTTCCTTCTTCTAGAATTGCATGATTAAATAGGCCATTGAAATTAGAGTTAAGGATGGTCTAATTAAACCAGATATTGGCCTACAATTGAGACAGGTTTGGAACCCTGCACTGAGCCTAGAAAAAAAAAAATCACTTCCACACTCCGAGCTTTGCACCCAACAACAATGGTGCATACACCGGAGATCAGAGTCCACAGCCATACCCACTACCTACTGCAGCAGCTGCATTGATACTGACAGGAGTGGAGTGGTGGAGCGGGAACAGCCAATGTTTATAGGACACTAACAAGAGTGGTGCCACCTGAAGGCGGCAATGAGCTTGCCAAAATATCATGGAGAACTTACTATGTGACACGGATGGGCACTCAAGAATTCTAAAAGAAAATTTACATGTCCAAACAAATTACTCACTCCACTCTTAGGATAAGATACAACTATAGTTATGGTGAAGCGGTTGGTATGTAAAACTATCATTAACATATAAGTGCATCTGTGTGTTTTAGTTACAGATATTTAACTCACTAATCTTCAGCACTGCTATGCTACTGATAACAGCTTTTACTCAAAAAGTGTAACACTACAACATATTTGTTTTAAAAGTTGTTATTGTGAAAAATTGTACCCTATAACATGTTTATAACATTGCCAAAATAACTTCAATGATTTCTACACTTCCCCTGTAGACTCAAAATTCATCTTGTAAATGTCATGGGAAAATATTATGCTGTCATTGCTACCTTCTTTTGCAACATGTTAATGAGTTACTTTATCAAATCTATGATTTTATCAAGTCACACCCTAAAATAAGGTTTCTTTCTTCAACAACCCATCTCACTCCACCCAGGAACACTTATCACCTATGTGGCCTTTGTAGTGAATTTATAATTATAAAAATAAGAAGAAGAACAACAACAACAACAACAATAATACTTTATTTAATAATGAATAATGCTTGCATATGTACAAGAACAGTGAAGGTTTCCTGATCCACAACAAAGTAATTGCCTGTAACAATGACAGTCTTCTAGTGAGTAGAAATGGTTTTGTAAAAGGAATTTCTTAAGCTTAAATTTAGACTTCACTGTGGGATGAGTCATAATACTGGGCAGTGCAAAGGCTAATTTTAATTCCATATGTTGCAGACCCTTTTCATATGGTGCTGTTCTATGGCTGCAGATGTAAAAATTTTCTTTATTTATAGTACTGTACTGCTGCAAATCAGAATACATGGTGAGATGCAGTCTCTTGACAAGCAGTATGGCTTTTAGAAGAAGTTTACTATGGTCAGCACACCCGTTTTTGGAAAGAGGCCTCAACATCATTCATTATGTACAGCTTCACAGATGATGTCTATAGTGCTTTTCTGAAGAATAAGTAATTTGCTTAGATTTGCTTTGGTTATTGCTCACTAAATTTCTATCCCATAGTTCAGTGCGAGAAAAAGAAAACATCGTATGCAGTCTTTAGCACAACAGTATCTTTCAAAACTTGCTAATCATACTGGATACAAATATATCCTTAAATAAACTGCAGGCTAGAGAGTTAACATATAAGTCCCATTTCAGATTGCTTTGAATGAATAAATGGAGGAATTTTATACTAAACTCTTTTTTTAGCTTTACACAACTTATGTACAGATTAATTACACCATTGAAACTACCGTTGTTGAACTTCATCAGACATTTCTTACTGGTGCCTACATTTAGGTGGCTTTCATTCAAATATTTAACCATTACGTTTGCCACATTAAACCCAATAGCACCATTAGAGCAACCTCTGTTTGATGTGGTGCCAACTTATGTTGTCAAACTCATAGAAAATCATCTCAGTGCAGCCTATAACTTTGCTTACAAGGGATAGTCACAAAGTTTCAATTATCATATCTAAAAAATAAAGTTATGTACCATTATTAATGTTTTGTCTGTTTTGAGGGTACATGTCTGCAGCCCTCATACACAATTAAATTCCCATGCCACATTACTATAGCATGGTGCTAGAGGAGTCAAAACAAAATGGTACAGTCCATCTCTGTGGAGGACTGTAGAACATGGATTTCAGTGTGTACCAAGACTGCAGAAATGTACCTGCAAGAAAAAGACGTTGTTGTTGTTGTTGTGGTCTTCAGTCCAGAGACTGGTTTGATGCAGGTCTCCATGCTACTCTATCCTGTGCAAGCTCCTTCATCTCCCAGTACCTACTGCAATCTACATCCTTCTGAATCTGTTTAGTGTATTCATCTCTTGGTCTCCCTCTACGATTTTTACCCTCTGTGCTGCCATCCAGTACTAAATTGGTGATCCCTTGATGCCTCAGAATATGTCCTACCAACCAGTCCCTTCTTCTAGTAAAGTTGTGCCACAAATTTCTCTTCTCCCCAATTCCATTCAATACTTCCTCATTAGTTATGTAGCCTACCCATCTAATCTTCAGCATTCTTCTGTAGCACCACATTTCAAAAGCTTCTATTCTCTTCTTGTCTAAACTATTTATCATCCACGTTTCACTTCCATACATGTCTACATTCCATACAAATACTTTCAGAAACAACTTCCTGACCCTTGAATCTATACTTGATGTTAAATTTCTCTTCTTCAGAAACGCTTACCTTGCCATTGCCAGTCTACATTTTATATCCCCTCTACTTCAACCATCATTAGTTGCTCCCCAAATAGCAAAACTCATTTACTACTTTAAGCGTCTCATTTCCTAATCTAATTCCCTCAGCATCAGCCAATTCAATTCGACTACATTCCATTATCCTTGTTTTGCTTTTATTGATGTTCATCTTATATCCTCCTTTCAAGACACTATCCATTCCGTTCAGCTGCTCTTCCATGTCCTTTGCTGTCTCTGACGGAATTACAATGTCATCGGCGAACCTCAGAGTTTTTATTTGTTCTCCATGGATTTTAATTCCTACTCCGAATTTTTCTTTTGTTTCCTTTAGTGCTTGCTCAATATACAGATTGAATAACATTGGGGATAGGCTACATTATGTAACTTTATTTTTGAAAGGTGATAATTAAACTTAATGTCTACTCCTCATATTCAGGTCCCAGAACTTTCAGAGTTTGATCATAAAAGGCAAAGTTATTTACGAAAGTTTCAAAGTAACTGAATATATAAGGTGGTTGTATAATTCAATTCAGTTTCTTTATTCATTTGCTAACAATATAAAATGTATGGATGCAGTCAATTCTTAGCCAGGGCTAGTTACAATAAAATATCTTACATAAAAATACAATCATCTTACATCAGTATATGGAAATAATTTTACTTTTTATATTAAGATTTTTTCAATGTTATAAAAGACATGCATTATTAAAAATTCCTCAAGCTCTATTTTGAATTTATGAAATTCTTTCATTTTCTGTATTGTAGTAGGCAAAGGTCTAAAAAGTATTTTGGGTATATAATGTACAGTTTTTTGGTAAAGAGCTTTTTTGTGAGAGTCTGTGAAAGTCACCTCTGTTTCATGTTTTGTATTTATGAACCTGATTATTCAAAGTTGAAAATTCAATCATTTTGACATATAATTGTGGTTCATAGGAATTGTGGAAGAAGAAATGTCTTGCTCTGGTACACAACATTATGCTAGCTATACAATAAAATTTACTCTTGTTTCCCATTTCAATTGAGGTTGTAACATATGTTTACAAAAGGTTTGGATCCAAACCTGTTCTATATCTCCTGGCTACATTAGCATTCAGCTTCCTATGAGGAAGCTTCTAAGCTTGAAGGAGCATATGTGCTGCAGGCAAAAAAAGACATAAGCTAGGTGATGAGTCAGCCAACCCATTCAGCCACTTCATCTTCGAGAAAGCTGGTTTCGATGTGAACATGCTGGATGGCAAAGGCTCATTCCACACCACTGAGTGACTAACGTTTGCTATTGTCAAACCTCTCTCTAAAAAAGGCAATAAAGCCGACGTTACCAACTATCGGCCTATCTCCCTTTTAACAACCTTTTCTAAAATTCTTGAAAAATTGGTTCAAAAAAGACTTATTGAACACCTCAAGCATTATAAGGTATTAAACAGTAGCCAGTTCAGATTTCAACAGGGTGTATCAACAGAACAAGCTATTTTTTATTCACCCATCAAATCTTAGAGTCTTTTAATAATAAATTATCTCCTGTTGGTATCTTCTGTGACCTTTCTAAGGCCTTTGATAGTGTTAATCATAAAATCCTCTTAGCAAAGGCTGAATATTATGGTATAAGTGGCTCAGTTGGCTCATGGATTAAATCCTACCTAGCTGGAAGAAAGCAGAAGGTCATGTTGAACGACTCTGAGGGGTACTCTGTGTCATCTAGCTGGGACTCTATTGGCTGTGGTGTTCCTCAGGGCTCTGTACTTGGCCCCCTTCTCTTCCTCATCTTTATCAATGACCTTCCCTTACATACTAGCTTTAAAACTCACTTTACTCTTTTTGCTGATGACACCTCTAACCTCATCAACAAAATTCCCAACCTCAATCTTGAGGAATAGGCCAATATTGTCTTTAATGAAGTATGTAATTGGTTTGTAAATAATGGGTTGAAACTTCCTGGCAGATTAAAACTGTGTGCCGGACCGAGACTCGAACTCGGAACCTTTGCCTTTCGCGGGCAAGTGCTCTACCAATTGAGCTACCCAAGCACGACTCACGCCCCGTCCTCACAGCTTTACTCCTACCTTCCAAACTTAACAGAAGCTCTCCTCTGTTAAGTGATATCAGTGCACACTCCACTGCAGAGTGAAAATCTCATTCTGGAAATAATGGGTTATCACTAAATGTTAATAAGACCCAGTTT
Organism: Schistocerca serialis cubense; assembly: GCF_023864345.2. Lineage (NCBI taxonomy): Eukaryota > Metazoa > Arthropoda > Insecta > Orthoptera > Acrididae > Schistocerca > Schistocerca serialis. The sequence continues at coordinate 221,440,585 of NC_064641.1, read as the reverse complement.
GTACATTTCCAAGTAAGGAAAAAAGTTGAGGATCAATTAAGTATTACATTGAATGGTAGTGAGTTACTACAAGTTGAGTCAACCAAGTTTCTGGGTGTACACATTGACAACAGTCTAAAATGGTCTGAATATATTTTGCACCTCCAAAAAAAAAAACTCAGCTCAGCAACATTTGCTGTTCATATTATTTCCACTGTATGTGACCGAGACACCACAAAAACTGCTTATTTTAGTTATTTCCATGCACTATTGCTGTATGGCATAGTTTTCTGGGGTAATCAGCCACTATCTAAAAAAATATTCGTTGCCCAAAAGACAGTTATTAGGATAATGAGTGGAGTCCAACCCAGACATTCTTGTAGGAACCTTTTCAGAAAATTAGGGATACTGACAACTACATGCCAATATATCTACTCCTTGTTATGTTTCATTGGTAAAAATGGACAATCGTACAAAACAAATGATTCATCCCATACCCACAAATACCCACAATACCAGGAGGAAGATGGACCTCCATTATGAATCAAAAAACCTTACTATTGTACAAAAAGGAGTCCATTACATGAGTTGCAAGGTGTTCAATGCTCTCCCATCACTGAAATTACTTATCCATGAGCTTCCCAAATTTAAACAACAGCTCAAACAGTATATATTAGATGATTCCTTCTATTCGGTACAAGAATATTTAGGTAGAGTTAACTGTAACTGATTTTTTCATTTACTAATTTGATGTGATATTGTGCATTATGATACTCACAATCACTGTTAACATTACTGTGTCTTTCATTTAGCTATTAAGATCTACCATTTTTAATGTAATTTTTTCTATACCTATTAATGTGTATAATGTCTTATGCCAGATATCCTCTTGCAAGAGGTACTTTTATGTATTCCTTTTGTATTATTTGAAATAATTCTGACATGTCCTACATCCATGCGAATGCCTCGCAGTATTGGATTTATGGGATATAAATAAATAAAAATAAAATAAAGGCCATCACCTCCGAGATACTGTGACCAGTGACAATCAAGAACTTCTCATGAAAGTCACCTCAGTATCAGACATAACTGGCAAAGTTGGCACTGTTTAAGTTGAGTAGTTTCTCTCACCACCCAGTGAAGGATTAAAAACTGTAAAATTGTTTGCCTTAAATATCAGATCTGCACAGGATATCATTCCATTTGCTTTTGATATTGCCTGATTGCATGCAAATAACACACATTCATCATCAGTACTTGGTTGGAGTGGATTCATGGACCTGAGGACTTAAGGAGAGAAATAAGAATGCTCCAAAACTGTCTGGCTGCTATTCATCAATACATCTGTCAGTGATTGCAATACAACCCCACTGCAATTGAAGGTTGTAAGTGAATTAACCAGGAAACACATGCCATCACTTTTGACCAGCCAAGGCTCGTGATGTGGTTGCCTTCATTCCAGAGTTGAGCAACGTCGTCATTGTGAGGCTAGGAGGTTTCCACCTCCTGTCATTCATGGCTGCCATAGGAACGATTATGGCTGGGAGTTGTTTGTAAGAGCTGTTAAGTGACACTTTATCAGCCAAAAGTATTGATAAGATACTATCTGTACATACTTACGCCAGGGCTGTACATTAACACAGCCTTGCTTTCATTGCTTTGTGCGGACTGATCATTGAACTCTTGGGATAAAAAGAAGAAAAGTTGTTCACACTTGACACAATTATTGATTCTTCTTACCAATACAAGATACATTCTGAGGATACAGCATTTTATGCTGTGAAAGTCAAATTCAAGAAAATGATGAAGGAAATTGAATGTAGGGAGCCAACTGCTCCACTATGGATGTAATACTTTCACATGCATACACTAATGAAAAAGTTCATCAGAACTAAACATTCTGATTTATGGACCTCCACCTCAACTCAGTCAAGAAATTATCCCCTACTTCCATGCAGCAAGCTATTTAAACTATGCCGAGAGCAGACACTTGTACTATCAGGATATAATGACCTTAAAAGACAAAATGGATTCTCAAGCACATGGAAACTTCAGCATTAAGGGCCACTTCACTGTTCACAGCACTGACACATTCCAGTGAGGAATCTGGTCAGACATGACTATAGAGCAGGTTCTCATGCAAACCACACTTGTCCGCCCTCTTCTGGGGTGTTACTGTGTAATGTGGGACCAGCATCTGATGGGACTGACTGATAACATCGAGAAAGTTCAAAGAAGGGCAGTTCATTTTACATTACTGCAAAATAAGGGAGAGAGTACCACCTACATAATATGTCAATCGGGGTGGCAGTTATTAAAAGAAAGGCATTTTTCACTGCTGCAGAGTCTTGCTGTGAAATTTCAATCACCAACCTTCTCCTCCAATTGCGAAAATATTCTGTTGGCGCCCACATACATACGAACCCAGTCTTCTCGGCCAATGTCTGTACAGGGAAATGCACACAAAGCATTTCAGTTTCACACTCCGCCCTCTTAAAAAATTTGATTGGTATCATACGCAGTACTAGGACCCGTGACGGCCTCCACAATAAAAAGGACTAATAAAGTGATGAAATATTATTATTCCTCCTGATACAAAAGCGACAGTATTTGTTTCTCTCGCATAGGAGAGATTTGATAAAATAATTTCTCACGAAGCCCTTGAGGAATGACAGCGAATAACGCTCAAAGTTTTCACCTCCCCATAGTTTCCACCAAATATGGCGGGTTGCTGAAGGGCGGGGAACACTAATTTAACGGGGTGAGAACATTAATTTAACGTCAGCATATCACCAACACACGGATACGGGTAATGCAATGTTACTTATTAACGCAAGACCACACATGTCAACGAATCACAGCGACTGGTAACGTACAATGCTCATTCGACCCCGTAACCCAAATAATTCAGAACGCTTAGAGCAGTGTGCTTTGATTGTGACTTCGATAGTAAAGCCGTTACTAAGCAAAGTGACTGTTTTTAAGTCCACTTGGTTTGATAACAATGAATCTTCTCCTGTTATTTGTTTATAGTTTCCAGTTTATTTCTTTATGATGGCTGACTTCTTTCGGGACTACCAATCTCTTAGGCGTAGAGGTGGCGTCTATTGTTTTATGCGCTTCTGAGTACGAAATACACTGCCGGAAAAAAATTAATATACCCTTTCAGAGGTTTCCACTTCACTCAAGATTTATTGTTGCAACAGTGCATATGGAGTACAATCGATTCTGAGGAACCAGGTATTGACCCATGCTGAAATACCCATACAGGGCGTAGTCTCCATGGGCGATAACGCAGGCGCTGATTCTAGCATTCAGTCGATCGTATAGGTGGAGACTACTGTCCTGGAATACGTTACGCCACGCCTGCTCGACCTGTTTACACTACTGGCCATTAAAATTGCTGCACCACGAAGATGACGTGCTACAGACGTGAAATTTAACCGACAGGAAGAAGGTGCTGTGATATGCAAATGATTAGCTTTTCAGAGCATTCACACAAGGTTGGCGCCGGTGGCGACACCTACAACGTGCTGACATGAGGAAAGTTGCCAACCGATTTCTCATACACAAACAGCAGTTGACTGGCGTTGCCTGCTGAAACGTTGTTGTGATGCCTCGTGTAAGGAGGAGAAATGCGTACCATCACGTTTCCGACTTTGATAAAGGTCGGATTGTGGCCTATCGCGATTGCGGTTTATCATATCGCGACCCTGCTGCTCGCGTTGGTCGAGACCCAATGACTGTTAGCAGAACATGGAATCGGTGGGTTCAGGAGGGCAATACGGAATGCCGTGCTGGATCCCAACGGCCTCGTATCATTAGCAGTCGAGATGACAGGCATCTTATCCGCATGGCTGTAACGGATCCTGCAACCACGTCTCGATCCCTGAGTCAACAGATGGGGACGTTTGCAAGACAACAACCATCTGCACGAACAGTTCGACGACGTTTGCAGCAGCATGGACTATCAGCTCGGAGACCATGGCTGAGGTTACCCTTGATGCTGCATCACAGACAGGAGCGCCTGCGATGGTGTACTCAACGACGAACCTGGGTGCACGAATGGCAAAACGTCATTTTTTGTCATGAATTCAGGTTCCGTTCACAGCATCATGATGGTCACATCCGTGTTTGGTGACATGGCGGTGAACGCACATTGGAAGCGTGTATTCGTCATCGCCATACTGGCGTATCACCCGGCGTGATGGTATGGGGTGCCATTGGTTACACGTCTCGGTCACCTCTTGTTCGCATTGACGGCACTTTGAACAGTGGACGTTACATTTCAGATGTGTTACGACCCGTGACTCTACCCTTCATTCGATCCCTGCGAAACCCTACATTTCAGCAGGATAATGCATGACCGCATGTTGCAGGTCCTGTATGAGCCTTTCTGGATACAGAAAATGTTCGACTGCTGCCCTGGCCAGCACGTTCTTCAGATCTCCCACCAATTGAAATCTTCTGGCCAATGGTGGCCGAGCAGCTGGCTCGTCACAATACGCCAGTCACTACTCTTGATGAACTGTGGTATCGTGTTGAAGCTGCATGGGCAGCTGTACCTGTACACGCCGTCCAAGCTCTATTTGACTCTGCCCAGGCGTATCAAGACCGTTATTACGGCGAGAGGTGGTTGTTCTGGGTACTGATTTCTCAGGATCTCTACACCCAAATTGCGTGAAAATGTAATCACATGTCAGTTCTAGTATATTATATTTGTCCAATGAATACCCGTTTATTTTTTCTTGATGTAGCAATTGTAATGGCCAGTAGTGTATATAGTTCTGTAAGAGTTGTCGGCTGGCGAGGTACACGAGTCACTTCTCGTCGTATCATATCCCACACACGCTCGGCTGCAGACAAGTCTGGAGATCGTGCTGGCCAGGGAAGTTGCTGCACGTCCTGCAGAGCACATTGAGTTTCACAGGCAGTGTGTGGGCAAGCAACAACACATCACCTTCCTGTTGCAAGAACGGCAAAAGAACGGGTCTAACAACATTCTGCAAGTACCGAGCGCTGGTTAGCGACCCCTCCAGAAACACCAAAGGTGAGTGAGAGTTTCAGGTTATCGCAGCCCAGACCATAAGGCCTGGGATGGGGCCAGTCTGTCTTGGCCGATTACACTCTAGGAGACAGCGCACACCAGCTCTATGTCGTACGTGTAAATGACGATCACTGGCATGCAGGCAGAATCTGCTTTCATCGCTGAAGACCATAGCGCACCATTCCATCTTCCAAGTGATCCTCTGAGGGCACCAATCGAGCCATGCAAGTTGATGCTGTGGCGTGAGTGGAAGACGCGGTAGAGGCTGCATGGTCAGAGCATCATTTCTAATACTGGTTCGCAACAGAACTTTGTGACACATATGAGCTCACAAGTCCTCGTACCTGTGCTGTGGTAGCTGTATGATCTGCCACGGCTGCCCTTACAATACGAAGATCTGTACTGCTTACACGACCAGAACGTCGTCTACAGGTACGAGAATGAAATGAGAATTAAATGGACACCCTAGCTGCAAACAGGCATTGATGTACTTCATTGGGGATCACTTATCATTTCATTTCTAACAAAGCTGCATGGTCATCTACGGTAACTGTTCTTTCAGGAACTGATACTACCGTCACATATAGTTAAAATATGGCTTCCCGGCCATTGACCTTGTGCGAACGCACACGCTATGCCAGAACTCGTACGGGACTTGGTAAATTAATCTGCCATGAGTAATGAGTCTGATGGGCAAACATCTATTAGGCACACTACGAATGTAGTGGTGTGGACATGGGAATGTGGGTCTCACGGGGAGCGTGCAAGCGATAAGTCCCTGTAGGTGTGCTATCCTCGGCTACGTGGGGTTTCCTACCGTGGGGTTTCCTACAAGGGTGCAGCGGGTAGCGAAGCTGTCCGGAGCAACCGGTTCCCTAACGAGGTGTTTGCGAACTGAGCTTCCCCCACTGCTTGCCGGCCGGAGTGGCCGAGCGGTTCTGGTGCTACAGTCTGGAACCGCGCGACCGCTACGGTCGCAGGTTCGCATCGTGCCTCCGGCATGGATGTGTGTGATGTCCTTAGGTTAGTTAGGTTTAAGTAGTTCTAAGTTCTAGAGGACTGATGACCTCAGAAGTTAAGTCCCATACTGCTCAGAGCCATTTTTCCCCCACTGCTTGTCTACTCCAGTCGTTCACTCTCAGTCCAGGTGTTGTCACCGTTTCTCAGACAGTGTTGTTTTTCGTTCCGTGCGTTTTCCTATACGACTTCTGTTCTATGCAGTGTACACGATGGAAGTGATAACAACAACGAAAGGGAGGACGTGTCTTATGAAGGATGGTCATCGCTACCGTATTTATAGGAAAAATGCAGAATATACGAACTGGATGTGTGTCAATTATGAAAGGAGTAGGTGCAAAGGCCGTTTGAAAATTGCAAATGGTGAATTCGTTGCTCAACAGCAACATTCTTGTCCACCTGACAAAACAGACGTGGAGATAAAGAAAAGACTACATAATTGCAGAAAAAGAGTTCATGAAGTAAAGACAGTGCCTATAGCCCAAATTTTTAAGCAGGAAATCGTTTTTGAAAGTATTTGTATGGAGTGTAGCCATGTATGGAAGTGAAACATGGACAATAAATAGTTTGGACAGGAAGAGAATAGAAGCTTTCGAAATGTGGTGCTACAGAAGAATGTTGAAGATTATGTGGGTAGATCACGTAACTAATGAGGAGGTATTGAATAGGATTGGGGAGAAGAGAAGTTTGTGGCACAACTTGACTAGAAGAAGGGATCGGTTGGTAGGACATGTCCTGAGGCATCAAGGGATCACCAATTTAGTATTGGATGGCAGCGTGGAGGGTAAAAATCGTAGAGGGAGACCAAGAGATGAATACACTAAGCAGATTCAGAAGGATGTAGGTTGCAGTAGGTACTGGGAGATGAAGAAGCTTGCACAGTATAGATCAGCATGGAGAGCTGCATCAAACCAGTCTCGGGACTGAAGACCACAACAACAACAAGATAAAGGATTAGAATTCGTGTCATATATTCCGAATTATGACAGCTCCAAGACTCCAAGAGGAGCTATTGAGACAACCCAGAACCCTGGCTCCAGTTCGGAAATTCACCTTAGCGAAGACCTTTTGAAATTAACGGAAGGTAATAGTTTTTTGAAGATTGATGATGGCTCTGTTCCAGGCAAGAGACATCTAGTATTTGCTTGTGAAGAAGCAGATAAAATCATTTGTGACAATGGGACTGTGCTTATGGATGGGACAATTGACAGCTGTTCGAAACAGTTCAAACAATTGTACACAATCCATGTCGACATCGGAACTACAGAAGAGGCAACTTAAATATTTCCTGTTTTATTTGCTTTGCTGTCAGACAAAAGTCAAAATTCATACGAAAGACTTTTTTCTGGATTGCAATCTAAGATGGAAATGGCTACAATTGAAGCAATGAATTCAGTGTTCCCTGAAACACAACTTTCCGGTTGTAATTTTCACTTTAACCAGTGTAAGACTATAGGGATAGGGAGGAAGTGCGATTGTTTTGTCACATGTGTGCAGCAGTGAAACGTCTTCCACTTAACACTGTCGATGAAGTGTGGATTTTAATAATGGAACAAATGCCCAGTGGAGAGAAGATCACAGCATTTGCAGACTATATGGTTGATCAGTGGATGGAAAATCCTAATATACCTATTGAAATGTAGAATGTTTTTAACCAACGACACAGAACGACGAATGCTGTCGAAGGTTGGCAAAGAAAACTGAACTCCTCAATAAATCAGAAACATCCAAATGTGTACTTTCTGATTCAAAAGCTGAAGCAGGAGGCAGTAAATGCTTTTATTGACATTAAAAAAGATTCCATTGGCCTACCTCTTCAAAAAAGAAAGAAGAGGTACATAGATCTCGACAAAAGATTAAAAGACATTATGAAAACATTTGAAGACTCTGGAGATTTAAAAAGGTGTTTAAAATCTCGAGCCTTTTTACAAAAAATTGAATAAGAAATTACGATTGATAAGAAAAAAAAGGTTATCAATTTGCTACTGTAATGTTGTACAACAACAACAATAACAACAACAATAACAACAAAAACAACAACAAAAACAATAAAAAATAAAAAATACAATGAAAAAATGAAAAAAATTAAATATGCCTATGTACTATGTGCATAGCCAGTCCTAAGCCTGGATAAAATGTGAAGGGATGTTCTTATTTTCATGTCAGTCGGAAAGTTCACGGTTACGATATTTATTTTTAGACGGAAACACGAGCGTCACCACGTAGGGGGTCTAGAGATTGGAGAAGTTGGATGAAAAAAAATTTACCATGATGTTCTGTATGAAAAATTCTGGGATTTGCTGTGGGCCTTAAAAATATTGTTGTTTCAAAACGGTATGTGTAAATAAAAAATGGTTCAAATGGCTCTGAGCACTATGGGACTCAACTGCTGAGGTCATTAGTCCCCTAGAACTTAGAACTAGTTAAACCTAACTAACCGAAGGACATCACAAACATCCATGCCCGAGGCAGGATTCGAACCTGCGACCGTAGCGGTCTTGCGGTTCCAGACTGCAGCGCCTTTAACCGCACGGTCACTTCGGCCGGCTATGTGTAAATACAGCACACATTTTACCAGAATCAATAATTTCGCAAAATTAACTTGCCGATTCTGGAGTTCCGTCATATATGTCACATGAAACTAATTATTGGTATTTGGCGGATCTCATTCACAAAAGTACGCTTTTAACGGTATTTCTAAAGTTCTAATATAAAATCTGCTATTTACTGAATTTTTAACTCAACAAAACTGAAATTTTACTTGGTAAATTTCTTACATAACATGATCACTCGTCCTGTGAAACTTCCAGAATTTTTGGTGAGGAAGGCGGAATGAGAACTCAGACAGCTGGTTGCCCACTTTCCTGTCAGAGTCTTTTAAACACGATCATATTTGCCTTTATTGTGCTCCAACAGGAGAATTTTCAAATGATTATTATGCAGCTCATTTTATAAAGATGAAATTCCAACTAGATGAGCTTTGGTGGAGTCATCTATATTAAGCAGCGAATTTTATCATCTGTAGGCATCAAGAACAACACTCTAGTTATCGAGGCTTTATACGCCGCATCTAACCATAGGAAAATATTCTGTAATTTCTTTCAGATGAACACGCCCATTGTCGCGTAAATCTTTATCTAATTACTAATGGTAAACCCGGCGTTGCGTTTATTCATCCCAGTTCTATGTCAGTTCACCCCCTCTTCCCACCGTCCAGAGTGGCCGTGCGGTTCTAGGTGCTGCAGTCTGGAGCCGAACGACCGCTACGGTCGCAGGTTCGAATCCTGCCTCGGGCTTGGATGTGTGTGTGATGTCCTTAGGTTAGTTAGGTTTAAGTAGTTCTAAGTTCTAGGGGACTGATGACCTCAGATGTTAAGTCCCATAGTGCTCAGAGCCATTTGAACCCCCTCTACCCTCATCTCTACTGTCCATTTAGTCCTATCTCGTCTCTCCATCCACCTCCTCCTTCCGCCCATTCGTCTCTCTTTCCATCTCCTCCATCTGTCCCACTCTCTCACAACACTTCCTCCTCCTCTCCATCCTCTTCTCCCTCTCCATTCATCTTCACGTCTCTGTCCACCTCCACCTCCGCTTTTTCTAATAGTACATCAAATTCACAATAACACAACTAATTTATGTATGTATTATAGTGTTCCATTAGTCATTCACCACCTTCCCCCTTTCTTTGTTTACCTGCTGCTCCCTCTTTCTTTTAATCTGCTTCTCTCACTTCTCTGGATCACCTCCTCCCCCTCCCCGCCCCCATCACATTTTCCTCTCTCCGTATATTTCCTCCTCCGCCTCCGTTATGCCATCTCATCTTTCCCCGTCTATGAAAAAAATACGTATATCTGCTAACTTTCATGCTCATTGACGAAACAATGTTGAATTTATTTAAAGGTAGGACAACCCTCCGCCATCCAGCATACATTGGCTTGTATAAATGCCTTCACCACGAAAACATACATACATGAGCCAACTCCCAAGCTGATCAGTCAAACGGTGTGTAATTCTGTTTTAGGGTACCCTCCGCCATACACCGTATGAAATTTCACGTAGATGGTGAGGTTCCCCTTGTTTTGAAGATCAAATGTACAAATTTTCATCAAGATCGGAGCAGCACTGTGGCTTTTGTTGAAATCCGTAAGTGAAGTACCCTCCACCATGCACTGAACGAAGTTTTATGTAGACAGTGACCTTCCTCTTGGTTTGGGAAATAGGGATTCATTTTTATACACCCTGCTCGCTCTACGCCAACTTAGTTGCGAAACATAATAATAGATTCGAACAACAGAAATCGTGTAATGATTTCTGTCGTATAAGGGGCAACATAGCTATTAAATAATAGCAACGAGATTACGAGAGCAGTCACTTTCAGTGCTACGTAAAATACCGTTATTAGATTAGATTAGATTAGATTAATACTAGTTCCATGGATCATGAATACGATATTTCGTAATGATGTGGAACGAGTCGAATTTTCCAATGCATGACATAATTAGGTTAATTTAACAACATACTTAAGTTAATATAACAACTTTATTTTTTGTGTTTTTTTTGTTTTTCTTTATTTTTTATTTTTATTTTTTTATTTTATTTTTTTATTTTTTTAATATTTTTTTTTTCTTAATTTATATCAAAAATTCCTCTATGGAGTAGAAGGAGTTGTCATTCAGAAATTCTTTTAATTTCTTCTTAAATACTTGTTGGTTATCTGTCAGACTTTTGATACTATTTGGTAAGTGACCAAAGACTTTAGTGCCAGTATAATTCACCCCTTTCTGTGCCAAAGTTAGATTTAATCTTGAATAGTGAAGATCGTCCTTTCTCCTAGTATTGTAGTTATGCACACTGCTATTACTTTTGAATTGGGTTTGGTTGTTAATAACAAATTTCATAAGAGAGTATATATACTGAGAAGCTACTGTGAATATCCCTAGATCCTTAAATAAATGTCTGCAGGAAGATCTTGGGTGGACTCTAGCTATTAATCTGATTACACGCTTTTGTGCAATAAATACTTTATTCCTCAGTGATGAATTACCCCAAAATATTATGCCATATGAAAGCAATGAGTGAAAATAGGCGTAGTAAGCTAATTTACTAAGATGTTTATCACCAAAATTTGCAATGACCCTTATTGCATAAGTAGCTGAACTCAAACGTTTCAGCAGATCATCAATGTGTTTCTTCCAATTTAATCTCTCATCAATGGACATACCTAAAAATTTGGAATATTCTACCTTAGCTATATGCTTCTGATTAAGGTCTATATTTATTAATGGCGTCATACCATTCACTGTACGGAACTGTATGTACTGTGTCTTATCAAAATTCAGAGAGAGTCCGTTTACAAGGAACCACTTAGTAATTTTCTGAAAGACAGTATTGGTAATTTCATCAGTTAATTCTTGTTTCTCAGGTGTGATTACTATACTTGTATCATCAGCGAAGAGAACTAACTTTGCCTCTTCATGAATATAGAATGGCAAGTCATTAATATATAATAAGAACAACAAAGGACCCAAGACTGACCCTTGTGGAACCCCATTCTTGATAGTCCCCCAGTTTGAGGAATGTGCTGATCTTTGCATGTTACGAGAACTACTTATTTCAACTTTCTGCACTCTTCCAGTTAGGTACGAATTAAACCATTTGTGCACTGTCCCACTCATGCCACAATACTTGAGCTTGTGTAGCAGAATTTCATGATTTACACAATCAAAAGCCTTTGAGAGATCACAAAAAATCCCAATGGGTGGTGTTCGGTTATTCAGATCATTCAAAATTTGACTGGTGAAAGCATATATGGCATTTTCTGTTGAAAAACCTTTCTGGAAACCAAACTGACATTTTGTTAGTACTTCATTTTTACAGATATGTGAAGCTACTCTTGAATACATTACTTTCTCAAAAATTTTGGATAAAGCTGTTAGAAGGGAGATTGGACGGTAATTGTTGACATCAGATCTATCCCCCTTTTTATGCAAAGGTATAACAATAGCATATTTCAGTCTATCAGGGAAAATGCCCTGTTCCAGAGAGCTATTACACAGGTGGCTGAGAATCTTACTTATCTGTTGAGAACAAGCTTTTAGTATTTTGCTGGAAATGCCATCAATTCCATGTGAGTTTTTGCTTTTAAGCAAGTTTATTATTTTCCTAATTTCAGAGGGAGAAGTGGGTGAGATTTCAATTGTATCAAATTGCATAGGTATGGCCTCTTCCATTAACAGCCTAGCATCTTCTAATGAACACCTGGATCCTACTATATCCACAACATTTAGAAAATGATTATTAAAAATATTTTCAACTTCTGACTTTTTGTTCGTAAAGTTTTCATTCAATTTGATGGTAATACTGTCTTCCTCTGCTCTTGGTTGACCTGTTTCTCTTTTAATAATATTCCAAATTGTTTTAATTTTATTATCAGAGTTGCTGATTTCAGACATGATACACATATTCCTGGATTTTTAATAACTTTTCTTAATATAAAACAGTAGTTTTTATAATTTTTGATAGTTTCTGGGTCACTACTCTTTCTTGCTGTCAGATACATTTCCCTTTTCCGGTTACAAGATATTTTTATACCCTTAGTAAGCCATGGTTTGTTACAAGGTTTCTTACGAGTATATTTAACTATTTTCTTGGGGAAGCAGTTTTCAAATGCATTTACAAAAATGTCATGAAATAAATTATATTTTAAATTGGCATCAGGTTCACGTTACACCTCATCCCAGTCTAACTGCTGTAGGCTTTCCCTGAAATTTGCAATTGTTAAATTGTTGACTGAACGTACTACTTTGGAGGACTGTTTAGTATTGCTGAATGGAGCTATGTCATATATTGTAACTAGCTGTGCACCATGATCGGAAAGACCATTCTCAACAGGCTGAGCATTTATCTGGTTAAACTTATCTTGGTCTATAAAGAAGTTATCTATCAGTGAGCTGCTATCCTTTACCACCCGAGTAGGAAAATCAATAACGGGTGTCAAATTGAAAGAACCGAGTAATACTTCAAGGTCATTTTTCCTATTACCCTCTTTCAGAGAATCTACATTGAAGTCCCCACAAATAATAATTTGCTTCCCCCTGTCTGACAGATAGCACAACAAAGAGTCCAAATTTTTCAGAAATAGATGAAAATTTCCTGATGGGGACCTATATACAGTTACAATTATAAATGTGCCTTATTTAATTTAAGCTCACAGGCACATGCTTCTATATGTTTCTCTACACAAAACTTTTTTGTTTCTATACTTTTTGCACAATGATAACTTTTGACATATATGGCAACTCCTCCTTTCTCCATATTTTCTCTCATTACATGTGCAGAGAGCTTATAACCACTTACATTTACCTTATCCATATCAGTAACAATGTGATGCTCAGACAGGCATAGTATATCTATTTCATTCTCAGCTTCTAAATCTTCCAAACAAACCAGAAGCTCATCTACTTTATTCTTTAAACTCCCAATATTTTGATGAAATATACTTACATTATTTTTAATTATACTTTTATGAGAACCTTTCCTTATTCTAACATTTGCAGTACTCTCCTGTCTGAGTTTCTCATTGTACTTAGGCCTAGTTCCTATACCAGTGGTCACATGGTGTTCAGAGAGGCAGATCATGTCAATTGGGTTGGGTGACTTTAGTTCATCAATGCAATTACGTAGGACTGAGATACAACTTGGTGGAGATAAAATTTCTGGTGATTGGTGAAAATTTATAATTGATAGCTGTGATTGGTGATCCAATGTGATAGAATTGTGCTGTTGAATTTCTTTCCTAAACTGAAGATTTGTTTCAATCCTGACCTCTCGTAGAACTTGACATCTTTCTGTCTTACCTATCCTAAAAAAGGTGCTGCTCCAACACCTGTAACCACTGGTATTTTACCATTCATGGCAGTGCCTCCCCCCCTTAAATTTCCTGCAATTACCCCAGCCAGTTTCCCCTTCCCTTTCCTGTTGAGATGTAGGCCGTGCCTGGTATAGTCCCACCTACTGAGATAATCAACAGGAACCACACCAATATGAGCCCCCGCACCCGACACAAGCAGCCGTTCCAACTCCAAATTAACTCTCCCAACAGAAGAGTTCAAATGAGGCCGGTCATGGCGTCTCAGGACAGATACAAATTCAACATTGGTGTGTCTCGATGCCGACGCAATCTTTACCAGGTCACACTCTATACTGTACCCAGGATCTCTGTCGATGCTGTTCCCTGGCCCTCCCACAATAACCACGGTGTCTTCCCTGGTAAATCCTTTACAGAGTGAACCTAAATCCTCTGTCACCTGATCCAGACTAGCACTTGGTTTGAAAAAATTTGTGACCTGGTATTCTGGTCCTAATTCCTCCTGCAGAAGTTGGCCTACACCTCTGGCATGAGAACTGCCTAACAACAAAACTTTCTTCCTTTTCGATGACTTTCCTACATTCTTTTTCAATTTCCTATTGAAAGTTTGTTGTGTCCTGTCTACACCTACCTCTGCTTGAGGCTCATCAGTTTCTAACTGAAGCAACAGGTCAAACTTATTTTTGACATTCACCACAAAACTGTCAGACTTAGTTCTAGGCCTGTTCCTTCTGCTACCTGTTGCCACTTCCCACCTCTCTTTGCCCTTCTCCCTCCTTAACCTGTCCAGATCTTCCCTAGCCTGATCTAGCTCAGCCTGAAGGGCAGCAATTTTCCCCTCCTGTTCCACTATCTTCCTATCTCTGCTGCAAATCCTACATAACCACTGATGAGCCTGATCCACTTTCCCAACACCCACGCCACTGCAGTCCCCCCAGTGAAAAAAACTACTGCATCCATCACACCAAACCCCGGAACTAACAATTCTACGGCAAGTCAGGCACTTCTCACTCATGGCAAAAAATAATACTTTAGCTAGAATAAATCAATTAAATTACCGAAAATCAAAAAAAGACGTTACAAGAATTAAGCCTATTGACAAATGTATATAAGCAAGTTTCTGATTTAAAATTCCGCTGGTTTTCTGAGATATGTATTAAAACAACGAAGGTATACGCTATTTATTATATATTTCACTCGATGGAATGAAAAAAGGGCAATTAAATGAGATACTTTAACTTTGATTCTCCAAAAACGTTACGAGAATAGGCCTATAAACAAATGTATATAGGCAAGTTTCTGATATACCTTGTAAATTATCACGACACAAAATGAAGATAATAAGCAATGTGGGACTTCCTTCCGTTTGCGTTTGAAACTCTCGGAGAACTCCTGTGTGGTGAGAAGGGTGGGAGGGGGCAGCACGGGGAGCCTCGATTTGTTTTGCCGGCCCGGGCCTCTGACAGGTTTAGTGCACCACTGTTGGTAGGAAACCCCACGGTAGGAAACCCCATGACACCCTATCCTCTGTGCCCTCGGTGGCTCAGATAAGCCGGCACGGTAGCTCAGCGTGTTCGATCAGAGTGTTAGCTGCCCTCTGTAATAAAAAAAACTGAGTTAATCGATCAACAACGAACTTAAAAGGACGACTTACGACGTCCGCCCCTAGCAAATGCAACGAACGAAAAGCAAACAAAATGAGATTTTAAAAAAAATGATGGATAGAGCGTCTGCCATGTAAGCAGGAGACCCTGGGTTCGAGTCCCGGTCGGGGCACACATTTTCAACATGTCACCAATGAAGTACATCAATGTTTGCAGCTAGGGTGTCCATTTAATTATCATTTCATTTCTAGCAAAGCTGCATGGTCATCTACGGTAAATGTTCGTCCGGGAACAGATACTACCGTCACATATAGGTACGAGAATGTTCATGTGATCACTGAAGCGAGCATCATTGCGCAACTGACGCAGCACTTCAAACTTGCTTGGCAACTCTCCAAAAGGATCATCCCGCCACCCTGACTCCTACCAAATTCGCTTAGTTGGCTGTAGGACGCACGAGCGAGCCTCCGCGACATGGTTGCATGCTGGCTTCAAATATTTGCACGACACTGAGATTTCTGGCTATGAGCATTCCCTATTAAAGGATAGACATAGATGGCGCTCTGGTACCTTGTAACTATGCTATGTATTGGCGGACGACGTTGAAACCATTATCAGTACACCTA
Source organism: Schistocerca serialis cubense (assembly GCF_023864345.2). Classification (NCBI taxonomy): domain Eukaryota; kingdom Metazoa; phylum Arthropoda; class Insecta; order Orthoptera; family Acrididae; genus Schistocerca; species Schistocerca serialis. The sequence goes on along the minus strand of NC_064641.1, from coordinate 221,424,445 downwards.
CTACACCCCAGGTGGTATATGCCGTCATCGGGCCAAAATCGACGTAGACTTCACAGGTGTAAACATTTTTCCGGCTGTGTATTTTTTATGTGAGAATCCGTGCCTCCTTAAAGTTTATGTATTGTTCAGCGACGTACCAATGAATGTGAGTAATGATTTACATGTCTTGGTGTTCTATATGTGTAATGAATGTTTTGTGTGTTGCTTCAAACCCTGATCGTTTTACTGAACAACAAAATAAAATTTAATGAAAGACATAATTGAAACAAAATTATAGTGAAACTTAGGGACAACATTTTTGTATTTGGTGTCTGTCTACCATGAGAACCAGTCAAAAAACTTGCAAGAGCCCTTCATAGTTTCCTTCGCTTAACATTTATGCTAGTTTTGCAGGATTCTACACTGACACTTGATAGTTTTAGGTTGTTTCTACACTTATTGGTGTTACAACGCAATACGTCAGTTGTAAGTACCAATCTGTATTTCTAGAAATAGCAATACAATAAAACAGAAAGAGGGCTGGAAGGATGATGGAGATGAGGAAATGCAATAGACTGTTTAGTAGACGGGAAGGAATTGAATACAGTGACTTGTGTCAAAGACCAGGAAGTATATTATCAATCAGTCGCACCGAGAAACACTGAGACATCACACAGTTGCTTGATTGCACTTTCCTGTAAACATGCAGCCTCATCAGTTGGTCAATATTTATTTGCTCGGCCACATGACTCAGTTAACAAGAAGTACGACTCATGCAACTAAGAACGATGAAAACGGTGACAAGGCAGAAGATAAGCACCGTAGCTTGTTCGTTCACCGGAATCTGTCCCAGAGTAGGTGCACAGTTATTGATGGAGAATCGGTCGTGATTACTCATTTAATAATAAGTGACTAACTGTTTATTGAGACTGGATTTTCCAGGTCGTAAGGTGGACGTTGAGCTGAAGTAAACTGAAACATACAGATTAGATTTTGTTGCGGATTTGCATTCCTCTTTGGCTGACGTTTCACGCTTTCTGTATACAAGTGGATATTCTGAATTCTGCCGATGAAAAACATTAGCTTCTCAAATATAGACAGCAAAAGGAGGAAAGCAGTTTCAGCTCGTAAAAAAAATTTCGAAATCTAAGTTTATGGTTTAGCGATTTGTGACGCTGAGGTCATCGCAGACGGAGTACAATCTCAGATACCAAAAGGAGGCAAGAAGGAATATACTTTAGTCTTTTCAAAGGAAACATTCGCCTGAAATGACGAAGTTCATTGAGGAAAACCAAAATCAGGATAACCAGACGGAGGTACGAACGCTATTCCGGCGGAAAAAGAACCTATTGTCTTCACGACTGCGCCATCCCGCTCGATGTCTTGCGAGATTGAACTCTAAAGAGTCCGAATCCCGACCTGTGCACTGAATCTTAGAGAATACAGATATGAAAAATTGTTGATGTCGATACTGTCAAATGGTTCAAATGGCTCTGAGCACTATGGGACTCAATTTCTCAGGTCATTAGCCCCCTAGAACTTAGAACTAGTTAAACCTAACTAACCTAAGGACATCACACACATCAATGCCCGAGGCAGGATTCGAACCTGCGACCGTAGCGGTCTCGCGGTTCCAGACTACAGCGCCTAGAACCGCACTGCCACTTCGGCCGGCGATACTGTCAAGTACGGAAAAGTAACGCTCAGATAAATTCATAAGAAAAGCATTAATCATTCAGAATACAAACTAAAGGAATATTGCACATAACATGCTTTTACAAACTGGAGACGGCTGATACAATACACAATCGCACGGTAGTGGACATCACCTCTGAATGACGGAAAGAGCGCGATTGACCTATTTTCATTCTAACAATTTTAGAACAAAATTGCACGACATTTTGCGGTTCACGAGACTTTTCACGTCGTCAAGATGTGTGATTTTACTCGTTCAAAATAAATATTTAACATGCTCAAATAAGGAAAATTGAAATAGCGTCAAGTATTTTTTCAATCCATCTGACCGTTTCGTTTCTCGAAATAATCTTGTCACAGAACTTCGACTTCAGTACCATTTTTGCAACAGAAATGTGACACTCATTGTCTCGATGGCGTCACATCCATGTGATTTGTTTAAAATAAATCATAAAAATATCATATGGTAGAAAACTAAAAAAAGTTACAACCACCATCACCTCCTCCATCCCTCCATCCTTTACTTTCGATTAAAACAGAGTCACTGGAATTTACATAATTTATGTTGCAATTATTGCTTTGCTTAGTTCAAAAGGCAGTGGTAATTTTATTTCGAGATGTGCATTAATCTGTTGGCCACCCAGATCCTGTACTTGAACCTATGTATGTCTTGTTGGTCAATATTCAAATTCTTTTTCATTTTATCTAAACGCCAACTAGTTACATTATAATAAGAATCGATTGGTGGTATGTTACTGATGGAATACGAGCTAACCTGTGAAACAGAAAAATTGTATCCTGGTTCAGAGCATCCTTTCCACAAAAGGTATTGATGCTATACTTAACGGTTATTCTATGGGTAATATGTGCAACATTCTGTTCGGGTGTGGAATGTGCCCATATGTTACAAGGTCACAATACAGCCACAGTTTTAAAATGTGTCTTTGGCTACGTACTGGCCATTTACATAGATGGCCTTCACTGTTTCCCGTAAAATGAGTAATTCGAAGGCTGCAGAAGGAAAAAAAAATGGTTCAAATGGCTCTGAGCATTATGGGACTTAACTTCTGAGGTCATCAGTCCCCTAGAACTTAGAACTACTTAAACCTAACTAACTTAAGAACATCACACATGTCCATGCCCGAAGCAGGATTCGAACCTACGACCATAGCGGTCGCGCGGCTCCAGACTGTTGCGCCTAGAACCGCTCGGTCACTACAGCCGGCTGCAGAAGAAACACACACATTTATGCACACTGATGTATGATAAAAAAATTCTTCACTGGAAAGTGAATTGTCAGACAGATATACCGGGTGATCAAAAATCAGCATAAATTTGAAAACTGAATAAATCACGGAATAATGTATATAGAGAGGTACAAATTGACACATATGCTTCATATGACATGGGGTTTTATTAGAACAAAAAAAAATGCAAAAGTTTAAAAAATGTCCGACAGATGGCGCTTCATCTGATCAGAATAGCAAGAATTAGCATAACAAAGTAAGAGAAAGCAAAGATGATGTTCTTTCCATGAAATGCTCAATATGTCCACCATCATTCCTCAACAATAGCTGTAGTCGAGGAGTAATGTTGTGAACAGCACTGTAAAGCATGTCCGGAGTTATAGTGAGGCATTGGCGTCGGATGTTGTCTTTCAGCATCCCTAGAGATGTCGATCGATCAAGATACACTTGCGACTTCAGGTAACCCCCAAGCCAATAATCGCACGAACTGAGGTCTGGGGACCTGGGAGGCCAAGCATGACCAAAGAGGCGGCTGAGCACACGATCATCACCAAACGACGTGCGCAATAGTTCTTTCACGCGTCTAGCAATATGGGGTGGAGCGTCATCCTGCATAAACATCGTACGTTTCAGCAGGTGTTTATCAGCCAGGCTGGGGATGATGCGATTCTGTAACATATCGGCGTACCTCTCACCCGTCACGGTAGCAGTTAAAAAACCAGAATCACGCATTTCCTCGAAGGAAAAAGGCCCGATAACGTTAGATGTGGTAAACCCAACCCATACCGTGACTTTCTCGTCGTGCAATGGAGTCTCCACGACAGTTCTAGGATTTTCGGTAACCAAAATTCTGCAGTTGTGGGCGTTGACAGACCCTCGGAGCATGAAATGAGCTTCGTCGGTCCACAACACGTTACTCAACCAGACGTACAAAGAAGGTAACTGCGAAGAAATCGAGGGTAACAGAAGAAATACTTCAGTTTATCTGTGTCTGCTGGTGCATCTGATTCTCTCTCACATTACAACTCCTTTTATACACGATTGTCAGGCGCAGTCATTTACGTTTTGCTGTCCAGCGCCATCTGTCGGACATTTTGTGAACATTTTTTTTTTTTTTTTTTTTTTTTTTTGGTTCTAATAAAACCCCATGTCATTTCAAGGATGTGTATCAATTTTTATCTCTCTATCTACATTATTCCGTGGTTTATTAAGTTTTCAAATTTATACTGACTTTTTGATCACCTGGTAGTATAATTTATTCTTTAAAATGTTTTCATTAAATGTTGAAGCTTCAGATAATAGGTAAATGCCCAAAGATTTTTATGGCTACACACTTCACATTTTTTTGTGAGAAACTAACATTAAAAAGAAAAGTTTTACTGCTCGCAACTGTAGCAGCCAGAAGCCAAAAGCATACAAACTAAGTGGTCAGAAGCCACGGAGAGGGTTGTTCCATTTGAAGAAGTGCCGTGTGCAGTGTCCGGATTTGTGCCTCCATGTGGCATACGGCGCGAATGTAAACACAGTGTGGTGTCGTCCGAAGAACGAGGTCCCATGTCAAAGTTGGTACCTAGTGGCGGAATCAGAAGAAGGACAGTCGCTGCCTGATGCATGAGAGGCGTCGGCGTGGGAACTAGAGATGGGTAGTTCGCGAACGAACGGGTGCAAAGGAACGGTTCACCAAGATGAACGAAAGGACCGAGGAACGAATTCCAAGGAATGATCGGTTCATAGTTCACTTCGGTCGCGGCGGTCTACTTATAGTTCCCGGGAACGAGGAACGATCGGTTCATAGTTCACTTCGGTCGCGGCGGTCTACTTATAGTTCCTGGGAACGAGGAACGATCGGTTCATAGTTCACTTCGGTCGCGGCGGCCTACTTATAGTTCCCGGGAACGAGGAACGATCGGTTCATAGTTCACTAGTTACTTCTGTCGCGGCGCTCACTTCGGTAGTTCACGTTCCAGCCTCGGTCGTGTGCTCGTCTCAGTCTCGGTCTCCCTCGGCCGCACTCGTCGTCCTTCGCATGACCACCTGTCTCAGTTCCACTGCCGACTGCTCCTAGTTAGTTCAGTATCCAGTTGTTCGTTTCGTTCACTGCGCTCGCCTATTATACATGTGTTCCAAACTGTTCTTGCACTTGGTTCTGGCTATTCAGCGTCCACGATCGGTAATCAAAAAAAGTATTTTATAGTTACGTAAATTACATAAAAATTACGTTGTATGTAGTAGGTACGTCTTTTCAGGTAACTAAAGGGCATATCAGCTCACTTCATTATATCGATGAACAGCAGAAGACATACTTATAACAAGGCAAGTTTTTTTTGCTATTCATATATTTTTTAGTTTCATCGACTTGATTTAGCAGGTAACTTTCAATAATTTGCTTAATTTTTAGTGTAAGAAAATTCATATAAAACGATTTTCGTGTATCTTTCATATACAAAACATTACATTTTGGAAGTCTCTAATTATTTTTAAGTTTGGTTGTTACCTGCTAGTTTAGTTTCTTTGAAAAAAAAAGTGGGTTGTGGGTTATTTTGGCTCAGTAGGAAAAGCGGTGCCTCTCCATCTGAAAAGACATAGATTGCCATAAAATCGTATTTACTTATTATCTCAAAAACATTTGTTCAGGAGCAGCTTTCAAACCAAAAACGTTACTACCGCGAACTTAATTATTATTATTATTGCTGCATTAACTTTAATAATGCAACATAAAAACCTAATTTTTACTAAGCGTGTGACGCAAGTATGAGAAAACCATATTTTATTTTATGCTTCCATAAAGTCTCTACTTCGCCTACGAACTCAGAGACAACGTGAAGTATATATATAGGGTGTAAACGATTATTGTTTACAACGTAGCGTAGCTATGTAGGGCAAGTCGAAATGAAGAATTTTATACAAGACACGTGTGGTCTATTAAGTTGGGAAACAGCCACCAACAGGTTTACAAGACTACATGAGCTATACTCCATGCGCGTCGCGTGAGATTTTCATGTTCTCTTCTCCAGCTCTCTACTCATCGTCATCGATTGTTTCGCAATTGTTGCTTGCATTAGCTTGTTATTTCTTCACTGCCTAATTATTAAATATTTGTCAGTTTGTTGCATCTGCTCGTAACGGGCAACACATCGTCCGTAATTGGCGAGCACTCTGTACTCGGGGCCGGTTTTCCGTGCGCTACCCTATATTATTTCCCTGCTATCAGCCACACAAGGCTACAGTTGGCTAAACGAGAGGTTCTGCAGAATCACAGAAATTACTTCTAAAAGTGTGTAAGAATTCTATAATGAATAAAAACTCTATATTCCAGGGGGGAGGCAAGTGCCCCCTCTTGGTGCCCTCCATCCTTCAGTCACCTACATTACTAGTTTTCAGTTTTTCATAAGAACCATATACCAAGCACAAATGAACGGTGAACGAGTAAAAATGAACTGTTCCCAAAAAAGAACGATCAGCAGTGAACTAGTTCCCAAGGATGAACGAGTTTGCCCATCTCTAGTAGGAACGCCCTCAGGAGGTTCCAAGCGCCACCCCGTCCACTCTGCATTCGTCGCGGTACCTAGTTCATCGCTTTCGACGACAGTATCGTCTTACTTCATATCCAGCAGTACGAGGTTTTTTAGAAGTCAGTATTATATCGAAGTTTATAGCCTATTGTACACTGGGATGAGACTGTTATTTTGTGTTGTGTCAATCGATAAACTATAGTGTACAGCGACATCAAGAAAAACATTTTGTCGTCCTGTGACATGGATTGTTTCTAAGTTAAGTATTCTATATTGTTTAAGTATTAAGTGATCTAATATTTCGTATGTTTTTTAATATCCACTCGACCCCCTCAAGATGTAAGTCTAGGATAGCTAGGGCCCCTACAGTGCCGACACGAATGTCCTAAGTGTTTTTCTTCCGGCACTACATGCAATCTCTGAGAAATCTCTTCCAGACAGGTATGTAGTGAACATTGTGACTTAATCGAACTTGATCGTGGGATGATAGTCACTACAAGACTCTTGGGCCGTACCATATCTGAGATTACAAAAGAATTTGGGATACTAAATTCAGTAGTGTCTAGGATGGATCTTCAATAACACAGACCAATTTTTTTCTACATGCGTAAACCATCACTTAGGACGACAGTAGGATAGCAGTACCAGTTCTAGATTTCAGGGGACGCGATTTAAATGGACACGATTTAAAGGGACACGATTTAAGGGGACACGATTTAAAGGGACGCACTTCCAATGACAAGCAGTAGTTATTTAGTGGCCATTCTAGGTAGATAACGCTCTTATCTCAAGGTCGCTGGTAAGGACTTCCAGTGTCAGGTTATACACTTGCATGACTTATTATTGTCTTCTCGCACCCCCCCCCCCCCCCCCACACACACACATCCTGTTCCCCTGGGGAATCACTGGTGATTGATCTAGCTCATCCACAGGGAAACCCCCTCCCATCCCCTTCCCCTCTACTTCTCCCATCCTCTCCATCCTGAGCCAATAAATTTTAAGCTCCTCCCTCTCCTAATCTTTTATAACTGAGGCATTTTACTGGGTAGCGTCGTTCTGGAGCTGTGCAGCCCAGGGAGAGGATCAGGCTCTGTCTATTTATTAATAACAAATTAATGTAATCACATTGCATCACATCACTCGCGGTGTATTTGTTAATAACAAATTAATGTTATTGTATGTTAAGTCACCTCATTTGAGATCTATTTGTTAATAGCAAATCAAATTAAATATTACAAATGTTCGTCATGCAAGGCATCAGGGTAAACCCAGCAGATATGCAAGAACTCATTTTTCCACATTCTTCACAGTTTTATGTATTTTTCGTCATTGTTTATAATTTTAATATTTTTTCATATTTTTCTCAAATTTAAGTATTTTTCTAAATCTTTTACAAGTTATCGTATTTTTACCACAATTTTTCGTATTTTATCCAATTATGTGAGTTTTGTTCACTGCTCTCAATGTCATCTCAACATCACATGGTGTCACATTAACATCTTGATGCTCGCAGCCAATCACACTGTACTATGTACCCAAAAGTGTCCGAAATATTTAACATGGCTAAGCTATAACTACATTACTAGGGTGTGTGTGTGTGTGTGTGTGTGTGTGTGTGTGTGTGTGTGTGTGTGTGTGTGTGTGTGTGTGTGTGTGTTTGTGTTAGAAACGAACACGTTTCTCTATTGGTAAATAATGAGATTATGACATATTCTGCAAAATTAATGATGTGGCAAATTCCATAAGCACTGCAGTTTTACCGATTTCCTAGCAAAGATGTTGTATGTATAAGAAATACCACAGCACAATGGATAAACCCTTGCTAAGCCACCAAAACATTGCTAGAATGGATGGCACCACAGGTATGTTTTAAAATGACTCTGTTGTTGGAAATAATGAGGTCAGAGTACATTGATAACATTATAGCAAAATTCTGAGGTTTACTGATTTGCAGTCGAAGATACTGCGTGTATAAGAATCAGCACAGTCTCCAGAATGAGATTTTCACTCCGCAGCGGAGTGTGCGCTGATATGAAACTTCCTGGCAGATTAAAACTGTGTGCCCGACCGAGACTCGAACTCGGGACCTTTGCCTTTCGCGGGCAAGTGCTCTACCACCTTTTTTTTTTTTTAATAAAATGGAACAAAAAAAGGGCAAGTGCCACCGCCACTTTTCATCCTATAACAAAAAAATCTGGGCCACTTCAGGCGTTGGCTCCTGACTAAACCTACCCCAGAGAGCTGCCTATATACCAGGGGAAATATGGAAAATCAAGGTTAGGGCTATCCGTAGAAACAAAACAAAATCTTCCTTTTTCTGAATTTTATTTTTATTGTTTTATTTATTTATTTATTTATTTATTTATTTATTTATTTATTTTTTGTTTAGTTTTGTTGTGTAATTGATCAGAGGCCTTCTGCGCCCCGCTGGTAATATGTTGAGTCACGTCTTCTCGAAATTGATGTGTTCCGTTCAATTGTTCAGAAATGTTCATTGGTTCAAACAGGAAACCTTCTTCTCTCTTGGCTTAACACATTCCAGCTGCGAGGCGGCTCGTGGAAAGCACTCCCAAGGAAGTTCGAGAAAAATTGTCTGTATTTTGGGTGACGGACAACGACATAATGACGGTCATTGAGGTATGTCCAAAAATCGAGTACAGAGTTTACAGTTTGTCCAAATAAGTAGTGAATGGCACGTCCGCGAATCCAATTCACAGCATTGGTCTTTGTCCGAGGAAAATAGTCACGTTCCGGAAATAATAATGAAAGGGGAGTAATACGATCCGGAAAGTCCCGCGTTAGAAAAGCCACAATACGTCGAACCAAGTGCCAAACCTCCGCCGCCGGTCCGCAAACAAACCGATGTTCATCATTGTCTGGCACTCCACACGTGGAGCATAGAGGTGATTGGGCGAGGTGGATACGATAAAGGCGAAATTGGTTGATTTGCTTACCATTGACAGTTAGGTACCAGACAGATTGAACATTCGTGTCAAGGTAACTGGCGAACAGCGCGCGCCATACATGACGCCAGTCAACCTGGGGGAACTTTTGTTCAATCGGGTTAGGTGGACGACCTAATTGGAGGACATTGTATACTGCCTTCGTCTTGAGTAAAAGCTGTCTTGGTAAGGTGAGGCGTAGATAACTGAGTTCCAGAAAGAAGTACCGTATATAATGGAACTGGGCCGGAACATCCGAGATCATCACTGGGGCTGACAGTGAGACCGGCGAGTATGCCGACAGGAGGAGACCAGTGAGGCTCGTTGGGCAACGTGTCCGTACCGTCATCTGGGAGCTGACAAATAGGGCGCGAGCTCTATCCGGCACGTGAAACAGACCTATCCCACCTCGTTCACGGGGAAGAGCAAGGGTTGCATAGTTAACTTTGAACAACAGCCCAGAGCTGACGAAAGATGCCATCGCTGCCAACATGCGACGTGCCACAGTAAGCGGGAAAGGTAGAACTTGTGCTACGTGGGGAACTCGGGATGCGATATATATATTGACATATCGTCTCGTTGGAGAATATCTAGGGATCGAAGGCGATGGTCCATAAGACCTGCTCTGATCATTAAAAGGAGGCGTCGGCAGTTGATGGTGGCTGAACGCCGGAGATCAGATGAAAAATCTATTCCCAAGCAACGATGGTATCAACGGTGGTAAGAGGTGTAACGCACTCCACGGGAAGTCCCGTGCCAATGAACATAACTTGTGACTTACGTACGTTTAAAGAGCTACCCGACGCCTCACCATAAGTCGCTACCCACGTCAAAACAGCTCGAACCCCGTCGGCATTACGTAAACAGATGACTACATCGTCAGCATAGGCCGTGCAACAGAATCGGTAGCGATCTATGGACAACCCTACCAAACGTTGTCTTAGTCCACATAGCAAGGATTCCAAGGAAAAGGCGTACAAAATTGCTGATAGAGGGCAACCTTGACGTACGGATCGACCTATTATTATCGGTGGAGTGAGTCTGCCATTGTACATAATCCTGGATGAGGCACCCCGCAGAAGGCGCATCTCTACCGTGATAACGGCGACTGGGAAACCCATATGGTGGAGAACTGCTGTAAGGAACGAATGGTCAACTATATCAAAAGCTTGACTAAAGTCCAAAGACGCAAGTGCCCCAGAGAGGCGTTGTGCCTGGGTAAGGGCGATCATATCCCTGTAGCGGCATAAAGCCGTGCGGATATTATTATCCCCTCCCAAAGATGCTTGGTCTGGCGACACAACATATCGGGCAACGTTTTTAAGTCGTGCTGCCAAAAGGCGAGTGATGATTTTCATATCACTGTTAAGGAGGGTGAGGGGCCGATAATCACTGATATTGTTGCCACCGTGCGGTTTATGTACAGGAATAATAATTCCTTCCATGAAAGCGTCCGGCACAGGTACTTCCGGAGACATCAGTTCCCGACAGATGGAGGTGAAGGTGGACTCTAACAAATCACGGAAGGTGCGATAAAATTCGAGGGGAAGACCGTCGGGTCCTGGGGAGCGATTGATGGTTCCTGCCCAGATCGCATCGCGGACTTCCTCATCAGTCACCTCTGACATCAAGTCAATCGCCGCATCTCCTGGGATACCACCGAAGTTGAGCTGTGAGACTTCCTCGATCAACTCTGGGGAATGTGGAATTGCGGCGTAGAGCTGCTGGTAGTGGGCGTGAAGCACATTCCCTATTGCAGATTGGGTTACGTAGCGACGCCCTTCTTGATCTGTTAGGACGTGAATCAATTTTCGGCGTCGATTTTGTCGTTCTTGGATGATATGGTACATCGACGGATGTTCATGAGGCATGCGATCAGCAGTACGAGATCGTACTATCGCTCCTTCCAAATGCCTTCGCATGAGATTGGAGATTTGGGCCTTAGCTTGGTTCATCCTTGTATGGCGCTCAGGGGAGGCTGGCATCGTGGAGCATTCTCGTAGGATCCTGTAGTAAAAGTCCATAGTGCTCTTCCTCCAGGCGACAGCATCTTTGCCATACCGGATTAAAGTTTTTCGAAGAGCAGGTTTTGCACACTGGATCCACCAGGATATGGTAGACGGATGCGTGGGTCGGCGTCTATTACATGTGATCCAAGTGTCTTCTATTAGAAGTCGACAGTCAGGTGAATTAAGAAGTGCCGTGTTCAGTTTCCATAAACCACGTCCGTGCCATACTGCCTGTCTTGTGAGAACAACATCACAGAAGTAAGCCTCATGATCTGAGAAAGCAACAGGCCAGATTTCAGCCTGTCGAGTGTGTTGAATTAGGGATCGCGAGATGCAGATGCGATCCAGTCGGCTAGAGGAGTGCGCAGTGTAGTACGTAAAGCCCAAAAGATCACTGTGAACATGTCTCCACGTGTCGACAATTTGCAGCCGCGTGACGACTGTTTCCAGAGCTGCGCATGGTGAGTGACTCGGCAATTGATCCTGAGGTCGCTGGGTGCAATTGAAGTCTCCACCCATGACCCAGTCATCGTGTGGTCCCTTAAAAAGGGGTGTAACTTCATTCGCGAAGAAGGCATTGCGTTCACGTTGGTAGCTGGAGCCCGACGGCGCATAAATGTTGACGATGCGTACACCAAAGAGAGTAAGGGCCATACCTCTGCCGTTGGGGAGGTATAGGACATCTTCGGCAGGAAGACCTTCGCGTAAGATGATGGCAACACCACTACCGGTGTCCGAAGCGGGAGAAAGATGCACCGTGAAGCCATGTGGTGGTGAAAAATCGGCGACATGCACTTCCTGAAAAAGCGCAATATCTATGTCCGCATCATAAATCATATCGCGGAGCAACGCTAGTTTGTGGGGCGCACGAATGGTCGCGAGGTTAATCGTTGCGACACGATAATGCTGGTGTTGGAGTCCCACAGGCACAGTTGGGGCTTCTTCTTCAGGAGCGAGAGGTCGTCGATCTTGCCGGTCCTCTGAAGAGGCTGCTATTGTGGAGAGTTTGCGGGCGCGGGCGCAACCGATGGGGTGCCCCATCATCAGCAGCGTCCACCCCAGTCCCTTCGATCTCCACGTCGTCTGCCCAGGAGACTGATACTGCGGTAGGGCATCGGCTGTGCACATCATCCACGTGGAGAGGAGACGTAGTTTTCGTGTCATCGGATAGGCTCTCTTCAACGTCGACCTGTGGGGGCGACGGCGCCGGTAAGGAGGGGTGTTCGTTGCCAGTGGTCGCCTGTGGCGGGTCTTTCGCATCAGACTTTTGGTCATCAAAGAGCGGTTTGTCGTCCGTCTTCGGGTCTGCATCCCTGGTATCCATCCGTAGAATGGATTCATCAGGGGGTGTACGGCTACGTTTCTTTCTCTTTCGTGTCGACCCTTGTTTTCGTACAGGTCGTTCAGAGTCCGATTGCGGGTGGCTTTCGTCTGACTCCGGACGAGTCTGAAGGAAAGCAGAAGTAGGTACTACTCCCGGATCAACGTCCATCTCAGTAGCATTTACAGTCACAGTGCTGCAATGATTCGGCAGGTCAGGATCTGGCGTCTGCGGCACCTCAGAAGAAATCTCAGGAGCGGTTGCATCTACCTGATCAGACGACGTCAACGGAGCAGGAAGACTCTGTGTAGAGGTGCTACCTTCCTGTGCAACCTTGGCGTATGTGACAGGGATCTGAGTCATCACCGCTGGGGACGCTTTCTCGCCGACCGGCGTCTGGATTAGGCGGCGTCGCATGCAGGCGGACCTGATGTGGCCTTCTTGTCCACAACCCGCACATGTTCGGGGTTGGCCGTCGTACATGACAATGGCTCGCACCCCGCCAATGGTCAGGTATGATGGTATATGTTTTTTCAGTTCAATTTTGACCTGACGCACACCATTAAGGACATGGTAGGTCGTGAAGGTTTGCCATTTTTCCTCTACGTAACCGATGACGTTACCGTATGGCTGTAACGCAGAGACAACTTCGTCATTCGGCACTTCAAAAGGTAGTTCAAACACCCTAATCGTGCGTTGACCGTACTCTGCGAGTTCAAGTGTTACAGCTCCGACGTGACCATCAGAGTATTTGAACTTAAGTCCATTGGCATGGCGGCGAATAACATCTTCACACACCTCGGTGTTTGTCATTTTAATATGAACGACACTACTCGTGATCGAAAAATGGATTCCGATAACGTGGTTAGGATCTAAACGAACTTCTTCACGTATGAACGTTTCAACTTCATGTGCACGAGGTCGCGCATGTTCAGCTGGGAAGGAAACTTTAAGGGTCGCACGGCGGTAAGCTCTCGACATGTTGTTCACGGTGGACGGACACAAGCCTTAAAGCTACGACGCGGAAGTAAACAACGCCCGCAGCGGAGCACTGGCCGGCGCGCGGGGCCGTCCGCACGCTGCCACGGCTGAGAGACGACTGTCTGAGCTACCGAAGCACGACTCATGCCCGGTACTCACAGCTTTACTTCTGCCAGTATCTCGTCTCCTACCTTCCAAACTTTACAGAAGCTCGCAGGAGCTATGAAAAACTTATCTGTCATTAATAATGAGTGACATCCCATATATATGTTTGCTTTGACAGTGGGAAGTTGATGTATTATGCATTACTAGCAACCTGCAACAACACAAATAAATCCTGCATATTATTAGTTAGTGACAATAATATAAGACTCGTAAATAACAAGGAAGAAATCCTTGTATGTCTTTCCACAACACATTTCTATGATATTATGTTAACCGAAGGTGGAGGGGGAGAAAGGCAACGAAAGGGCATGAACTGATGATATCAGGATTGTATGTGCAATCGGGAGCATTTGCTAGACTGGGACTCGAACCCAGGATCTCCAGCTTACTAGGCAGTTGAGTTAACCACTGCTCCATCTGGGCTTAGTGTTTATCACAAATGCACGGACTGTCTCGGCATGCTCCCCAGTCAACCCACATTCCAATTTAGCGCCACCTATCCACATTCCCTGCCCATGTCCTCCATGGTTCTAATTTTAGATTCCTACTGGATGCCAAGCGATATTTACACCTGCAGTGAGGGTTGTGGGTCCATTGCCTACTGAGGCGAATCAATTACTGTCACATAACATCGCTATAAACAATTACAGTGGCTTAATATTATAAAAAATATGATAATTTTGCACAGTGCACTTATTTACAAGAAAATATATTCCTTAATGTACGTTCTGTAAGCACACTGATGAAGATCTTATCCCCCCATTATTAGCGACAATTTAGATGATTCTCCAAATATGCGCCCATAGTAACAATAATTAACCTATGCCCAAAGTTTTCAACTTGCGAACAACACAAGCACATTGACTACTGGAAAAGCGCATTCTACACATACACAAAAACCATTTCTTCTCAGATTCGATAACCGTGTCTTTCTCAAGTGTACACCACCTCTGTTAACCCACAGCCACGACACCGTACATACCATGTACTGTCGTCTCTCTGATGATGATGATGTTTGGTTTGTGGGGCGCTCAACCGCACGATCATTAGCGCCCGTACAAAGCCCCAATGTTTTCACACTCCAGTTTTTTATGCAGTCCAATCTAGCCACTATCACGAATGATGATAATGGAATGATGAGGACAACACAAACACCCAGTCCCCGTGCACTGTCTCTCTGAGGAGAATGTGAAGTATATATGGAACATATGGAAGAACGTTATAATGCTACCCCAACATGGAGGGTCATAATGAATGGATTACTTGATATCATTTTGAGTAGAGCTACAACGTGTGTTTTGATAAAATAATATACAAAATCTAGACATGGTCCTCAGTCCAGGGCTTAAGCACCCTCTGTCGTAATAATCGTCTCAGAAAACATTATTTTATGTGAGCACACCAACAAAACAAGTTTGTATAATAGATTTCCATGTTAAATAATTAAAATTATAGATAGACAGATAATGTTTTGCAGTAGACCCCATATGTCAAACATAGTTCAGTTTATTATTTGTATTGGTAGCAAAAAAAAACTTTGAGTAAAGACCCAATATGGCACCATGCTAAGTGTGAATGTAATTACTCTGTCTTATGTGTATCCTGCAAGGTGGATATCCGAGGGCCAGGGGTAGGGTGGATGTGATTTTTTTTCCAGCATGTATGGTGATACTCAAAGCACGTCGTAACAGAGGAAAATCACTTCAGAGTCACACAAGTCCAATTATAGCAAAGGTGTAACTGGTTATTTAAAAAATAATAACGTATGACGGTAAAATATTAAACATTAAAACGAGTTGAATGGCGACAGGATGTTGCATGCTGGAAGATGCAGCTATCAGAGTACCCCGGTGATTCACCGACAAGAAACGTAACCTACCGTATTGTACTGATGAGATGCGAAACAGCAACTAAGCTGACAGCATCTGCAGTATTCTCTTTCTCCTGTGTGCTTTGCAGTATGTCAAAAACATTATATATCACACAGCTGATACTGCCAAAGAGAAAAAAAATCGTTAAATCTAGAATAAATGGTATAAAATATTAGACAAATTGCAAGTAATAGTATTAGGTGATAATCTAGGTCATGTGGATAAAATTTATACTATCCATGTTGTGCACAAAGCCCTTTCATCCTCTGTCAGCATACTTCTCATGATTTCATCTGTAATTGCATACAGAGGTATTGCTTTACACTGCATCCAAATATTTTTACGATTCCATACACATGTGACTTGCAACTCGCATGTTTTCTGAGACAATGCCACAGTATTCACATAAAAATTACCGTATCCTCATACACACAGAATTAGTGGGAATAGGACAGTTCAGTCTTTTCGCCATGTTTCTCTCTCTCTCTAGAAAGCGCTATCTTTCCGCTATAAAGCATGTGTATTGTCGTTCCCTCTCTTATACTCGTATCTACTCGTTACATTAAGGACCTACAGCCCTTCTCTAACACATATTCTAATTACTTCATCTGCATAATGCTTTTCCATTTCTAAGTTTATGACATCATATCTTTCCCTACTTCTTTACAAATAGCAAATTCCATTTTTTTCCAAGGGGACTGCGAGCCATCTATCATCCATTAACGCAGATTCCCCGGTCATTTTGGGAACATATGCTGCAATTCTAATAGTTCTCTTCTTTGGTACAAACTTGTAGCTCTCTGGGGAAGTGTCCACCATATCTCCAGACACTTTGATCTAGTCCTTGTGTGACGAAAAAAATTTGGATACTTCCCGTGTACAAATACAGATATCGTGTATGACCTTGTTGTATCTGGATTTTTTGACATAATTTAACGTTTTTTACACATATTTTTCCATTTTCACGTCTTTCCATATTTTCACGTATTCTGTGTGTAAATGTACAAGTGTATATGTGCACATATTGCTTACATTACCATATATGGATTCCCATTTTTACCATCCAACTTTGTGGAAAATATTGATAAATGGAAAAAGAGGAAAAAACGATAAAAATGTCAAAAAATCCGGGTATTACAAGGTCATACATGATATCCATGTTTATGCATAGCAAGTATCCGAATTTTTATGTGACATAAGCACTAGATCAAAGTGTCTGGAGATATGTTGAATACTTTACTAGAAAGCTACAAGTTGGTATCAAGGATGAGAATCATTAGAATCACAGCTCCATCTGATCCCAAAATAACAAAATTACTGAAAATCTGTGTTAGAGATTGAGAGAGAGAGCTCGCAATCCCCTACTATTGGCCATTATAATTGCTAGACCACGAAGATGACGTGATACAGACGCGAAATTTTACCGACAGGAAGAAGATGGTCTGATTTGCAAGTGATTAGCTTTTCGGAGCATTCACACAAGGTTGGCGCCGATTTCTCATACACAAACAGTAGTTGACCGGCGTTGCCTGCTGAAACGTTGTTGTCATGCCTCGTGTAAGAAGGATAAATGCGTACCATCACGTTTCCGACTTTGATAATGGTCGGATTGTAGCCTATCGCGATTGCGGTTTATCGTATCGCGACATTGCTGCTCGCGTTGGTCGATATTCAATGACTGTTAGCAGAACATGGAATCGGTGGGTTCGGGAGGGTAATACAGAACGCCGTGCTGGATCCCAACGGTCTCGTATCACTAGCAGTCAAGATGACAGGCATCTTATCCGCATGGCTGTAACGGATCGTGCAGCCACGTCTCGATCCCTGACTCAACACATGGGGACGTTTGGAAGACAACAACCATCTGCACGAACAGTTCGACGACGTTTGCAGCAGCATGGACTATCAGTTCGGAGACCATGGCTGCGGTTACCCTTGACGCTGCATCACAGACAGGAGCGCCTGCGATGGTGTACTCAACGACGAACCTGGGTGCTAGAATAGCAAAACGTCATTTTTTCGGATGAATCCAGGTTCTGTTTACAGTATCATGATGGTCGCATACGTGCTGGGCGACATCGCGGTGAACGCACATTGGAAGCGCGTATTCGTCATCGCCATACTGGCGTATCACCCGGCGTGATGGTATGGGGTGCCATTGGTTACACGTCTCGGTCACCTCTTGTTCGCATTGACGGCACTTTGAACAGTGGACGTTACATTTCAGATTTGTTACGACCCATGGCTCTACCCTTCATTCTATCCCTGCAAAACCCTACATTTCAGCAGGATAATGCACGACCGCATGTTGCAGGGCCTGTACGGGCCTTTCTGGAAACCGAAAATGTTCGACTGCTGCCCTGGCCAGCACATTCTCCAGATCTCTCACCAACTGAAAACGTCTGGTCAATGGTGGCCGAGCAACTGGCTCGTCACAATACGCCAGTCACTGCTCTTGATGAACTGTGATATCGTGTTGAAGCTGCATGGGCAACTGTACCTGTACACGCCATCCACGCTCTCTTTGACTCAATGCCCAAGCGCATCAAGGCCGTTATTACGGCGAGAGGTGGTTGTTCTGGGTACTGATTTCTCAGGATCTATGCACCCAAATTACGTTAAAATGTAATCACATGTCAGTTCTAGTATAATATATTGTCCAATGAATACTTGTTTATCATCTGCATTTCTTCTTGGTGTAGCAATTTTAATAGCCACTAGTGTATGTACAGGGTGGTCCATTGTTAGTGACCAGGTCAAATATCTCACTGAATAAGCATCAAACGAAAAAACTACAAAGAACGAAACTCGTCTAGCTTGAAGGGGGAAACCAGATGGGGCTATGGTTGGCCCGCTAGATTGCGCTGCCATAGATCAAACGGATATCAACTGCGTTTTTTTCAAATAGGAACCCCCATTTTTTATTACATATTCGTGTAGTACGTAAAGAAATATCAGTGTTTCAGTTGGACAACTTTTTTCGCTTTGTGATAGATGACGCTGTAATAGTCACAAACGTATAAGTATGTGGCATCACGTAACATTCCGCCAGTGTGGACGGTATTTGCTTCGTGATACATTACCCGTTATAAAATGGACCGTTTACCAATTGCGGAAAAGGTCGATATCGTGTTGATGTATGGGTATTGTGATCAAAATTACCAACGGGCGTGTGCTATATATGCTGCTCGGTATCCTGGACTACATCATCCAAGTGTCCGGACCGTTCGCCGGATAATTACGTTATTTAAGGAAACAGGAAGTGTTCAGCCACATGTGAAACGTCAACCACGACCTGCAACAAATGATGACGCCCAAGTAGGTGTTTTAGCTGCTGTCGCGGCTAATCCTCACATCAGTAGCAGACAAATTGCGTGAGAATCAGGAATCTCAAAAACGTCGGTGTTGAGAATGCTACATCAACGTCGATTGCACCCGTACCACATTTCTACGCACCAGGAATTGCATGGCGACGACTTTGAACGTCGTGTAAAGTTCTGCCACTGGGTACAGGAGAAATTACGGGACGATGACAGATTTTTTGCACGCGTTCTATTTAGCGACGAAGCGTCATTCACCAACAGCGGTAACGTAAACCGGCATAATATGCACTATTGTGCAACGGAAAATCCACGATGGCTGCGACAAGTGGAACATCAGCGTCCTTGGCGGGTTAATGTATGGTGCGGCATTATCGGAGGAAGGATAATTGGCCCCCATTTTATCGATAGCAATCAAAATGGTGCAATGTACGCTGATTTCGCGTACGGTTGAAGCGGTATTGAATAGCATATTTCATGACAGGTGGATTGGTCGTCGAAGCACCATACCATGGCCCACAAGTTCACCGGATCTGACGTTCCCGGATTTCTTTCTGTGGGGAAAGATGACGGATATTTGCTATCGTGATCCACCGACAACGCCTGACAACATGCGTCAGCGCATTGTCAATGCACGTGCAAACATTACGGAAGGGGGAACTACTCGCCTTTGAGAGGAATGTCGTTACACGCATTGCCAAATGCATTGAGGTTGACGGACATCATTTTGAGCATTTATTGCATTAATGTGGTATTTACAGGTAATCACGCTGTAACAGCATGCGTTCTCAGAAATGATAAGTTCACAAAGGTAAATGTATCACATTGGAACAACCGAAATAAAATGTTCAAACGTACCTACGTTCCGTATTTTAATTTAAAAAACCTACCTGTTACCAACTGTTCGTCTAAAATTGCGAACCATATGTTTGTGACTATTACAGCGCCGTCTATCACAAAGCGAAAAAAGTGGTCCAACTAAAGCATTCATATTTCTTTACATACTACACGAATGTGTAATAAAAAATGGGGGTTTCTATTTTAAAAAACGCAGTTGATATCCGTTTGACCTATGGCAGCGCCAACTAACAGGCCAACCATACCGCCATCCGGTTTCCCCCTTCAAGCTAGACAAGTTTCTGGCTTTGTAGTTTTTTTTTCGTTTGACGCTTATTTCGTGAGATATTTGGCCCGGTCACGATCGATGGACCACGCTGTGTGTATATAATTTGCTATTTATACAGAGGGAGGCAGTGACATAACGTCACACATACACATAGAAATAAAAAAAAAAAGCCTTATACTGATAGAGTAATCGGAACATGCAATATAGAGGGCTGTAGGTCTTTAATGTAATGAGCAGATATAAATGAATGAAAACACATATACTTTAATTGTGTGCACTGTAGAGAGATATGATGACAACATGAAACTGTCATACTCACATTAATTCTGTGTACATGAGGAAACGGTAATGCTTTTTATTCTATGCTGTGGTATTGTCTCCCAGCACATGCGAGAGGCAAGTCATATACATTTGAACTCGTAAAAATATTTGTATGCAGTATGAAGCGATACATATAGATCACACATCGATACTGCTTCAGATGAAGCAACAAGAAGTTGGTTGATAGAGAATAAAGGAGCTCTGTGCACAATGAGGGCCTCGAGTAGCTCCTAAAACTATTGCTCGACGTTTGCCTAATTTCTTAAAATAATACTTTACTACATTTCACCATTTTTTGGAGAGCTCTCTCTGGCAGTATCAGTTGTGGGCTATATAATGCGTTAGACATATAAAAAATTAACTGTTTTGGAGTAAAATTAACGCACTCTAGAGAGAGAGGATTCTGAAGATGCTGTCAAATGGTTCAAATGGTTCTGAGCACTATGGGACTTAACATCTGAGGTCATCAGTCCCCTAGAACTACTTAAACCTAACTAACCTAAGGACATCACACACATCCACACCCGAGGCAGGTTTCGAACTTGCGACCGTAGCAGCAGCGCGGTTCCAGACTGAAGCACCTAGAACCGCTCGGCCACACCGGCCGGCAGATGCTGTCAGTTTGATTGCTGTTTCAGATCTCGTCGTTACGGTGTGGTAGTTTACATCTCTCGCGGCTGAATCGCCAGGGTCTCCCCATGGGGAGACCCTGGCGATTCATCCGCGAGAGATGTCACGTGACTTAAAGAGTCTCCTGGAGGTTTTTCTACTAGTGTGAACAATCATAATCAATAAAAAGCATTTGCTGTTGGTCATTCGTATATTATAATGCTAAAACGATTTCCATTTTTTGTCCTATACATTTACAAATACTAAGACAAACTAAGGCGGAACCTAAACAGCGTCTTCCGGAGAAATGAAGTTAATTTTTCCAGAATGAGATTTTCACGCTGCAGCGGAGTGTGCGCTGATATCAAACTTCCTGGCAGATTAAAACTGTGTGCCCGATCGAGACTCGAACTCGGGACCTTTGCCTTTCGCGGGCAAGTGCTCTACCATCTCTTTTTTTACGTATATAGACTTTTATTTACAAAATAACAATTTTCGTTTTACAAATACAGTTTGCATTTTACTTGTAAAGACGAGACAATCCATTCTTTGCTTTTATTTTTCTGTTACTGTACTGTCCAGGTAATGATTTCGTTTGGTGATTTTTTTATGTATTTTTCGAGAGTCTGTCAGTCAGAGATCGTTAGTTGTTTCTTGCACTGTTTATTGTTGCAGTTTAGCTTTTTCTGAGTCTTTGTACACTACATTTGTACGTGTGGCAGAATGAATTTGGAATAATCATTGATTGTACGATCTAGTTATTTACAGAGAATAATTAGTAAAAAAAGTTATTTTATGGGAATTTTACTTAATACTAGTTATGGTATTATTATTATTGTTATTATTTTTGTAGATATTTTGAGTTGTGGATGTGCTCTATTCATTTTAAAATAATGTTGAGTTATTACTATCTTCTTATTAAATCTTGTGTTAGAAAACAAGGGGGAGGCATTTTACGTTGGGTCTTGAAAATGAGACCTTAGTGGGACATGCACTGGGCATGAAATCAGTTTGACAGAAATATTAACGAGTGTATCAATTGTCAGTTGTTGTTTGATGAGTAAAGTGGTGTCCAAAGGGGGAACACTCATGAAAAACTATCTTAACATATTAAACAAACCATGACAAAAGAAAAGGACATTAATATTTTAGCGAATTATTAAACCTATTTTTTCCGAGTGAGCAAAGAGCAATACACTAGGAAGCATTATATAGTGCAATTGTAGAGCTAGTTTAACAATAGGTGGAGCGTGAGAGCATGTGAATCACCAGTTTGTTGTACTGATAGAACTGTAATAGTTTTGTGGTAGTCACAGTTGCGCACACCTCTCGATTGCACACGATGGAGGGTAGAAAACAAAAAACACTCGGAGCTATGGTTATATTGATACGATATTGGAAACTTTTACGTGTTAAATTATTTTTCACTGTCACATTAAAAAAAAAAAAACACTTTAGCACTTTAACACACGTATCACTGTTGGTGCTTTTAGGGTGTGGGTGGGTGGGCATCTGCGACTGCGGCAAGGGCGCGGGGGGGGGGGGGGGGGCAGATTAAAAGTTTTAATCTGCCAGGAAGTTTCATATCAGCGCACACTCCGCTGCAGAGTGAAAATCTCATTCTGAAAACACCCCCCAGGCTGTGGCTAAGCCATGTCTCCGCAGTATCCTTTCTTTCAGGAGTGCTAGTTCTGCAAGTTTCGCAGGAGAGCTTCTGTAAAGTTTGGAAGGTAGGAGACGAGATACTGGCTGAAGTAAAGCTCTGAGAACCGGGCGTGAGTCGTGCTTCGGTAGCTCAGATGGTATGCCGGCACGGTAGCTCAGCGTGTTTGGTCAGACGGTTAGCTGCCCTCTGTAATAAAAAAAAAACTGAGTTAATGGATCAACAACGAACTGAAACGGGTGTCTTTCGCCGTCCGCCCAGAGCAGATACAACGAACGAAAAAAAGGACAAAAAAAATGGTAGAGCACTTGCCCGCGAAAGGCAAAGGTCCCGAGTTCGAGTCTCGGTCGGGCACACAGTTTTAATCTGCCAGGAAGTTTCGAAGTTAATTTTGTTGGCTTGTGAAAATGTACACACATTCCAGACAACCAGGCCCGATAATTGGATATCTAACTATGCTCTGTATATTTGTAATTTTAGTTCTTGAACCCAGGAATCGATTACACGAACTGCTAAACAGCGATGCTGCCAGTTCTAATGTAGACTATATCTTGCTGGTACTCTATGTTGCACATTTAGGTCATGTCTATTCATCGTAAGCAAATGACACGTCAACATCAGGTTTTTTGCTACTGATAAGAATATGGAAAATTCTAGTGGCATTAAGTCTGAGAATGCAAAGAACAGCTAGAAATCTATAGAGGCCCTGACTGTCTTGCTAACAATGATATTGAGTAAATTATACCTTCCTGATATGTAAGGCAGCCGTTGTGTCGAGTAGATTTACACCACTATGTTTTACCATTTTCGTATATTTAGACCTAACATCGTTCTGCAATTCTATCTGCTGGAAAGTAATACGAGCTTATACGTTGATCGCCTGACCATGAAGTCTTTTTCCTGTTATGATTTCTAAAATTGTAATACATAAGAGTTATATTTTAGCTGGATGAGTACATGTGGAAGTCTTTAGTCTTAATGGAATACACCGTAATGGCAGGATGCTAACCCGTACCTCGAGACACTGCTTAAAAACGATCAGGACCGAGACTTGGTTATAAAACTATGGCTATAGTTTTAATTGTATATCGTGGAAATCGATTACTCTAGCAGTGTTACTGACAGTTGTTTTGTAGATTAAATTCAATGTTACTCTGCCGTACGATTGAAATCAATTAGTCAGCCACATTAATGGAGTTGGTTACTTCCTACAGAACGAAAACTGAGAAACAAGCAACTATGACAGGCAGAAACATCACCTTCCCAGGTATGTTGCTAAGTTAATGATCTAATGCCGCTACAGCAGATAGCTGCATATGTTTAAATGTCTCATAGCTCCACCATGCGGTGCTAATGTCAGTATGGTGTCGTAAATAAAGTTCTATGATTACTCATAGAATGTATAATTATTTATCACATGCATAACATGTTTAGGACTTCCGTGGCGTGTTACGAAAAAATGCGGGATTTTCTCGTCAGTCTAGGACATTTACCAGATTGGATTAACAGATGTGTGCTATAATTATTCCGAGAACTATGTTGTAGCTCTTCCATAGAAGCCTATTTCACTGCCATGCCAGTGTTTACATATTTATGTACTTTCCCAGACAAATACAGACAACGCTTACGCACAGATTCATCACGTTTTTCAATGCTTGTCCAATTTTAGGTTCCTTCTTGCTTATAAGAGGGTCGCGTGATCATGGCATCTGTTCATAAGCTTTTATAAAACACGTATACTCGCAAAAACGAACCTAGATAGGAAATGGTCTATCTGCACGAGACCTAATTTCTCTTATCTTACGCAGTTTGTATGACGACTGCGAATGTCAGTTGTCAATAGTGTTATCGCGGAAAGAGCGTTGTCCAGTTTGAGTTTATGTAATACTAGCGTGTGGATAGACACTACCAGTAACAAGTCCAGCATTAGGTTATTGGTTTTGGAAAAAGTCTACCTAGAAATGGTTGTGTTACAGCCTTTCCGCAAGCAATAAAAGATTCATTGCTACGAGATACAGCCACCAACCTTATCAACGTCTTAGATTGACTATAACTTTTTTATTTCTAACTTCGTTTTTCTCCTTCGTAGGAAGCAGACTGTAGACCTGTCCTGTTATTCACCAGTTGAAGTTCACCACTGCATACGTTACCAAAACGCATATTTAATGTCCCCATGGCGTTGGCGAATACGACACAAGTTACCGCATATTCGCTTCAGAACGTTTCTTGTAGTACAATCGATTTAATACAAAGTAAATTCATGATGCAAGGTAAAACTCTGTTACCGTTAGTAGTATGTCATTACTTGCGTTTTCTGGGTATTTAGAGAGAAGTATTGTAAGAAAAAAAAATTAACTATTGGTTTCCTGCAATGCCGCCACTGCATGGGACCTCCTTGCTTTGTTATATCTACATCTACATCTACATCCATACTCCGCAAGCCACCTGACGGTGTGTGGCGGAGGGTACCTTGAGTACCTCTATCGGTTCTCCCTTCTATTCCAGTCTCGTATTGTTCGTGGAAAGAAGGATTGTCGGTATGCCTCTGTGTGGGCTCTAATCTCTCTGATTTTATCCTCATGGTCTCTTCGCGAGATATACTTAGGAGGGAGCAATATACTGCTTGACTCTTCGGTGAAGGTATGTTCTCGAAACTTTGACAAAAGCCCGTACCGAGCTACTGAGCGTCTCTCCTGCAGAGTCTTCCAATGGAGTTTATCTATCATCTCCGTAACGCTTTCGCGATTACTAAATAATCCTGTAACGAAGCGCGCTGCTCTCCGTTGGATCTTCTCTATATCTTCTATCAACCCTATCTGGTACGGATCCCACACTGCTGAGCAGTATTCAAGCAGTGGGCGAACAAGCGTACTGTAACCTACTTCCTTTGTTTTTGGATTGCATTTCCTTAGGATTCTTCCAATGAATCTCAGTCTGGCATCTGCTTTACCGACGATCAACATTATATGATCATTCCATTTTAAATCACTCCTAATGCGTACTCCCAGATAATTTATGGTATTAACTGCTTCCAGTTGCTGACCTGCTATTTTGTAGCTAAATGATAAAGGATCTATCTTTCTGTGTATTCGCAGCACATTACACTTGTCTACATTGAGATTCAATTGCCATTCCCTGCACCATGCGTCAATTCGCTGCAGATCCTCCTGCATTTCAGTACAATTTTCCATTGTTACAACCTCTCGATACACCACAGCATCATCTGCAAAAAGCCTCAGTGAACTTCCGATGTCATCCACAAGGTCATTTATGTATATTGTGAATAGCAACGGTCCTATGACACTCCCCTGCGGCACACCTGAAATCACTCTTACTTCGGAAGACTTCTCTCCATTGAGAATGACATGCTGCGTCCTGTTATCTAGGAACTCCTCAATCCAATCACACAATTGGTCTGATAGTCCATATGCTCTTACTTTGTTCATTAAACGACTGTGGGGAACTGTATCGAACGCCTTGCGGAAGTCAAGAAACACGGCATCTACCTGTGAACCCGTGTCTATGGCCCTCTGAGTCTCGTGGACGAATAGCGCGAGCTGGGTTTCACATGACCGTCTTTTTCGAAACCCATGCTGATTCCTACAGAGTAGATTTCTAGTCTCCAGAAAAGTCATTATACTCGAACACAATACGTGTTCCAAAATTCTACAACTGATCGACGTTAGAGATATAGGTCTATAGTTCTGCACATCTGCTCGACGTCCCTTCTTGAAAACGGGGATGACCTGTGCCCTTTTCCAATCCTTTGGAACGCTACGCTCTTCTAGAGACGTACGGTACACCGCTGCAAGAAGGGGGGCAAGTTCCTTCGCGTACTCTGTGTAAAATTGAACTGGTATCCCATCAGGTCCAGAGGCCTTTCCTCTTTTGAGCGATTTTAATTGTTTCTCTATCCCTCTGTCGTCTATTTCGATATCTACCATTTTGTCATCTGTGCGACAATCTAGAGAAGGAACTACAGTGCAATCTTCCTCTGTGAAACAACTTTGGAAAAAGACATTTAGTATTTAGGCCTTTAGTCTGTCATCCTCTGTTTCAGTACCATTTTGGTCACAGAGTGTCTGGACATTTTGTTTTGATTCACCTACCGCTTTGACATAAGACCAAAATTTCTTAGGATTTTCTGCCAAGTCAGTACATAGAACTTTACTTTCGAATTAATTGAACGCCTCTCGCATAGCCCTCCTCACACTACATTTCGCTTCGCGTAATTTTTGTTTGTCTGCAAGGCTTTGGCTATGTTTATGTTTGCTGTGAAGTTCCCTTTGCTTCCGCAGCAGTTTTCTAACTCGGTTGTTGTACCACGGTGGCTCTTTTCCATCTCTTACGATCTTGCTTGGCACATACTCATCTAACGCATTATGTACGAAGATTTTGAACTTTGTCTACTGATCCTCAACACTATCTGTACTTGAGACAAAACTTTTGTGTTGAGCCAACAGGTACTCTGAAATCTGCTTTTTGTCACTTTTTCTAAACAGAAAAATCTTCCTTCCCTTTTTAATATTCCTATTTACGGCTGAAATCATCGATGCCGTAACCGCTTTATGATCGCTGATTCCCTGTTCTGCGTTAACTTTTGCAAATAGTTCGGGTCTGTCACCAGAAGGTCTAATATGTTATCGCCACGAGTCGGTTCTCTGTTTAACTGCTCAAGGTAGTTTTCAGATAAAGCACTTAAAAAACCGGCAAGAGAGCGGCCGTCTGTGTTCTGGACGTTTGCAATCGAAGGTAGGGACAGGTGGGGAAAGGCACAGTTTTACACAGGACTTTATCCAGCAGTTACTGTCAACCAATGTCGACACGTAGAGGCAGAGGCGTTTCTTCCCCGACTAAACGGTTAATATAATTGTGCGTACGTTGTTTGCAAGTTTAATCCACTTGGTGGTAAGTTAATTATTGCTATTATGGGTTTGTCTTTGGAGAATCATCTAAAATCTAAATTGTTATTAGTAATGGAGAGATGAGATATTCGTCGGTATGCTTACAGAACGTACATACAAGAATGCACTTTGTTCTTAATTAACGCTCTATATAAAATCGTCGTATTTTCTTATAATATGGATAAGGTTTATTTGTATAAATACAGTGTTGTGGCAAGTTAGCAGTAATGCATATATATATATATATATATATATATATATATATATATATATATATATATATATATTGCTGTGGTATATGCATATATATATATGGTTGTGGTCTTCAGTCCTGAGACTGGTTTGATGCAGCTCTCCATGCTAATCTATCCTGTGCAAGCTCCTTCATCTCCCAGTACCTACTGCAACCTACATCCTTCTGAGTCTGCTTAGTGTATTCATCTCTTGGTCTCCCTCTACGATTTTTACCCTCCACGCTGCCCTCCAATGCTAAATTTGTGATCCCTTGATGCCTCAGGACATGTCCTACCAACTGATCCCTTCTTCTAGTCAAGTTGTGTCACAAACTTCTCTTCTCCCCAATCCTATTCAATACCTCCTCATTAGTTACGAGATCTACCCACCTAATCTTCAACATTCTTCTGTAGCACCACATTTCGAAAGCTTCTATTCTCTTCTTGTCCAAACTATTAATTGGCCATATTTCACTTCCATCCATGGCTACACTCCATACAAATACTTTCAGAAACGACTTCCTGACACTTAAATCTATACTCGATATTAACAAATTTCTCTTCTTCAGAAACCCTTTCCTTGCCATTGCCAGTCTACATTTTATATCCTCTCTACTTCGACCATCATCAGTTATTTTAATCCCCAAATAGTAAAACTCCTTTACTACTTTAAGTGTCTCATTTCCTAATCTAATTTCCTCAGCATCACCCGACTTAATTCGACCACGTTCCATTATCCTTGTTTTGCTTTTGTTGATCTCATATCCTCCTTTCAAGACACTGTCCATTCCGTTCAGCTGCTCTTCCAAGTCCTTTGCTGTCTCTGACAGAATTACAATGTCATCGGCGAACCTCAAAGTTTTTATTTCTTCTCCATGAATTTTAATACCTACTCAAAAATTTTCATTTGTTTCCTTTACTGCTTGCTCTATATACAGATTGAATAACATCGGGGAGAGGCTGCAACCCTGTCTCACTCCCTTCCCAACCACTGCTTCCCTTTAATGCCCCTCGACTCTTATAACTGCCATCTGGTTTCTGTACAAATTGTAAATAGCCTTTCCCACCCTGTATTTTACCCCTGCCGCCTTTAGAATATGAAAGAGAGTATTCCAGTCAACATTGTCAAAAGCTTTCTCTTAGTCTACAAGTGCTAGAAACGTAGATTTGCCTTTCCTTAATTTTTCTTCTAAGATAAGTCGTAAGGTCAGTATTGCCTCACGTGTTCCAACATTTCTACGGAATCCAAACTGATCTTCCCCGAGGTCGGCTTCTACCAGTTTTTCCATTCGTCTGTAAATAATTCGTGTTAGTATTTTGCAGCTGTGACTTATTAAACTGATTGTTCGGTAATTTTCACATCTGTCAACACCTGCTTTCTTTGGGATTTGAATTATTATATTCTTCTTGAAGTCTGAGGGTATTTCGCCTGTCTCGTACATCTTGCTCACCAGATGGTAGATTTTTGTCAGGACTGGCTCTCCCAAGGCCGTCAGTAGTTCTAATGGAATGTTGTCTACTCCCGGGGCCGTGTTTCGACTCAGACCTTTCAGTGCCCTGTCTAACTCTTCACGCAGTATCGTATCTCCCATTTCATCTTCATCTACATCCTCTTCCATTTCCATCTGCCCCTGGAAATGTCCTACAATTTAAAACCTGGTTCCTAAATCTCTGTCTTACCATTATATAATCTATCTGATACCTTACTTTTAGTATCTCCAGGATTTTTCCATGTATACAACCTTCTTTTATGATTCTTGAACCAAGTGTTAGCTATGATTAAGTTATGCTCTGTGCAAAATTCTACCAGGCGGCTTCCTCTTTCATTTCTTAGCCCCAATCCATATTCACCTACTACATTTCCTTCTCTCCCGTTTCCTACTACCGAATTCCACCCAACCATGACTATTAAATTTTCGTCTACCTTCACTATCTGAATAATTTCTTTTATTTCATCATACATTTCTTCAATTCTTTCGTCATCTGCAGAGCTAGTTGGCATATAAACTTGTACTACTGTAGTAGGCGTGGGCTTCGTGTCTATCTTGGCCACTATAATACGTTCACTATGCTGTTTGTAGTAGCTTACCCGCATTCCTATTTTCCTATTCATTATTAAACCTACTCCTGTATTACCCCTATTTGATTTTGTATTTATAACCCTGTATTCACCTGACGAGAAGTCTTGTTCCTCCTGCCACCGAACTTCACTAATTCCCACTATATCTAACTTTAACCTATCCATTTCCCTTTTTAAATTTTCTAACCTACCTGCCCGATTAAGAGATCTGACATTCCACGCTCCGATCCGTAGAATGCCAGTTTTCTTTCTCCTGATAACGACGTCCTCTTGAGTAGTCCCCGCCCGGAGATCCGAATGGGGGACTATTTTACCTCCAGAAAATTTTACCCAAGAAGACGCCATCATCATTTAACCATACAGTAAAGCTGAATGCCCCCGGGAAAAATTACGGCTGTAGTTTCCCCTTGCTTTCAGCCGTTCGCAGTACCAGCACAGCAAGGCCGTTTTGGTTAATGTTACAAGGCCAGATCAGTCAATCATCCAGACTGTTGCCCCTGCAACTACTGAAAAAGCTGCTGCCCCTCTTCAGGAACCACATGTTTGTCTGGCCTCTCAACAGATACCCCTCTGTTGTGGTTGCACCTACGGTACGGCTATCTGTATCGCTGAGGCATGCAAGCCTCCCCACCAACGGCAAGGTCCATGGTTCATGGGGGATATATATATATATATATATATATATATATATATATAATTATTAATGCACGTAAGTTTTTATAGGAATATTTTTTAATTTTTTTTTTAAATAATGCAATGTGCAACCTGTCCAGCCTGTATCTTCGGAATTCTATGGATCGGTGGAAATTACGTAAATAGCGTGCATGCGAAATCTCAGGCCATGACTGATTAGCAGCCGAATTGCAACACCTACAGGATATGTTCCGTATGAACAGTTACAGGACCTGCGAGATACTACATGCCTAAATACAGAAGAAGCCTGGACCATAGCCCGCTAAACTGAGGACGAAGAGAAACCTGTTGCGATGGTAGTTACTCATAAATCGGAAACACTTCAGCAAAATCGGGAGAATACTCCGGAAACTTAACGTCAATGTGTGTCCCGCACACAGTTAAGATGAAAGCCTTGTTGGGATCAGTCAAAGATGACCTACTTCTCCGCAAACCGAGAGTTTATCACATCCTTTGCCAGTGCGGTAAAATGTATGTAAGCCAGGCTATCCGTGCAGTTCAGGAGACATGCACTGTACACAAACGCCACACAGACAACGAACAGCCGACAAAGTCAGCTTTGGCAGAGAACTGCATCTCATACGGGCATGCCATGAATTACGATGGCACCAAATTGTTGCAACAGTTCAAGGCCTTCTGGGACTGTATTCCAGAAGACGCTTTGGAGATCCGACTAGATGACAAACTAATAAATAAAGACAGTGGCTTTCTATTATAGTCACCCTGTTACCCAGACTAGAGCATAGTCAAACAGTGGTAATCTGCTTAGAAATCCGATCCCATTATGACAACTAAAAAGACATTGACGAATTGTCTCCATGCTGGTATAAACCCACGATCAGCCTTGGCTACAGTGCCACTGAAGACCCTGGACCGTACCCCGACGGCGTGTTTCCTCCAATACCGCACCTGGCCTGCGCCCAGAATGGAGATCAGAAACAAACTTCGTATACTCTCTATAAACTCGCTAGTGGCTCCTATGACATCATCTCCGATCTTGCGAGTCTCTTCCATCACCCATTTATAACTGCAGACTCGTTGCTTTGAGCCTTGTTGGATACAAGTGAACTCTACCATTGTTGAAAGGAGAGCGAGTGCATGGGTTTGCAGCTATAACTGAGGACTCACTTCATTGCCGCTTCGTAAGCAGTGAATATTGTTTTGCTTATAGATATTACTATTATTATTGTTATTATTATTTCTTCCCTTTCTCAGTCGTTATGTCTGGTTAAAAATGGAAAGTGACGCGGACCTTGATCAAGCGTGACTTTCTTTTAACTGTACGGTACATGTTACATTGCATTTAGGAACTTTCGGGTAATTGAACATGTATCAATAATTACAGATTTCTGTAGTTGTATATATAAGTCTGGATGTAGCTGTATTGCGTTGATGTACTGGTGGATATTGTGTGGTATGACTCCTGTAGTTGATAGTATAATTGGTATAATGTGAACTTTATCCTGATGCCACATGTCCTTGACTTCCTCAGCCAGTTGGATGTATTTTTCAATTTTTTCTCCTGTTTTCTTCTGTATATTTGTTGTATTGGGTATGGATATTTCGATTAGTTGTGTTAATTTCTTCTTTTTATTGGTGAGTATGATGTCAGGTTTGTTATGTGATGTTGTTTTATCTGTTATAATGGTTCTGTTCCAGTACAATTTGTATTTATAATTCTCCAGTACATTTTGTAGTGCATACTTGTATGTGGGAACGTGTTGTGTTATTAGTTTATGTTGTATGAAAAGTTGTTGATGTATTATTTTTGCTACATTGTCATGTCTTCTGGCGTATTCTGTATTTGCTAGTATTTTACATTCGCTTGTGATGTGATCTACTGTTTCTATTTGTTGTTCGCAAAGTCTGCATTTATCTCTTGTGGTATTGGGATCTTTAATAATATGCTTGCTGTAATATCTGGTGTTTATTGTTTGATCCTGTATTGCAATCATGAATCCTTCCGTCTCACTGTATATATTGCCTTTTCTTAGCCATGTGTTGGATGCGTCTTGATCGATGTGTGGCTGTGTTAGATGATACGGGTGCTTGCCATGTAGTGTTTTCTTTTTCCAATTTCCTTTCATCGTATCTGTTGATGTTATGTGATCTAAAGGGTTGTAGAAGAGGTTATGAAACTGCAATGGTGTAGCCGATGTTTATATGAGTGATTGCTTTGTGTATTTTGCTAGTTTCTGCTCGTTCTATAAAGAATTTTCTTAAATTGTCTACCTGTCCATAATGTAGGTTTTTTATGTCGATAAATCCCCTTCCTCCTTCCTTTCTGCTTAATGTGAATCTTTCTGTTGCTGGATGTATGTGATGTATTCTATATTTGTGGCATTGTGATCATGTAAGTGTATTGAGTGTTTCTAGTTCTGTGTTACTCCATTTCACTACTCCAAATGAATAGGTCAATATTGGTATAGCATAAGTATTTATAGCTTTTGTCTTGTTTCTTGCTGTCAATTCTGTTTTCAGTATTTTTGTTAGTCTTTGTCTATATTTTTCTTTCAGTTCTTATTTAATATTTGTATTATCTATTCCTATTTTTTGCCTGTATCCTAGATATTTATAGGCATCTGTTTTTTCCATCACTTCTATGCAGTCGCCGTGGTTATCCAATAAGTAATCTTCTTGTTTAGTGTGTTTTCCCTTGACCATACTATTTTTCTTACATTTGTCTGTTCCAAAAGCAATATTTATATCATTGCTGAATACTTCTGTTATCTTTTTGTAATTGGTTGAGTTGTTGATTTGTTGCTGCCAGTAGTTTTAGATCATCCATGTATAGCAAATGTGTGATTTTGTGTTGGTATTATATCCATAATGTGTATTATTTAGCATGTTGGATAGGGGGTTCAGAGCAAGGCAGAACCAGAAAGGACTTAATGAGTCTCCTTGGTATCTTCCACACTTAATCTGTATTGGCTGTGATGTGATATTATTTGAATTTGTTTGGATATTAAGTGTGGTTTTCCAATTTTTCATTACTATGTTTGTTGTTGTTGTTGTTGTTGTCTTCAGTCCTGAGACTGGTTTGATGCAGCTCTCCATGCTACTCTATCCTGCGCAAGCTTCTTCATCTCCCAGTACCTACCGCAACCTACATCCTTCTGAATCTGCTTAGTGTATTGGTCTCTTGGTCTCCCTCTACGATTTTTACCCTCCACGCTGCCCTCCAATGCTAAATTTGTGATCCCTTGATGCCTCAAAACATGTCCTATCAACCGATCCCTTCTTCTAGTCAAGTTGTGCCACAAACTTCTCTTCTCCGCAATCCTATTCAATACCTCCTCATTAGTTACGTGATCTACCCACCTTATCTTCAGCATTCTTCTGTAGCACCACATTTCGAAAGCTTCTATTCTCTTCTTGTCCAAACTGGTTATCGTCCATGTTTCACTTCCATACATGGCTACACTCCATACAAATACTTCCAGAAACGACTTCCTGACACTTAAATCTATACTCGATGTTAACAAATTTCTCTTCTTCAGAAACGATTTCCTTGCCATTGCCAGTCTACATTTTATATCCTCTCTACTTCGACCATCATCCGTTATTTTACTCCCTAAATAGCAAAACTCCTTTACTACTTTAAGTGTCTCATTTCCTAATCTAATCCCCTCAGCATCACCCGATTTAATTTGACTACATTCCATTATCCTCGTTTTGCTTTTGTTGATGTTCATCTTATATCCTCCTTTCAAGACACTGTCCATTCCGTTCAACTGCTCTTCCAAGTCATTTGCTGTCTCTGACAGAATTACAATGTCATCGGCGAACCTCAAAGTTTTTACTTCTTCTCCATGAATTTTAATACCTACTCCGAATTTTTCTTTTGTTTCCTTTACTGCTTGCTCAATATACAGATTGAATAGCATCGGGGAGAGGCTACAACCCTGTCTCACTCCTTTCCCAACCACTGCTTCCCTTTCATGGCCCTCGACTCTTATAACTGCCATCTGGTTTCTGTACAAATCGTAAATAGCCTTTCGCTCCTTGTATTTTACCCCTGCCACCTTCAGAATTTGAAAGAGAGTATTCCAGTTAACGTTGTCAAAAGCTTTCTCTAAGTCTACAAATGCTAGAAACGTAGGTTTGCCTTTTCTTAATGTTTCTTCTAAGATAAGTCGTAAGGTTAGTATTGCCTCACGTGTTCCAACATTTCTACGGAATCCAAACTGATCTTCCCCGAGGTCCGCTTCTACCAGTTTTTCCATTCGCCTGTAAAGAATTCGCGTTAGTATTTTGCAGCTGTGACTTATTAAACTGATAGTTCGGTAATTTTCACATCTGTCAACACCTGATTTCTTTGGGATTGGAATTATTATATTCTTCTTGAAGTCTGAGGGTATTTCGCCTGTCTCATACATCTTGCTCACCAGATGGTAGAGTTTTGTCAGGACTGGCTCTCCCAAGGCCATCAGTAGTTCTAATGGAATGTTGTCTACTCCCGGGGCCTTGTTTCGACTCAGGTCTTTCAGTGCTCTGTCAAACTCTTCACGCAGTATCTTATCTCCCATTTCATCTTCATCTACTTCCTCTTCCATTTCCATAATATTGTCCTCGAGTACATCGCCCTTGTATAAACCCTCTATATACTCCTTCCACCTTTCTGCCTTCCCTTCTTTGCTTAGAACTGGGTTGCCATCTGAGCTCTTGATATTCATACAAGTGGTTCTCTTCTCTCCAAAGGTCTCTTTAATTTTCCTGTAGGCAGTATCTATCTTACCCCTAGTGAGACAAGCCTCTAGATCCTTACATTTGTCCTCTAGCCATCCCTGCTTAGCCATTTTGCACTTCCTGTCGATCTCATTTTTGAGACGTTTGTATTCCTTTTTGCCTGCTTCATTTACTGCATTTTTATATTTTCTCCTTTCATCAATTAAATTCAATATTTCTTCTGTTACCCAAGGGTTTCTATTAGCCCTCGTCTTTTTACCTACTTGATCCTCTGCTGCCTTCACTACTTCATCCCTCAGAGCTACCCATTCTTCTTCTACTGTATTTCTTTCCCCCATTCCTGTCAATTGTTCCCTTATGCTCTCCCTGAAACTCTCTACAACCTCTGGTTCTTTCAGTTTATCCAGGTCCCATCTCCTTAAATTCCCACCTTTTTGCAGTTTCTTCAGTTTCAATCTGCAGTTCATAACCAATAGATTGTGGTCAGAATCCACATCTGCCCCTGGAAATGTCTTACAATTTAAAACCTGGTTCCTAAATCTCTGTCTTACCATTATATAATCTATCTGATACCTTTTAGTATCTCCAGGATTCTTCCAGGTATACAACCTTCTTTTATGATTCTTGAACCAAGTGTTAGCTATGATTAAATTATGCTCTGTGCAAAATTCTACAAGGCGGCTTCCTCTTTCATTTCTTCCCCCCAATCCATATTCACCTACTATGTTTCCTTCTCTCCCTTTTCCTACTGACGAATTCCAGTCACCCATGACTATTAAATTTTCGTCTCCCTTCACTACCTGAATAATTTCTTTTATCTCGTCATACGTTTCATCAATTTCTTCATCATCTGCAGAGCTAGTTGGCATATAAACTTGTACTACTGTAGTAGGCATGGGCTTTGTGTCTATCTTGGCCACAATAATGCGTTCACTATGCTGTTTGTAGTAGCTTACCCGCATTGCTATTTTCCTTTTCATTATTAAACCTACTCCTGCATTACCCCTATTTGATTTTGTATTTATAACCCTGTAATCACCTGACCAAAAGTCTTGTTCCTCCTGCCACCGAACTTCACTAATTCCCACTATATCTAACTTTAACCTATCCATTTCCCTTTTTAAATTTTCTAACCTACCTGCCCGATTAAGGGATCTGACATTCCACGCTCCGATACGTAGAATGCCAGTTTTCTTTCTCCTGATAACGACGTCCTCTTGAGTAGTTCCCGCTCGGAGATCCGAATGGGGGACTATTTTACCTCCGGAATATTTTACCCAAGAGGACGCCATCATCATTTAATCATACAGTAAAGCTTTACTATGTTTAGGAACTGTATAAATTTAGGATCTACTTTGTATATTTCCAATATCTGTAGTAACCATGAGTGGGGTACACTATCAAAAGCTTTTTGGTAATCAATGTATGCGTAGTGTAGCGACCTTTGTTTAGTTTTAGCTTGATATGTCACCTCTGCATCTATTATCAGTTGCTCTTTAGATCCTTGTGCTCCTTTTCAGCAGCCTTTTTGTTCTTCATTTATAATTTTGTTCTGTGTTGTATGAGTCATTAATTTCTGTGTAATGACTGAAGTTAATATTTTGTATATTGTTGGTAGGCATGTTATGGGGCGATATTATGCTAGGTTTGCTGTGTCTGCTTGATCTTTAGGTTTCACATAAGTTATTCCTTGTGTAAGTGTATCAGGGAATGTGTATGGGTCTGCATGTAACTGTTAAATAATTTAGTTAGATGTGAATGTGTTGAGGTGAACTTCTTTAGCCAGAAATTTGCTATTTTATCTTTTCCAGGGGCTTTCCAATTGTGCGTAGAATTAATTGCTCGGGTGACTTCATGTTGCAAAATTATCACTTCAGGCATTTGTGGTATCATCTTGTATGTGTCTGTTTCTGCTTGTATCCACCGTGCATGTCTGTTATGTCGTACCAGGATTGACCATATGTTGCTCCAGAAGTGTTCCATGTCTGTTATGTTTGGTGGATTGTCTATTTTAATGTGTGTGTTATCTATTGTCTTATAAAATTTCTTTTGGTTTGTGTTGAATGTTTGGTTTGTTTCCTTCTATTTTCATTTTTTTTTTTTTGTATATTCTAAGTCGTTTGGCCAATGTTTGTAATTTATGGTTCTTTTCATCTAATTGCTCTATCGCTTCTTGTTGTGAGATTTTACCTAACCTTTTTCGTTTTTTGTCTGATATTTCATTTCTTATAAATTGTGTTAGCTGTCCTATATCTTTTCTCAGTTTTTCTATTCCGATCTGTAGCCTGTGTTGCCATGCTGGTTTTGTGAGTTTCTTCTGTGTGTTGGTTGGTTCTGATCTCTGCCTAGTGTGTATATTTAGTGTAGTGAGTGCTCCTATATAAACCAGTAGTTGTAACTCTTCCATAGTTGTATTTTTATTTAGTTTGTTGTGTATGACTGTGTTGACAGTTGTTATTGTTGTTTCGACTTGTGGGTTATTTGGGGGTCTATGCAAGAATGGTCTAATGTCTGTATTTGTGTCTTCGTATTCTATATATGTCAGCTGAAATTTTTCTTCTATATCTAACATGTGTGTCACTTCGTGTTCTATTTGTGTTTGTTCTGGTGGCTGTCTTAAGATTTCGTTTTCCTCCAATTGTTTAATTGATGCGTGTTGTTCTTTGTTTGTTTGCTCTGGGATGTTTGAGTCCATTACTGTATTTTCTTCTTCTTCTGATTGCACATTATTTTGTTCCAGTATTTGTCGTACTTGTTGTTTGATGTTTTCTAATTCTGACTGGGGTATCCTGTTATTTTTGGGGTTCCCGGGTTCGATTCCCGGCGGGGTCAGGGATTTTCTCTGCCTCGTGATGACTGGGTGTTGTGTGGTGTCCTTAGGTTAGTTAGGTTTAAGTAGTTCTAAGTTCTAGGGGACTGATGACCATAGATGTTAAGTCCCACAGTGCTCAGAGCCATTTTTTGTTATTTTTGATTATTACACAGATCTGATCAGCTAGTCGTTGTTCTGTTAAAAATTTTAGTTCTGGGTATCTAGTAATAAATGTTGTGTATACTTGTGATCTGTATCCAGTTGTGTTGGTTGCTAAGTTTGTTGCTTGGTAATAACAGAACATGAGGTTTCGGTTAACTTCATCTGACTATCTCATCCTCTGTCTTTGTTTTCCTTCTTGAGTGGTTGCAGGAAGCATGTCCTGCAAAACACCTCTATTTGGATTTAAATCATTTTCCGTGTGGCTAGCAGTGTCGTTACCATTGTGGACGGGCATAGGGTTCAAGCGTCGTCCCCGACCATGAAAGCGCTTGTCCGAGGCTTCATTAGTTGTGTCCTGAACCAACTAATCACACTAAAAGAGGGGTTAGCCCTATTAGTGATTTGTTCTTTTCGTCGCCTTTTACGACTGGCAGAACATACCGGAGGCCTATTCTTTTCCCGGGCCTCCACGGGGTTTGTTATTATTATTATTATTACGTGCAGTTAGACCCTATCGGATCATGAAAGTTGTTATGTTTTAATCTTAGCAGTTTTCAAACAGCTCTCTAATTTTTTCTCGGTAGAATTTTTGCCACTGTCTCCGCTCTGGCGCTGACTTCATTCTGTGACAGTACTAGCCATTTGATAATTTTTTGTCTGCATGAGATTTTGTTGAAAATTTCTGGTAGACTTCTGTCAGCCTTTCCTAAATACTTTTTAACCTGGTGTATCCAGGGTATAGTTTTAAGTTGTTGTCTCATATAGGTACGCGTGATGTGTACAAGTATATTTATGTATTTAAGTGTGTGTGTGTGTGTGTGTGTGTGTGTGTGTGTGTACATATGTGTATATGTAAATACATGTATATGTGTACATGAATGCATATTACCTTCGAATGTAACTGTGTATGCATGTATTTCCATAAAAACTTAAATTTGTATTAACCCCTTCATTTCCACTAGTAGGCAATTTTTTTAGCCCTTTAATGTTTCTATTGCACGTAAATGACGACACAGAGCGCTGAAACGTATCGCAGTAGGGAATGACACGTTATGGAAGGTGAGTGAAGTATTGGCGCACGTGTATTTTTTGTCCTCACAGGGATCCGTATGCACAAAAAGTCATCGGTTCCGTGTGTAGCACACAACATGCGGGAAACGAACAGGTTAATATTTAATATCTGTTCAGACAACATCAAATATATACACTATTACACATGCACTTCTGATATGTTATCGAGTCTGTGACGATAGTACAAGAAAACAGGACACGAGGATGAAGTGTATTCTGAAATTGGTGATTAATAATTAAAATAAATTTACAGCAGTCTTAAGAAAGGTTACAGAAAAGAATGATAAGCTACAAATTCGCGTTAGCCCTAAACAGAAGCCGCCATGACTAACTCTGTACCCTGTTTTCCTTTGATGGAGCATATATTTTTTCATGATGGAGGCGGAGTAGACAAGAATATAGCCATTTCGTTTGCAGTGGACGAACTTTGTGCGTCCTTCGTTCGAGTCACGACTTGCCTTACAGGCCTATACACTTTCAGTAAGATGCTGACGAGTAGGAAGTGATGGCGGCGCGACCATTCCCTGACTCGTTATACTCGCAGAACTACAATGGGCAGGAAGGAAGCCAATACAGCGCTGATATAACAGCAGCAATTTCATTGTTAAGTTATACAGCCTACCTGCTGGAGCAGTGGGTGGGGGAGAGGGGATATAAAGGCGGCGCACAGCAGGAAACACCGTCATCACGGACGCCTGACGATGGCAAGAAGTCGGCTTGCCGATATATCACGCCTTCTGGACGACACCCCATGGCTGAAAACCCGAGAAATGTCCAAAATGAGCATTCTGGATCTCATCCTGTGAGACGGACTCTTTTAATTCAGATCCACACAACGTTAGCGTACAAAGTCGATGGTGCTTGTGTGGCTGGTCTTTGTACAATTCAGTTCCTTGCATTCTGAGTTGCTGACATACTGAGGGAACGAGTCTGCCACGGAATGAGCGTGTAAAGGGCACCAGCATTTCGGTTGGTGCTCAGCAGCTATCAGGTATACTGGTTATAAAACAAAAAGTGAAGCAGCCAGAAGGGGAAGAGGAAGCGAAGTGAAACTTGACATGCTGAAAGGATATGTGATGTTATCTGACTGATTACAATGTTGTGTCAAATTTTCAAAGACCTTGTCAGAATGAGCAAACCAATCAGTATAGAAGTGTAGCAATTCAGGCCTGGATGCGTGCATTTATTGGTGTGGGCAGGTTTTATAAATTTGTTGTATGTTCACCTGAGGCAAGTTGGCCCACAATTACTGTAATTGGTCCTTGATATTGGTTACTGTCACAGGGATGGAGATGACATTCGAGCTGGTCTCACATTCAGGGAATCTTGTTGGCCACAAGAGAAGCGCAACATCACGCAGACAGTTCATAATGACACATGCCGTGTGTGGAGGGGCATTGTCCTGCTGAAAAAAAGGCACCACAATAGTGTCACATGAGAGGTAACACATGATGTTGGTGAGGTGTTGTTTTAACATCACAGTTCGTTCAATTACTACCAGCTGTGATCTGAAGTCATACCCAATGGCTCCCCACAAAATAACACCAGGACCAGCGTTGCTGTGACCCCGCAAAACAATGGAAGAATGGGACCTTTCCCCAGGTCCCCAACGTACTCGCCGACCATGGTCACCCAGGTTAGAGCAGAACTGCAGTTCATCTCTGAACACAGTGCGATGCGATTCATTAGCAGTCCGTTTCCCAGTTGTAACATGACTCGGGGTGCAGCTGTTTGTGTGATTGTGTTAACAGCACCCTACGCATCGATGGTACTTCCCTAGTCCAGCTCAGCTGCTGCCAGTCTTCTATCAATGGTGTGAGATGTTTCAGATATTCCATTACCTGATTCTGGAAGACAGATGCAGATGTGATCGGGTTATGATGTGTTTGATGGACTACATGGCGATCTTCCCTTGTAGTGGGCAGACATGGTCGACCAGAAACTTTAACAGGCGTATGCCTGCCATCACGTTCCCATTTAGTCCAACACCAGGTCACTGTCAAATACGAATGCTCCACAAATCTGGATATTGCATGATTCGATCAGCCTGCCAAATGAAGAGGCAAAGTGAGGCCTCTTTCAAACTCAGGTGCTGATAACGCTCTCTCACACGAGTGCGCAGCATATCCGAGTCCTTCACAGTGATCACTCAACATCTTTCACTGTTTACGTCAGTAGTGGGACAAATCAGGTGTCAGTGTATTTTGTTAGTGCAGTTTGCCTACATCAGGGACAGATATGCACTCAGGGGCAAATCTATTGTTCTCCTTTGATTGACAGGTACTTAACCTATTGTTCTCCTTTGTTTGACAGGTTCTTAACCTATTGTTCCTGAGAGTGCGGCAGACTTACTTGCACACCAGTCAATTTTTGGGTGTTCTTATTACCCCAGTAGACAAATTGCAGAACGTTGTTAAACACCACACAGAAACTGTTCTATAAATTATTAGTTAGCTGACACCACAT
Organism: Schistocerca serialis cubense; assembly: GCF_023864345.2. Taxonomy (NCBI): domain Eukaryota; kingdom Metazoa; phylum Arthropoda; class Insecta; order Orthoptera; family Acrididae; genus Schistocerca; species Schistocerca serialis. The sequence goes on along the minus strand of NC_064641.1, from coordinate 221,382,574 downwards.
GGACGAAATTGGCACAGAGTAAAGTGGAGCACATTGTAAATACTGCTTGTTGGTGTCTAATACACTTAAACAGCTTTGCACTGGGTCGAACACACGATCCATTCTGTAGTTGTATATAGTCGCCTCCAGCCTGGTAATGCTATGCTCCTTAGCCAAAGAAGACGTAAAGGTTTCTCTTAGTTGCGTGTCTGGACACTTTATAGCGTCTATAAGATGGTTACCGATAACTTTGTTTACTCCTGGACTTGTGACTTGACATATAAATTTGTTATATACCTTTACTCTACAATTGGAGCTCATCCACGTTAAACAGTCTATTCGAGCTGTCTTATCGTTGTCCACAATCACATTGCTGCTTCCCTGATGGCCTCCTTCCACGCAGAAGTCGTGGGTTGACATTAGATAGTCGCACATCTCCATTTTATCAAAAATTCCGGCAAAGTCTTGCGTTATGTCTAAATCCGAAAGGTACTAATCGTCTACAAGTAGCTGCTGAAATATTCCAGCCAACACTTCCACTAAAACATCCAATTTAACGTCGGCTAATTCCACTTTATATGGTATAGTCACAGGATTTTTATATTTCTTCGAAATGGTTTCCAGTGCTTCCTTGTCGATTTTACCCAATATTCCTCTTGCTGTCACACTGTCGCTTCCATCTAGGAGAAATGGTAGCTTCGCCTTGACACCATGTCTTTCAGTGACGAACTTAGAGAATTTACGCCGGCCGGCGTCGCCGAGCGGTTCTAGGCGCTTCAGTCTGGAACCGCACGACTGCTACGGTCGCAGGTTCGAATCTTGCCTCGGACATGGATGTGTGTGATGTCCTTAGGTTAGTTAGGTTTAAGTAGTTCTAAGTTCTAGGGGAGTGATGACCTCAGATGTTAAGTCCCATGGGCGCTGATGACCCCGCTGTTTAGCGCCCGTAAACCTCAAACACACATGTTAAGTCCCATAGTTCTCAGAGCGATTTGAACCATTTGGAGAATTTACTACGTAGATAATAGTTAAATGAGCCACACATCTCCTTCTTTAACATTACACATCGTCCCTTCTCTAACTACTCCTGACAGTCCCCTTCATCACAGATTTTAACTACCAAAATGTTATCGCAAAAAGGTTCTATAATAGGAGTAAGCACATTTAAATTCTTCTTGCTAAGGAGCGTACCATTTTCGGTGTAATTTATGTTGCCAATGTCAGAAACAAGACAGTCCAGGTTCTCCAGCAGCAACCACAAACCAAAGCGTTCGTCGGTTGATCGCGTCCTCCTCCCTAATAGCTGAGCCATTTTAAGCACTTCGGAGGAATCCATGTTGACACTTTCAACTACCACAGAAGACAGATCGGTTGCGGCTGTCATGCATCCTTTTATACCCTAAATATCGGCATTTCCGGTCACGTGATTTCCGGTCATACATTCCTCCTAGCTGAATTGCGCTATTGTGTGTGCAAGGTGTCCGTAAGAGAGAAGGCGACTGCCCCTCGCGAGCCGAACCGCACAATAACCCTGGGTAAGTGGCGGTGGGGTAAGTGGACTGCGGTAGCCTGTTGTGGGGTTGTGAACCAGTGAGGGCTACGGCGGGGACGAAGCCTCTCCGTCGTTTCTAGGTCCCCGGTTCAATACACAATTCACACACAAATACACGGGGTGGATACAGTTAGCTTTCGCTACTTGAGTCGATGTAGAAGGAAAAAACTATTTTTCATATAGATACCCAACTTTACAGAAATGATGTTAAGGCTGTGCACTGCAGGAACTGCGTTGTTAGTAGTGGCTCAAATGGTTCAAATGGCACTGAGCACTGTGGGACTTAACGACTGAGGTCATCAGTCTCCTAGAACTTAGAACTACTTAAACCTAACTAACCTAAGGACATCACACACATCCATGCCCGAGGCAGGATTCGAACCTGCGACCGTACCGGTCACGCGGTTCCAAACTGACGCGCTTAGAACCGCACGGCCACACCGGCCGGCTGAGCTGGACCACTTGCAAAACAGGACCACTTGCAAAAGTGTTAGTGCCATGACTTGCCGATAGGCGCCAGTACTAGCGACTAACTCAGGCTCCAAGGAACGAGGGCGTGCAAGCACGAACGGTAAACGTTAGTGTGAACTGCTTCGCCAACATGTCATCTCTGCTCAATGGGAGAGAGGTGATTCGGATTCGACTGTTTTGATCCACGGTGGAGCTCCACCACAAATAGCTCATGAGGACACTCTGTTACTTCGTAATACATTTGGACAGAACCGGAAAATCGGCCGATCGTTCCAAACTGCGTTGCCACTAAGATTACCAGATTTGAACACTTATGATTTCTGGCTGTGAGTTACCTTACCTGAGGGATTCAGTTTATCGACGGGACACTAACACACTTTGGAGGTTGAAGAAAAGCATAGCGAGGGAGTAACCAACATCGCACCTGAGATGCTTCGGGCAGCAGTAGAGCAATCTCTAAAGCTGTTCCAGGCTGTCGTAGATGCAGATGGTCGTCACATTGAGCAAAATTCGTAACCTGGAACGTAAACTTAGTATGCAATCAACAATTTTCACACTCTCGTGTGAAAATTAAAATGTGTTTCTTTCAATAGCACATTCCTCACTTCTTTTCTGCATGTCCTAACAAACGTTTCCACAAGGTTTCATTGTCTTACAATCACTCGGGTTACATGGGTACCCCTAAAGTAGCGAAACTTTAATTGTAATCACCCTTATGTATGAATATGAGTGCAAAATTGTTACCTATAACGGTAGAAAACGTGTCAAGTAATGTCAGTAAAACAGGACAAGCTAATACATCCTGCAGCACGTATTTTATTTTCAAAAATTTAATCGTAACTTCCTTTCGTTGATGTTGGTGTTGAGCAGGTCCGGCACGGGTACGGAAATGATTATTTAGGTGTGAGCTTGACCGTTGCTTTTCTTATTCTTACTGGTCCCGAATAGATATCCAGCCTGTAAGGGCTTCAATGCCGTAGAGGCAAACACTGATCCTACCTCACCCGCTTCTGGGAAGATGTTTTTGTAAAGCCGCATGATTAGAAGATAATTAGCTGTCACAGAGGCAGACCGAGATACGTTATCTGCCAGAGCAGCTCAGAGGCCATAAATGGTTTTAGATAACCCAAGAGCAAGTCTGTCACGTTATAAACGCTTTGTCATGTGAACCACTTGTTATGACCCTGAGCTTTTGCACGCTCACGAGTCACGGGGCACGTCACGTGCTACCACATATACCGCGTGACAGTAAAATGACGACCCTTAAATAAAACTGTTTGCCCCTTCCTCCAGCAAAAAATTAGATTCGTACCTGATGGAAGAAGAAAGTCGACAGCACTTGACACAGACTAGATATTTTATTAAATACCATGGATAAAAACCTTGAAATGTAGTAATGTCTCACTTACAGCTCTGGTTGAAGTTAACGCCATATACTTGCAGATAAACCTTCTTTTTCCTAAAGTTTATTTACTCGTACTGAATTCGCAGTGTTCGAGATTTGCAAAATTCATTTTAATTTTGAGGTCGGACGCCCTTCCTTTCGCCACAAACGTGTGCGCCATTTGTCTGTGTATCGCGTCAATTTCGTTCCGTGAGCTATCGTATTTTAACTGCTTGTGTGTTGTATTTTCTGAGGCGATGACGGGACATAAGCGCAGTACCTGTATTAGCCTTAACAATCGTGGCAGACTGCCTAAAATCCACACTCAGGGGAGTCATCTTATCAGATCAGCGGTAGTCAATCCGCTATGCAGATTCGATTATGTTTTGGCTCACGTCCCTGTCTTAAAAACTAGCGCGCTGGGCTGTAAGTTCTATGAACAGATATATACCTGAATAGTATGGCTTCGCATAACAATCATCGCAGACATGCGACAAGTGAATTGGCTCAAAGAATGTTTTGTCATAAATTCAGCCAGCTGCATTCCGCAGTCTTCGTTTGAAAAAAATCATAGCACGAGATTTGGCACGAGAAACTTATTTTAAATCTATATGCTCAAATGTAGAAGACTATTAAATACGTCTGATGGATAGTTTCCTCATCGTTTGGTAAATGCTGGTGGTGTGAGACATTACTTGACACCACCACAATTAAATCTGCCACGGTACAAATCATTGTAAAGTGCGCATCGAAAGGTATTTTTTGTTGTAGCAAGTATGGAAGCATCTTTCTGATCCATTCACACACGCAATGTGATCAGGTACTTCTGCGTGAGGCGTGACATATCTAACTTCAGTACTACATTACCACACTGGAAGACCATGAAGCAAGTGCTCGGATTAGGTAGGGTATGATACACACATGTGGTGTTTCGACCCAACTGTTCAACCTATACGTCGAAAAAGCGTTGACGCAAATAAAGGAAAGGTTCAAGAGTGTGATTAAAAATCAGGGTGAAAGATTCGCTGATGGCATTGCTATCCTCAGTGAAAATGAGAAAGAAATGGAGGACCCAATGACTGGAACGAACAATGCAGTGAGCACACACTGCAAACTGGGGGAGGTGGCACAGTGGTTAGCTCACTGGACTTGCATTTGGGAGGACGACGGTTCAGCCCTGCGTCCCGTCATTCAGATTTAGGTTTTCCGTGATTTCCCTAAAACAATCCAGGCAAATGTCGGGATGGTTCCTTTGAAAGGGCACGGCCGATTTCCTTCCCTACCCATGACACAATCCGAACTTGTGCTCCGTCTCTGATCTCAATGTCAACGGTACATTACACCCAATCTTCCTTCCTTCTTCCACACTGCAGATTGAGGGTAAACTGAAGAATGATGCCGGCCGCGGTGGCTGAGCGGTTCTAGGCGCTTCAGTCCGGAACCGCGCGACTGCTACGGTCGCAGGTTCGAATCCTGCCTCGGGCATGGATGTGTGTGATGTCCTTAGGTTAGGTAGGTTTAAGAAGTTCTAAGTTCTAGGGGACTGATGACCTCAGGTGTTAAGTCCCATAGTGCTCAGAGCCATTTGAACCATTTGAAGAACGACGAAAGTAATGAGGAGTAGCAGAAATGAGATTAGCAATAAAACTGCGGATCAAAAGTAGACGAAGTGAAGGAATTATGCTTCGTTTGAAGCAAAATAAATCATGACGGAAGAAGCAAGGGCACCATACGTAGCAAAATACCACAAGAAAAGAGGGCATTAAAGGCCGAAAGAATTCTAGTAGCAACAAACATCGGCCTCAATTTGAGGAAGAAACTCCTGAGAATGTATGTTTGGAGCACAGCACTGTACGATGTACGGAAGTAAATCGCAGACTACGCGGAAGCTGGTAAAAAAGAGGATAATCGAAGCGTTTGGGCAAATATATCGAAAATTATAAGGGCAGTCAAATTAAAACAAGACAGAAGCAAGAAAATACGATATTGGTTCAAAATGGCTCTGAGCACTATGGGACTCAACTGCTGAGGTCATTAGTCCCCTAGAACTTAGAACTAGTTAAACCTAACTAACCTAAGGACATCACAAACATCCACGCCCGAGGCAGGATTCGAACCTGCGACCGTAGCGGTCACGCGGTTCCAGACTGCAGCGCCTTTAACCGCACGGCCACTTCGGCCGGCTAATACGATATTGCAGTGCCTGTGTTGTTCACAAGTACGATGCAATGTTCCTACAGAGATGCATGCATTTCCGAAGGAGCAGGCAACGTGGCGACTACAGCAATTATGAAAAACATGAAATGTATTCGCAATTTCGGATACGAACAAGTATCAGCTGTATAAGGAAAAGACGCCAATGAAAATTTGTGCCGGACCGGCAATCGAATCCGGATTTCCAGCTTGAGTGGTAGCCTTACCATTACGCTACTCGAGCGCACTTCATGACCAAGCCCAAACCTCCGTATGCCGTCAACCACGTGTCTACAACCTGCACTCTTGCATCTATTAGTTATGGATATTTTCGTACAGGGGAGACATTTTTAACTGAAAGTCGCTTGCCTGATGTCGGCAGATAGATACGATATTGCAGTGCACGTGTTGCTCAGATGTACGAAGCTATGTTCCTTACGACTTGCGTGCACGTATGGAGGCACGCCGCACGGGGTAGCCGCGCGGTCTCAGGCGCCTCGTCACGGTCCGCGCGGCTTCCCCCGTCGGAGGTTCGAGTCCTCCCTCGGGCATGGGTGTGTGTGTTGTCCTTAGCGTAAGTTAGTTTAACTTAGATTAAATAGTGTGTTGGCTTAGTGACCGATGACCTAAGTAGTTTAGTCCCATAAGACCTTACCACAAATTTCCAATTATGGAGGCACAGGCGATGCAATATCATACGCTACTGGCCATTAAAATTGCTACACCACGAAGAAGACGTGCTACAGACGCGAAATTTAACCGATAGGAAGAAGATGCTGTGATATGCAAATGATTAGCTTTTCAGAGCAGTCACACAAGGTTGGTGCCGGTGGCGACACCTACAACGTGCTGACATGAGGAAAGTTTCAAACTGATTTCTCATGCACAAACTGCAGTTGACCGCCGTTGCCTGGTGAAACGTTGTTGTGATGCCTCGTATAAGAAGGATAAATGCGTACCATCACGTTTCCGACTTTGATATAGGTCGGATTGTAGCCTATCGCGATTGCGGTTTATCGTATCGCGACGTTGCTGCTCGCGTTGGTCGAGATCCAATGACTGTTAGCAGAATATGGAATCGGTGGGTTCAGGAGGGTAATACGGAACCCCGTGCTGGATCCCAACGGCCTCTTATCACTATCAGTCGAGATGACAGGCATCTTATCCGCATGGCTGTAACGGATCGTGCAGCCAAGTCACGATCCCTGATTCAACAGATGGGGACGTTTGCAAGACAACAACCATCTGCACGAACAGTTCGACGACGTTTGCAGCACCATGGGCTATCAGCTCAGAGACCATGGCTGCGGTTACCCTTGACGCTGCATCACAGACAGGAGCGCCTGCGATGGTGTACTCAACGACGAACCTGGGTGCTAGAATAGCGAAACGTCATGTTTTCGGATGAATCCAGGTTCTGTTTACAGCATCATGATGGTCGCATCCGTGATTGGCGACATCGCGGTGAACGCACATTGGAAGCGTGTATTCATCATCGCCATACTGGCGTATCACCCGGCGTGATGGTATGGGGTGCCATTGGTTACACGTCTCGGTCGCCTCTTGTTCGGCACTTTGAACAGTGGACGTTACATTTCAGCTGTGTTACGACCCGTAGCTCTACCCTTCATTCTATCCCTGCGAAACCCTACATTTCAGCAGGATAATGCACGACCGCATGTTGCAGGTCCTGAACGGGCCTTTCTGGATACAGAAAATGTTCGACTGCTGCCCTGACCAGCACATTCTGCAGATTTCTCATTAACTGAAAACGTCTGGTCAATGGTGGCCGGGCAACTGGCTCGTCATAATACGCCAGTCACTACTCTTGATGAACTGTGGTATCGTGTTGAAGCTGCATGTGCAGCTGTACCTGTACACGCCATCCACGCTCTGTTTGACTCAATGCCCAGGCGTATCAAGGGCGTTATTACGGCCAGAGGTGGTTGTTCTGGGTACTGATTTCTCAGGATCTATGCACCCAAATTGCGTGAAAATGTAATGACATGTCAGTTCTAGTATAACATTTTTTTCCAATGGATACCCGTTTATCATCTGAATTTCTTGTTGGTGTAACAATTTTAATGGCCAGTAGTGTATTTATCCGCCGACACCAGGCAAGCAACTTTCAATTAAAAATGTCTCCCCTGTACAAGAATATACACAATGAATGTGCAAATGTGGGTTGTAGACACATGGTTCACTGCTTATGGAAGCTATGGGTCTGGCTGTGAAGCGTGCTTGGATAGCCAAATGGTAAGGTGACCGCTCTCGATAAGTGGGAAATCTGGATTCGAGTCCCTGTCCGGCACAAATTTTCATTCCGTTATACAGCTGACGGTTGTTCGTAATCCCAGCTGTGAATATCTTTCATGTAGATGGAAATAGTAAGTAAACTGTTTTTTATTTCGAAAATAATCGCCATAACGGTTAATACACAGTCGTCACACTGTGAGACAAGGTGGTCAATGTAATGAAAAAATATTTGCGGTTACTTATGGAACCATGATTGTATCCAGGCGAGCACTTCTTCGTCTGAAACAAACCGAGAGCCATGAATGTCATTCTGCAGGGCCCCCAAATATCTAAATCTCACCTAGGACGATATCGGGACTGTATGGAGGACGTATAAGGGCTCCCCAGCGAAGGTTTTGACCCTCTTGTCTTAGAGTGGGATAAATATATTAATAGATATTGCGATTACTTTTGAAATAATAAACAGTTCACTTACTTTTTCCCCCCCATCAGCCTCCTTTTCATTTGACTGCCCCTTATAGGTGGACTGATAAGGCAAAAAATATGGATGTTCTCCAGAGAAATTGTGAGGAGGGGAACATGGAAAATTGGAAATTTGTGGTAAGGTCTTATGAGACCAAACTGCTGAGGTCATCGGTCCCTAAGCTTACCCGCTATTTAATCTAACTTAAACTAACTTACGCTAACGACAACACACACACCCATGCCCGAGGGAGGACTCAAACCTCCGACGGGGGCAGGCGCTCTGACAGTGCCAGGGGGAATATGAGGAAGACATTGACAAGAAGAAAGGATAGGATGTTAGGGCATATATTACGACATCAAGGAATAACTTTCATGATACTCGAGGGAGCTGTAAAAGGTAGAAGAAGACAAAAACAGGAATACACTCTGAGGACGTTAAGTCCAAGTGCTGCTCTGAGAAGAAGTTGCCACAGGAGAGGAATCCCTTGTGAGCCTCAGTGGCGCGGCGGCTAAAATAATCTCACTGGTCTCTATTTCATTATGTCGTTATGAAAAGACACTTAAATCGTCTGTGCGTGCTTCACACCTGTCTTCGCCATTTACAACGGCCTGAAAACTTTTTTGCGGTCATCCAGAAAGTGGTGGAGAATATACTGACCATAATATCTAGTCTGCAAGTTCGTATTACTCAATGTACTCACTGCAAGAAAATGTTCCCACTTGCTATTTATTCAGTGCGATCAGGAAAAAATAAAAGTTTTGAGTTTTAACTCGTCGGTATATTAAGTAAAACTTCACATGCACAAAATATAATAATATTCCTAATAATAATAATAGTAATAATTATGTCCCTATCGGAAGCAGTCCGCAGCTCGTGGTCTCTCGGTAGCGTTCTCGCTTCCCGAGCACGGGGTCCCGGGTTCGATTGCCGGCGGGGGTCAGGGATTTTTCCTGCCTTGAGATGACTGGGTGTTGTTGTGTCGTCTTCATCATCATCATTCATCCCCATTACGGTCGGAGGAAGGCAATGGCAAACCACCTCCACTAGGACCTTGCCTAGTAAGGCGGCGCGGGTCTCCCGCGTCGCTCCCCTACGCTCTGTAAAGGAGTATGGGACTAATCATCATCATCGGAAACAGGACTATAAACAGTCCCGAGGCGACCTTTACGGAAAGTTCCAAGTAAAATGGTCTATCGCCCTAACTTGTAATAACCAAAGGTTCATTGCTCACCTAAAAAGTGGAAAATCATCTCGCCACTTGCCACGCAGTTTTGTCAACATTACGGGCGGCACACAAACAGTTACTTCATAAAATCTAAGAAATCCAGGACGATGTACAGTCCTCTCGAGTTCACTTCCTACTTTTCCGAAAACACTTTTGGTAGCTGCCTGGCTGTGACGTCATCCGTGGCACAGCGCACGAGAAAGACAGGCCGCGGCGCGTACGTGACGAAGGTAGTCCTGAACCAAAGCCTTCTAGATACAAGGCCTACGCACAGCGGCCACATTGGCACGTGACGTCACAAACTGTTGGCGCGTTGAAAGTGTGTGCCACGTGAAACTGATATATATTTCATACAGTATTTGCCTACAGTTCTTCGAAGTGTGGGATACAAGTGTTGCGTTCCCTTTTGCCAGGGAAATTATAAATCCCAAAAAGGCATGAAAGTGCAAATGTTTCGGTTTCCCAAATGTGCGAAGTTGAGAAATCGCTGGATTGCAGCTATTCCCAGACAGGAATTTGTGTCCACGCATCATTCAAGGGTAAGTAAATGACAAAAAATTTGTAGCGTGTTATTTGTTTCCATTGCACCACATTTGCCAATTGTTTTTAAAAGCAGTTATGTATCATGTACCAGTATAATTTGTTTCTTAATACTGAACCATTGCTGCGAGGTTAATACGAAGCTGGCTGTAAAATGTCTCTCATATTTGCAACTATTGTCACACAGAATAATTATATTAATTAGTGTGGCTCGAAAATGTTTAGTATTCCTCTCGATTATTGATTATTGAGTTTCCAGAACTTTTATTTGGAAGATCTACAGAATGATTTTGTTCAGTTTTACATATACAGCTATTCGGAAATATTTCCAGAATGAGATTTTCACTCTGCAGCGGAGTGTGCGCTGAATTGAAACTTCCTGGCAGATTAAAACTGTGTGCCCGACCGAGACTCGAACTCGGGCAAAAGGTCCCGAGTTCGAGTCTCGGTCGGGCACACAGTTTTAATCTGCCAGGAAGTTTCTATTCGGAAATAATTTCAATCTGAGTAAACCAACTTAGAAAATTGCTTTAATGAATTCAGTGTTCGTCACATTAAGCAGTATATAAAGCAGAATTTCGAGGTAACTGCATTGTGATTAAATTAAGAGCACTCTGTGACACGAATTTCAGTCAAGGATATAGGAGAAACAATCTTTTCATGTTTAAGGTTCTAAAGTTCTGGAGAAACAGGGAAATAAATTATTTTTTCGGGTTTTTTGATTTATTAAACATTATGTGAGGAGGTACTCCATTTCGTCGAATGATTTGAGTTTCGTCTGAGGTCAGCAAATTTTGAAGTGGAGAGTAAAATTTACGAAAATAACCGGGGAAACAAATTTTTAAATTCTGAAGGGTCTCCAGCTGCTTTATTTAAAACCGAAAACGTCTGCGTGTTGTTGCATATTGCAGATTTTTTACTGTAAGAAAACGTAGCTCCGGAGGTAAAAGACAGAATTTAAAATTACAGTTTGTATTCCAGCCTAGAAACGCGTATTTAAGGCAGATCGTCAAAATAATTCTACATCTTGAAATAACATAGGGAGTTTTGTTCAGTTACTTTACGCAATGATATAAATTTCCATACTTTCATTACAAGGTCATGTAGAAGAGGAAAGCACGAGAATCCCTATGCGGTCTCAGCTCTAAAACTCGTAAAGTTCGTATAGATGCAGAGTGCTTAACAGCAGCGTTCCGATACAGACCTGGCCATCAGCATGTGACGTCACAAGTGTGTGCGCAGGCCTGTAGTCTAGGTGTAGTGGAGGTGGTGTTGCCTGAACTCGCTCGCTCGCTCAGCTCAGCACCCAAAATGCGTTTCTAAATCTGTTAACTCGCAGCTGGGCGTGTAAGTACTAACGAGAATAGCATCTTCCATTGGAATATGCTATTATGAAGACTTACTGATTAACAGTACTACACCAAAATTTAATTTAAGATCAATACTCGATATAAATTGTATATCAGCTTGTTTATAGTATTTAGTCTCTTCTGCTTAACGATACTCATTACACACTGGAAGTGGTGCCTTATGCAACTGATAATCATTTTAGCATGATTTTACTTTATTTTACGCCAGTACAAAATGGCTTTGAGCACTATGGGACTTAACTTCTGAGGTCATCAGTCCCCTAGAACTTAAAACTACTTAAACCTAACTAACCTAAGGACATCACACACATCCATGCCCGAGGCAGGATTCGAACCTGCGACCGTAGCGGTCGCGCGGTTCCAGATTGTAGCGCCTAGAACCGATCGGCCACCCCGGCCGGCGTACGCCAGTACAGCCGTAACAAATTATAAGTAGGCCCATGGACTTCCCATCATTATAGGACTAATAAGAGTAAGATTCAGTTTTAGGTGGTACGGACACGCCGAGTTACGAGTTAACAGTTGTAGAAACGTAGTTTGTCTCGTGTTGAGCAAGCGAGCGAGCGCAAGACTACCTTCGTGACGTACGCGCCGCAGCCTGCCTTTCTCGTAGGCCTCGGGCGTTTGACTAACGCGGACAGATTGATATCTCGGTGCGAAGTCTCTCTCCTTAATGGCTCTCTGGCTGTGTTTATACAGGGTGTTACAAAAAGGTACCGCCAAACATTCAGGAAACATTCCTCACACACAAAGAAAGAAAATATGTTACGTGGACATGTGTCCGGAAACGCTTACTTTCCATGTTAGAGCTCATTTTATTACTTCTCTCCAAATCACATTAATCATGGAATGAAAACACACAGCAACTGAACGTACCAGCGTGACTTCAAAGACTTCGTTACAGAAAATGTTCAAAATGTCCTCCGTTAGCGAGAATACATGCATCCACCCTCCGTCGCATGGAATCCCTGATGCGCTGATGCAGCCCTGGAGAATGGCGTATTGTATCACAGCCGTCCACAATACGAGCACGAATAGTCTCTACATTTGGTACCGGGGTTTCGTACACAAGAGCTTTCAAATGACCCCATAAATGAAAGTCAAGAGGGTTGAGGTCAGGAGAACGTGGAGGCCATGGAATTGGTCCGCCTCTACCAATCCATCGGTCACCGAATCTGTTGTTGAGAAGCGTACGAACACTTCGACTGAAATGTGCAGGAGCTCCATCGTGCATGAACCACATGTTGTGTCGCACTTGTAAAGGCACATGTTCTAGCAGCACAGGTGGAGTATCCCGTATGAAATCATGATAACGTGCTCCATTGAGCGTAGGTGGAACGAAACTAAAATGAGCTCTAACATGGAAATTAAGCGTTTGCGGACACATCTCCACATAACATATTTTCTTTCTTTGTGTGTGAGGAATGTTTCCTGAAAGTTAGGCCGTAAGTTTTTGTAACACCCTGTATATGGACGCACTGGGCCGCCAAATGGAATATCTGCTCTCAACCGCCCTAGGCACAGGTAGCACCATCTAATGGCCACTTCTCGGACACATAGTAATTGATATCTCTGTCGTTTATTAATTTACCATCTTCTTAATTTTTATATGTGTAGAGTTAAGTTTGCTTTAGTTATTGAAAAAGGTTTAGCTCGACTGCATTTAAACTTTGCGGGCTAGAATTTTTAGAACGGAACTGACAGTAGAGCATGACCTCTGAACTGCAAAAACTGTTCAAATGTGTGTGAAATATTATGGGACATAACTGCTAAGGTCATGAGTCCCTAAGCTTACACACTACTTAACCTAAATTACCCTAAGGACAAACACACACAAACACCCATGCCCGAGGGAGGATTCGAATCTCCGCCGGGACCAGCCGCACAGTCCATGACTGCAGCGCCCAAGGCCGCTCGGCTAATCCCGCGCGGCCTCTGAACTGCTTCTAAGATCCCTTGTAATGGTTGTTATTTATAATAAAGTCTTGAAACTTGGTATAGCTGGATTATTTCATCAATATAAAGAGGTGATGTAATTAGAACTTTCTGTAACAAACACAAATGATACTTAATCTACTATGAATAAGGACGTTTTCGTTCCAAATTTGGTTTTTAGTAAATAACTTGAAATGTAATAGAGGTAGCTTCTTGGTGGCAAAATATAAGGTTTCTAGATGAAGCTAAGGCTACATACTGTGCGAATTTTCATCTTTATGAGTCTAATATTTAGCGCCTTCAACTCCTCGTAAAAACGCCGATTTTGACCAAAATATGGCTCCCATCAAGTCGAGACTTGTAGTTTGTAATTATGACACACATTTGCATATTCTGAACGGGTTTTAACTTTCCAGCTTCATTATTTTTTCTTAAAATAATATATTTAACAAAATATATTAACTTGATCATTCTGAAACGTCACAATGTTAACATTAATATACCGAAGCATACACTGACAAAATTTGGAAAATTTATTTTAATTTTTAATTTCACTCTTAGATTAAAGTGCAATCCTTTGTGTAGTACGCAGAGGTGTGGTATGATGACGTGGCGCAAATATTAGTAAACTGGTGTAAGTCTCGCGCATTCGCTTGCTTCTGTATGGTGTAAGTCCCGCGCATTCGCTTGCTTCTGTATCTCTTACAATGATACAGCTCTTGTTTCGCCGCATCGCATCAAACAGTCAGAAAAGTGATGTGACACACACACACACACACACACTCGCGCGCGCGGGACGCTGCTATAATTTTTATCTGATAATACTTCCTCATCTACGAAAAGATTAGAAATACAAAAAAAAGCATAATAATATAACATGGATAGTAGTAGCACTACCTCACTTTCCTTTTCACTCTATAAATTACTTCTGTGTTCCAAAAAATAGAGGATAGCATGCTCCGTTTTACATTTCAAGAGGCCCTCGATCCAGATGCATAACCTGACCTGATGTCCTATATGAATGTACTTTCTGTAGCTTGTATTGATGCGATACTGAATTTGAAGCTTTTAGAATGTCTAGAAACAGCGAATCCCCCTGGTTACCTCTATCTGTGGGCTTTTGAGACCTCGTACTAAAAGCACAAATTGAATTTCCCATGGTACGTTCTCTCGGGATCCACGCTGGTTAGCACGGAAACATTTGTTTCTGCTGTATACAGAGACGAGAGGCATAGGAGACGGATCTATGGCTGAGGTCTTATCTCATTTGTAGTAGGGGCTATCTGCGATGTCTATCAAATACTGGAAAACATATTTCTGCTCAAAGAATGTGTGATACTGGACCAGTATTTCTGATCCGACAAAAAAACAGAGATTTTATGCAATGGTTACAAGGATGGTAGTGCAACATATCCTCGAGTACTGCTCGATGTTTGGGACCCGCATCAGGTCAGATTAAAGGAAGACATTGAAGTAATTCCGAGGTGGGCTACTTAGATTTGTTACTCGTAGGTTCAAACAACACGCAAGTATAACAGAGATGCTTCAGGAACTCAACCGGGAATCCCTGAAGCGACGTACTTTTCGAGGAACGCTTCTGATAAAATTTAGAGAACTGGCATTTGAAGCTGACTGCAGAACGATTCTAATGACGCCAACATACACGTACATTTCGAATAAGGGCCACGAAGACAAGATACGAAAAATTATGGCCCATACTGAGGCATATAGATAGTCGTTTTTCACTGGTTCTATTTGCGAGTGGAACAGGAAAGGAAATAACTAGTAGTGTTACAGGGTACCCTCCGCCACGCACCGTACAATGGCTTGCGGAGTGTGTATGCAGATGTGCAAGTAGAATGTCTTTAACATTTTGGAGAAATTCCAGATCTTGTGTTCCGTAATACAGTTTTCACACCACATATGAACAGTCAGTTAGAACTTCAACATCGTGCCATCTTTTCAAATTTTGGTTCCCTGTGCCTTCCCCTACCAGTGTTCCCACCATAATCTTTTTCATTAGGGATGTTTTTAACTTCATGTTGCTTTGTTTTTTCTTGTTTCTGTTTTTATGTTTTTTATTGCATATTGGCCCTTGCAGTACGGTTTCCCTTATCAGCCTACCTTTTTACGTATTTGTACTTTTTATGTCTAATAATTATTTTATGTCGCTGGAATACTTATTTGTCACCTTGCAACATGTTTCTTTAAGAATTCCCATCGTCGTTTTTAATAATTTTAATAATCTTTAATCATTTTTAATAAATGCAAGTAGCCGTACTTTACAGTCATTTTGTAGTTTTGACGTTATTGGTGTTTCACCAAAACAATTTTTCAGATTATTTTATCTCAGTAATTCTTAGAGTATTTGCCGTAATTTCATCATTTTATATATAATGGTTCTTGTTCCTATATTACCTGTTCTGTATTCTTTTATCTATACATGCTGGTTTATGTAACGGCTCACAACCTTTGCTTTAAAAACATAGCAACGTAACTTCCTCGCCACATCTGTGCCTTCTGTCGACCCATTTCACATCTCCTTAATTGCCATTTCGCGGCGCATTGCCCAACATCAGTTTCCCACATTACTTGTTCGTGTCTACACCTGTTTTCAGCGACACTACCTTTCCGCTGCAGACATAGCCATGGCCACTCCACGTGAATTCTCGCTGGTTACACAGGTTTTGCAGCACTGGTGAGCCATTATTGCTTTACTTTAGAGCAAGTTAATTTCCCCGCAGTTTTTGGGGCTTCTTAAGCTATGCCCCTTCTTTTAGGTCTACAAACGCACTTGCGGTGTTCAGTTACATAGCCTACAATCACTAATTTTTGGTTTTCTTCTTTTTCAGGTTTGCTTACCATTTAATCAGGTGGCAATGCTAATGTCAAGTGCCATCCAAAAGATGAGACAGTCCCGTTTCGCTGTCCTAATGTTAAATTAGCTATGTGAGATTTTTTCTCCCTTATTTTGGTTCATGTAACTCACATTACTGTTATTAATTTTCTCTTGATCCGTACTGTATGTGATTGTAGATTTTGAAAGGTTCGTGTAAGGAGAAAGCCACCTACTTTGTAAGACAGGAAAATTTTATAGATCAATCTGACTTGTGTTATAGAAGAATTTTAGAGAAACATATTGTCTGCCACTCGTATCATGAAGAAATGTTGTGTTGTGGATTGGCAAGAGAGCCAACCCACTATGAGAGGAAGCCGAAAGGCACGCGTTTTAGCTCACGCAGGCTGGCGTGAGGTCTGGAACAGGACAAGGAAGTTAGACTTTAGCAAAAAAGGACGTAGCTGTTGGAATACTTAACTTTAATCCATAAATGGTGAACATCGCTCTTGACGGTACATGTTTTACAGCATCAATAGTAACTGGTAATGGCGCTTTGCTAGGTCGTAGCAAATGACGTAGCTGAAGGCTATGCTAACTATCGTCTCGGCAGATGAGAGCGTAATTTGTCAGTGAACCATCGCTAGCAAAGTCGGCTGTACAACTGGGGCGAGTGCTAGGAAGTCTCTCTAGACCTGCCGAGTGGCGGCGCTCGGTCTGCAATCACTGAGAGTGGCGACACGCGGGTCCGACGTATACTAACGGACCGCGGCCGATTTAAAGGCTGCCACCTAGCAAGTGTGCTGTCTGGCGGTGACACCACATTTTATTTATAAAAATAGTTTGTGATGTATCAGTTTACTGAAACAATTGTCCATAGCACGAGTTTATCAGTCAGTTATGTAACAAATCGACTGCAAAAACGTAAACTTCAAGAGATAAATTTGTAAAGCTTGGACACAGTAAAAGCTACATCGTCGTTGACTATTAAGAAAAGCATTATTGAGCAAAACAGCGTGTGATAAGCAGAACAGCAGTAGCCGGGGGGGGGGGGGGGATGAGGGGGGGGGGCTAATCGTAATCGAGTCTTGGGCGACGTGTGAGGGTGATCGGTTAGCTTAGGTGGAGCTCTGGGCCAGAGCAGGCGGTTCCCATTTGAAGGAGAGAAATTCTGAGAAGTGGGGAATACCTAAAAATACAATATTATTGGAGGAAACAGTTTTTTTTTTTAATTTGATTGTGTCGCTGATACAACTCAGCAACCAAAAGCTACTTGTCGCATTGCTTTACATGCATTAAGCAATTATTGTAGTCAGTTAATTTTCATTGTTCAGTGATTTTCAGTTTAGGTAAAGGAGATGATTTATCAGTCATATGTCGAAGGTTTCCAGAATGAGATTTTCACTCTGCAGCGGAGTGTGCGCTGATATGAAACTTCCTGGTAGATTAAAACTGTTTTAATCTGCCAGGAAGTTTCATATCAGCGCACACTCCGCTGCAGAGTGAAAATCTCATTCTGGGAATCTCCCCCAGGCTGTGGCTAAGCCATGTCTCCGCAGTATCCTTTCTTTCAGGAGTGCTAGTTCTGCAAGGTTCGCAGGAGAGCTTCTGTAAAGTTTGGAAGGTAGGAGACGATATACTGGCAGAAGTAAAGCTGTGAGACCGGGCGTGAGTCGTGCTTCGGTAGCTCAGATGGTAGAGCACTTGCCCGCGAAAGACAAAGGTCCCGAGTTCGAGTCTCGGTCGGGCACACAGTTTTAATCTGCCAGGAAGTTTCATATGTTGAAGGTGTTAAGAAATTGCATCAACTGTTAGTTGAGAGGCGATTTTGATTTAATAATTTATAAGTACAACTAATAGCAATTTTGCACTTCAGTAATGCTTGGTGGTTCTGATTCTGAATAGAACACCCAGGAATCCTGTCAAGCCTTGGAGCTTGTCCATTTTTAGCTGTTGTATCTGCTTTTACTGACACCTATGTCACTATCCTCACTAGTGGTGCTGCAATGGCCACTGAACAGGGGCAGCAATCCTCGATTACACGTTATTAAGGATCTTCCGAATGCAGAATTTAGCATTTCAGCTTCGGCTTCTTGTTGTCGATTCTGGCCCACATGTCATCAAGCGTCTAGATACTAATCTGGGCCACTCTTGAAAAATGAAACTGCGTTCCCAGTTGGGTGCCTCGGAAAGGAGCTCACATTACACAACATCCTGCCCTGACTGAGCCTAAATCAACGAATCCATCTCCTACCACAGGCATGGATCGACCTTGTCTGCACAATCACACTAGAAAGATTAAGGACAGAAGGGGATGGCACAATTCTGCTTCAATAAGAATCGACAACAGACTCAGTTAAATATGTAGAGTATAGTAAAGTCCCACAAAACTACTGACAATCAAGCTCACAGTTTGAACAAGGTAAAAAGGTACAGAAATATGTGGCAAAAGGGCCTGGATATTACTGGAGTGGCAGACAAGGCGTAGGAAATAAAATGAAGAAATCAAACACACAGCTGAGGGCGAGCAAAAGACTAACGACAGCACATAGCAAATAACGTTAGCTGCGGCACGAAGGCGCTGGTGGTCCAGATGCGAGTTGCCACCATAACTCCATATTATCTGATTGCCGCTACTAGCAAGCAACAAGATCGTTAGCACCAAGGCCTCTGGCAATCCCTTATCGAACTTTTTGGTGACTGTGGACTCAACTGAACTGTCTCATCATGGCGCCTGAGCGGTAGGACAATGCGGTCTGGAGACTGTAGCAGCCACGAAGAACTCGGCTCCCAGTGAGCTCACGCTGTGGAGGTTATTTAACCCTCCGTTACTCGCGCGAAAATTCATGACAAGGTCACTCGCGCGGATGACAGGTGTCATCCACAAAGCAAGCGGTCTATTTGTATACTCTGAACGGTCTTTATGACTGATTTTATGATTTTTTATTAAATATTCGTATTTATTAATATTCGTACACCGTGTAATATATTCTAACGTTCGAAATAGTTCGACCATTCGAAGAACAATATCTTCAGCTGCATTACTGACATTACATGGTCTCTCTGGTTGCTTACCGACGTACGGTTCTAAATTCAAAGTGTAAGCTGTTTTTACATCAACCAAAGCAAATACTTTTAATCCATACTTTGCTGGTTTGTCTGAATGGAATGGGCAGTTTCCTCAAAATGCCAAAAGCTGTTCGTCAACAGTAATATTTTTGGCAAATGTTCGTGAATAGTTCAAGTACCTCTCTGATAGGAGCCAACTCGTCAGTCTCTCTGCGAACACCTTTATCACGTATATTACCAAACCTAAGACATCTCAACAGAAACCTGAATCGGTTTTCACTTATGCATAAATAACATGATTCAAGTCCGTTTCCGTTTGAGTTATCCCACAATTTTGATATACTCTTCCTAGAACATCTCAAAGATCCACACTGATATAACAAACCAATGAAAGCTCTGATCTCTATCGCATCTGTTTCTTTAGCATCCCTTTCCCTAAAGAAGTTACCATGAACTTCACTGATGGATATATTATAATGCATGTTGCGATAATGCTTATTATGTTTTCATCCAAGAACCAATTCAGAATTTCTATTTGTCTTTTTTATACGAGCTTGATTTTTTCGTCCAGGCAAATGCGTAATAATATTATAAGATCTGCTTCTAACAATGGTAGGATATTTATTTTTCTTCTTTTAGTTATTCCATATTTCCCTAAAAGAAATGTATCCTCTTGAGTCACTTCTTCCTGTGACTCATATTCATCATTCTCTGGCACTTCTTGTTGTGTTCCTGAATCATGACCGCTTCCATGAACAGTCCTCAGTCTCTGAGTCAGCGCCATCACTGTGAGCATCTTCATCACTCACCTCATTGAACCATTCCGACCACGCATTAGGATCTCTACTAAACTCTGTCCGAGGTTTTTTTGCTTTTGACATTTCTTCCACAATCTAAAAATAAAGAGAATACTACGTAACAAGGAAAGTAACTGCAGTCAGTTTCAGTAAGTCCAAAATTACGCACATAAAAGATCGGGTGAATCTAGGAAAACAATAAAGTAATACAGACTTGCTTTGTTTCAGATTGTGGCAGCAGAGCTCGCGCGGATGACTGGTGTCCTCCAGACTATAATAATGTTTCATAAACAATGTATCTTTCGTAACTGAAAGCCAACAATGATTGGAGCTAACTGCTGGAGAGTTAACAGAAAGGTACTGAAAGTGGCACGATCTCAGTACTGCCCTGTCAGGCAAAATTGAGCTGGAAAGTCAATTGGATGACGAGTGTCATCCGCTCGAGCGACGGAGGGTTAAAAACCTGGCGGGGCATCGAAGAAAACAGCCACTTGCGCAGAAGGCTCTACTGTTCTTTGCATTCCTTAAAGCGACCTACATACGCACCGAGCGGCCGCCAATTGAACGTATGTAGGCATTTTGGCCGACCGTCTTACTATGCTGTTCTGCAAAGTGCGAGGCAGACGAATCTTTGACAGGGCTTCTGAAGAAATCTAAAGACTGGAGATGTTGGTGGGACACGTCGT
This sequence comes from Schistocerca serialis cubense, assembly GCF_023864345.2. Classification (NCBI taxonomy): domain Eukaryota; kingdom Metazoa; phylum Arthropoda; class Insecta; order Orthoptera; family Acrididae; genus Schistocerca; species Schistocerca serialis. The sequence goes on along the minus strand of NC_064641.1, from coordinate 221,361,815 downwards.
ACGAGGAGTATAGAAATAGAGGTTCTAGAAATGAAGACTTGTTTATTTTTTTAACGAGTCCTTAATGGTTTTATGCGGCACATACAGTAAAAGCTATAAATTATATGGAAAATGTTCGTAGACTTTCAGTATTTCGTTTTTTTATGTTTTATTTCCGATATGTATCAAAAGTAATACACGACTCCACCGCTTTTAAGCAGTTCTTCAAACCATGTCTGTATCGCGAATAGTTGTACAGCGGATTAATTACAGTTACTTGATAGTTGACATTTACGCGTTGGAACTGGTTTTCCCCAGTCAGAGCGCTCAACGTCACGCCCAAACTGTTCACAACGACAATTGGCCAGTTCATTCCCAATTCCCTGTCCGACATTCATTCTTGATGTGTTTCGATTCCGAACCATGCGTCTGCTCTTTTATTTCGTATTTCATCACACACGATAATCACAAGAAAAACAACACAAATACACAACGATGCTTATGAAATGCACACGTTTTATACGCAGCACTGACCAAACACTACAAGATACTTCCACACAAGACGCAATACAGCGTAATATATGCATTTATCATACTCACAAAAATTAGCTTACATCAGGTAACTTTGGGTGACATGGAATTTTCGAATGCTGCAATTCATCGTTGAGACTGGGTCACCACAGTCGTAAACCTGTTCACCTTTGCGTTACGGTGTAGCGCAATGGTTAGTGTAAAAATCTGACATGTTGAAGGTCGTAGGTTCGAGTCACGAAAAATCTTCCGACCTTTTTCTAAATTCTAAATGTAATCAAGAATTTGATTCTTATTTTTATTCATTTAATTGGTTTCAATGTTTTTTTGTTTATAATTCTTCGCTGTGTCATTTTCATCATCATACTGACTTTTTATCTGCTCTTATTTTTCTTCTTATAATTCTTTTTTCGTTTGAAATCTGCCTATGTCGTCTACCGAGTGCCAACCAGATCTGTTCACCGGTTGGTAACGCGGCAGCTCTTGTACCCAGTGTGAGGTTAGTTTTAGGTAACTAATGATAGTGAGAAATTGCACTTTGCTTTTAGCGCTGAAAATGAATTCCTTCTGTCTTGAGTTTGCCTCTAGAAGTTAGCTTTAATCGCCGTGGACAAAGCGATCGTGATTTTAGTTCTGCCGCAGTTTGCTGACCGCAGTTTTCTCGGGTATATTGCACATCACGAGGCTGATGTTAGGTTAGGACACGAGTTTCAAAATTCGAGGCTACAAAAAAAACGGAAAAAAGGGGGTTTGTGACATTTGCATGGAGTAACAGTTGTACGGAGAGGGAATGTGTTGATATCTGCATGGAGCCCAGGACAGTGCAGGTAGCGGACAGAAGTAGGGTGTTCCAGAAGTAGGATACCCTGGCTTGTCCGCCACTACTTGTGACGTATTCTGGGGAAGGCCAAAGCCCATTGCTGCGCAAAGTTGCCTGTCCCCCTCATCTGTTCATTCTGTGCGTAGCTTTCTCCCAGAGTTCAGTACTGCAGTTGACCTCTAACAGGCAAATAGTGTACTGTGTTGAGATGATGGAGCTCACTGAGACCACTAAAGAGAAACCTTTACTGATTGACAACGGGTATCTACATCTACATCTACATTTACACTACGCAAGTCACTCAACGGTGTGTGGCGGAGGGCACTTTACGTGCCACTGTCATTACCTCTCTTTCCTGTTCCAGTCGTGTATGGTTCGCGGGAAGAACGACTGCCGGAAAGCCTCCGTGCGCGCTCGAATCTCTCTAATTTTACATTCGTGATCTCCTCGGGAGGTATAAGTAGGGGGAAGCAATACATTCGATACCTCATCCAGAAACGCACCCTCTCGAAACCTGGACAGCAAGCTACACCGCGGTGCAGAGCGCCTCTCCTGCAGGCTGCCACTTGAGTTTGCCAAACATCTCCGTAACGCTGTCACGCTTACCAAATAACCCTGTGACGAAACGTGTCGCTTTTCTTTGGATCTTCTCTATCTCCTCCGTCAACCCGACCTGGTACGGATCCCACACTGATGAGTAATACTCAAGTATAGGTCGAACGAGTGTTTTGTAAACCACCTCCTTTGTTGATGGACTACATTTTCTAAGGACTCTCCCAATGAATCTCAAGCTGGCACCCGCCTTACCAACAATTAATTTTATATGATCATTCCACTTCAAATCGTTCTGTACGCATACTCTAGATATTTTACAGAAGTAACTGCTACCAGTGTTTGTTCCGCTATCATATAATCATACAATAAAGGGTCCTTCTTTCTATGTATTCGCAATACATTACATTTGTCTATGTTAAGGGTCAGTTGCCACTCCCTGCACCAAGTGCCTATCCGCTGCAGATCTTCCTGCATTTCGCTGCAGTTTTCTAATGCTGCAACTTCTCTGTATACTACAGCATCATCCGCGAAAAGCCGTATGGAACTTCCAACACTATCTACTAGGTCATTTATATATATTGTGAAAAGCAATGGTCTCATAACACTCCCCTGTGGCACGCCAGAGGTTACTTTAACGTCTGTAGACGTCTCTCCATTGAGAACAACGTGCTGTGTTCTGTTTGCTAAAAACTCTTCAATCCAGCCACACAGCTAGCCTGATACTCTTACTTTGTTTATCAGGCGACAGTGCGAACGCCTTCCGGAAGTCAAGGAAAATGGCATCTACCTGGGAGCCTGTATCTAATATTTTCTGGGTCTCATGAACAAATAAAGCGAGTTGGGTCTCACACGATCGCTGTTTCCGGAATCCATGTTGATTCCTACTGAGTAGATTCCGGGTTTCCAGAAATGACATGATACACAAGCAAAAAACATGTACTAAAATTCTACAACAGATCGATGTCAGAAATATGGGCCTATAGTTTTGCGCACCTGCTCGACGACCCTTCCTGAAAACGGGGACTACCTGTGCTCTTTTCCAATCATTTGGAACCTCCCGTTCCATCAGTATATAGAGGACTATACAAACAAACAAGAAGTGACTTATTGGCATCGTGTAAATTTTAAAAAGAGTAAATGCAGAGGAAGACTAACCACAAAAGATAAGTTTTAGAGGAAGGTAGCCATATTAGTATTCCAGATGAAGCAGCAAATGAAGGGTCAAAACATTTTGTCAGAGCAAAGAAGCGAGCAAAAGAAACAGACGCTACAGTTTCATCAGTTTATCTTGAAGTAGGGCAGCTCTTCATTCGAGGTTACGGCTTAATAACATCTTTACCATCACACAGAAGTGCGAAACAATCGTTACTTCGCATTAGGTGAAAATATAGGGGAATTATACGAGACCCCACCGATTCTGGAGGAATATTCTTGCAAGAAAATAATTTTGTAATGAATGATGGTTGCAATTTTTTACTTGCAGACGATAACGGGGGACTCGGTAACAGGTTCAAATGGCTCTGAGCACTATGGGACTCAACATCTTAGGTCATAAGTCCCCTAGAACTTAGAACTACTTAAACCTAACTAACCTAAGGACATCACACAACACCCAGCCATCACGAGGCAGAGAAAATCCCTGACCCCGCCGGGAATCGAACCCGGGAACCCGGGCGTGGACTCGGTAACAGAATACTGATGTTTGCCAGCGATAAGGGAAAGCCGTGTGTATCAAACTGCGAATCATTCTTTGTGAATGGAATGTTCAAGAATTCGAGCAAGTAGTTTGGTTGTTTATACTCCATGCCGTCCTTATAGTTCTTGGGAGGAAACAAACACCATTCCAGTTGTTTACGTTTTGCAGCAAAATAAAAAGCGAGAAACATATGAACGTTTTTTAAAGCTTTGATTAAAGCTGAGGTGCCTGGATGGAACCCTGCATCTCTGTTGATGGACTTCGGAACTGCCATTGTCAAAGCAGCTGATAGTTTGTTTCCTGGACAGAGATTACTGGCTGCAGTTAACATTTTAGTGAACGTTTATGAAAAGAAGTTCATTGTTGCGGCCTCGTTCCAGCGTCTAAGGAAAACGGGAAAATTTGCTGTCAGATAAAAATGTGTTCCGTTTTAACACATCTTCCGTAGAAACGTTGGATGATAGTTCACTGTGTATTCAGAAGAGCAAGCCTGAAAACCAAACGCTTCGAGACTTTTATGACTAATTTTTTGGGCCAGTGGCTCGATGGGGGGCATATGCCAAGAGAGATGTGGAACTGCAGTGGAAGGCGCCACGCACCAATAACGGCTCAGAAGGATGGAACCGAAGAATAAACACGTTAATATCAAAAGCTCATCCGAATGTTTAATCATTAGCGAAAAATCTTCGAGAAGATGCAGAGTACAACGGCCACCAGTTCGAGCGACTAATTTTAAATTTTTATGGGAAAACAAGAAAAAACCTGCATGAAGACTGACGAAACGATTGCGAATGGCTTAAAGAAATTCCGAACTAATGCAAACTTAAAATCATTTCTGAGTTATGTGGCCTATGCACAAAAGTTAAAATGACGAAGAAAACGTCAGAATCATTGAAAAATATGTAAATATTGAAAATAGTTTAATGTAATCATTGAAAATCTTTTAAATGTTGTAAATAAATTTTATAGGGAACTGAAAGAGACAGGGGCGTAGCTACCGCCGTATCTTGCCATATCAATGCTAAGGCGCCCCCGGACTACAGTCGCCCCGGCATGTGTTAGCAGAAATTCGTAAAATGGTTTCCGCAATTTCACTCAAGGTGAACGCTCAAGTCAGTTAAGGCCGTACCCTAAACTCTTAATTAACCGGGCGCCAAATGTTGGCAACGCTGAATGTCTCAGGTTTCCCGCGGCGCACGTCAGCAGACAACAATGATTACGATAGTTCTTCTTTTCAGTTGAATGAGAACACTCTATAGTCTTTTATTTCAGTCTTTGCACGCGGTTTATTACGTTCTAACGCTGTAAATCTAGTGATTATATGTTCGTTAATAGGTCTGTGATGGAAGAGAGATTACCCCAGCGGAGCTATGAAAGGAAGAAGGAAGTTATATAGGAAGTGCCTAAAATTTCTTCATTTTTTTCAGCAGATTCTTTGGCTGATTTACTTTGCAATAGTAAGTATTAAAACTTATCTACCTCCACGGAAAAAATACTTCTTGCTTATAATTTAGGTCACGTTACGTAGCGTTCTACTCTGTGTAACGTAGGACTCATAAGAATCATTACACGTCGTCGCGGAAATTTCATCGTACGGAGTTAACAAGATGGTGATAAATTAGATATGTTTACAACAGTGAGCTTATATCAGACATAGATTTCTTCCAGCCAATACATCGGGTATGGAAAGGGCGATGAAAAATAAAATCAATCTATGTAGATATTATGAAGTACATATTTAATAAAATAAACTTTTCATCAATATAGTACGGCATTACTGTTTAACCTCGTTAGCGCGAAATCGCTCAAAACGAACTAATGGTCAACGTGAAAAAAATTTAGTTCAGGCAGAAGTACATTAGTTCTACTAGTATTTTACCGGTTAACACGAATTTCGGTTACGGCGAAATACGAACCCTCTTTCAGTCCCAAGCGTAATTAAATTTCATTTTAACACGAACTTTCTATGCTACAGTAAATTTTCCCCTAAACGAATGCAAGAATTGTAACTACAGATCTAACTACCCATTGCTGACTCGTTTATAATGTATTTTAGGTCGGGAGACGTGATTATCAGCATGTACTGTACATTAAACCAAAGATTATAAAATATGTTTTGTAGGTATGTGGGCATCGTCACTCGCAATGAAAACAAAATAACACCTGATACCTCCAACAGCAGAAATATATTTCCTTGGGAGAAATGGCTCTATAGAAAATTCGTTATAAGTAAGGACGATAATCGAATTTTTCGAGTAATATCGATGAATTTATGGACTATAGATTAGACGAAAACGTATTAATCAGCGATATAAGTTACAGGATGGTATGTTGACTTTGCCGGTTATATATCCCCCAAGACCATTAATTTCGTCTTAGAACTGCTACAAATATTTGTTTCTATCTTGATGTGCCTTGGAAAACATCACAGGTCAATATGTACACTTAGTATTTATTACAACATTCATTTGCCACGAAAGGAGAGTATGAAAAAAAGCTCACCAAAGGAAAGAAAGGCACATTTTATATTAAACAAAAAACAGGAGCACTACAGTATACGTACGTAAGTAACACTTCCCAAAAGTGTAACGTGAACGAACAGAAATATCTCTCGATGCATCTAAACTCACAGACTATTACAAATGGGAAGAGCACAAACATAAAGGGGTCATTTTTTGAATGATTTCTTGAAGCCTTCAGCTGCCATTTTCTTTATTTCCTGTACGATTGTACAATTTCGGCCTTAGGCCATTTTCAAGTATTTTATGGATGATTTTTTAGTAACAGATTATGTCATATACGTCGCTGCTCCTATGAAATCATGTTATGCTTATAATTATGCTATTATATGTAAGAGCTTTGCAACAACTGGTCGAAAGTAACGTGCTCCTAAAATAGCGTGAACACCTCGAACTAATTTATGAACATAACATGATGTCAGGAGCAACGACGTATATCACAGAATCAGTTACCAAAAAATCATCCATAAAATAACTGATAATGGCCCAAGGCTGAAATTATACAATCGTACAGGAAATAAAGAAAATGGCAGCCGAAGGCTTCAAGAAATCATTCAAAAAATTCATCGCTGCTGCCGAACCTATCGCACTGAAAATTATTGAGGGGTCAGTCAACGCACATTGCAGTTATTTAAAATTTATATTCGTATATATATATATATACACACAGTATATATATATATATATATATATATATATATATATATATATATATATATATATATATATATATATATATTCGGAACTGACGAAGCGCCATTCCGGCTCAAATTAAGCCCTGTACTCCGCTATTTTATTCAGATTTTCATGATCCTCCAATGTTTTGAAGGAATCTCGCCCGTGATGCTTAGAACTTTCCGTGCTGCTAGAAACATGATGTATGTATGCAGTGATTATTTATGTTGCGCTGCAGTATCAGCTACGCCGTGATGTTTTATTGTTACTTTCGCATTGTCGAGCGTAAAGTTGAATTTCTAATATTACTTGATGGGCAAACTGAAACACCTAACTGTTTCGAAACAAATGAAACAGCACAATGTAATGTTTCGAAACGCTGTTTCGAAACAGTGAAACAGTTTGTGTCTTATAATAGTATAATAGTATAGTGTAGACTTAGAGAAAGCTTTTGACAATGTTGACTGGAATACTCTTTTTCAAATTCTAAAGGTGGCAGGGGTAAAATACAGGGAGCGAAAGGCTATTTACAATTTGTACAGAAACCAGATGGCAGTTATAAGAGTCGAGGGACATGAAAGGGAAGCAGTGGTTGGGGAGTAAGACAGGGTTGTAGCCTCTCCCCGATGTTGTTCAATCTGTATATTGAGCAAGCAGTAAAGAAAACAAAAGAAAAATTCGGAGTAGGTATTAAAATTCATGGAGAAGAAATAAAAACTTTGAGGTTCGCCGATGACATTGTAATTCTGTCAGAGACAGCAAAGGACTTGGAAGAGCAGTTGAATGGAATGGACAGTGTCTTGAAAGGAGGATATAAGATGAACATCAACAAAAGCAAAACAAGGATAATGGAATGTAGTCTAATTAAGTCGGGTGATGCTGAGGGAATTAGATTAGGAAATGAGGCACTCAAAGTAGTAAAGGAGTTTTGCTATTTGGGGAGCAAAATAACTGATGATGGTCGAAGTAGAGAGGATATAAAATGTAGGCTGGCAATGGCAAGGAAAGCGTTTCTGAAGAAGAGAAATTTGTTAACATCCAGTATTGATTTAAGTGTCAGGAAGTCATTTCTGAAAGTATTCGTATGGAGTGTAGCCATGTATGGAAGTGAAGCATGGACGATAAATAGTTTGGACAAGAAGAGAATAGAAGCTTTCGAAATGTGGTGCTACAGAAGAATGCTGAAGATTAGATGGGTAGATCACATAACTAATGAGGAAGTATTGAATAGGATTGGGGAGAAGAGAAGTTTGTGGCACAACTTGACCAGAAGAAGGGATCGGTTGGTAGGACATGTTCTGAGGCATCAAGGGATCACCAATTTAGTATTGGAGGGCAGCGTGGAGGGTAAAAATCGTAGAGGGAGACCAAGAGATGAATACACTAAGCAGATTCAGAAGGATGTAGGTTGCAGTAGGTACTGGGAGATGAAAAAGCTTGCACAGGATAGAGTAGCATGGAGAGCTGCATCAAACCAGTCTCAGGACTGAAGACCACAACACAATAGTATAGGCAGTCACATTATATAATCTTGAGTGTCTACTGCATAAATATTGTCATAAAAACACAAATGAGGTGCGAGACCGCCAATCATATCGCAGAAAGTGTGAAACTTTCACTTAGGCTTCTTTGCAGTTCCATATTTCGTGTAGCAGCAAATGCACTGCTTTCGTGTCATGTGACTTTCATACTTTCCAATTGGCCGATGTCAGACTTAATATGTTTGACATAACAGATTTTGCCAAACTCGTTTCCCTGTATTCTAGTGCATAATTTTGATAGGCTTTATGAGTGATAATTGTATGTGCTCTTGAAAAGGCATATCATGAGATATAATTTATTGAGATAACATCCTGGAAGCGAGGCACTGAATTAGCTTTTATGAGTATGCCACTCACACTTTTACTACCCGCAGATAAATTTTCCATTGTTTGTCACACAGAGCAGGATGCAAAGTGACTGATGCACACAGATCAAAAAATTACCGTAAGAGACTGGAGGATATAGCGCAGTGGTCAAGTATGGCAGTTTCACATCAAACATTCACAAGTTAGCTGGATACATCTCATAGTAAGTACACTTGATAGAATAGGAAAACATTTCAAGGTAACTGAAATGCAGAGATTCGTATGTTTCTTTGAAGTATAAAATCCAGACGAAAATTTAAAGCAGATCCTACAGTGTAATGCCTTTGTGATACCTGTATCATGGCAAATCTGCCTCTACACCACTTATAGTTCTTGCTAAAGAAGTTTGTTTGAGGTACAGGTACATGGAGTTCCCTCAAGTAGTCACAGCAAGCAGATGTATTACCATTTTATTATATACTTGCCCAGGAAATCAGAGATGAAATTACGTTGTTGTAGAAATGCAATTTTTATCACAGTATCTGAACGCCAAAAACAAAAGTATCGAAGTACAATTGTTGATTTGCCTGAGAATTTTTTATCATACACAAGTATCAAGATGCCTATAGTGTAATAACCAAAAACAGCACATTTACAAAAATATACACAAAAACATATACATACACAAATCAGATAATTATTCTCAAACACATAAATGAATAAATAACATACTAAAAAAAATTAAACTCACTGAATGGTGAGCAAAAACGTGTCTTCTGTGTGCAACAAATTTGAGAAAAATGTTCTTGTAAGGTAGCTACATGCACAGTTTAGTGGACTAAACAAAATACAATCAATTATAAATTCAGTGCACTCTGTCCAGAGAAGAACAAAATGAATTGAAATTTTCCTGTTTCATTTCTGAGTAGATCTGCTGTGCCTATTCTAAGTTGTAGTTTTGAAATATCATTTTTGATACTTTTTAGCGTAAAAGACGGGACCGTCTGTCTGTTATTGTTTGCCCCTGCTTTGAAAATATGCGTTCACATGGAGCAGAGGTGGCCATAATACACTCCTGGAAATTGAAATAAGAACACCGTGAATTCATTGTCCCAGGAAGGGGAAACTTTATTGACACATTCCTGGGGTCAGATACATCACATGATCACACTGACAGAACCACAGGCACATAGACACAGGCAACAGAGCATGCACAATGTCGGCACTAGTACAGTGTATATCCACCTTTCGCAGCAATGCGGGCTGCTATTCTCCCATGGAGACGATCGTAGAGATGCTGGATGTAGTCCTGTGGAACGGCTTGCCATGCCATTTCCACCTGGCGCCTCAGTTGGACCAGCGTTCGTGCTGGACGTGCAGACCGCGTGAGACGACGCTTCATCCAGTCCCAAACATGCTCAATGGGGGACAGATCCGGAGATCTTGCTGGCCAGGGTAGTTGACTTACACCTTCTAGAGCACGTTGGGTGGCACGGGATACATGCGGACGTGCATTGTCCTGTTGGAACAGCAAGTTCCCTTGCCGGTCTAGGAATGGTAGAACGATGGGTTCGATGACGGTTTGGATGTACCGTGCACTATTCAGTGTCCCCTCGACGATCACCAGTGGTGTACGGCCAGTGTAGGAGATCGCTCCCCACACCATGATGCCGGGTGTTGGCCCTGTGTGCCTCGGTCGTATGCAGTCCTGATTGTGGCGCTCACCTGCACGGCGCCAAACACGCATACGACCATCATTGGCACCAAGGCAGAAGCGACTCTCATCGCTGAAGACGACACGTCTCCATTCGTCCCTCCATTCACGCCTGTCGCGACACCACTGGAGGCGGGCTGCACGATGTTGGGGCGTGAGCGGAAGACGGCCTAACGGTGTGCGGGACCGTAGCCCAGCTTCATGGAGACGGTTGCGAATGGTCCTCGCCGATACCCCAGGAGCAACAGTGTCCCTAATTTGCTGGGAAGTGGCGGTGCGGTCCCCTACGGCACTGCGTAGGATCCTACGGTCTTGGCGTGCATCCGTGCGTCGCTGCGGTCCGGTCCCAGGTCGACGGGCACGTGCACTTTCCGCCGACCACTGGCGACAACATCGAAGTACTGTGGAGACCTCACGCCCCACGTGTTGAGCAATTCGGCGGTACGTCCACCCAGCCTCCCGCATGCCCACTATACGCCCTCGCTCAAAGTCCGTCAACTGCACATACGGTTCACGTCCACGCTGTCGCGGCATGCTACCAGTGTTAAAGACTGCGATGGAGCTCCGTATGCCACGGCAAACTGGCTGACACTGACGGCGGCGGTGCACACAAGCTGCGCAGCTAGCGCCATTCGACGGCCAACACCGCGGTTCCTGGTGTGTCCGCTGTGCCGTGCGTGTGATCATTGCTTGTACAGCCCTCTCGCAGTGTCCGGAGCAAGTATGGTGGGTCTGACACACCGGTGTCAATGTGTTCTTTTTTCCATTTCCAGGAGTGTACAAAGACGTCGTTTCATTATTTCAAACAGTGTAGGAAACAACACATGATTTTCTTTCCACCACAGCAATGGATCTTGTGATCTGTGTATCAGTGGCATCTTCATATATTTATCAAGCTCGACTATACTTGCAGCACGTTGATTGTCTACACTTTGGATCAAGCCACCTACAGCTTGGTCAAAATCTTGCCAAATGTTGCCACTGCTAGAAGTGAATGTGCTCACCTCAACTGGCTTGGCTGGTGGCGGATTTTCTGTAGAACACCGAGTGGGTTTCTGTCTTATTGCACAGCACTTGTTAATTATGGCATCTTTTGTTTCTTTTAATCGATGCCCAGTTTTTGGAAAACCATGCTCCCTGAAGCGAGGATCCAGTAATGTTGCCTCACAAACAATTGCTTTATCTGCAGACTTTTGAACGAGGCGGGTACAGATTCCGTCCTCAAGTTTAGCAATTACTGTATTAGTGGCTTCATTGCTGTGATCTGGGTTTTTTAGTCTCAGACAATGACTTTGTAAACCTTTGCTTAATAAGACAACTTTTGACAAGGTTACATTTCTTTCACTGCTAATTTCTGTTATGACTTGTTCAAAAGGAGATAGTATTTCACAAGATTTTTCAATAACTAACCAGTCTTCATTGGACAGTTTTGTTTGTGAATCCACACTGAGGATGGCAAGGGTGCTTTGCAAAGGCTCTTTGATTTTCAAAAGCCTGTCAAACATTTCATATGTAGAATTCCATCTCGTAGGGCAATCTTGTTTCGGTGTTAAAATAGGAACGCCCATTTGCTTCTGAATATTGTGTAATTTCTCAAGTGCTTGAGGACTTCTTTTGAAAAATTCCACTATTGACTTCACCTTTGCCCTTGTGTCTGTAATTGGTTCAAGGCTTGCTTGCACGATTAAATTCAGTGTATGTGCAAAACAAGGTACATGCCACCATTTGCGCATCATCACTGCCTTCACCATATTAGGTGCGTTATCAGTAGTGCAAGCTACAATTTTATTGGTGATACCCCAAGTTGAAGTCACATTTTGTAATTCATTGGAAATGTTTTCTACGGTATGCTTGTCATGGAATTTAAAACTAGATAACAAATATGACTTCAGATTGCAGTTTTCATCAATGAAGTGAGCAGTCACTGCAATAAAATTCTCATTTTTCACAGATGTCCATCCATCAGTTGTAATGCAGATGTAGGATGCAGCTTGCACTGCAGATCTTACTCGCACTAGTGTGCTGTCGAACACTTGAGAGAGTAAACTGTGGGAGAGTGTTTTTCTACTTGGTGGTACATAGTTTTCATTTAATAAATAAGTCATTTTTCTAAACTCTACACTCTCAACTACATTAAATGGAAGGTATTATTTAACAACAAGTCTTAAAATCTGCTCGTCTACTTTGGCTCGTTTGGATGAAGGCACTGGTCTTGATGCAAATCCAGTAATCTTTGTTTGTCTACCACACCTACCCAGAACTGAACTGGTGAAAGTGCTGGGTATTTCTTGCACAGATTGTTCATCTTGACGCACAGGCACTGGAATGGCAGATTCCTGAACAGTTGCTGTGGAAACTGAACTGGTTTCATCACTGCCCTGATTCATAAAGACTGATTTCGAACGAGTTTCACTTAAATTAACTGTTGGATGCTTATGTCGGAAGTGTCTGTTTAAGCAAGAAGTTGAACTACTTTTAAACGACAACACTGCCGAGCACAAGTTACATTTAATTTTCCCAGGATTTATCTTCATAAAATAATCCCACACCGGACTTCGTAACGCCATAGCTGAAGACAGAAGAACCAACACGAACTGTACTGGAGGCGGGAAGAAACTGCAGAAACAATGGATACGCTACTGGGATTCCCACATTTCGTTAGTATGGATAATATATACCCGGCCTGCTAATATCCATGCACACGAAAGAAATCATTGTGGAGAATAGGCACATTGACTATAGACTCACAAATAAAGCCACATAATTCGAATAAATGACAAAATATAAGAGAAAAAAATTTTTGTCCCTTAAGGTGTTTCGAATCATTACTATAAATCCACCATGCTTCTCAGCCCTTCCCGTTCACCATTACATCATCAATGATCCGTCAATCATATTGCTTTTCAAGTGCATCCAATTTACGTATATGTCTAAAAATTGCCACTCTACGCCTTTTCTAATTCAAAATGTTGTAGGTTTACTTGAGTTTTTTAATATGATTACTGTACATCAACAGATAAGCATATGTTATAGGAGATGTGTAATTTAACTGAATGTTTTTCACACTTTTACTATTTTGAATGCGAATAGTGTGCTTTATTTTATTGTTTGTTAGTGTTTATAAAGTATATATTACGCTATTTCGGAACAGAGCAATCAATTAGAAACGAAGCTTTATTATCGGAAATCTTAAGCTTCATGCTGTTGTGTGTCCAAAGGATTTCGACACTCTTGAAAGATTTCGATGAAGTAGTATATAAAACGTATTTCCGTATCTGTGCCGTGCCCGAATCCGAGACAAAGCGAAATGAAACATCACTGTTTCGATACAGTTAGTGCGTTCCAAGCACAAGTGGACTGAAACAGCGTTATTTTGAAACAAAGATACAGTTTCTGTGGCTAGCTCGAGATCGAATCAGGTCCCGTTACCCGATACAGAGCGGAATGAAACACCACTGTTTCGAAACAGTGAAACATAGCCGTTTCGAAACACTGAAACAGTTCCACGTATCGATACATTGTTCCGAAACATGGAAACAGTAGCCAAGTCTACTAGATGGGTGAGGAAAGTTTTGCTACACCCATCGGAGGTTCGAGTCCTCCCTCGGGCATGGGTCTGTGTGTTGTCCTTTGCGTAAGTTAGTTTAAGTTAGACTAAGTAGTGCGGAAGCTTAGAGACCGATGACCTCAGAAGTTTGGTCCCATAAGATCTTACCACAAATTTCCAAAGTTTTCCTAGCACATTATCTATTACTTTTTCAACGCCTCATGGGCACGCAAAAGGATCGTGTTAGTTTAATAAGTACCGTATTTTAAATGTCAGTCTTCTCTTACTCATGAAATATCTGTATCAGAACCGGCTTACTTTGTCATCTTCTTTGGTAGAAAAATGTTTCACATACGAATATAAATGACTTTGCAAAGAAAGTGCTTCCACGAAATTTATCATTTGTATTCGTCGAATCTCCACCATAGCAGTCGTGCGGCACGGCAGGAAAATGGTTGTGTGTGTGTGTGTGTGTGTGTGTGTGTGTGTGTTTCTTGCACTGAATAAGATGGCGCAAATTAGGTCTATTTATTTCAATCCTTCCACCGTGCCGTTGTACATCCGCCTTCTGCACCTCTCAAGGAGTCCAGTGGAACAATTTGGGTTCGCCGGGCCTGGTTTAAAGATTAATTAAAAACTGAAAGATTTAACATTTTTAACCCTACAGTTTTTATAATTTTCAAAAATTCTCAGTATTAATTTTACTTAATTTTATTTTTAGATTCATCTGGAGCATATTGTCTGCCAGAGGTTCGGGAAATAAAAGAAACCCATACCGAAGTTCTTATAAACTCTGAGGAATTTCATAAAACCGATGTTTTTCAGCCTGTAATTACTCATATTTCAGAGAGACTGGTATAAAAATATCAAGGTCATGGCTATGTTATTCTAATATTTTAAACAAATCGTATTGTCACCTCTGTTGGTTGTTAGCAAATGGTCAAAGCAAATCATACTCCTCCGCATGGGTTAACGGTGTTTCAGTTAGAAGCAATTTTACACAATATACATCTGACAATGAAAACTCACATTAGCATATTAACGCTGTTCTATCTTTTAATAATTGTTTGCAGGTAACACCATCGACACTTTACAGCAAAATGAAATCAATAGAAAAATTTCTTTCTGGCGAGATGTATTGCATCCTGTTATTAATGTCATAC
Source organism: Schistocerca serialis cubense (assembly GCF_023864345.2). Classification (NCBI taxonomy): domain Eukaryota; kingdom Metazoa; phylum Arthropoda; class Insecta; order Orthoptera; family Acrididae; genus Schistocerca; species Schistocerca serialis. Next base: position 221,346,769 of record NC_064641.1, on the reverse strand, counting down.
TTCCTTTAGCTTCACGCAATGTACCTATAAGAGGCCATAATTTTGAATCTAGAAATTTCTGTCGCTTTTACTGAAATAAACTACTTAAGCTCAACGATTCAAAATGAGATCATTAACTTACTTTCTACCGCAGTTAGAGGAAATATTGTTTTAGAAATTTAGAAAGCTCCATTTTTGTATACAATTCAAGACTTGTCAAAAACTGAGCAACGTTCTGTAGTTTTTCGATACTCCTCGATAACAGAAAAAAGCTTAAGGAAATAAAAATCTGCGAGTCCTTTTTGTGATTAATATCAGTAGCTGATTGTAGTGCAGAAGGACTTAGAAAGGAAATTTTTAATAGTATAAAAGAATGTGGAACTGATTTGCCCAAATGTCGAGGGTAGCGTTACGATGGAACAAATGTTATGTCGAGTGCGTATAGAGGATTACAAGCCTTTTTATAAAACAAAGTGTTCTAAATGCCGCATATATTCATCGCACGGCACACTCATTAAATTTATTTTTAAATGATTCTGCGAAAAATGTTCCTGAAGTGTCAATTTTTTTCGATAATTTGGAAAAAAAATTTAAACTTTTTTGGCAATAGCATAAAACACTAGGCAATGGTGAGTAATGATAAATATTTAAAATATAGAGTTACCCTTAAGAAGATGTGCCCCACTAGACGGTCTCAAGACACGGCGCTTTATCGGCTATAAGGAAAAATTATTCATTAGTAATGAAAACTTTGTACCAGATAGAATTTATATTCTCTAAACAAGACGAGCGTGACGAACGTAAAAGTATAATATTTTAGAGTACTTCTGTTTTATAGTGCTTGTTGCCTTTTTTAATTCATTAATCCAGTTTCTAAGGCTCTGAAGTATGAAAATAATTACCTACAGAAAGCTAGTACTTTACTAAGTAATGTTTTGAATAAACTGAGCGCAGTAAGAAATCAAAACTCATTTCACGGTTTGCTAAACGAGTCCAGGGACCTAGCAAAAGAGTATGGGGGGGGGGGGGGGGGACAACTGTATTCAAAATAAGATTTCAATGCCTTTGTGACCATAGTAATACATTCGAAGTGCTACAACTGGAGAAACTCATCATTTTCAAGTAAAATAATGAAAAAGGAAGCGAGAAAATTGACTGCTAAATACGGTAAAGACATGTCATTTGATTTGTATGAACTGTTGATTTCTTGGAAAATGAGCTTAAAAACTGAAATTCAGAAAATCCATTGATTAAAGAACTCGCGTAATTATTAAAGATTAAATTTAATAGCACCCAGTTTTCCGGAGGTAATAACAGCATGTTTCCTATTTTTGACCTTTCCTGTAACAACTGTAGCAGCTGAATTAAGTTTTTCTAAATTAAAACTGATTAAGAACTACCTTTGTACTTTTGTGAGGCAAGAGCGGCTTTTCAGACTTGTCAGTGCTGTCTATAGAGGCAGAACATCCCGAAAAACTAAAATCGTCTTCAGCTATGAATCATTTAACAAGTAAGTTTGCCGAAAAAAGGCGAGTAAAGTATTTATTTGAATATCCTGGCTAGCTTAGCGCCTAAGAGCATTAATAGTAAACAATTACGTACCTATTCAACCTACACTTAATCAATTCGGTTTCATTCAAAATGAGAATTTTTGGTTCTTTTGTGAAAAATCTTTACTCTCCATTTGAGCATCGCCACAGTTGGGTAAAAGGGCCCCGTGACAAATCTCGATACAGGCCCGTTTAAGGCAAGCTACGCCACTGGAAACAGACTACCTCCCCGTGCTGTTCTCTGGAAACGATACAAAGTCGGCTAAATGTCTCTTGACCATAATTTGTTTCGGGGTAGTCTTAGATACGAACATGCAGTATTTACAGTGCAGTGCCACTTAAGGGAACACTTCACCAAAAAATTTAACTTTTCTTCTACTTTGCTGATAGCAACGAATTTAAATCGTGTCTGATATATAAAGATGTAGCAATAACTTCATTAGTTTTCGAATTTTGAATTTTTGATATGATTTTAATGGTATTCTTGAAAACCAACTTTTGGAACTCGCACCACAATTTTCACATGCCAGATTTTATAGGTACGTTCACAAAACATAGTTCAATGGTTCTGTGGATTTATTTTATGAGAAATATTGGTAAGTTGTTTACAGTGTTTGTCTAAAATTTCAGCCTGAAATTTTCTTTAATTATCGTTACATAAATGTGAGGATAAAATAAACTAATTACATTTTCGATGATATTAATGCACAGAAGCATGCAAACGCATCAAGACTACTTCCTGCAAACATTTCATTCTGATTGGTTAATATTTATGATAAAAAATTTGCACTGAGCTTACAGAAACAAACTTGTGGGAAAATGGATTTTAAGATTTTATCAAAAAATGAATGTTACTGAAAGACAAATACCCACTAAAATTCACCGGCACCATAACGTTTTCGTTTCCTGCTTATATGAGGCTGCTTCTTGTAATTTCAAGATCAGGGTATCCTTTTTCTCGAATTTTCTGTGTAAAAATACCCTCACAGTCTTCTTGAGGAGGTGCAGTGGTAAGTTGGTTGGTTGTTTTGGGGAAGGAGACCAGACAGCGTGGTCATCGGTCTCGTCGGATTAGGGAAGGATGGGGAAGGAAGTCGGCCGTGCCCTTTCAGAGGAACCATCCCGGCATTTGCCTGGAGTGATTTAGGGAAATCACGGAAAACCTAAATCAGGATGGCCGGACGCGGGATTGAACCGTCGTCCTCCCGAATGCGAGTCCAGTGTCTAACGACTGCGCCACATCGCTCGGTCAGTGGTAAGTATATTTGATTGTAAGCAAGTGGCTATTTCCTTGGAGCTTGTTGATTGTACTATACAGGACTTCAGTGTATTCCATAAATTTATGTTTACACAGTCAACAGGCAACGTAATTGATTTACAGTTTCCCTGGAAATTTGCAACTTGATTTTCCCAGTTTGAGTTTATGTCGAGTTCGGAGTAAAGATGGTTCTGTTTGATGATGATAGAAATAAAAAAGTATCTTTGACATCTTTCGGTGCGTCACAGCCCCTTACAAATACTGTATTTCAATTATTTGTTAGACGTACTTGTAATTCGAATACAGCCAAATCGCTTTGGAATCTAAAAGTAAACGCTCTAAAAGATGCGAAATAGCCATTAACTTTTTTTTAAAATTAAAGTTTTGGGGTGGTGAATCCCTTTAGCTGTTTTTAAAGGGATGAAAAGTAGCATGATGGTCAGTTTAAGAAATTCATAGCTCTCGGACACAACAACATCAACGTATCAGTGCAGAATGCTTAGTCTATATGCTTATGGTTTCTTGATGCGCTTAGTGTTTTATTAATGAGGTTCAAAACTTTGAACACAACAAAAATTCAGTTTACGACGGCATTACAATAAATTCCATGAGAGAGATTATGGACACTTTGAAGGTGAACAGCGAGGAGTCGATGTGGGCAAAAAAAGAAATGCTTTTAGCGACATGATTGAAGAAAGTATTCAGCATAAGGGAGCAGAGACATAAACGTCTCAACAATTCTCCAGTTTTCAGCATGAAAATATATTTGTGGAGGTGTGTACCGTCTGTGCAACTAAATGAAGGCAGTTTGTTGTTGTTAGACACACACACACACACACACACACACACACACAAAACAAATGAAAAACATCAAACACAACAGAAACATAAGACAGTCAAACACAGAAAAGTGGCAACACTACACACCGAAAACACACATATGTTGATCACCAAATGGAAGTGAAAGTGAAACATGCGATGTGACAAGTGCGTATGAAACAACGCCAGAAATCGGCCAGCTGGAGTATGAAGAACAACAAATACATCTCCAGGAACACACACACGTGTTCACAGCGCTGGAAATCGTGAGTAACACCGAACGATACATTCACAATACGAAACTTGTGCTACAAAAGTTGCTTCTAACCTAAAAAGCAAGAGAAAAACATGACAAAATGTGATATATCATATTATATCTATCACGTTCGTTTATTGTATGTATAAAAAGAAACATGTATTTCAGGCCACCGATGATTATTTCTAAATAAATGAAGCGAAACGTGTATGGCAACAAACTGCCTTCATTTAGTTGCATAGACGGTACACACCTCCACGAATTTAGAGCAACTAATGAAAAGACGAAAAACAGATAAAAATGACGAAGAAAATATATTTTAATGTAGGTTATTTTCAGGAGGAACATTCAATGAATGATTCTGCAATTAAATCAAGTTACCATACTGCTTTTCAGCTTGCAAAGGGTTTGCGCAGTTTCACTGATTTTCGGGTTATATTGACAATGTCCAGACTCTGTTACAGTTGGAACTTATACACCTACTGTGACTTTGCGTGATAAGTTTTATAGCAAAATTAGTCTCGTAGATTTCTGTTTCCTCAACGTAAATTTTCACGACTTCACAAGTCTGCTGCTACGACCATGTCAGTGCTTACGCATACACGTGCATTCTGCATTTTTACGCAATGACGAGAACGAAATCCACTCACAGAAGCTCACTGGCAGACTTCTTAAGAGCTTGTTTTCGAATTAGCATTATTCGATAAGTGGCACCAGACACTTATCCTTAAGTGAAACGCAAAATAAATAATATTCAACGACATTCTGTGTTTTTAAGTTTATGTTTAAATAAAGTGGGCCGGCCGCGGTGGTCTCGCGGTTCTAGGCGCGCAGTCTGGAACCGCGCGACTGCTACGGTCGCAGGTTCGAATCCTGCCTCGGGCATGGATGTGTGTGATGTCCTTAGGTTAGTTAGGTTTAACTAGTTCTAAGTTCTAGGGGACTGATGACCTAAGATGTTAAGTCCCATAGTACTCAGAGCCATTTGAACCATTTTTAAATAAAGTGGTAACGAAATATAAATTTGTCAATTTAAATTTCGTCCAAAAGCGGCAGTTCATTAGGTTGCCACAGTCGGAAGAAATACAATGTTTCTTACTTAGCTGCCCTCTGTTCTTTGCATCATCAGAATATTAAGAGGTGTTGAATTTCATTGCCAGTTCTCATTAATACACTCCTGGAAATTGAAATAAGAACACCGTGAATTCATTGTCCCAGGAAGGGGAAACTTTATTGACACATTCCTGGGGTCAGATACATCACATGATCACACTGACAGAACCACAGGCACATAGACACAGGCAACAGAGCATGCACAATGTCGGCACTAGTACAGTGTATATCCACCTTTCGCAGCAATGCAGGCTGCTATTCTCCCATGGAGACGATCGTAGAGATGCTGGATGTAGTCCTGTGGAACGGCTTGCCATGCCATTTCCACCTGGCGCCTCAGTTGGACCAGCGTTCGTGCTGGACGTGCAGACCGCGTGAGACGACGCTTCATCCAGTCCCAAACATGCTCAATGGGGGACAGATCCGGAGATCTTGCTGGCCAGGGTAGTTGACTTACACCTTCTAGAGCACGTTGGGTGGCACGGGATACATGCGGACGTGCATTGTCCTGATGGAACAGCAAGTTCCCTTGCCGGTCTAGGAATGATAGAACGATGGGTTCGATGACGGTTTGGATGTACCGTGCACTATTCAGTGTCCCCTCCACGATCACCAGTGGTGTACGGCCAGTGTAGGAGATCGCTCCCCACACCATGATGCCGGGTGTTGGCCCTGTGTGCCTCGGTCGTATGCAGTCCTGATTGTGGCGCTCACCTGCACGGCGCCAAACACGCATACGGCCATCATTGGCACCAAGGCAGAAGCGACTCTCATCGCTGAAGACGACACGTCTCCATTCGTCCCTCCATTCACGCCTGTCGCGACACCACTGGAGGCGGGCTGCACGATGTTGGGGCGTGAGCGGAAGACGGCCTAACGGTGTGCGGGACCGTAGCCCAGCTTCATGGAGACGGTTGCGAATGGTCCTCGCCGATACCCCAGTGTCCCAAATTTGCTGGGAAGTGGCGGCGCGGTCCCCTACGGCACTGCGTAGGATCCTACGGTCTTGGCGTGCATCCGTGCGTCGCTGCGGTCCGGTCCCAGGTCGACGGGCACGTGCACCTTCCGCCGACCACTGGCGACAACATCGATGTACTGTGGAGACCTCACGCCCCACGTGTTGAGCAATTCGGCGGTACGTCCACCCGGCCTCCCGCAAGCCCACTATACGCCCTCGCTCAAAGTCCGTCAACTGCACATACGGTTCACGTCCACGCTGTCACGGCATGCTACCAGTGTTAAAGACTGCGATGGAGCTCCGTATGCCACGGCAAACTGGCTGACACTGACGGCGGCGGTGCACAAATGCTGCGCAGCTAGCGCCATTCGACGGCCAACACCGCGATTCCTGGTGTGTCCGCTGTGCCGTGCGTGTGATCATTGCTTGTACAGCCCTCTCGCAGTGTCCGGAGCAAGTATGGTGGGTCTGACACACCGGTGTCAATGTGTTCTTTTTTCCATTTCCAGGAGTGTATATGTCTTAAAAATAAATTTGCCACGAAACGCGTTAATGAGACGCCCTGAAGCGATACGTAGTTGGTGTGAGTTCGAGCTAACAGGCACGAGCAGATGTGTGACTGTACCCGTGAAAGTCGGTTAGCCCTATAAGAGACTCAGGCTCCGTGCAAGTGTCACCCCGTGCATAATGTTCCAACCCCACAAAACGCGTCGGCTGCCGCAGTTCAGTCATCGATCACTTAAAATCAGCTGTCGACAGAGCATCTCGCACTTCCGACATACTTCACAGCGGCGACTTCCAACACTGTTCCGTGTTACGCATTAACAGGATTTGTGAAGTGCGCGCCGCGTTTGCTGCGTGTCACCTATAACAGAGCGGTAGCCGGCAGCCAATTTGGCAACACTGTAGTGGCAAGTGACAGACGTTAACTGCCAAGTAATATTATTCGGACTATAGTAATCTTGCTGTATAGCGCATACCTAGGCCGTTTGGGACCTCTCTGCAACTCTTGCGTCATTTCACACTTGTCCAGCTGTCGTTTAAACAGCACCGGTACGTGGTTGCCGGGAGGCACACTGTATGAGACATTTCATATTTGCGCGCCAGGTTATAAGGCACACGGCAGCCGTGCAGCTGTAGTGGGAAGTCGGGAAACCCCACTGCCACAGCCGAGGAGGACAGGCCGTGGCAAGTACGTCACAGATCCGGACACTGCAGTTCTTATGTGTCAGCAGCCGAACCGTGTCCGACGGGGAGCAAGTAACTATTTCAGACGAGCTTAATAATTCTTGACTGCGCGTTTAAATTCGCGCAAGCTCTCAATAGCACATGACAAAGTTAAGACCTTTAGTGGGTACGTTTTCAATCACGTATTGATTTCTCGTCATCACTGTACGGAGCCGTGCATTCGCAAAGTGTGGCAGGCAAGCCACAAGTGGTGTAAAGTCGCAAGCTCTTTGCGCGCGGGTGGGGGTGTATTTCTCTTGAGCCCTGAGCCGGCTACCGGTGACGGCAACATGTAAATGAGTTCTTTGAACGGTTCTTACCTGTTCTATCGCGTTGGAAGTAGATCTGGAGGTACTAATTACTACATTAAAAACCAGCTCTAATCAAACCGAGAAAAGGATCCAAACCCAGTTGAATTAGCACCATGAGAAGTAGTTAGGGTTGCCATACGTCCCGATCAATCGTCAACGTCTCGTTTTTTCACTCTTTGCCCCAGTGTCCCAAAAGAGCTCAATTGGGAAGCTAAATATCCCGATTTTAAAGCACGAGTTTCGAAGATCTATATTCTACTGGTTCAATATATTAACATTTATTAATATATAACATATAACAAGCGCCAGCGACCTACTCTTATACTATTTCTAATTTATTTGATTGCAATTGGTAACGCTGTATAGCAACCATTATTCAGTTGTTCGTATTGTTGGGTAACTTGAGTTCCATAAATGCGTTTATCGTTGCAGTGCCGTATAGAGTTACCATTGTTTTGTGATGTCAAAAGCGAAACGTACCCGCTGTTTCGGTGACGGATAAACAGAAATGTGGCATTTCGTTAAAAGAGGAAACACCTATGGCGAAGCATTCTGCAAACTTTGCTGGAGTCCGAAAAGCACACCAAAAAAAAAAAAAAAAAAAAAAAAATACTACGGGAGAATAAAACCGACTACAAGACAGGAAATGTTCATTGCTACCGCTGAATTTACAACAGCATATAGAACTGTAAGACATCACCTTTCAATTTCTAACGTACCTCCACTTCTACTGGCTATCGATCGCGTAGATTTGCCATGAGTACGTACAAGTGATAATTTGCGCAGTGAATATTTTAACGCTACTGAAGTCGCCCAGACACTTACTTGTCCCCCAGTACGAGTACGTTATTCTCATTAATTTTGTAAATTGCCGTGTGATAACCTACCCGTTTCGTAATCTTATCCAGTGGATACGATAGAATGTCAGGATAAGCTGACTAAATTCAGTCCCCCTTTTAACGAATAAGTTATAAAATGTACACAAGCGACCAGATTAATTGGTACAGGAAAATACTATCTACTAAAGGATAAATGCCTTGATTTTAACACATTTATTCACCATAAAAACAATTTAAAGACATTAAATAATGATAACAAATCTCAGTTTCTTCCTGTATTAATACTGGCCCTTGAACTGTCTGGCTCTGCCCTATAATGTACTCGCGATCTGTGATTAGGCACGGAGTAACTGACATCCGCCGTTGTACCAAATAGCAAGAAGGAACTACTATCTCAATGACCAGTGTGAAACCTCAGTGCAGAAAGGGATGGAACACATGATTCTCCAATGTAAATTCACTTTCCTACACGCCGGTGCATAAGCAACATCACCGTAATGATCAGAAGCTATAACCGCATAACTTCTAGCCTCAGCGAGATAATAGCAAAATTGTACTTCGCCAAAATTACAGCCGAAGACATCTGTCGACTGCCGTGGGCCTCCAAGACGACTCACCTTTAATCTCCTCTTTTCGCTGCTGAGTCTTTTTCTCCGCCTTAAAGTTGGGTGGCGAATCATCTTTCCGGAAGGCTCTCGTTTGTGAACGCCGACCAATTGCAGTTTGGAATCCATATAGAAGTTTCTGGAACTTCTTTCTACGTCCGTAGGAAATTATGCGAATACCTGCTGTCATGTGTTTTTGGCTGACCAGACTGTTTTCTCACGCCTGCGTGCCGGCCACGTGTTCTTGTTTTGCAAGTGGTCCAGCTCAGCCGGCCGGTGTGGCCGTGCGGTTCTAGGCGCTTCAGTCTGGAACCGCGTGACCGCTACGGTCGCAGGTTCGAATCCTGCCTCGGGCATGGATGTGTGTGATGTCCTTAGGTTAGTTAGGTTTAAGTAGTTCTAAGTTCTAGGGGACTGATGACCACAGATGTTAAGTCCCATAGTGCTCAGAGCCATTTTTTGGTCCAGCTCGCGGACGGGTTCCAGGATTAGCGCCAGAAGCGGCTGTGCCATCCTATTGCCCGAAGGAATTTGTGAGCTCCCTGTGTCCTTCCGTTCTACCACTAGTTTCACAGCTCTGCTTGTCCCCCCGTCACCCAGCATGCAGACATTATACAATATATTAAGTGTACTAGACGATGTCAGTCTGTCAGTCATATACATGTTTTTAACGAACGATCACAAACCTGTCTGTTCTATAATTAAAGGGTCTTACTTATGTCGTATTGAATGTAAACGCTGTTTGTAAGTTGTAAAATAACGCCACCTTACAATACCTTCCCGTTCCCCGCAATTTTGTACTAGTATGAGCTCTTACAGTGTCATCTCATGCAGTACAATTTCTTTTTGTGCCCTTATCAATTTATTAATCTACGGAAAGCAGAGGGACAGATAAACACCAATATGCCTTTACCCATTCACCAAACATTCAGTTTTGGGATGCTACCAACTTTAAACATGGTAATTATTTACTACTTTGTTCATCGGTGCCTTATAGTCTGAATTATTTTTTGTTTGTAGCACGACTAATACAATGTGTAAGCGTACTGTCATATCGCTGGCTTAGTTGTGGAGTATCTTGGGAAAGTGCGTCAAGAAGTAATTTAAAAATGAGCAGTGCTGCTGATAACGTATTTGTGTATCCTCTCGATGAGTGTCGTATCGTACTGTATCAATCATCCGCGCCGTGTTCGGTCTCCCAGAATGAACTAATGTGAATCAGTAATACTATTTTTTACAAAAGAGAGCATGTAAGTGCCAGTGTCTTGTAGCGAGCGTGAGAACGTGCGTTCGATCATCGCGTTCCGCATTGTCAACAATCAGCCGCGCCGCGACGGTTACGCGCACGCTCGTACAACTGAAGAACCGTGATCTGTAAATTTAACCTTGTGAACAGTGATAAAATTTATTACTAGTGTCAAGGAGGACTGGTACCAAATATCTGTGTATGCGTGACGAGCGTAAGAACTTTCGTGCGACCATTCGGCTTCCGCGTCATCAACAATCATCCGCGCCGTGTTCGGTACGTGTACGCTCGTCCAAGTGGACAGATAATCATCAAGACAGTCAGTTGGGATTAACATTTACGACTTATAGAGTAAACAGTGCAACCTGTGATTTCCATATCGTCTCAGAATATAGATGTTCATACCAGACGTAGAACAGTGTTGTGCTTAACGTTGAGTGGCTCCCTTTATTCGCTTGCATATTTCCATAAATAATTTCAGGCAAGCCAGCAGCAGTGTGGAGCAGAACAGTGACCGCCGCGGGATTACCAGGTACGTGGTGTGGACAGGGCGCACGGTCAAGAAAAAGCAGAAACGACAACCAGTTTAAGGTACCACCCCACCCAATTGTACTCCTGGGCGTGTTACAAATGTTCAGGTGGAAAATAACACATGTCGGCCAAAGAGACAATATAATTTATCTAGTTAATTATGACAAACGGTAGTCCCTCTATTTAATTATACTCCCTTCATACAATCTCTCATCCTTCCCTAACTGAATCTATAGTAATACAACATATTAAAAAAAAAAAAAAAGAAAAGAAAAGAAACCATTTGATACATATGGTCGTCCAGCATTAAAATTTCATGTATTAGAAGAGGGCAGTCTCGTCTTTATCATTTCAACAGATATAACTTTGTCATTTTATCATTTCAGCCAATTAGTATTCGTTACATATAACAATTTTCGGGTGAAATTGTATCTGGAAGTGTTTCTGTCCCTGGTGCATAGGTCAGTTATCTTTACATAATTTATAAACGGCCTGGGTAAGACCAGTGCTTACTTTTAGTATAAATTCAATAGAGATATGGTTGTAATCATTTTGTTCCTTTTGACGATCTGCATTTAAAAGAAAATTACAAATGTTCGTTTTCGAATCGACCTTTCAATGTTAGAGTAACAAAGGGAAATGCACAAATATTCAGTGTGTTCGCTTACAAGAAACATGTAGAAACTACGTAGATTAGCATGATACATTTTGAATTGATACAGTTTACAAAAAATGTTTCAGAAAAGCATCGATTAATTTTGTCTGTGGGAGTTAAGAGTCTATCAGATGTGGCACTACTGTTTGTATGATCCTAATACTATCCACTGATTGACACTTCACTGACACTATTGATGATAGTTTACTTACAGAAGGACTGTAATCTGTGTGTGATGGTAAGTGGTGTGAACCGATGCGCGTCTCTGGTGTGAATTAACTGTAGTGCGTTTGCAATAAGATCCATGGGCGCTCAGCTTTCTCGTTGATTGGCACTGATCGCCGAGGTACAGTGACGTCGGTGTATGGCGTCTGTTCACAAGGTGTGCAGCAATGTAGTGTTTGCATTGATGGGCAGTCTCGTCTGGTGTTCTTCACCGAGAGAGATAATTGTTCGATAGAGAGGTACACAGGTTTTATGTGGTGCAGGCAGTGGATATTAGGAAACCTATACTTCTTCTGCGTTGACTAAGAGCATGTGTAGCTGTCCCTATTTCACTCTTCATGTATTTCAGCTTCAGTCATTAATTTTAGCGTTCCTAATCTTCTTGCTTCGTGATCTTCTGTCTCTTGTAAACTATTGTAATTAGGTAAGGAACATAGCTCGTTGTAAGTTAATTTGACTTTTAGGATTGGTTTAGGTTTTGCTTCGAAACGCGAATTTTTGTAGTTGCCTCGATTCCCGTTGGATTGTGTCAGAAGACACGAAACTGTTGGGTTCGTGACATGAAAGTCACTCTTTAAGCTTTGATGGTGATACAAGGTAGCGCTAATGGTTCCTTTTGCAGTACACAAACCTCATCTCTGGAGGGCCTGCCTGTGGCGACATTGATCCTATCAGTTTATCTGCCATGTCATCTGCTGTCGAAGCCTTGTTGAACATGCCACCACTCTGTAGATCATTAGCAAGCTGCGCGGGCCCAGTTGACATCTGGGAGTGCGACGGCGTGTGTCCGCTGTAGTCACCTTTTGTCCGTGAGGCGCTAGGCAGGAGCGGTTTTACCGTCTGCATCCACACCATCAGTTCGGCCACCCCAGCAGCTGGCTCCTTTTGTCCAGTGTTACCTCGAACAGCTCGTCGTACTAGTGCCGGTCATATGAATACCTGCACCCACTAATGCACACAGTCTAAATCATCGATACCTGTACATGGATTTTAACATATACATAAACATCGTACATTACATTATCTATTGAGGATGGACGGCAGTGACTTTTAAGGCAGATGTTCTATGTACATTATTACTTTAGTTCTAATTTTATAAGTACATGTACTTAATGAAGCTCTCCTTTCCACCGGTCCTATTTTATGTGGGAGAAATATTTTCATTAGGACATAGTGAACTCGAACACCAAGGCCCATGACATTTAGTAAAAATCTTTCTACGCTATTTGTCAACATTAAACAAAAAAAAAAAAACAGTGTGTCTACTCTACTCTTATTCTACTATACTCCCTTTTTTGTTTCCGTGATCTCAGAAGCATTCTCCCGCGCCGTTGTTCTCTGGTTGTGAAAGCTGTGTGGGTTTCTCTGTGAACATAAGAACAGAATGCGCCACGGCGCGTAATTATGGTTAGCCATATTTTCTCAGTAATCCAGCCCTTTCTTGTTTGTATTTGATCTTACATAATCAAGTAACTATACTTAACATTCTGATGTCAACTTCCCGCAAACTTTTCAGATTTTAGTGCGTTCATACGCCATCGCGCAGATCAGGCCACCATTATTAATCTCTTGTCTCACTAAACATAATTGTTTCGCTCTACATTTTCACGGTGCGCTCTTACGTACCTTACGCCGAGCAGGCCACCAAATTATATTAACATCAACACTTCTAAATAACACGGGAGGCATACACATTTGTCTCCATAAATAATGCCTATCAAATCACTCACTGTTGACATCCTGTACTCACACAAATTAAATATTTCTTACAGTTTGTCGTTCTGAAAATTTCATACCATTTGTACAGGTAATCCTTTTATCACGCATCTATATTACTATGAACATATTTAAAGATAGATAACTTTCCTCAAATAAACTCAATGGGATTCTTATATCTTTCCCAGGCACAGATAATATGGAATCACTAAATGGTTTTGTACTTGCTGGTTATCAATTTAACTATTGTTCTTTCTACTACAGCTTAATTCTAATCATTTTCTACCAGATTACTACATCTACTTAATCTCTGAACTTATAAATAGCCTAATTTATACAATGAACATCCCATTCTCCATTTACTAGTTTACCATCCCTTGTTTTACTCCACAAAGTTTCTGATAAGGCTTACGTGATGTAAGCCAAGTGATTTACCCGTTTTAACGGACTCCAGTTCCACTGCGTTTGCGTGTGCTAATCGCCTAATCCGTACAGGTCTGTCACAGGCAGCGATGAATATGTGACGTAGCTTCTTTTGTTTATTGGACAAACGGTGGGATGTTACCAACACTCATTGGCCAAAAACAAATTCTTGCTCATTTGCTTTGGTATCGCACGTGTCTTGCGCTTCTCTCCTGCCACACGAATGTTACATAGCGCCTCTGCTATGAGGGCTCTATGCTGTTGTCGTTTCCTTGGCGGGAAGTCGACTAGTTCCCTTATTCTATCCAGAGCTGGTCTATTTTTCAGTATGGAGTTTGGCGGTATCAAAGTGGTGCTATGGTGGAGTTCATTGATGACATCCTGAAACTCTTTCAGGAAGACATCACATGTCACATGCCTTTTGCCACAGTACAGACGGCAAAGGTTCCCTTGGCTCTTCATCGTTCTCTCAGAAAGATTCGAACTGGGCCTAAATCTAGAGAAGGTTTGATCTTATGTCTCTTTAATGTTCTCTTCCAAATCTCTGATTTATATTGGGCTCCATTATTTGAGAGAACCACATCGACCGATCCGACCTAAGTTAGGAAGTCTTTGCAGAATGCTTTGCTTACAGTGAGATCCATGGCTCTCCGAAGTGGTGTCAGCGTCACAAACTTAGATGTGAGTTCTAACACCACTAGAATGTACTTAAATCCCCTTGGCGTTGTCAGAAAAGGACCCATTAAATCTGTGGCCGCGATATGACGCAATTTTTTGGGTACTTAGAATACATCGGGCCTTGCAATGCTACAGTTGGTCGTTTTTGCCTTTTGGCACCTTCTGCAGACAGCCAATATTTTTCTTATCCTCCTTTCCATGTTTTTGAAATAACATATCCGCCTCAGTTTCAAAAGACATTTACGAGCACCAAAGTATGTGTAGCTTAAGTGTATGTACCAAATGAGTGTATTAATAACTTCTTCTGACATACACACCACCCAAAATGACTCATCCACGTTTGTTGTGTAAAAGAGAATTCCCTTTCTAAGAAGGTAATGTTGGTATATATTTGCCTGGGATCGATTCCTCCATTTTCTCTTTATCTCCAGTAACTTGGGGTCTTTGTCCCGCTCTGTCATATTTTGCATCATGGCAGTGATTTTTTCGAACGCCACCTTTCGGAGGTAGAACAACGAAAAATATTCGTGTTCTAGTTCTTCTGCTTCCTGCTCTCTGTTATGCCTATGGGTGAACGCGAAAGTGTATCGGCAATGACGTTAGTGGACCCTAGCATGTGCACTATTGTGAGTTCATACTCTTGTAGTCCAGTATCCAGCTTGTCAGTCTTCCATAAGTGAGTTTGGCGGTCAGCGGGAATTCAAGGGCTTTATGATCAGTATAAACTTTAGTTTTCCTACCTACCTAAATTTTTGAAAGCCCCGGACTATGACTAATGCCTCGAGTTCCGTTACAGAATAATTTCTTTCGCTCTTCGTCAGAACTCTGCTCCCGACTGAAGCGAGGTGGCGCAGTGGTGGCACATTGGACTCGCATTCAGGAGGACGACGGTTCAATCCCGCGTCCGGCCATCCTGATTTAGGTTTTCCGTGATTTCCCTAAATCGCGCCAGGCAAATGCTGGGATGGTTCCTTTGAAAGGGCACGGCCGACTTCCTTCCCCATCCTTTCCTAATCCGATGCGACCGATTACCTCGATGTTTGGTCTCTTCCCCCTAACAATTCAAGTCTGCTCCCGAACGCGATAGTTTTATGCACTCTCTTTCCGTCTTGCTCGTACTCCTGCAAAGTCATCACCCCTAATCCCGTCTTTGTGCCATCTGTCGCCATGCAAAAGTCCTGAGACAAATCCGGATGCTCTCGCGTCCGGCCATCTTGATTTAGGTTTTCCATGATTTCCCTAAACCACTCCAGGCAAATGCCGGGATGGTTCCTCTGAAAGGACACGACCGACTTCCTTCCCCATCCTTCTCTAATCCGATGAGACCGATGACCTCGCTGTCTGGTCTCCTTCCCCAAACAACACAACCCCAACAAATCCGGGTGCGACAGTATAGGAGCAGCAACAAGTGGTGACTTGAGAGCACGAAACTGTGTGCGCACTCATCCCATACCAGGACGTCTTGTCGTTTGTCAACTGACAGAGGAGAGGTGTAGCCAAAGAAGACATAAATGAATTGTTTGTAAAAATTGGTTACTCCTAAGACTCCTCTTACTTGTTTTCTAGTTCTTGTGGATTTGCAAATTCCGCAATAGCTGCCATGCTTTCTGGAACGGGAGAGATCCCTTCACTAGTTATAATGTGACCAAGAAAGTGCACCTGACTGCTCCCAAAACACGATTCACTAATATTTACCGTCGCACCATGTTGTTTCAGTCTGCCCAGCATTTCTCCCGGTAGTTTAGTTATGTCATCTTCCGTAGATCATTTTCACGATTAGTTTATCGATATGATGTGGAAAAGTCAGATTACAACATATATAGATACACACA
Source organism: Schistocerca serialis cubense (assembly GCF_023864345.2). Lineage (NCBI taxonomy): Eukaryota > Metazoa > Arthropoda > Insecta > Orthoptera > Acrididae > Schistocerca > Schistocerca serialis. The sequence continues at coordinate 221,330,548 of NC_064641.1, read as the reverse complement.
CATGAATAGTGCTAATACTAATATTACTGAAATTTTTAGTTCTACGCATGCAACTACATTTAGAGGTACAATTTTTTTTTCCACGTGCTCTCAGCTATGAGTATGTCGTCGACATAACATGTTGATTCTTTCTTTCAGCTTACAACTTCATATGCTACTAAAACCTCTGATGAATGCTGCAGATGAAATACTTAATCCAAATGGCAACCTTCGGAATTGGAAGCACTGCACAAATGCAATAAATGCAGTATATTTGCGGCCTGCAGTATCGAGTTCTATTTGCCAAAAGTTAGATCTCATATCCAGTGAGGTAAAAACCGTAATCCAATGGAATTTTTGGAGCAGTTCCTCTAACCGCTCAGGGCGATCTGTTTCTGGCACAATAATTGTGTTTATTTGATGCGAGTCAAAAACAAGTCAGATACCACTCTTAATGGGCTGTTGTATTCTGGTGTTGCCGGTTCAATGACGCCGTCGTCATCATTTTCTGTAATTCTACTAAAACCCTACCGGGTATGACCATGGAATGACATTGGGTGGAATACGGAAAGGTCTATGTTTCCTCACATTAATTCAGTATTGGTATCCTTTTATTTCCCCTGTTGTAGCCGAAAAGACTTCTGCATTATTGTGCAGTGTCAATTCTAATTGTTAATTAACCCCTTCCCAGATCTATTATCGCCTTTTGAGCAGAGAGAAAGTCTTCCCCGACAATTATGTCTTGTGTTAATTTTGGTATAACAAACAGATTTGCCATAAGTTCATGTCCCTGGCATTCAGATTCGATTTGTGTCTGTTGTGAAATCTCTGTGCCCTTTCCCATTAGTGCGCCTCTCACCTTCTGTACCGCTAGTGTTGGTGGATTCACAGAGTCCCTGCATATGTTATAGAGAGAGTCTGATATCGCCAGCAGTTCACTCCCACTGTCTATTATTGCAGTGCAGTTAATGTTGCCTATTTTTATTGTGCCCCTTGGGTAAATTTCCGCATTGCCTTCTGCCTCCTTTTCTTCTAACAGCAATTTTCCTACATTTTCATATTCTAAAATATTTACCTGACCGAATCCGATTTTGTTTTCGGGCTGTTTCTGTGTCTTGCCCGATCTCTAGCCTAGACAGTCATCGTTTCCTGCTTCTGCCACCTGTACACGTCCAGGATTTCCCCCCTGCAGGTCTGGGGGCTAGAATAGGCCCGAGGTATTCCTGCCCGTCGTTTCGGCCTACATGTGATGGTCCTCTGCAGGGTTTGACCTCCATTTTTCAAAATTTTCCCGAAGCGCGAGCCAATTGGGGAAGAGCGCCTTAAATGGTGCATAGTGTCCGTCATGCGCTGAGACCTCTCGCATCCTTTGTCAACATGGATCTGCACTTCTTCTCATTCTCCAGCTGTTGGGCGAGGTCACCCTCCTGGGTGCATATTTTTCCATCAACAGTGCAGTATCGTTTTCTACACTGATGATGATAGTGGACTTGTTTGCTTGGTTGCACCTGATATCCAGCACGGTAGCCAGTCTGTTGTGGTTGGGCCGCCATGTACCCTGTTGGTTGCAGCACCCTGACCACACAGGGATCGCTCTGATGATGCCTGCGCCGTTAACTCCCCACGTATGCCAAAGAGTAGATGTCCATCACCATGGAGCATCGGGACTCCCAGCAATGGCCATCCTGCCAGGTGGCCTTTGCTGTGGCTGGGTGGCACCTGTAGGGAGGGCCCTGGTCAGAGTGGGTGGTATCAGGACAGATGACATGCAATGAAGCATAGTACATCATCTCTTGCTGGTGGTCAAACACCAGCAATCTCTAAGTGTTCACGGGCTCAATTCAATGCACACAAGTAAGAGCCCAAATCGTTCCCCTCCCCGGCCACACCATGGGAGGAACATCAGGCTAAGGATGGCAGCGGCTCTTATTTGCCCCAGTACTTGTATGTTTTAGAGCTGATAGGGAATCTTTCATGACAGTGAATCCTCAGTTTTTTCTTGAGCATTTAGAGGACACCTTTGGAGAGTTGAAGGGCTTGTCCAAAATGAAATCTGGGTCAGTCTTGATGAAAACAGCATGCTCTGCAGAGTCCCGGGCGTTACTAGCTTGTGACAAGCTGGGGGATGTATCTGTAACCATCATGCTCCATAAGACCTTAAATATGGTCCAGCGTATCACATTTCACAGGGGCCTTCTTTTGCAGACTGACGATGATCTGCACTCCAATTTAGAGCGGCGAGGTGTACATTTCTTTTGGTGTGTCCACTGGGGTCCGAGGGATAATCAGGTTGCACCAGTGCCTTCATCTTGGCCTTCGAGGGTGATACATTACCCAAGAAGGTCAAGGTGATGGTCTACTGCTGTGATGTAAAGACGTATATCCCTCCTCCAATGTGGTGCTTTAAACGCTGGAAGTTCGGCCATATGTCTTCCCACTGTACTTCCAGCGTCACATGTTGAGATTGTGGACGCTCATCACATCCCAATACTGCATGTGCCCTGCCTTCCATCTGTGTCAACTGCGGAGAGTACCATTTGCCTAGCTCGCTTGACTGACTGCAGAATTCTACAGAAAGAAAGGAAAATCATGGAGTACAAGACCCTGGACCGACTGACCTACACTGGGGCTAACAGGAAATTTGAACACCTACATCCTGTACGTATGACATCGTCTTACGCCACTTCTACAACAGTTCTAGCCCCATCAGCTGCACCAACCCCAGTCACCTCTCGGAGCCGGAAGACTACACCTGCCCCTTTATGGTGGGGGGCACTTCTCTCCCTGTTGCCACCTACTTCAGGACCAACACCCCCCCCCCCCCAACCATGGGATATCAGTCCCCACTTATGCGCTGGAGGAGCTTCAGTCGTCTTCGGCTCCTCTCGCTAGGAAAGGGTCCCTTGGGTCACTCCTTTCCCAGGTTTCTGCTAGTGGGAAAAATGACACCCACCAGTTGCTGAAGAGCCCAAAAGCAGCTGGTCGTAGGGCTTCATGCTCATCCTCAGTCCCGGAGACTGAATCAGTGAAGTCCTCTCAGCCAGGGAAACACAAGGAGCAGTGAGAGAAATCCAAAAAGAAGATCCCCAAGACCAAGGGAATTGCAGTGGAACCCACACCACCGCTACCTACAAGCTCTGCATCTGCGGAGGTCTGAGGACCTATACCTCGCCGGACCCTCAGGCACAATGGATATAGACTGCTTAGGCAATAAGTCGGTGGCAGCAGGTGACCCTGAGGCGTAAACTGCCACATTGAATGTTCCATGCCTTCCCAGTCTCACGATGACATCATCCTCCAGTGGAGACTATAATAGTGTGTCAGATGGAATTTGCGTTTATGTGCTAAACTCAATCTGTAGTGAGACTGTACCCCTTCAAACCTCTCTTGAAGCTGTGGCTCTCAGGATATGGACGACACAGGAAATAACTGTCTGCGCAGTGTATATCTTCCTCCAGATGGTGCAGTAACCCCGAATGTATTAGCTGCACTGATTGATCAACTCCCCAAATCTTTCTTTCTTTTGGGAACGTCCATAACCCCTTATGGGGTGGCATTGTGCCTACTGGCCAAGGCAGAGAAGTCGAAACTTGACTCAATTCGACCTCTGCCTCTTAAATACTGGGGCCGCCACACATTTCAGTGTGGCTCATGGTAGTTACTCTGCCATTGATTTATCAATTTGAGCCCAGGACTTCTCCCATATATCCACTGAAGAGCACATCATGACCTGTGTGGTAGTGACTATTCCCCACCGTCCTGTCACTGCCCTGACGTCAGGCCCACGGACGCCTGCCCAGATGGGCTTTAAACAAGGCAGACTGCGAAACTTTCACCTCTGCTGTCACCATTGAATCTCCCCCACAGGAGAACATGGGTGTGACGGTTGAGCAGGTGACTACAACAATCCTTTCTGCGGCAGAAAACACTATCCCTCGCTCTTTAGGTTGCCTCCGGCCAAAGGCAGTCCCTTGGTGGTCGCCGGAAGCAATTAAGCAATTAAGGAGCGTCGGCGAGCTCCTCAGCGGCATAAGTGGCACCCTTCCCGGAAGCACCGCCTAACCTTTAAACGGCTCCATGCCCGCGCTCGCCAACTTATCAAACGACGGAAGCAGTAGTGTTGGGAGAGATACGTCCCGACAACTGGGTGCCATACGTCACCTGCACAAGTCTGGGCAAGAATCAAACGTGTTTTCGGGTACCAGGCCCCAACAAAAAATTGCTCTGAGCACTATGGGACCCCAGGGGAGTAAGTGCATCGATGCGACTTTCCTACCTAGTATCGTTCAGTGGCTTCAGCGACAGGTTAGGCAGATACTTCTTCAAAACGTCCCAACGAGAAGAAGTCATACAAGCTTTTCACTGTCGAAAACATGGAAACAGAATATTTAGAAGACATAGCGGCATCGTTTACAACGATATTCAATGAGTTACTGCTACGTGGTACGTAAAATGCTCTCTTGTTCGTATCTGAAGTTCTTTTCTGGAGACCAGACTTCTTTCCTTTCATGTTTGCTCCATTGTCGTATCCTTCAAAATGGTTCAAATGGCTCTGAGCACTATGGGACTTAACTACTGTGGTCATCAGTCTCCTAGAACTTAGAACTACTTAAACCTAACTAACTTAAGGACATCACACACATCCATGCCCGAGGCAGGATTCGAACCTGCGACCGTAGCAGTCCCGCGGTTCCGGACTGAGCGCCTTAACCGCGAGACCACCGCGGCCGGCAATATGGGACTTAACATCTGTGGTCATTAGTCCCCTAGAACTTAAGAACTACTTAAACCTAACTAACCTAAGGACATCACACACATCCATGCCCGAGGCAGGATTCGAACCTGCGACCGTAGCATTCGCGCGGTTCCGGACTGAAGGGCCCCAACAGGTTTTCCCGGTGTTACCATAAGTGGCGTGTTATCTACTGACGCAATCGCGATTGCTGAGCACTTCGCTCAGCACTATGCTCGAGCCTCTGCGTCGGAGAATTACCCCCCCCCCCCCCCCCCCCCCAACCTTTCGCACTCTCAAATGGCAGCCGAAAGGAAAGTCATCTCGTTCACTACATGCTTCCTATAACGCCCCATTTACAGAATGTGAGCTCCTCAGTCCCCTTGCACATTGCCCCGACACTGCTCCTGGGCCAGATCAGATTTGGGGAGCAAAATAACTGATGATGGTCGAAGTAGAGAGGATATAAAATGTAGACTGGCAGTGGCAAGGAAAGCGTTTCTGAAGAAGAGAAATTTGTTAACATCGAGTATGGATTTAAGTATCAGGAAGTCGTTTCTGAAAGTATTTGTATGGAGTGTAGCCATGTATGGAAGTGAAACATGCACGATAAATAGTTTGGACAAGAAGAGAATAGAAGCTTTCGAAATGTGGTGCTCCAGGAGAATGCTGAAGATTAGATGGGTAGATCACATAACTAATGAGGAGGTATTGAATAGAATTGGGGAGAAGAGGAGTTTGTGGCACAACTTGACAAGAAGAAGGGACAGGTTGGTAGGAGATGTTCTGAGGCATCAAGGGATCATAAATTTAGCATTGGAGGGCAGCGTGGAGGGTAAAAATCGTAGAGGGAGACCAAGAGATGAATACACTAAGCAGTTTCAGAAGGATGTAGGCTGCAGTAAGTACTGGGAGATGAAGAAGCTTGCCCAGGATAGAGTAGCATGGAGAGCTGCATCAAACCAGTCTCAGGACTGAAGACCACATCAACAACAACATGTTCCATGCCAAAGTTGGCCACACAGTATTTCTTTACTGTGTTTACGCTGTGTATCACACTACTGTCAGACTCGCTACTTTCTGTTTGTACAAGGTTGTGTATACCGAATTTGATCTTGCTTCTATCGTTCTCGCTGGTCTTGCACTACTATCAGTCTGGGTTTCCGTATTTTCTGAACATTTGTGTTGAGACTTTGTTTGTTCGACTAGTTGTTTAATTCCCCTTTTCATGCTTATTCGGAGTAGCTCAAATTCCACATTAGGTACTTCATTCGGCGGTGTCTCTTTCGCACTCAATTGCGTCTCTTCGTCGCGCCTTATTCTACTCTGCAATTTATGTATTGCCCCTTTTCCTGCTTTTGCTGTTTGTAGTGTCTCCTCCTTAGTAACACGAGCAATACGTTTCTCGTTTCTTGCTATTAATTAAGCTTCATTAACAGTTCTTATCTCACCAGTTCCCTGCGCACGGACCAATCTCAATTCTGTCTCGTCCCCAGGGCCGGCGCAAGGCACGTGCGAAACGTGCTGCCGCACGGGGCGGCACTTTCCGAGGGGCGGCAAATCTGTGCCCCCCCCCCCCCCCCCAAACTCAACATTCATACCCAACCCAAGACGGGATTCGAAACCAAACCTCGGAGGGAGCGGCTTCAGTAACTGTGGTATGGCGCCTCGACTACCTGCCGACCGCCCCTGTTGAACAAGGGAAGGGAGGAGGACTAATTTCTTCATTGCCACTGTGACAGTGTGTTTACGCTGGAGGAACAGAGTGAGGGAAGCAAAAAAAAAAAATGGTTCAAATGGCTCTGAGCACTATGGGACTCAACTGCTGAGGTCATTAGTCCGCTAGAACTTAGAACTAGTTAAACCTAACTAACCTAAGGACATCACAAACATCCATGCCCGAGGCAGGATTCGAACCTGCTACCGTAGCGGTCTTGCGGTTCCAGACTGCAGCGCCTTTAACCGCACGGCCACTTCGGTCGGCAGAGGGGGAAGCAGTCTGGCGTACACGCCAGTATTCTTATGAGTGGTGCGCTGCCAGCCTGTTACGCGCCGTGCGTTTATTCACAACTAATTTTGCACAAGACAATCTAATTTGGAAATTCGAATGCAATGTTCGATACGGCGGTTACATGTTAAGCCTGAAGCAATTTTGCTAAGCCCTTCAATGGCAGTTTCCGAGTGTTTCATTCTTCTCGCATTATGGAAAAAAATGGTTGAACATTACGACAGTCAAACATGTCCAACACCTACAATGGCTAGAAGTATTCCGGATGGGTATTACAAGGGATAAAGACGTTGCTAATAAGCCTGGAATAAGTTGGCTTTCGACGTATTTTTGAAAATTTTTGCTATCCGTTTCTGAGTGATAGCCGGACGTTTTGGTTTTTGAGCCATGAAACACCTGTCTCCGCCTGCATGAATAACAATTAAACTCTGACCGGCACTTTTGTTTGACAATACTACTCGCACACTATCACTTTGGCAAGATTTGTTTACTGTATAATGCGTGTGAATCCATGTTTAATCTTAGTAAACTACTAGTAGCTTTGATTCTGATGAAAACCTGAGAAAGTATGGTCTTTTGGCAACAATGCCCTCTCGCCCGCACAAAACAAAACGTTGAATTTGAAACCTTCTAAAACGAAAATCCATTGACAGAACATTGCTTCTAAGGGTTTCCTTGTTAGCTTTGAAGCTCATTTCTGTGTGACAAAAGTGTAGTTTTGGAAAAGTTCGTATTTCTTTCTATTGTTCGTAATGCCATACAAATTTGTGCCTGATAATACATTTATCCATATCATGGGTCACATACTTACTGTGAGCTTCTTGCTTCTTCTTCCTGGGCGCTAGTTTAACCGTAGCCTCACTGCACCTCGTCACGTGACCTAGTTCCTGGCACTGCCGCGTCATCACTTTGCCTTTCCAGCAATAGGTATTGTTGCGTTCTCTACAACGAAAACTCCAGAATTCGTTTCGGTAGTTGGCCGAGGGAGTCAAGATTGGTCAGAAGCGCTTTCATTGCGTTTCGTAAGAACAGAAGAATTGGTGCGTCCGAATTTCTTGCAACTTGGGATGTAATAGGTAAGTGCTTTTCATATAAAGTACAATTAGTATTGCGCATGCACGTTACTCATAAGTTAAAATTTTTCTCCTACAAGATTGCAGAATAGGAAAATTTATTTTTATTATGATCTGTTATTTCAAAAATTGGCAAGTCGGCAAATAAGCACACGTCGTCCCAATAGCTAGAATGAAAATAAAGTGAAGAAAAGTGAAGTGATACGGCGATGACTAATCTGTTACCCCTTATTCCATAATCAGACTCGAAAGAAGTGACACATGGAAATTACGACAGATGTCGAGTGTCCGTTCTTTGAAATGAACAACGGCAGTGCAGTGAGTTAATATATTTCGACTAGCATTAGCACCCGTCGATGCCCGGGTGTGTATTTATTGCATTATTATGTACTTCATCTCCTTATTCTTCCTATCTCATTGTCTTCCGCCCCAGTCTTTGACCGTTTCACCTGCGTCTGTAGTGAAATTCGGCCAGAAATTCAATTTCACGCGGCTCAATTCTTATGACTTCATCTCCTGAACAGGGTATACTACAATGATATAATTTTCCGTTTACGTGCAGTGGAATATCAGGAAATTGTCTGCGAAATGTGTTGCAAATAAAGTTAGTACACTGAAATCAACATTTAGTTTCGCGTAATCGTTCTTTACAAGCTGGATCAAAACATATCAGACGGCAGAATAAGACTGTCTGGCAGTGAATATAGGAAAAGACGGGCGCCGAAGGACGATGATGATAAGAAGCAAAAGGATGCACTACAACGATATTTCAAGCCAAAGAGAGAACGACCTAGCAGCGGCGAGAGTGGAAAAATAGATCCTGAAAGTACAGAAACTAGTGGAGCTACTGCAGCTACATCTTTATCTTCAGGACATGACCAGAAAGTTGACGAACATAGTACTGCGACCACCGCATACACTATCAATGCTGATGGTGGACCATCCACAACATGTTCAACAGACCTCGTCTGGACTCAAGACCTGCTTTGTGACGAGAAATCCGAGATTGAAACATCAAGCAGAACTGAAATGAGGCGACCGATTCGGAAAATACCGGAGGAACATCAGCCGAGGTACTCACCACCGGAGAAGGGATTGAAGGCGAGCCTAAACTGGAAGACACAGTTGACTCAGATCCCGGAGGATGGCCGGAAATTATTACCGACTGCATTCGAACGACTTTGGTCCTGCGAAGTCCTGCCGAGCGCATTAAGGAAGCTGAAGAATATCCTAAAAACGCGGACAACCGGTATTTCAGCCCTGTGCACTACAGCTATTCCTTGAAGAATTTAGAAGAAGCACATAGACATTGGATGGGGTACTCAAAGAGTAAGGATGCTGTGTTCTGCTTTTGTTGCAAACTTTTTTCATCATCTACAGTAAAAATTGCAAAGAACGGTATAAGCGACTGGCGGCACCTTGCTTCTTATCTCGAAAGTCACGGGAAGTCTAACGAGCATTTGAATTCACATAAAAAGTGGATCGTGTTTTCCGAAGGACTGAAAAAGTCACGAACTGTCGACGCCCATCATCAAAGGCTTCTGAACACTGAAAGCGAACATTGGAAAAATGTTCTTGAGCGCTTAATGGCAATAATTCATTTCCTGGGTCGGCAATGTCTGCCTTTGAGAGGAAATACAGTTACACTCTTTTCAGCCTGACAACGGAAACTTCTTGAAATCCGTTGAATTAATCGGAAAGTTCGACACTGTGATGATGGAGCACCTGCACAGAAGAAAGCAAGGTGAGAACATGGGTCACCATTATCCTGAAAAGAAACACAGAATGAAATAATTCATCTTATTGGATCATCTATAACCAACAACATTCTATTAATGATGAAATCCTGCAAAGTGTTAGAGTATAATTCTGGACTGCACACCAGATATTTCAAAAGTTGAGCAGGTGACAGTTGTGGTACGTTTCGTCCAGGAGACAAGACTCGACGGAGTATACGATGTCCGAATTCGGGAGCATTTCCTGGGATTTCTTCCAGTGCCCGATTCTTAAAGCTCCACTTTGACGTAGGTCGTACTCAAGTTCTTGGATGATAAAAAAAATCCTATTGTAATATGAGAGAGCAAGGATACGACAGCCGGCCGGAGTGGCCGTGCGGTTCTAGGCGCTACAGTCTGGAACCGCGAGACCGCTACGGTCGCAGGTTCGAATCCTGCCTCGGGCATGGATGTGTGTGATGTACTTAGGTTAGTTAGGTTTAAGTAGTTCTAAGTTATAGGGGACTGATGACCTCAGTAGTTAAGTGCCATAGTGCTCAGAGCCATTTGAACCATTTTGAAGGATACGACAATGGAGCAAACATGAAAGGAAAGAAGTCTGGTCTCCAGAAAAGAACTTCAGATACGAACAAGAGAGCATTTTACGTACCACGTAGCAGTAACTCATTGAATATCGTTGTAAACGATGCCGCTATGTCTTCTAAATATTCTGTTTCCATGTTTTCGACAGTGAAAAGCTTGTATGACTTCTTCTCGTTGGGACGTTTTGAAGAAGTATCTGCCTAACCTGTCGCTGAAGCCACTGAACGATACTAGGTAGGAAAGTCGCATCGATGCACTTACTCCCCTGGGGTTTCAAATTGGAGGCGTTTATGATGTACTCGTTCAGATATCAGGAGAATTCGATGGCACGACCGCTCACGAAGCAACGTCACTTGCGAACCAAATAAAAAATTAACACCTTTCTCACTTCTCTGGTAATCTGGTACGACATTCTGCTTCACATCAGTGTAGTCAGTAAGACCATCCAGGCCATTGACATAAATGTTTCTGAAGCCGTGGAAATGATTGAGAAACGAAAGCGTATTTGGAGCCCTGCAGAACAGAAGAAAAGTTCGTGTCTTCTCTTGACGGATTCCAAAGAATTGGCTACAGAATTAGAGCTAGAATATCTAACGTTACCACTTATAAGTGTTTGCCGGCGACGAAGTAAGAAGCCAATACACTTTACCTATGAAGGGAGGGATGAGACAATAGATGACCCAAAAAAAAGTTACAAGATTGAATTCTACTATATCTTTTAGATATAGTAACCACATCTTTGGACGAGAGATTCAATCAACTGAAATCTCATTGTGATTATTTTGATTTTCTCTACGACATCGTCGAGCTGAAGAAAGCACCTCCTGACAGCCTGAACACAAAGTGTGGAAACTCGCAGCGATTTTGCAAGATCATGAGTCAAGCGACATTGATGCACTGGAGTTGAGGGAAGAACTGAAAGTTCTTTCAACATTCTTGAAATCTGGAACAGGTCCAAAAGAGACTCTGAAGTTTATAGGAAGACATAATTTTTTCCCTAATGTTAACATTGCTCTGAAAATTCACCTAACTCTCCCAGTCACAGCTGCGAGTGGAGAGAGGAGTTTCTCAAAACTGAAATTGATAAAGACATACCTCCGATCAACGATGAGCCAAACTCGTTTGAATGATCTTGCAACAATATCGATTGAGCACGAGCTTGCAGAGGACTTAAATTACACGATCGTGTGAAAGAGTTTGCACAAGCAAAGGCAGGAAGGTTCGAATTGCCTAGTATTTTTTTAAATTTTTATATTATGATCAGTGTCATGGTTATTTACTGTGTTGTTTCTTATTTTGTTCAAACCAGAGTATCGTTAAATTGTAAATATATTATGTTTTTCGTTGAATACATTATCTGTTCACAACCACTGAAAAATGTTTATTTACGTTAACTGTAAGTTCATGCCGCGCGGGATTAGCCGAGCGGTGTAAGGTGCAGCAGTCAATGACTGTGCGGCTGGTCCCGGCGGAGGTTCGAGTCCTCCCTCGGGCATGGGTGTGTGTGTTTGTCCTTAGGATAATTTAGGTTGAGTAGTGTGTAAGCAACATCACCGTAATGATCAGAAGCTATAACCGAATAACTTCTAGCCTCAGCGAGATAATAGCAAAATTGTACTTCCCGCGTCCAAGACGACTCTCCTTTAAACTTCTCTTTTCGCTGCTCAGTCTTTTCTCCGCCTTAAATTTGGGTGGTGACTCATCTTTCCGGAAGGCGCTCGTTTCTGAACGCCGACCAATTACAGTTTGAAATCCAGATCGAAGTTTCTGGAACTTCTTTCTACGTCCGTAGGAAAGTATGCGAATACCTGCTGTCATGTGTTTTTGGATGACCAGGCCGTTTTCTCACGCCTGCATGCCGGCCACGTGTTCCTGTTTTGCAGGTGGTCCAGGTCACGGAAGGTTCCTGGGATTAGCGCCGGAAGCGGCTGTGCCGTCCTATTGTCGGAAGGAATGTGTGGGCTTCCTGTGTCCTTCCGCACTACCACGAGTTTCACAGTTCTGCTTGTTCCCCCGTCACACAACATGCAGACATTATACAATAAATTACGTATACTAGATGGTGTCAGTCACATACATCTTTTTAATGAACGGGCAAAAACCTGTCTGTTCTATCATTGAAGGGGCTTATTTACGTCGTATTGGATGTAAATGCGGTTTGTAAGTTGTAAAATAACGCCACCTTACAAATTAAGTCACGTGATTGTACAGCGAAACTGTGTTCAGTTGTGTATCTTGATTCTGTGGTTGCAAAAAAGCAGTGTTGCAAGACCAAGAGCCATAACATTAATCAAACATGTTCTTTCTCCTCATTCTTATCCATTTCGATTTTGGACTTACTGAGCATAATACTTGTATGAATATATTTGAAAAGAACGGAAAACAGAAAGTTACTTATATACACAATTTTACACAGACTATTTTATGGACCAGCCACACTCCTCAGATTATTTGAGAGCTTTTAGAAGGTCAGTTTGTTTACTTGCTTATAAAACTCTACAAAGCTCATTTGGAAGTTTTACAGACTAGCAGCTGATTGCGGCAATCACAGAGCACTGAAATTATTTCGTGCAGTTGTTCAGTGTTCTGACGCAGGTGAAGGGATACAAAATAGACTAAGTAAGCTGGAGAATTTCAGCACTCACAGATGTTAAAATTAATTTAAAACATTGTGTAGCATTTTGCGGCGACAACTTTAACACCAATTTCGGGGGGATTGAACTGTGGAGGTGAAGACAACAAACATTTTAAGTCTCGTAAAAACGAAACTTGGGAAGGACTTGGAAGAATTGGGCTATCCAGCAAACATTTAAAAAATAATTTTTCAACTGCCACAGGCGTTTTACTCGTTAATTTTGGATCAACTTTTTAATTACTTTTCCGTCTTAACAATCAGAACCTCAGAACTTGCTCTCTTTTGTGAATTTGCGGATAGCTTCTAGAGAACTTTTATCACTCTTTAAAACTAAAAGAATGTCTTTAATACCTGCAGTGGAGCGTGTATTTTACAACTGGGGAAGCTCTGAAATATTTTTCCTTGTCAGAAGAAAAGCCATCAGAGATCTTGGTAGAATTTTTCTCTGCTCCTTTAAACGACACTTCCTTTTGATTTATTCACCATGAGCTGAGTTTTGGGCGTAGTAACATAATTGTGATCTAAGTAAAGCTAATTATTGACAATACAATAGTTTCATTACAAAAAAAGAAAACTTGTTATTTGGGTATGAAAACTAAAGAAATTTTTTTAAAAAATTGCATGAAATCATTGCTGTAACGAATCATGGGAAACTTTCAATGGCATAAGTGTTTTATGAAACTGTCAATTCTTATCGTACGAAATGGTCTCATCGGCTATCAGGTTTTGACATTTTGGAATGGATGTCTTTTACTAAATTGGTGGAATGAGAAGACAGTGCTTAAGCACATTGGTTTATTTAAAAGGAATGGAAGTAGATATTTGTGAGTCAGCAAGGTTTGATCAGTATGTACACTTGAAGAATTTTCTGGTTTCAAAAGTTTCTAAGGATAATTGGAAGTCAGTATTACTTGCCTGGAACAAATGGCTGAAATTTTTCACAAATACAGAGTTCATCGTTCAGAAGTCAGAATTGGTAAAGATATTTCTTTTCAATTACAGCACGTAATTCTAACATGGAGAAAATTTTCTTCATTAATGAGCGCTCAGTGGATTGAGGAACGGAGTCGTTTGGATGTATCAGCAACTCAGCAACTGAGAGCATATTACAGTGTACTTAAAACTTCCAAATGAGCTTTGTAGAGTTTTATAAGCATGTAAACAAACTGATCTTCTAAAATCTCTCAAATAATCTGAGGAGTGTGACTGGTCCATAAAATAGTCTGTGTAAAATTGTGTATGTAAGTAACTTGCTGTTTTTCGTTCTTTTCAAACATATTTATACAAGTATTATGCTCAGTAGTGACGCATAGGTTCATTTTTCCAGGCATCTTATGACTGGATTTCTGTGGATTTTCTTCAGATTTTGATACCAACATTTATTTTTATAGAAATAGTGGAATTCCAGTTTATAGTGTTAAAAATCGTTTCTGAAATTAAAAAAGGAAAAGAGAAAAAACGAGAAAGGATCAGAAAATACGCATGGCCGCTTATCCTTCCACATCCTGTGGAAACCACTCGTCACAAGACACATTGCACCATACCCTACTATCCTGTTACCAATACTTCATAGGGAAGTTTGGCATGTCACCTACTACTTCAAACCACTACAAAATCTTCTCAGTCGATTCATTCAGTATAAAAATTACAAAAAATTAAATGCTTCATTTTTATACTCATCTGTGACTGGCAGTAAGTGTATGGCTGGATACAGTCTCTGAAGCGTTGAATTGCATCCTTTGTTCTTACATGTAACTGAAAAAAGTTGTAGCATCATCTCTTAAGTTCCCTAAAAGTATAAAGAATGTCTCAACATCGTCTGTTCTCATGTTGATTGGTAATATTAATAATTAACAAAGCAAATAGAACTGAATTAATTTTCTTTGTGATTTCTCCGTATTTGCTTGCTAAAGGCATCTGCCTTTGCGCAGGTTCCTGAGTTTCACAGTATGTGGAATCCAGTTAATGTTTTCAACCTTGCAAAGATGAAATATAAAGAATGTGATAGCCAATCGATATTACCTACTTCTCCTGAGCATATGTATTATTTATTAATTATTTTCTTGGATATTCATTCGAGTGATATGGACATTTCATTAGAAACTAAACAAGTAGAAAAATTCATTACAAGTTGTGGAAACGTCATAGGAAGCAGGGATAGCTCTGTAGATTCCGTGAATTGTGGTTCGGACGAACAGGAATAAAGTACCTACCAAGTCCAAAGAAATCATTTACACTAATAGCTTTCAGTGACAAAGTAAATGCTATAAAGCTTTTGGTTAAGCGGAGGAGGGGGAAAAAAAACGCTTTACATAAGCACTGTGCAAAGTCAGTTTTGTTTCATAAAATCTGAACATGAATTGTATAAATGGAAGAAAGATTTACACAAAGCACGAAGTATGTGCCAAGGTGAAACTTAAGTGTGAAAGAAAAACTGTTCGAAGGATATAGAACAGGTCGTCAGCCAGTGCTCTGTTGCTGAGAGAGATCTACGAGATTGGGCGCTCTGAATTGCAAGAGAGATAAAAATTACTGATTTCCAGACTTTTTCGACTCTGTTAAACAAATCCAGGAAATTATACAGAAAAGAAAGTCGCAAAATTATAAAGTTTTCCTCAAGTAATCATCAAGAGATGCCGGCCGGAGTGGCCGAGCGGTTCTAGGCGCTACAGTATGGAACCGCGCAACCGCTACGGTAGCAGGTTGGAATCCTGCCTCGGGCATGGACGTGTGTGATGTCCTTAGGTTAGTTAGGTTTAAGTAGTTCTAAGTTCTAGGGGACTGATGACCTCAGCAGTTAAGTCCCATAGTGCTCAGAGCCATTTTTCATCAATAGATATCATTAATAGGTAATATTATAGAGAAATTCGTAGCGGATGTGAAGATGAAGCTCCTTGCTATCCTCTAAAATGCTGCATATAAAGCCAGTCAGTAAGGTTTCGAGCCAACCCCAATTTGTCATTTCGAGCGAAAAAGATAAAATCGTTTGTGCACTCTACGAATGCTCTGATAGATTTGTATACGACGGTTGCCAGTGATAAGTATCAGTGGAGTACTGTTTCCGCAGTTTTATTTCTGTCTTCAGGAACATCAAGGCAAATTAGGGCCAAAAATTTAAAAAAGGACTCTTTACTTGCTTTAGTGAATCATATTATTATCATTACTTTCTCCCTCGTTCTTTTCTTTTTATACATATATATATATATATATATATATATATATATATATATACATAAAATAATAATTTTGTATAGTAGAGAACATTGGCATACAAACAAAACAAGTAGAGATACGCTGTTCAATTGATTAATCTTCATCATTTTATTTCTCTAAATGATAGCGGGCGGACGTATTACGAGTTTCATCGAGTGAATATTGTTAAAAAAATGTGTATTCCAACCGTATATTAAAGAAGTGTTATAGAAAGTGATAAGGAAAGCAAAGTTTATTCGTACATTCATATATGCTTCATCATTTCGCCCGCGCCGAGAATCCTGCATCAAGAGGATCGAAGCAAACCAGAAGAATTTGCGTGAGCAGGGGGGGGGGGGGGGGGGGGGGGGGCGATCCGGAACCAGTATTGTTATACCAATCTCTATGCACAATAGCAAAGGATGTACGTAAATTCACGAATGTGAAGGATATGAGTACTTTCCAATTTCTTTCAATTATTCTTCCAAAATTTCTTTTTTTTTATTATTTAAGGTTCCATTATGTATTATATTTTATGCATGCCCCCCTGTTCTCACTCATTATTCATTGCAAAAATCTTGTATTCCATGTAGCTAAATCTGGAAAAATGGGAAAGAAAAATTTTAAATGTTACATCCGAAACGCGTTCTTAACATTTGCAGATAATAATTCGTTGCTTTTGTTGGACTCTTGGCCTGGACATAAAGACATCTGTATTTAGGAGGACGAGCAAAAGACTTAATGTCATTCGGTTTCCATCTGTAAGTAATAGTGTGATTCAGCCTTTTCTTCTGAAAATTCAGGCAATGTAATTTCCGCTGGCTCTTTGTCATGTAAGGTTATCAGTGGTACAATGCTGTCAGACTTCAGTCATTGCTGCATTGTCAGTTTGCACATTTTACTAATCTGATAAAGCATGCCTGGCGTGCAGCAAAATATGCGGAACTGCAGCCACAACCATTTCTTACTCCATTCCTGTTCTCTCTAAATAAAACTAGTATATACTGTGAAGTGCCTGAATGTGTTAATTTTTCTTTTATCAGGTGCTTCTGGTGTAAGAAAAACGTTTTCTTTTCCTCATCCGTAAGACACTTCGGATTTTTGTAACGACCACGGGGAATAAACAGAGAACTGTTTCGTTGTTAGCAAACTATACATTGCTCAAAAATTATCATAAGAACTGTGCCACAGCAATTGTTATAAAATATTTGAATATACCTTTGTAAAGTGCCTTGGCCTTGATTTTCTTTCCTCTTCTAGTCACATCTGCGGCAGTTTAGCTATCGATATAAATTACTATTTGTTCAAAAATGGTGCAAATGGCTCTGAGCATTATGGGACTTAACATCTGAGGTCATCAGCCCCCTAGAACTTAGAACTACTTAAACCTAACTAACCTAAGGAGGTCACACACATCCATGCCCGAGGCAGGATTCGAACCTACGACCGTAGCAGTCTCTCGGTTCGGGACTGAAGCGCCTAGAACCACACGGCCACCGCGGCCAGCTGCTATTTCTTCAAGAAATTAACTATTTGAGACAGTATTGGTATGGTTAATTGTTTAAATTCGCGTGCCTGCACTTCGTAGAACAGCGCTACGTCCTCTTGTCACAGCTGCGTCTATTTATTCGCCGATTCGGCACTAGGCAGGAAGGGCTGTACAAACCGCTGTTGCAAGCTGTTCTTGCTGCAAAAATGAGTAACTTTAAGATTTTTTTAATATACTTGTAGTGTTCCTCGGCACCTAATATTTTGACAGTGCATTTCTTTTGCTGTAATATTGCTGCGTAAAAAATGTCAGGGTGAGTTTCGATATGTTAAAATTGGACGATTCCCTTGTAAGTTTGACCTTGGAGCCCAAGCGATTGGTTTCACACCCTGTACGTTGTAACTACCGACAAACAATAGGATCCTTCATTCTGCATTTGGTTAACCATAGTACAGAATGTCGCAAATTTAAAAATCACGCAAGTAAAATTAATGTGAAAGTTGGTGACGAATTGTTGCCCCTAAATATCGATGTAAAAATAATTGTCAGAAGTGGGATTCGAACCCACGCCCACAGAAGTGGACTGCGACCTGAACGCAGCGCCTTAGACCGCTCGGCCATCCTGACATATGGAGACCGTGTGTCGAGATCTTACACTTATAGTAGTAATATTTTATTTTTATTTATTTCTTGTACGTTATTGCCAGTGAGATCTTAATAATGTAGAATATCCGCACAACACAATTTGAAGACGGCACACCTGTTTTTAGCAGTGACAGGCATCATTAGATTAACACAAGCAGACTCAGAGATCGTCAGATCAAGTTGTGCAGAAAAAACAGCTGGAAAAAACACCACTAAAAACAACGGTTGCGTTTTGGCAGGCAAACGGCCGCATGTATCTAACGCCTCAATGGTTTCGTTACTTAAGGTTAATGCCAGAAATGTTCCACAAACATGACAGTACCACTCTCTTCCCCCATGCATGGCCAGTCTGAGCCCGTGCTTCATTTCCAATGCCATCAATGTCGATAGGACATTAAACACTTCCTTTCCTTTTAACAGTCCAGTTTACACCCACCATCGCTAGCCCTATGGTACCGTTCCTATTCCGAAAAACAGAGGTCGTTGCTCACATCCAGTCAGCAGTATGCGCGTGGGTTCTAATGGGCCTTAGTTGAGCATTTCCTGTAAATTAATCAGACTGCAATTTTAGACTCTACGTTATCTTCGACCTTCCTGTGCGTGGCTTGATTGGAGCATACTATAACTTGTTAAATACATTAGCGCTTGTGAAAATTGTAATACCAATGCGACTGAAATAGATGCCATACAACACAGTAGGTATTTGACAATACACAAATATCCTCTGACTTTGAGAGTTACACAACGAGTAAAGGAGACACTTGATGAGAACTCAGAGATGAAGAGATGGAGAAGCAATAAGATAACGGGTAACTACCGGCCCCGGTGTTAAGTAATTGCTGCAGTAATATCTTGGCGTGATACTTTCTTTTTCAAAAGAATGGCGCCGTGTCATTCTTAATCAAAATACTGCTAAATAAAAGTCATGGACGTAATGTCACAAAATGCACGTTAAGCTGACGGTGCTCACTTGAACTGGTCTAATGATGATGAGCGTTTTTCTGGACCCATCCGCAGCTGGACTGCCGAGTCAGCACGACATGTTGCAAGTTGGGGCCATTTCCAATGCACTGGAGAAATTTCAACTCTTCTGACAAGACCTGGTAATCTGCAGTTCTCATCTCGTGGTGTCTGTGAAGAGATATTTACCAGTAACTGAAAGGTTGGGACTAGATGGGAAAACCTTAATGAACACTATTTCTTTTTTTTTTTTTTGTGCCAATCCTTTCGGGTTCTGGTGAGACAGTTGTGTAGATGAACACAAAGTACTGTAGATGAACACAAAGTACCTTGACGAAGAGGTATTTTGTCTTCACTTAAAAATACTTTCATGTACACCTTTTAACGAGCAATGATTTGCATACTGTCGCCAATCACCGACAATCCCGCTAACCTATGAATTGCTTCTTTATTATCCTCGTCCCTTCCGACATGACCAGCCTATTATATTCTAGGGCCAATAAAATTTGACAGACTGATCCTCTGCAATAAATAGAGCCACCTTCGCTCCACCAAAACCAGTCTTGTCCTGAGGAAAGCCGTTGTAAATTCGGTCGAAACGTTTGTTTTACAGTTTAAAGTATATCATACAACGACACCGTGCAAACCCATAAGAATTTCAATCATCGTGACACAGACTGCGGAAGCAAACGTAATTATGTTCTTTGTTGCTACGTATTGATCGCGCAGAGCTTAGATCCTCATCCTCTTAGATAAGCATTATCGATTATTTGACAAGGGCTTCAACTCTATTAGATAAGTGAAAATATGGTATTTAAATGTTGGTGTCATTCTTAATTGGTGGCGATCTATATTAGAAATTATGTTGCAGACACGAGACGGTGAAATAGATGATGAAATATCTGCTGGACATGTCGGAAACACTTTGGTGTCAGGAAGAAAAAGGCACACTGTGTCAACAGCCCTTGAGTCACATGCGGCTTGAACCTTGGCCACTTGATTAGCGACTTATTTGTGAAGCGCAGCGTGTAGTTCGTGGATGAGGTTCCTGGAAAAACTTCACGTTTTCACGAGATGTATCTGCTTGATTTATGAAAGATTTTACCCATGAATTTTCAGTACCTATAACTGCAATCAAACGTTCTGCTGATAAAAAAAATGATTCCCTAGTAATGCAGTAGTTGTGGTTTGCAGTCCAAAGATTGGGTTGATGCAGCTCTCCACGATATTCTGTCTTGTCTAAGTATCTTCATCTCTGCATAACTGATGTAATCCACATCGATTTGAAACAGTTTCCTATATTCGAACCTTGGTCTCCTGCTTTAGTCTCCCCACCACCACCACCACACACATATGTGCGTCCATATTTTTTGTGCGTACACAATTTTTTCCCTAATTCTATTAGGTACCTCTTCATTCGTCATACGATATACCCATCTAATCTTTAGCATTCTTCCGTAGCACCACATTTCAAATGCTTCTATTCTCTTTTGGTCTTAACTGCTTGTCGTCCACGTTTCACTTCCGCGCAAGGTAGCACTCCAAAAAAAAAAGTGTCCAGAAAAGACTACCAAACATTTAAATTTTTATTCAACTTCAGCAAATTCCTCTTCTTCAGAAACGTATTTCTTGATATTACTAGTATCCATTTTATATCCTCCCTACTTCGGCCATCGTAAAATATTTTGCTGCACGAATATAAAAAAAAAATGGTTCAAATGGCTCTGAGACTATGGGACTCAACTGCTGAGGTCATTAGTCCCCTAGAACTTAGAACTAGTTAAACCTAACTAACCTAAGGACATCACAAACATCCATGCCCGAGGCAGGATTCGAACCTGCGACCATAGTGGTCTTGCAGTTCCAAACTGCAGCGCCTTTAACCGCACGGTCACTTCGGCCGGCCGCACGAATATCGGAACTCCTCTACTTCTTTCAGTGTATGATTTCCTAATTTCATACTAAGTCCTCTGGAAGAGCAGTTGAACGAAATGGATTGGATCTTGCAAAGAGACAAAAAGATGAACGTCAACAAAAATAAAACGCAAGTGAGGATTATATCTTCTTTCGTAATCTAGCTCCCTCAGCATGGTCTGATTTATTAGACTACATTCCATTATCGTGGTTTTACTTTTATTGGTATGCATCTTATAAACTCTTTGCAAGGCACTATCCATTTCACCATCTGATTTTCCAACTCCATTTACGTCTCTGACACAATTACAGTGATCGAGCGGGGTGGCGCAGTGATTAGCACACTGGACTCGCATTCGGGAGGACGACGGTTCAATCCCGCGTCCGGCCATCCTGATTTAGGTTTTCCGTGATTTCTCTAAATCGCTCCATGCAAATACCGGGATGGTTCCTTTCAAAAGACACGGCCGACTTCCTTCCCCTTCCTTCCCTAATCCGATGAGACCGATGACCTCGCTGTGTGGTCTCCTCCCCTCCGCCCCCAAAAAACAACAACAACAATTACAGTGTCATCAGCAAACCTCCAAATTTTTATTTCTGTTTCCTGCACCTTAATTCCCTTTCCAAATTTGTCTTCGGTTTTTCCCTCTCAGCTTCATCAGTGTACATACTTAATAAGTGATATAGCTTACAACCATATATCACTCCTTTCTCAGCCACTGCTACCCTGCCGTGTCATGTCCTTCAACTCTTATTGCCGTCTGGTTTCTGCAGAAGTAGTGAGTAACGTTTCGCTCCCTGTATTTTATCTTGCTACTTTCAGAATTTCAAAGAGTGGAATTCAAGTCAGCATTGTTAAACACTTTCTCTAAATCTACAAATGCTATAAGCGTAAATTTTCCCTTTCTTTAACTTATATCTGCAGATATGTCTTAAGGTCAGCCAGAATTCGCGTTTTCTTACGTTTTTCCGGATCCAAAATTGATCCCACTCGAGGTCGACTACTACTAGTTTCTCCATTCTTCTGTAAATAATTCGCGCCACTATTTTGCAACCATGCCTCGTTAAACTGATAGTTCAGCAAGACTTGTCAGCACTTTCCTTTTGTGAAATCTGAGTTATTACAACCTTTGTGACGTCTGAGGGTATTTTGCCTGTCTGATATCTTTCAGGCCAGGTGGAATGGTTTTGTCATGGATGTTGCTATCGCAGTAGTTACTGGCATATTGCAGAAGTACTGCATGTGCCATTAGAAAGCGCTTCGAAATGTCACTGAAAGAACAATGGTTCAAATGGATCTGAGCACTATGGGACTTAACATCTGAGGTCATCAGTCCCCTAGAACTTAGAACTACTTAAACCTAACTAACCTAAGGACATCACACACATCCATGCCCGAGGCAGGATTCGAACCTGTAGCGTAGCGGTTGCGCGGTTCCAGACTGTAGCGCCTAGAACCGCTCGACCACCCCGGCCGGCTACTGAAAGAACAGATTTCGATGTTTATTACTGTTTTGAGTTATTAATGCTGAACATTTTAATCGTGTCATCCGGTACTGCAGTTACACTGCTGTGAAGACGTAGAGCCTAAACTGTCATAGACCGAACCTGTCATAAACGGAACTGTAGAGAAATTGGAAAGCTATTAACTTCGCGGTCTTAATACCATGATCGAGCCTTCTAAGGTTGTGAGGGAAATTAGAGAGTTGAAAAACGGTTTCAAGGCAGCAAGAAATGAGGTGAAAGTAATTGTGGGATCAAACGAAATAGGTTCAGATGGCCCTGACCACTATGGGACTTAACATCTATGGTCATCAGTCAACGAAATAGGTATTACCGGCAATATCCGGTGGAGTGAACGGAGCAGTTGTGACAAGTAGTTAAGCGAAAACTTTTATCGAAGAAGTTCGAGCATATAAGCGCTTACACAAGGGCCAGGACAAACATAAAAATTTGTAGAACATGAAAAATCAATAAATAAAAACAACGTATTCACTGAATAGTTAAGTAATTACAAACTGTTTGACTCTCGCCTCTAATATTTTGTAACAATATAGAAAACATAAAAAATCGAAAGAAAAATAGTTCTTACAACCAGTTGAAAACAATTTGTATAACTTAATTTTAGTTAGTTGTTCACATGCAGCAGCCCAGTCACATTAACGGGTTGTAATTCATACCTTTCGTCTATTACATGTTTTCTCAACATATTGAAATACAGGATCTTTCAAAAATAATTTGTGTGTTACAAACTAGTATGTTGTCAAAACTATCGATCGCCGCGCTACGGCTCGGTTATTGAATGAAGGAATACATTACTGCTAGATGTCGGCTGCTTTCTGTTTGCTTTGTTATACTGTCACATATTCCAAAGTAGCTTCTCCGCAGCAGAAATCATCTTGTGTTCATGGTTTTGCGAAGTGTAATTCTGTAATTACACTGAAAAGGCGTTAAGACGTTTCAGGTTGAGGTACCAAACCGATCTTCCAAGTGGAAGGAAGACTCACTGATGGTATCGACAGATTGTAGGCACAGGATGTGTTTGCAAAGGAGAGTCCTGGCCGCTCTCGTGTTTCAGACGAAAATGACAACTGTCTACAGTAACAGTTTGGCTTGTTTTGAGACGTCGGCTAGTTTTGAAATCATACTAGTTGCAGCTGTTACAGGCTCTCCGTAATGACGACAAAGCCAGTCGTGTGGCATTTTCTGACGAGCTTGAGAATGCTATTGACACTTTCGCAAAAACATCTCGTTTAATGATGATGCGACTTTCCGGCTTCGTGGAAAAGTAAAGAAACACAATGTTCGAAATTCGGGCCTACAGAACCCACATACAGACACTGATCGTGTACGAGATTCACGCAAAGTGTGTTCGTTATTCCACTCAGTTGTTTATGGTCCAACCTTCTTTCATTCAAACACGGTTAACGGTCAGCAGTATCTTGCTATGTTACAAATCTGGTCATTTTTTAGGCTGAACGAGGACACCTTCATTTTTCAACAAAACGGGGCACCCCCTCGCTGCAGCCGCCAAGTGCGTGAATGTCTGAACGAAACTCTTGAGAGAGAGTGTGTTTTGACTTTATGGGCATCCAAAGGCGAGAATATCAGCGCGCAAGGAAACTCTACCGAGCCGTTGGATTGGTCATCAAATAGCCGGCGACTTAGTACTTCTCAGCTGGCCTCCACGGTCATTGAATTTGACATGCTGTGACTTCTTCCTGTGGGGGTTTCATTAAGGACAAAGTTTACGCACCAATATTACCGCAGAACCTAGAAGAGTTGAAGAATCGGATCCGTACGACGATAACATCAGTGATGATGGGCATTCTTACGTGAGTATGGGAGGATTTAGAGTATCAATGTGATATTGTTCATGTCGCTGGTGGAGGATATATTGACCATCTGCCAACTAAACTTGAAAAGATTAGTAAATGTGTGTCCCAAGCTTCATAGGTGTATGTCTTACAGTTTAATAAATATAAGCGCTCGACATACATACATACATTCTTTTTGAAACGCCGTGTGTGTAATGTGGCGAAAGAACTCATATCACTTTGCAAAGCACTGTACTTGTACAGGGTTGTCGGTAATTCCCGTTACAAACTTCTAGGACTGGTAGAGGAGAGTGAGAATATATCATCTTGAATAGGGACTCATGTCCGGAAACGTACCGTTTAAACACATGTTTGCTAGGTAGGTATGCAACAAAGTAGTCATGCTGGGGGACGGGGGTGTTATGTCGGATCGACCGACGTCATTTGACGTCTATCCTATCTATTTGACCTGGTTCCAGCCTCATTCACATGCCTGTGAGTGTGGGCAATATGGTTCAGTACACGTTTGCAGAATACACCGACATGCTCCTTCTGAATGCCGAAGCTCTAAAATGTAAAAAAAAATCTACGTGATTATTCTGCTATTCAGAATAAAGTGCCTGGCAGAGGGTTCAATGAACTACCTTCAAGCTGTCTCTCTATCGTTCCACTCTCGAACGGCACGCGGCAAAAACGAGTACTTAAATTTTTCTGTGCGAGCCCTGATTTCCCTTATTTTATCGTTATGATCATTTCTCCCTATGTAGGTTGGTGCCAACAGAATGTTTTCGCAATCGGAGGAGAAAACTGGTGATCGAAGTTTCATGAGAAGATCCTGTCGCAACGAAAAACGCTTTTGCTTTAATGATTGCCACTTCAATTCACGTATCGTGTCTGTGACACTATCTACCCTATTTCGCGATAACACAAAACGAGCTGCCCTTATTTGTATTTTTTCGATGTCATCTGTCAGTCCCACCTGATGCTTATCCCACACCGCACAGCAATACTCCAGAGTAGGGCGGACAAGCGTGGTGTAAGCAGTCTCTTTAGTAGACCTGTTGCACCTTTTAAGTGTTCTGCCAATAAATTGCAGTCTTTGGTTTGCTCTACCCACAATATTATCTATGTGATCGTTCCAATTTAGGTTATTTCTAATTGTAATCCCTAAGTATTTAGTTGAATTTACAGCCCTCAGATTTGTGTGACTTATCGCGTAATCGAAATTTAGCTGATTTCTTTTAGTACTCATGGGAATAACTTCAACTTTTCCATTCCAATCGCCGACGAAGAGCAGACTACATGATACAGTACTTCCAATTGCTGAGTTTCATATTGACGTGTGAAATGACAGCTGCAAGCTTCGGATGAACTGTAATAATTCGCCACGGTAATGTTTCATCTTCTAACATGACGACTGTTGTTCACCGAAACAGCAGCCTAGCTTCAACTTTGATATGACCTTGGTCTAATAGATAAACGCTAATCGGTTTCTGCTGCGTCGGGGGTCGTTTCTAACGAGGGCGGACTGTTCAACAAAATTCTCACAATGATAAAGGGTTTTGCAATAACCAATGCCAAGATGTTTCGCGGTGTTTGACATCTATTCTGTTTGGACGCAATATGAGACACAGTACTTTCGGCTCACACAGGTTAGAATTTTTAGTATTCCATCACATGCTGTAACGATGGTCATCACACACAATCCTCGCTGCGGTCCAAAAGGGGGCCGGCGCGGTTGACGCGAACGCGAATATACGGCACACTTAAAACTCTTTGTAAAACACTTGTCAAGAATATCATATGTCACGAATCGGTATTGTTTCGCTGAGGGTCAACCCATGGCGGTGGTGACTCACTCAGGCGGTAAGAGAGCGTAAAATTCCGACCGCAATCAACAGACTTCAAACTCTAACTGTTCAAACACTTCAATCACTAAGCGCCAGCGGCGCTTGACAATCGATTTTGCCAACTATCAGCCAATGTGATGCCAAAAATATGTATCGTTGGCTAAGGAATCGCGGACCCCTTAGGGTTCCAATCCAAAATGTTATCTACTCAATCCACTCTAAAAGTTCTAGAAGTTTGTAAAGGGAATTTCCGATCACCCTGTATAGTTGCAAGTACTAGTCCCCGTCTCATGAATCCATCACACAGACCCATATCCTTATGGCACCGAAAGTTCGTAGACTTAGATACACCATGGTTATTATGGCAAATTAGATGTTTCAAATGTCTTCAAATGGGTCTGAGCACTATGGGACGTAACATCTGAGGTCATCAGTCCCCTAGAACTTAGAACTACTTAAACCTAACTAACTTAAGGACATCACACACATCCATGCCCGAGGCAGGATTCGAACCTGCGACCGTAGCGGTCGCGCGGTTCCAGACTGAAGCGCCTAGAACCGCTCTGCCACACCGGCCGGCTTAGATGTTTCAACCTTTTATAAATGGTCAATACAGCATACTCTCAAAGAATAGTATAAGAACATCATTTCCATTTTTCGTATCTCACGCACTTACTTGCGTTTATTCTTAACATAGAAACAACAGCCTTCCTGGAAAGGAGATATAAGTTCCTTCATCTTCCAGGCGTTCATCCGGGATATTAATTCTTGTCCCGATTGTTTCGCCTGACAGTGTTTCAGCCGTTCTCAAAGTGAGTCGCCTGCGAGATTTTTAAATCGCTTTACACAATACTGAGTAATCGCGCATTTGTCAGAGATAACACTGTTGGTTAGAAGATCGTCTACAGATAAAACTTCCTGTGTAAGCACATAGTCAGCGAATCTACAGTCGTTGCAAAATATTTGGCAGATTATTATGGATAACATATGTTGGAATTCCGGGCATGAAAGATTTGGTTCAAATGGTTCAAATGGCTCTGAGCACTATGGGACTCAACTGCTGAGGTCATTAGTCCCCTAGAACTTAGAACTAGTTAAACCTAACTAACCTAAGGACATCACAAACAGCCATGCCCGAGGCAGGATTCGAACCTGCGACCGTAGCGGTCTTGCGGTTCAGGACTGCAGCGCCTTTAACCGCACGGCCACTTCGGCCGGCATGAAAGATTTAAAACAATATTTTCTTTGAGAGCATAGACGTGAAATATTGGCGAACTGTTCACTGCCTGGGATTCAAACATGTGCCATCCATAAGAACCAGTCAAATATTTCTTAAGCCCTGTGGATTCGCTGACGTCAGCTTGCTTTGTTTTACTCTTGGAAGCGCAAAGTTTTATTTGTGACTGACTCTCTTCTTCGTGGAAGTACAATACGTCCTTGCTCTTGTTACCAACAGTCTTATCTCTGACACATGCGCAGTTACTCCACAGTGTTGTGTAAAGTAATTTAAAAACCTTGCAAGCGACTCACCTTGAGAATGGCTGAAAGGTTGTCAGCGGAAACATCGGAAACAGACTTAAGATAATGGAATATTCAAGCCGCCGGAAAAAGTTAAAGAAACAAAAGATAGGAGTTGCCTCCAAGGTATACTCTCCCACATCAAAGTGATATTCCAAAATGTTGGATTGTCAACGAAACAACAAATATCTAAGAAAGCAGACACTCAACAAGGGCACAGAGAAATCCTAGTACAGTACCTGACATTAAGAAGAAGCCGTTCAATTCAATTAGTTTCGCAAGTATGGTTGAAAAGAATTTAGCGGTACGCCAACGTCGCTATAATTACGGAGCACACCTGGCTCTTACTGTAAGGAAGAGAAATGCAACTAGGGAGACTGATCAGATGCCCAGACAACGAGGAGACTTCAGACTTACAGCCGTAGGTGGTTTTATGATCACAAAGTGGAAACCAGTCAGCGGGTAGGGGATAAGAACTGGTAAAGAGATTTTTGGCGCATGGACACTACGTGGCCCAAATACGAACTGTGGCAGAGTAGATAAAGCTGCAACAGTGTGCTGAGAAGTTACGCGTAGTTACCTCACGTTTTAGTGTTTAGTTGTTATCTTTTCTTCATCCTTACTTCTTTTCTCTTTGTCTCTTTCTTTCCTATTATTTCGTTAATTCTTTTTCCACTAGTAGCATGTATTGTAGCGCAATGAATTTTTTAGCGCGGTAAATTGTTTCAGCAATGTAAATAAAGTGCTATTATTCAGTTCTGTTGCAGTCTGTTTATTATAAAGAAGCAGATCTATTTAATGCTAAGCTACTAATAAATAGGTGAAATATGACCTGAGATTGTTTTCCGCATTATATACGGTGAGACAGTTATAAAAAAAAGACGAATTTACATGTATCGAGGTGTGCTCTTCGTAAAGTTTTAGAAGCCAGTGTGGGGAATTTTGTGATTATGCAGGTAGTTTTTAACGTTTATTGGTGCCAAATTATGAAGCAGTCTTTTTAATGACACTGTACGCTTTTTCTGCAGCATTGGAAGGAGCTTTCGAAGACGACGTTAACAACATAATACAGGACAACTATAAACGATTAATTCGTTTTCAGAGTTCTATACCTTCTTAATTATTACATGCACAAATATGACTGATGCATGAATAGAACCGTAAACTCAACGAGCTTGCATTTTGAATTCTACAGCTTTTCTATGAGTGCCCCTCTGTGCATATGACATATGTCCAAGTGGCACAAGTTCGTAGCGACATCCTGTCAGCGGTTATCACATGAGCACTGGTGCATACTCTGAGCTGTTCCAATGTTGTGGGGTACGTACACAAGGTCCTTAATGTACTCCCCAAAGGAAGCAAGGTGTTAGGGCAGGCGATCTGGGGGGCGAGGGAGGCAAGGGAAAAGAGTCACATCTTCATCATCACCTCCAATCCAGTGGTGCCAAAGTTCGTCGTTTAGGTAGCGACGAACATTGATGATGCTCCAATGAGCGGGTGCCCCGTCTTGTCGGCAGAATTAATTGGTTCAAATGGCTCTGAGCACTATGGGACTTAACATCTATGGTCATCAGTCCCCTAGAACTTAGAACTACTTAAACCGAACCAACCTAAAGACATCACACAACACCCAGTCATCACCAGAATTAATTCTCTCAATCAGCATCTGTTGTGGAAGCAATCATAACATATGAAGGTAAGAAGAACCTTTCACCGTCTCCCCAGAGAGAAAAAAAAAGAAAGGCCCATGTAGCGTCGTCTGTAACATTACACAGAAAACATTAACCTTCAGCGAATCTGATTCAGGCGCCGCAATTTCATGCGGATTTTCAGTGCCTCAGATTCTCACATTGTGGCGATTAACTTTTCCAGATACAGGGTGCAGTTATTGAACTATATGAAATAAAATCGTCATTAATTCTAAACTGCTTGAGTTAGGAAACTGCACGGTTGGCTGCGGGGCATGATGGGAATTAGTATGCGCATGGCTTGATTTAGCTACGAAGCCCACTTTCATTAGGATGGGTTCGTCAATAAGCAAAACTGACGCATTTGGAAGATTGAGAATCTATTTCGCGATCGACTGTGTGATGTCCAGTCACGGAATAATCGGTGCGATACTGCTTGATGGCACCGATCGGTACATGAAGGTTTCTGAAGATGATTTCATCCCCATTATCCAAAGTGACCCTGATTTAGACATGGGGTTCGCGCAAGACGGAGCTCGACCCCATCGAAGCAGGTGTGTTTGATGTCCTGGAGGAGCGCTTTGGGGATTGCATTGCATTCTGACTCTGGGGTACACAGAGGCCACTGGCCTGGGCCTCAATAGGTCGCCATATTCTTCCGATCCGAACACTTTTGGCTCCTTTTTGTGGGGCCGTATTAAAGAGAAGGTGTACAGTAATAACCCCAAAACCATTTCTGAGCTGAAAACAGCCATTCGGGAAGTCATCGATGTTCCGACACTTCAGCGGGCCATGCAGAATTTCGCTATTCATCTGCGCCACATCATCGCCAATAAAGGCAGGCATATCGAACATGTCATAACCTAAATCCGTTTACATGTTGAATAAAATGTGTGCACGCCGTAGTTTGTAACAGATTTACGTTTTTTTTGTTTTTTTTTAATTATATATACAGGGTGGTCCACTGATCGTGACCGGGCCAAATATCTCACGAAATAAGCGTCAAACGAAAAAACTACAAAGAACGAAACTTGTCTAGCTTGAAGGGGGAAACCAGATGGCGCTATGGTAGGCCCGCTAGATGGCGCTGCCATAGGCCAAATGGATATCAACTGCGTTTTTTAAAATAGGAACCCCCATTTTTTATTACATATTCGTGTAGTACGTAAAGAAATATGAATATTTTAGTTGGACCACTTTTTACGCTTTGTGATAGATGGCGCTGTAATAGTCACAAACGTATGGCTGACAATTTTAGATGAACTGTTCGTAACAGGTAGGTTTTTTAAATTAAAATACGGAACGTAGGTACGTTTGAAAGTTTTATTTCGGTTGTTCCAATGTGATACATGTACCTTTGTGAACTTATCATTTCTGAGAACGCATGCTGTTACAGCGTGATTACCTGTAAATACCACATTATTGCAATAAACGCTCAAAATGATGTCCGTCAACCTCAATGCATCTGGCAATACGTGTAACGACATTCCTCTCAACAGCGAGTTGTTCGCCTTCCGTAATGTTCGCTCATGCATTGACAATGCGCTGACGCATGTTGTTAGGCGTTGTCGGTGGATCACTATAGCAAATATCCTTCAACTTTCCCCACGGAAAGAAATCCGGGGACGTCAGATCCGGTGAACGTGCGGGCCATGGTATGGTGCTTCGACGACCAATCCACCTGTCATGAAATATGCTAGTCAATACCGCTTCAACCGCACGCGAGCTATGTGCCGGACATCCATCACGTTGGAAGTACATCGCCATTCTGTCATGCAGTGGAACATCTTGTAGTAGCATCGATAGAACATTACGTAGGAAATCAGCATACATTGCACCATTTAGATTGCCATCGATAAAATGGGGGCCAATTATCCTTCCTCCGATAATGCCGCACTATAAATTAACCCGCCAAGGTCTCTGATGTTCCACTTGTCGCAGCCATCGTGGATTTTCCGTTGCCCAATAGTGCATATTATGCCGGTTTACGTTACCGCTGTTGGTGAATGACGCTTCGTCGCTAAATAGAACGCGTGTAAAAAATCTGTCATCGTCCCGTAATTTCTCTTGTGCCCAGTGGCAGAACTGTACACGACGTTCAAAGTCATCCCCATCCACTTCATGGTGCATAGAAATATGGTACGGGTGCAATCGATGTTGATGTAGCATTCTCAACACCGACGTTTTTGAGATTCCCGATTCTTGCGCAATTTGACTGCTACTGATGTGCGGATTAGCCGCAGCAGCAGCTAAAACACTTACTTGGGCATCATCATTTGTTGCAGGTCGTGGTTGACGTTTCACATGTGGCTGAACACTTCCTGTTTCCTTAAGGGTATACGGAACGCCCTATGTTTACAATGTTAAATTGAGTTAAAAGTTAGGAACATTTTCTCATTTGTTATTTGGACGATATCTTGGTTTTTTCACAGAACGCAGAGATATATTCTGCTTTTATGCCGAATTATAAATTTTGAAAACATTATGTATAGTTTTTCAGATATTTCATTTTTTGTAAATGTTAAAAAAGTTATACATTTTAACAAGTATTTTAAAATTTACATCCATTAATACAAAATAATTCCACATATCTTTTAATTCAGATATATTAGAAGGTCTTAAGGGACAACTACAGAAAATTTCATCTTTCTACTATAAATAGGCCCTGAGAAAATGTACCTTATACACAAAAAAACTAAAGTTACGGGAAATTAGCTTCGAAGTTTTTACTTCAGTACAAGCCTGCTCCATAGCTTTTATCATCAGAATCGTCCAACAGCTTCCTCTTGATGGCTCTGCTACGCTGTCTAGTCATCTTTGAATATACTTTTATGGCATTATCTGAAGACCTGAGCCGTTCCTTGTCCAAACAAAGCATAGCTGCGGCAGTTCGTAGTCCTACACAGAGCCCCAACTTCTGCAGAACTTTGCACTTTGTTATATTGCCCTGATTGAATGATGCTGTTTCATCATAAACGCCAAAGTGAAGTGTGTTTATACCCACAAACACAGTTTTAGGCAGTCTATTCCATATCACATGGTTCACACACTCATTTGGATTTTGAGTCCGGCCATGAAGACATTTCTTTAGTAGACTAATATCTGCGAGGTCTCGGAATATTGGTTTTATTTCATCCATTATGGCAGGTAATGAGGGTGATTGTATTGGTTTCTTAGTTACCTTGCCTCTGTTGTACTTGCACCAACTATCGTCTCCTTTTGGACATAGCCCATGTTGGGGATTCTCATTGTTTGAAGCTGTATGAAAGAACAGAGCCCAGACTGCTCTTCTCATTAATTCTGCATCTGCTATATTCTGTCTTATTGCTACACCATAGCACTTCTGAATATGATCCAGTGTAGCATTTGTCAGTCTATTTTTCCCATCTAAAGTTTTTCCGTCGCTCAATTTCTTGCCGTTCATGCTAGCCTTGAGCCGTCGAAGTCTTGATCCCATCCTTTTCTGAACATGGCCAACACACACTCCAGTTTGGAAATTTTCAAATCGTTACCATAGCGTCTCAGTTCCTCAATTTCTTTGAAAGCCTTTGAGTCACCATCTCCAAGATAATTTATGTATCTTACGTTGTACCATTTTACTGAGCGTTGATAAATACTTCTTACACCAACAACTTCCATACCACCACTTGACCCATAGTAATTTGCCATGCACTCCTCTTCATGTTTATTTTTCATTTTCTCCTTGCATCTGCAATGCTTGGAAAGTATTGCCACATCAATTACCTTACCAGTGTCCACACTTGTAGCTGTTACTACACCATTCAGAGATGTGTGGCCTCTCTTCTGCCAACTTCCATCAAAAGCTATGGACAAGTCTCTGCTATTACTATTTTCAGCAACTGCTTCCTCAACAGCATCTTTCATGTTTTCCTGTGCCACATCTTCTACAGCAGAGCCTGTTGCAATTCTGTGTTTGTTAAATTTTGAAGGTGGAGGGGGGAGGTTCATCACACCACACAACATGGCACCTGCAGCCCTGCCCTTTCCTATACACCGTAATCCATAAACCAGTCTAATGTCTATATCGTATAGTTTACCTGTATCTGCAGTAACATGTGAGGAATTGAAGAAAGTAACACTGTGTTTGCAATAACTGCACATCAACTGTAATTCACAAGCAAGTCCTACATGTAAGTTTGTTTTCAATGAAACACCACATTTTCCACATTGTATGCAGCACACATTGTTCCCCAAAACGTCTGATAATAAAGAGACGTTAATTACCTCATATTTTGTAGTCCCAGCATTTAGTTTCTTGTATTCTTCTTCAATTCCAGCTAGTTTTCTTCTTGAAGCACTTTCCGGTGTAGTGGCAGCAGCATCACTCAATGTATCACTACCAGTGTTGAGGTTTGTCGCTACTGGGACATCAGATACTGATGAAGATGAATCAGACGAATTTTTAGTACACTTTACTTTCTTGCGCCAATGTACAAGCTTTCTAAATACCTTCAGACTAGGTCTTGGCATGTTGAAGGAAAGAAAACTCAATGACTTCTCCACATACGACTTTCACAACAATGACATGGATGTACTCACAAAGGAAACAATACAAATGGTGCAGAATCTATTGTCAACTGTCTAGCAGTGTAGCCAACAGAAAAGCTAACTCTCTTGTGCTCAATTATATCTCTGGCAAGGCTGTCTATGTCAGGTATATTTCGCGTCTCATATACAAGGTGCGGAACATCGTGTGTCGAAATTATTTTAAAAAATTATTTAAAATAGTTCTATTCACGTCATCCAAATATTTTATACATGGTATTAAACGGGAGAGTCTAAATTTTTCGAAAATGCATTTACCCAAAAATTGATTTTTTCATCGAAAAACTCATTCCGTATACCCTTAAATAACATAACTATCCGGCGAACGACCCGGACACTTGGATGATGTCGTCCTGGATACCGAGCAGCATACATAGCACACGCCCGTTGGGCATTTTGATTACAATAGCCATATATCAACACGATATCGACCTTTTCGGCAATTGGTAAACGGTCCATTTTAACACGGGTAATGTATCACGAAGCAGATGCCATCCGCACTGACGGAATGTTACTGTGATACCTCGAACTTATACGTTTGTGACTATTACAGCGCCACCTATCACAAAGCGAAAAAAGTGGTCCAACTAAAACATTCATATTTCTTTACGTACTAAACGAATATATAATAGAAAATGGGGGTTCCTATTTTAAAAAACGCAGTTGTTATCCGTTTGATCTATGGCAGCGCCATCTAGCGGGCCAACCATAGCGCCATCTGGTTTCCCCCTTCAAGCTAGACGAGTTTCGTTCTTTGTAGTTTTTTCGTTTGATGTTTATTTCGTAAGATATTTGGCCCGGTCACTAACAATGGACTCCCTGTAGTTCAATAATTGTCACCCTGTAAATGGAATGTCGTTTCGGTGCGGAATATCAGGTTGAAGATGAAATGCTCATCTGTTTGCTTTGTCACAATTTTGTGAAGGCGCTGCATTCGTAACGCTAACTGCTGCGCACAATGCAAAATGTTTGTTTTCATTCGTGTATCTATCATACTGTTCATGTAATACTATGGAAAATATAGAATTCTGAAAATGAGTGAATCATTTGTAGTAGCTCTGTATGTGTGGAACTTAATCTGAAGGTAAATAAATGGAAATGTCGTGTGGCTAGGGCCTCCCGTTGGGTAGACCGTTCGCCTGGTGCAGGTCTTTCGATTTGATGCCACTTCGGCGACCTGCGCGTCGATGGGGATGAAATGATGATGATTAGGACAACACAACACCCAGTCCCTGAGCGGAGAAAATCTCCGGCTCAGTCGGAAATCGAACCCGGGCTCTTAGGATTGACACTCTCTTACGCTGACCACTCAGCTAAGAAAGTAAGAACGCCGCAAACCACTAGCCGCCGACAATCACTCTTCCCACGCGCTATTGGCGAGTGGGTCGGGGAAGGGAGGGCCAGTCAGTCACTGGTACCAGAATTACCCTCCGACACACTAGGTAATGTGGCATGCGGAATATGAAGTAGATTTAGATGAAGACAGGTGAAGAGGACGCTCGAACGTCTGGCCTACCGTATTATACTCCGTTCATAGTTCATTTTAACACAGAAGCAAACAGCGTTTCTTGTTACTTCATTGGTGTATGCTCACAGCGGAAAGTACATCATACGCTGTCGAGTGTATTCAAATTACTTGTAAGTATTACGGTCAGCTGCGCTGTCCTCGCTGCCGCGAGGAGCATTAATCTAATATAATCCATTATTGAGTCGAGGTAGCAGTTGTCGTTATACTGGTTATCACCGTTAGCATTCAACCGCGATTCTTATACAAATATTTTAACAACGCGTTTCAAGAGACAATGCTCTCATCATCAGGTTGTAAAGTCTATGTCATGAAATTAAACGGACTAAAAAGACAAAAATACCATCACAAATAGTTGGGAAGTCCATAGAGTAAAACAGAATTAAAAGTATATTGGACTGTGGGTCCTCGTCTTACATTGAAGTTGTTGACACAAGTCGATGGCCGTCCCATAGCTACCGAGTATTCTGTCGCACTGTGCCGGCTCGGGAGCTGTTGTGGACTGTGCCTAGGTGTTGTGGCGTGGTTACAGCCGTGTGCTTGACGGTAACGCTATGCTATTGGGCGCCTTATTTCCTTATTGCATTGCGATGGCAGTTAGCCTCTCGCAACTCCGTCGCATACCTACCCTAAAATAATTCCAAAAACCCGCTAAAAAATCCCATTTCTTTAAAATTATCTTGTGCATTTAGAATATTGCTTTGTTTCTTTTCATGGATAGCTATCTCGAATTCCTCTAGTAAATCAAGTTTCTTCCCTTTCTTTTCTACACGCAATATTTCTACGTTATCTTCTATGCTATTAAGGGGATGGCCTGTTTCATATATATGCTTCGGAACAGCTGATTTGTCATAATTTCCTAACCTGAACGCATCTTTATGTTCTTTATACCGGATCGCAAATGATCTTCCTGTCTGCCCTATATATTTTGCATCACAAGTTCTGCACTGAATCTTATAAACTCCCGATTTTTCAAACTTATTTCTCTTCTCGCCAATATCGTGCTTAACGCTATACCTCACTAGGTTATTAGTCTGAAAAGCTATTTTAACATCGTATGGCTTAAAAATATTTGCTATCTTTTGTGAGAGTGTTCCGTAGTATGGCATCGTGATAATTTTCTCTTTCTCTCCATTAGGTTTTTTCTTTTTGTGCTTATTACTTTTCCATAACAGTTTTTTAACCATATCTATTCTGTAGCCGCTATTCATCGCTATGTAAGACGAGGACCCACAGTCCAATATGCTTTTAATTCTGTTTTACTCTATGGACTTCCCAACTATTTGTGATGGTATTTTGTCTTTTTAGTCCGTTTAATTTCATGACATAGACTTTACAACCTGATGATGAGAGCATTGTCTCTTGAAACGCGTTGTTAAAATATATGTATAAGAATCGCGGTTGAGTGCTAACAGTGATAACCAGCATTAATCTAATTTCAAGTTTCCTGTATATGAAATCCGTAAAAACGATGAATACTAGCAAACAGTATAAGTTCAAATTCTGTTTCTACACCTACACGTTTACTCTGCAATTTACACTTCGGTGTTTGGCGAACGTTCCAAAAACCATTATTAGAATACCGGTATTTCTCTACCGTTTCAATCTAGAATAGAACGTGGAAAAAAATGGCTGTGTCTTTAGATACGAGCACTCATTTCTCTTATTTTTATGACGATGGTCACTTGGTACAATTTAGAAAATTCTGTGATATTTCCTGATTTCCAAATATGTGTACTTCACGTATAGCATCACATCATGTTCGTGTTTAAATGCCTTTCTGAAGCAGATGCGGCGCGTGAATGCCTAGCTGTCAGGCTACTATCAAACACAAAACCTTGCCTATTTATATACCGACTCATTTGTCTGATTTCCTTGAAGAAAATATCGACTGTACTATGCCCAGGGATTTATTGCAGCCGGCCTTTCTGTCGACACAAAACGTAAGACATTGTGTTTTTCGCGTGCGTTCGTGTTGTAAACCAGTTGTGACTGCGCATTTCAATCATTTTTATCGTAAAACGCCAACGACGAAGTAGTTTATTGCAGTCGTAAATTTTATTGTAACAACACCAGCGTATTATTGGGTATCGTAAAATGAAGAAATTATGACACAGCGAAATGAGGTTAAGCCTCAAAGTCCGCCAGGCAATATGCACGTTGAAACATCTTACGGAAAATGAACAAGATGTTGGTTTTGTAAACAGGAAGTTAGCGGTTACATTTTAATTAATAAGTGCAAGCTTTCAGAACTACTTTTGTCTGTTGATTAATGTAAATACTGTAACAGTGAAAAATCCCTTGCGTTTAATGAGGACATAAGTAAAAGAAGAGATAGTTCCAGCAAAATTGTAGTGGAATTTCAAGTGTTGAAAATAGTGAGTCATACAGTGAAATCACCTATAACATGCACAAAAAAGATAGTGAAGTGAATATTCACATTGCTTATGCCATGAGGTATATTGGGAGGGAAGAAAAGCAGCGCAATATTTTGTGATATGATAAATCTACTACCGCCACCTGCTAAATTTGGGTATTGTAAAGGTTTGCATTATGAAGTAACAAGTCAGTGAAGCATCTGTGCAGAGAGCAGCGAAAGAAACTGTAGGTATTTGTCAATGAATTGACATTGTTGCTGTGTTGGACGGTTCTTGGCAGAAGAGTGGCCTTATTATCACTGAATAGAGTTTTCACAGTTCTCTCTGTAGATAGAAGCAAGGTACTGGACTATGAATGTCTGACAAAACACTGCCAGTTTTGTGCCAATAAGGTAAATGAATACAAATGTGAAGGTTTTTGAGGTGGTAGGGAAAGCAAGGGGCAGTCTAGACTTTTAGTAGTCAGCTGGTAGATGTGGTGTGCGATACACTGACTACTATGGTGATGGTAACTCCTAAGGCTTCAGTAGTGTAGTGGCTTTTAAACCATGTGGTGAAACTGAAATTAAGAAGGTGAAATGCGTAGGACATGTGCAGAAGAGAATGGGGGCAAACCTTAGCAAACTCTACAAAGACGTTAAAGGAAAAAAACACTCTGAGGGCAAAGCAGTTAGTGGATAAGGCAGACTCACCAAATCAAAAATAGAAAACCTCGAAGTATATTATGGTCTAGTCATCGAGGGAAACGGGGAAAATTAAGAGAGATGAGAAAAGCAATTTGGGCAACTCGATATCACAGAATATCCACTGACGAGCTTTCACAGCATGGACTCAGCCCAAAAGGAAACACTTCGTGGTGCAAGTCTAACAGATGAGAAGGAAATGGACGGAAAGATACACATGCACAGCCCATGCCAGAAACTGTTATAGTAGAACCAAACCCAGTATATAGAGAGTTTGCAGATTCTATCTCCTGGAAAAATGTTTACATGGCAAAACATAGAATCAAAATAAAAACTTCAATAGTTACATTTGGAATACTTGCCAAATACTGTTTTTGTTGTCATGTCATCTTTTCAGATTGGCGTGATGAATGTCATATGTTTTAATATTGGTGTAACAAACATTAAAAA
Organism: Schistocerca serialis cubense; assembly: GCF_023864345.2. Lineage (NCBI taxonomy): Eukaryota > Metazoa > Arthropoda > Insecta > Orthoptera > Acrididae > Schistocerca > Schistocerca serialis. The sequence goes on along the minus strand of NC_064641.1, from coordinate 221,291,628 downwards.
CCATGAGCAGACCAAGCTTCAACACTGGGGACAACATAGAAAGTGGGCTGCTGTAAATGAACAGGTAACGTGTCATTGAAACTGGAAAAATTGGCGAAAGCGTAACATGACGCAAGAATAACAAAGAAAAGAAACAAAACTAAAGAAGTTGACAAGGACATTCGGAGTCAACAAGATTATGGAGATGGAGCGTTTTGATGTTATCACTCAGGAAAAAATTGTATGCAAATCTTTACTTCCAATTTCCCGTACTCAACTTTTTCGCACACTTGAGTATCATTATCTCATCCATTATTTGACACAAAAACAAAATTTTTCGTGAATACTAATAACAGTGCTTGCTTACAGTGAACAGCATTATTCAACTCTCTATTAAATGTTTTAAGCAGGAGCATGTAATATGTTCTTAAATTATTACGAGAAAAAAGTGACTTTTACAAAACGCTTTTTAAATACGACGAAACAACAAATTGGTAAACATTTCTGGTTTACTGTTTCAACAAGTTAATAATCATAAGAATAAAATTTGTTTTGGCCTTTTATTTTGAATAATGTGGAAGTACTGTGTACCCAAAATAAAAATCACACATAATTCAGTGCTGGCCAAGAGAAGTCCACTGGTATCAAACACAGTTCTTAATTTGAGAAAGAAATTTCTAAGAATGTGCGTTTGGAGCACAGCATTGTACGGCAGTGAGACATGGACTGTGAGAAACCCGGAACAGAGCGGCATTGAAGCATCTCAGATGTGGTGCTACAGACGAATGTTGAAAATTAAATGGACTGATAACGTAAGGAATGAAGATGTTCTCCGCCATGTTATACGGTAATGTGCGGTGCCCTGTAACAGCAGAGAACTGCAGATATGTAGACTTGTAAACCAAATAGGTAAATATGAATGACGTTTGTTTTATTTAAAAAACATGAACAGTTTTCGCATTAAAAACTCGGAGGCGTTAATTTTCAGCACGCCCTCAGAACACGAGTTACGCATTTAACACGGAGACTGGCAAAAACACTACATATTTCCAGTGTTTTAACGTGCCTCGGCGTATCAGTCACGCTATAATAACAACGAAATAACCGACGCCCTGCGCCGGACGATTCGTCGATGCGTTTGTGTTAGTTTACATTAGCTTTGAACTTATAGTGAAAAAAAGTACGTATGTAAGCAAAACTTAGACAATGGCTAGGAATGCATGTAACAAGGCCATTATCATATGTATATATTTCAAATGACAGAATCTAGACGTTGAAAGTATCGGCAGCAATTCTTGCGCCATATCGAGGAAACAGCGCGAAAGTACGACTCTCATTTGTCACGAAGTAACTCTTCTACTTTCACAAGACAGGTTTCTCCGAAGGGAAGACCGTAGAGGCGTAGACTGTCGGTCTCTTACTTATGGTTGGTAGAATGTGACCAAGAACCCGAGTACGTTGAGTTACGGAATTCTGTTTTTGCAGTGACTGTGCTGTTTTCTGTGTTCAGTCAACGAATTCACTGTTAGGCTTCGCTTTTTGTCTTAGATAAATAACTGTCATCCAGTGGACATTTCATGCAAGATAAATAAACCATTTCCTTCATCCTGCTGCGTTATGATGATGATGAAGAAGAATGTATTTAAGAAGCACGTTATCTCGCTGATGGCCAGTGTTGTGTCTCAGTTACGTGTACATGTAATGGTCTTGTGAATTTCGTAAGCCTCATGACGTCTTTTAGTTATGTAATAGGGCGGATCAACAGGAGCTCATCTTACACCCAGGAAACTCGCAGATAGTGCTGATTGTTTCAGATATTGACCATGTTGTCCGAAATCATCATCATCAGTTATCTGCTGTATTAGCAGGTCTTTTGCCTCTCCATTTTCTGCGATCCATTGCTTCCTTCGTAAAGTTGCTGTATGTTGTACCGTCCATCATGTCAGCCAGTATCTGGAATCTCTTCCTTCCTCGCTTCCTTTTCCCTCTACATAACCTTCTAAAACTGTTTTTATCAGTCCGTCATTCTTTCTTAATAGATGCCCAATACAATTTCTTTTTCTTCTCTTTATCACATCTAGTAACTGTCTTTTCTCTCCCACTCTTCTCAGTACCTCTTCATTTTTTACTCTGTCCATCCACCTTATTCTTTCTATCCTCCGCCATGTCCAGATATCAAAAACCTCCAGCCTTTCTCTGTCTTTCTTCCTCATAGTCCATGTTACAGCGCCATATAGAAGAACACTCCATACAAGACATTTTATGAGTCTCTTCCTGAGTTCTCTGTCCAGACCGCTGCAGAAAATTCACCTTTTATTATCAAATGCCTCTTTTGCCATTGCTATCCTTGTTTTAATTTCTGTGGTGTCTGTCCTGCTTCCGGAATACTCTCTTTCAAATTCTGAAGGTGGCAGGTGTAAAATCTGGAAGCGAAAGGCTGTTCACAATTTGTACAGAAACCAGACGGCAGTTACAAGAGTCGAAGGTCAAGAAAGGGAAGCAGTGGTTGGGAAGGGAGTAAGACAGGATTGTAGCCTATCCCCGATGTTATTCAATCTGTATATTGAGCAAGCAGTAAAGGAAACAAAAGAAAAATTTGGAGTAGGAATTTAAATCCGTGGAGAAGAAATAAAAACTTTGAGGTTTGGCGACGACATTGTAGTTCTGTCAGAGACAGCAAAGGACCTGGAAGAGCAGTTGAACAGAATGGGAATGTCTTGAAAGGAAGATACAAGATGAACATCAACAAAAGCAAAACGAGGATAATGGAATGTAATCGAATTAAATCAGGCCATGCCGAGGAAATTAGATTAGGAAATGAGACACACAAAGTAGATGAGTTTCGCTATTTGGGAAGCAAAATAACTGATGATGGTCGAAGTAGAGAGGATATAAAGTGTAAACTGGCGATGGCAAGGAAAGCGCGTCTGATGAAGAGAAATTTAACATCGAGTACAGATTTAAGTGTCAAGAAGTCCTTTCTGAAAGTATTTGTATGGAGTTTAGTCATGTACGGAAGTGAAACATGGACGATAACTATTTTAGACAAGAAGAGAGTAGAAACTTTCGAAATGAAGAATGCTGAAGATTAGATGGGTAGATCACGTAATTTATAGAATTGGGGAGAAGAGGAATTCGTGTGCACAAAGTGACTAAAAGAAGGGATCGGTTGGTAGGACACGTTCTGAGGCATCAAGAAATCACCAATTTAGTATTGGAGGGAAACTTGAAGGGCAAAAATCGTAAAGGGAGACCAAGAGATGAATACACTAAGCAGATTCAGAAGGATAAAGGGTGCAGTAGTTAATCGGAAATAAAGAGGCTTGCACAGGATAGAGTAGCGTGGAGAGCTGCATCAAACCAGTCTCTGGACTGAAGACCACAACTCTATCATTACCATTAGCTGCACGTGTATAGGTATGGAGGTAAACGATTTTCTTCCAAAAGTCCTACAGGACTGGTTTTAACACCACAGAGCCGTGATCATCAAATTGCGGCCCGTGGGCCTCATGCAGCCAAGTCAATCAAACATTTAATAAGCATTTGCATATTGGAACTGGGAAAGGTTCTAAGTGCCAAATCCCACATTTGTCAGGAGAATAGAAAAAGCAATGTAGCACTTTTGGTAAATGAATTATTTTGAAAGGGTGCAGTACCGCCCAACATTGAAAATAGGTACAACATACTTCATTACTTTTGTCAGAACAACACATTTTTTTTGTAAAATAACTAAATTTCAATTAATACAGCGAAGCCGGATACCAGTGTGGGAAAGAATGACAATTTATTTATTTAATTGATCACATGTGCACTCCCACAAAGTAAATCCCTACATCCAGTTTGGTGAGATCTGTGAAATGAATGAATGTATGGTCGTCTGCTAACCGCAGATAGTGAATGTGAATATATGATCATCTTTGAGTCGATCCTTTGGCCACCTTTGTTGGGACCAAAGAGATGAAATTTACCAGAGCTTTGAGCGCCTGAAATGTGGCTGACCAATACGATAGCATGGTGCTTCCCCCACCTCGACAGAGATGGGAGAGCACCTAGAGAACGGCCATGTTTCAGCACTCTGCCGCTGGATCTTGTGCTATTAAGACCTGTTGTAGTTGTGCTCCGTAATGACGAAAGAGTGGAGACATGGTATGCATGTGGAATATTTAAGAGTAGTTTGAAATATTAATTTCTCTATTTCAGGAACTTTTGTGGGGAGAATTAAATGTCAGGCAGGTAATATTAATGGGATTGTAGGAATCATTGGAAGTGACCAACGGTCACAATGAAACCACGTGTAGCATTAAGTTGAAATACTTCCGTGTGCTTAAGTTAAGCTGAATTACTAGCGTGTGTACAATAAGTTGAAATATTTAAGAAATGGCGTGTGCAGGACTTGAAATTAGAGACGAGTACTTCCACGTGGTGAATACTGTGTGAGTCTCAATCTGTGTATGAGACAAAGGATAAAGAGAAGTACTCGTCCATGGTATCAGTTGAGGACTCGCGTGTGTGATGTTCTTAAAGTTAAATTGTGTGATATGATTCCATGTCACGCTAGATTTAAACTCAGAGAGAATCAAGGTGAGTCGGCCGTCTATCCAGCAACGCCACTTGGCTTGCATTGCACAGGAAGACGTGCATATATCTCCAGAGTTCACAGTAGGAAAGTAGAATTACAAAGTGGGGCAGTGTCATGTGAAACTGGGATAAATATTAATTGAAGTGGGAAAGCTGAAAGTGATAATGTTGTGACTATTCTCTGTGTAGTATTTCATGTTGTAGTGTGGTGTATGTCATGTAATTTGGGTATGTGTGGTTTGCATGGGAGAGTAGCGAGGTAGTTTCAAAAGATTAGTGGGCTATGCTTGTTCCTTCGGTACCGCTCGGTCTGGAGGAAAGTTTCGTGATGATGATTGTGAGAGTCGAAGAGTGAGGTATAATAAAAGATCCACCATCCTGTCCAGAAAGTGCACTGTAGCGTTAAAAATAATTACGAGACCATAATATAGAGACTCACCATTGTAAAGCCATGCCCACTGGGCGGAATTTCTCATGTGTTATTGTTGTAGGTTATAGAATTTGTGTGTTTAGGTTAGAGAATTTATCGGAATAAATAAGATAGTGAAAAGAAAAAGATGGGTGGACTTTTCCATTGAATTGTATGTTGTCATAATGTCCCGAATTTATGTGTGCGCCATTCATATTCAGTGCGGTGGCCACGTGTTGATAAAAGCCGTTAAATAAAAGACAAAAAGAAAATGTGGTATTGCCAGTGCGTAGTGAACAGTCAGAGTTCTGTAAATCACTGATAGTCAGATGAGCGTTTCCGTTGCGTATTATTCATACAGGTGGATAATTTGTAACTTAAGTGTGAGTACTAGAGTTCATGTTACTCGATAAATAAGAATGAATCCACTCGCTTGGCAGACCACTCATCTTGCAGGCCTGACTGCTTGATGCCACAGTATGAGCAAGGCATGTGGGTGCCTCTCAATTTATATTCAAAAAAGAAAGAAGGTATTCTGATACCACAAAAATATGTTGTTCATTTCATTACTGCAAAAAAATGAAACAAATGAAGAAATAAATAATTAAGAACACTCAAAGTGTCACACCAGGAAACTTCTTGGCTCTTAAGATCCAATAGGAAAGTTTTTGTATCAACTGTTAGTAATACAGAAGCTCTACGTTTTATTTGTGATAATAGAGGTACAGAAATGCAGCAGTAAATTTAACTAGTGAAACTGTAGTCAACAAAAAAATGGCTCTGAGCACTATGGGACTCAACTTCTGAGGTCATTAGTCCCCTAGAACTTAGAACTAGTTAAACTCAACTAACCTAAGGACATCACACATATCCATGCCCGAGGCAGGATTCGAACCTGCGACCGTAGCGGTCTCGCGGTTCCAGACTGCAGCGCCTAGAACCGCACGGCCACTTCGGCCGGCTAGTCAACAAAAACCAGTTGCCATTTATTGTACATTTTTATAAATGTATAACATAATTAAATTCAAGAAAAAATTCTCTTAGTGTTGAGTTTTGGTTCTTCGTGAAAAACGTGCGCGATCTCTCTTCAAACCATTCTAGGCTTCATGATAGAGGAGACCTGTATGTATGGCACTTTGGAATATATGGGGAAGCATTACTTGGTAAAAGAACATGCCATCCAGTAATGGATGTTTGAAACATTTCTTCTGTGATTTGATAGTTGAAATAAGTGTAGAGACATGCAACAGATTACACAGTAGCACTGATAACGCTTTTCGTGGGAAAAGTCACTAACAAGGGAATGGTCAGACTTGACATGCCGAAACATGTATTGCTTTTTTTAGCACTGTTATTTAACTGTGCAAAAGGTCCGTATGCAAAATTGTAGCTGCTGACATGAACTGGAAGTCACCTAAAAAAAATCACGAACATGGCTGTGTTTCCTGCTTGGCGCTTGAGTGACGGCTGGCCACCCCTGGAAATGGCGAGTCGCGAGCGTTGTTCGCATGGTCGGGAAGTGCGGCCGTCTTATCGCGGCGTTCACTAGAGAGGAATATCGCTGCAGGGTTTTGGTGGAAAGGGGAAACGAATATTCGTTTCTGTCGCATGCACGTCCTTTTAATTTCTGGTACGTATTTCGAAACATACCGTCCTGAAACTGGTTAGATATGTGAAAGATGTTCTGTACATGTTCATCTATACTCCGCAAGCCACTTTACGGTGAACATTCAATCTCCCCTCACAGGTGATGGCGAACCTTGTAAATGTTTTGCTGCTTGCCATGGAGATGTACCACAGACGCCAAATGAAGCAATCAATAGAAAACACGCGTGAAGACTATGTGTTGTGCGACATGGTTGTTAAACTTCCAGACGAGAATGTAAATGGCGCAGACATGTGGCTAGAAGCAACTGAAACACTCGATATTGCAGACTGTGAATCTACAGACGGTGAAGACACCGACGGAAGTTGCACTCATGAAGACTCTCCGAGTGATAGTGCCACGTACCATCATCAATTATCTCTGAAAGTAACACTAGCAACTACAATTACCTTATCAGACAAAGAAAAAGCGGTGACGTATTGGTTGAACGACAGTGATAAGAAACGCCTACGTGTCAGTACTGTTCAAAATAAGTATCGCTTTGTCTGTTCTGAACGTGAATTGTATAGATGGAAAAAGGAAGTCGCTGGACGACTTAAGAGTCGACTGGAAATTATGACGGAGACAAATGCGCGACTTTTTGAGGTATTTACCGAAGCCAGACAACAGTCATTTAGTGTCAGCGATACAGCTTTGCGTGACTGGGCGTTTGAGATTGCCAACGCGATAGGCGCTAAAGAATTTACAGCTTCTCAAAGTTGGAGTAGTCGCTTCACAAGATCACATAAAATTGTGGCAATAAAAATACGAGGGTTGTTTTTTAAGTAAGGGCCGTTTTTATTTTTTAAAAAAGATACAAATACTTTTGTAAAAAAACTTTTTATTTTCTGATTCTACACCCTTTTACCTATTTTTCTACATAGTTGCCTTGTTTATTTACGCACTTGTCATACCGTACAACTAATTTTTTAATTCCCTCTTCAAAGAATTTGGCCACCTGCTCCGACAGCCAAGAGTTCACGGCCGCTTTCACTTCATCATCGTTATTGAAGCGCTGCCCGCCAAGATGGTGTTTCAGGTACCGGAAAAGGTGAAAATCGCTAGGAGCAAGGTCTGGGCTGTATGGTGCATGGTCCAAAACTTCCCAGCCAAAAGAATCAATCAAATCCCAAGTCTTTTGAGAGGTGTGAGGCCTAGCGTTATCGTGCATGAGCAAAACTCGTTTTGTCAGCATGCCGCGCCTTTTGTTTTGAATTGCTCTGCGGAGCTTCTTTAGAGTTGCACAGTAGGCATCTGAGTTGATTGTCGTTCCTCGTGGCATAAAGTCCACTAGCAAAACACCGCGCCAGTCCCAGAACACAGTAGCCATAATCTTGCGCTTTGACAGCGTCTGTTTGGCTTTGACCTTGACGGTTGAGGTTGTATGTCGCCATTCCATCGATTGATACGGGATACCCATGTTTTATCTCCAATGACAATTTGACTCAACATGTCATCCCCTTCTTCCTCGTAACGAATCAAAAAGTCCAATGAAGTGGCAAATCTCTTCCCTTTGTGGTCCTCTGTGAGGAGTCTGGGTACCCACCGAGAACACAGTTTCTTAAAGTTTAGGTTTTCAGACACAATTTTGTACAAAACCGATCTTGAAACTTGTGGAAATTCCAAAGAAAGAGTGGAAATTGTGAATCTTCTGTCCTCACGAATCTTTGTTTCGACTGCAGCCACCAAATCATCAGTTCTTCGTCATGGACGTTTTGACGGCCATTTTTAAACTCTCTAACCCATTGACGCACTTTACCTTCACTCACTGCATTCAAGCCATTAACTTATGTTAACTGACGATGAATTTCTGCAGCTGATACGCTTCTCGCGGTCAAAAAACGTATCACTGACCGTATCTCACACGCGGCGGGCGATTCAATAATCGTAAACATTATAAAGTAGCACAGTGATGCGTACACGTCAGCTACAGAGCTGCAACTTCCGTCAGTGTGAACGGGAAGGATGCCGGCAAGTGGCGCGGTGGCTTGTTGCGGCGTCCGCACGAACTACGGGACTATAAGCGCGAACTTAAAAAACAACCCTCGTAACAAAATTTGTATCGAGAAACAGGTCGGAAAATGAAGTGACACAAATCGAAATGATAGAAGCTTTTCTTACGAATGCAAAAAATAAGATCGCTAGTTTTAGTGAATCGTACGTGTACAATGCAGATCAGTCAGGTTTTCAAAGAGAAATGCGTGCGAAAAGAGCACTGTCATTCAAAGGGGAAAAACATATTGAGGCGATTGCGCAATCCACGACTGCACTCACCCATTCATACACTATAATGCTCATAATTAGTCTGGATGGTTCATTGCTGCCTAAACTATAAGTGTGTCTTCAAGAACCAACTGGACGTTTTGGACCACGTGTCAAAAGAACAATGTTCTACGCAAACAATCTTCTCTAGACGCATCGAAGTCTGGAAAAATGGGAAATGAAAACGTTACACTTTTCATGCGTCATGCTTTTCTTCCGTTCTGCGGGAACAAATTCATTAAAAGCTGTATTTCGAGCCCACCCTGACAAAGAAGTAGAGATACTTCAGATTCCATCCGGCACGACGAACGTAATTCAACCTTTAGACAGAGTATTTTTCCGTCAGTGGAAGGCATTTTACAGAAAACTAACAGAGAAAATTATTGTGTGCAGATCACTGCAGTTTCCTGTCTATCAACGTGACAATATTCTCAAGCTGCAATCAGTAGTACATTATTAATTTACCTCCCCACGGTTTCAGAATTTGATTAAATATGCGTGGCACTCCTCGAAATATACTGATAATAGGCCTGATTCATTCCTAACACCAGCCCAGTTTTGTCACGGACATCTAACAACGTCTGTGATTCGCAGAGCTGTCATATGTCGTCTTTGCTTGTATGTTCTTTGTGCACAAAAAACCTATGTTTTGAACACTGTATCAATATTTCACATTTTTGCGGTAATTACAAGAAATAAAATTTGGACGTGTTGTAAATCGTATATTTACACTTCTGGAAATGAAAAAAAGAACACATTGACACCGGTGTGTCAGACCCACCATACTTGCTCCGGACACTGCGAGAGGGCTGTACAAGCAATGATCACACGCACGGCACAGCGGACACACCAGGAACCGCGGTGTTGGCCGTCGAATGGCGCTAGCTGCGCAGCATTTGTGCACCGCCGCCGTCAGTGTCAGCCAGTTTGCCGTGGCATACGGAGCTCCATCGCAGTCTTTAACACTGGTAGCATGCCGCGACAGCGTGGACGTGAACCGTATGTGCAGTTGACGGACTTTGAGCGAGGGCGTATAGTGGGCATGCGGGAGGCCGGGTGGACGTACCGCCGAATTGCTCAACACGTGGGGCGTGAGGTCTCCACAGTACATCGATGTTGTCGCCAGTGGTCGGCGGAAGGTGCACGTGCCCGTCGACCTGGGACCGGACCGCAGCGACGCACGGATGCACGCCAAGACCGTAGGATCCTACGCAGTGCCGTAGGGGACCGCACCGCCACTTCCCAGCAAATTAGGGACACTGTTGCTCCTGGGGTATCGGCGAGGACCATTCGCAACCGTCTCCATGAAGCTGGGCTACGGTCCCGCACACCGTTAGGCCGTCTTCCGCTCACGCCCCAACATCGTGCAGCCCGCCTCCAGTGGTGTCGTGAATGGAGGGACGAATGGAGACGTGTCGTCTTCAGCGATGAGAGTCGCTTCTGCCTTGGTGCCAATGATGGTCATATGAGTGTTTGGCGCCGTGCAGGTGAGCGCCACAATCAGGACTGCATACGACCGAGGCACATAGGGCCAACACTCGGCATCATGGTGTGGGGAGCGATCTCCTACACTGGCCGTACACCACTGGTGATCGTCGAGGGGGACACTGAATAGTGCACGGTACATCCAAACCGTCATCGAACTCATCGTTCTACCATTCCTAGACCGGCAAGGGAACTTGCTGTTCCAACAGGACAATGCACGTTTGCATGTATCCCGTGCCACCCAACGTGCTCTAGAAGGTGTATGTCAACTACCCTGGCCAGCAAGATCTCCGGATCTGTCCCCATTGAGCATGTTTGGGACTGGATGAAGCGTCGTCTCACGCGGTCTGCACGTCCAGCACGAACGCTGGTCCAACTGAGGCGCCAGGTGGAAATGGCATGGCAAGCCGTTCCACAGGACTACATCCAGCATCTCTACGATCGTCTCCATGGGAGAATAGCAGCCTGCATTGCTGCGAAAGGTGGATATACACTGTACTAGTGCCGACATTGTGCATGCTCTGTTGCCTGTGTCTATGTGCCTGTGGTTCTGTCAGTGTGATCATGTGATGTATCTGACCCCAGGAATGTGTCAATAAAGTTTCCCCTTCCTGGGACAATGAATTCACGGTGTTCTTATTTCAATTTCCAGGAGTGTATTTGTGTCTATTTCATAGCTATTTGGAAAGAATGTTGTAGATAACATATCAGTCATATTTGTCAACGAATGTTGAATTATCATACGATCGCTTTCACTGGGGAATCAGCTCTCTCACTGCTGTGGCAAGAGAGCGGCGCGTAGCTAACGCCACCTTGTCCCTAGATGGCGTTGGTATAACGTAGCGAGAGAGGTCAGGGTTGTACAAGAGGCAGTTATAAGCTCGGAAACCGTGCGACAATAATGTCTTACTTCATAAAATTGTTTACAGACTTCCAGGTCATGTCAGCAGCTAAAATTCTGCATACAGACTTCTTGCAATGTTAACTCACAGTGGTAAAAAAATCAACACAGGTTTCGACATGACAAGTCTGACCATTCCCTTGTAAGAGCGTTTTACATTCACACATTTCAGAATGCATTTAAATACAAGTGGAATTACTGCTACTAATTAATCGGCTGTTCGCACAGACAACACATCACTTCGTAAGACAATTGCAATGTCACATCTTTGTGCTCGAATGGCACCGACTTTTAACGATCAGTGGTTGGGGGACGGCGGACAGATTACTATAGCTATACTCTTTCATCCTGGCCAGGCGGCTCAAGTTTGCCTCGCTTTATCCCCACTCCACACGCTCTCCCGAACTACATTACACGGTCAACAGCTATTGCCGCTTAAACAAGGTACTGTACGAACGATAATAAGCATTGTCGGTTTTAGAATTAATTTATTACACTTTAATGAGCTTTGTTTTGCACTTTGCAATATGTTTATTCACGACTCTTGAGATTATTAAGTTAAAATAATTATTAGAGAGGGTAGACATCGCCTTCACTGCCTTCGTCGTCACTATCTTCACGCAGATCTATTACAATGTTCTGAATGCGTTCATCTCAGAATCTTTCCTTCGCGAAGTCTTCTTCCTGCAGTCGCTCCGCATGGGCAAAGTGTTTCTGCCAGTCTTTTGTCGTCTCGTGTTTAATGGCATCCTCATTAATTTTCTCCGTCTATAATTTTAAATCTATATTTCTTGTCTGCTACCGCTCGCTTTATCTGAGCCCATATCCGTTGCATGGGATTATACTGATAGTGATATGGAGGAAGCCGTATTATTTCATGTCTCATTTCTGCAGCTACATCATCAAGTTCATATCGCCTATAATTGGCTAATTACTGCTGTGTTGCCTGAAAGTGCATTGCAGTTCAGCTATCGGCGGATCATGAGGTATACTTTTGCTTTGCAGCCGTTCTAAAATGTCAGCTTTTTTTGGAATTTGTATTGGAAATTTTTTCGTTAAGCATGGAATGATAGCTTGCATTCTTCATGACTATCACACATGCGTCTTCCAGGCTTCGCAGCAGATTGGTAAACCATTCCGTAATCACTACATTATTCATCTTCATCTACATTTATACTCCGCAAGCCACCCAACGGTGTGTGGTGGAGGGCACTTTACGTGCCACTGTCATTACCTCCCTTTCCTGTTCCAGTCACATATGGTTCGCGGGAAGAACGTCTGCCGGAAAGTCTCCGTGCGCCCTCGAATCTCTCTAATTTTACATTCATGATCTCCGCGGGAGGTATAAGTAGGGGGAAGCAATATATTCGATACCTCATCCAGAAACGCACCCTCTCGAAACCTGGGCAGCAAGCTGCACCGCAATGCAGAGCGTCTCTCTTCCAGTCTTCCACTTGAGTTTGCTAAACATCTCCGTAATGCTATTACGCTTACCAAACAACCCTGTGACGAAACGCGCCGCTCTTCTTTGAATCTTCTCTATCTCATCTGTCAACCCTGGTACGTATCCCACACTGATGAGCAATACTCAAGTACGAGGTGCATTCAAGTTCTAAGGCCTCCGATTTTTTTTCTAAGTAACTACTCACCCGAAATCGATGAAACTGGCGTTACTTCTCGACGTAATCGCCCTACAGACGTACACATTTTTCACAACGCTGACGCCATGGTTCCATGGCAGCGGCAAAGGCTTCTTTAGGAGTCCGTTTTGACCACTGGAAAATCGCTGAGGCAATAGCAGCACGGCTGGTGAATGTGCGGCCACGGAGAGTGTCATTCATTGTTGGAAAAAGCCAAAAGTCACTAGGAGCCAGGTCAGGTGAGTAGGGAGCATGAGGAAGCACTTCAAAGTTGTTATCACGAAGAAACTGTTGCGTAACGTTAACTCGATGTGCGGGTGCGTTGTCTTGGTGAAACAGCACATGCGCAGCCCTTCCCGGACGTTTTTGTTGCAGTGCAGGAAGGAATTTGTTCTTCACAACATTTTCGTAGGATGCACCTGTTACCGTAGTGCCCTTTGGAATGCAATGGGTAAGGATTAGGCCCTCGCTGTCCCAGAACATGGACACCATCATTTTTTCAGCACTGGCCGTTACCCGAAATTTTTTTGGTGGCGGTGAATCTGTGTGCTTCCATTGAGCTGACTGGCGCTTTGTTTCTTGATTGAAAAATGGCATCCACGTCTCATCCATTGTCACAACCGACGAAAAGAAAGTCCCATTCATGCTGTCGTTGCGCGTCAACATTGCTTGGCAACATGCCACACGGGCAGCCATGTGGTCGTCTGTCAGCATTCGTGGCACCCACCTGGATGACACTTTTCGCATTTTGAGGTCATCATGCAGGATTGTGTGCACAGAACCCACAGAAATGCCAACTCTGGAGGCTATATGTTCAACAGTCATTCGGCGATCCCCCAAAACAATTCTCTCCACTTTCTCGATCATGTCGTCAGACCGGCTTGTGCGATCCCAAGGTTGTTTCGGTTTGTTGTCACACGATGCTCTGCCTTCATTAAACTGTCGCACCCACGAACGTACTTTCGACACATCCATAACTTCATCACCACATGTCTCCTCCAATTGTCGATTAATTTCAATTGGTTTCACACCACGCAAGAAAACGAATGATTGCACGCTGTTCAAGTAAGGAAAACGTCGCCATTTTAAGTATTTAAAACAGTTCTCATTCTCGCCGCTGGCGGTAAAATTCCATCTGCCGTACGGTGCTGCCATCTCTGTGACGTATTGACAATGAACACGGCCTCATTTTAAAACAATGCGCATGTTTCTATCTCTTTCCAGTCCGGAGAAAAAAAATCGGAGGCCTTAGAACTTGAATGCACCTCGTATAGTGTTTTGTAAGCCACCTCCTTTGTTGATGGACTACATTTTCTAAGGACTCTCCGAATGAATCTCACCCTGGCACCCGCCTTACCAACAATTAATTTTATATGATCATTCCACTTCAAATCGTTCCGTACGCATACTCCCAGATATTTTACAGAAGTAACTGCTACCAGTGTTTGTTCCACTATCATATAATCATACAGTAAAGGATCCTTCTTTCTATGTATTCGCAATACATCTCTTGATGATAATCAATGCTGCATTTAAACACCAATTCTGCCCCCTCTGTGAAATCATTTTTGACCCATCCTGCATGGGAGATTATCTGACGTGGTCCTTTACCTTACGGGAATTTAGACCACCGATTCTCTTAGAATCCTGCCAGATAAAACTTTTAGAGCAGATTTGAGTGACAAGTTCCATATATGTGAATAATATGACGAAGATGATCATTCCTTATCTCATGCGTTCTTCTTGAAAATGAGGCTCTTGCGGCTACAATATCTTTTCTCTCCAACAAAAATTTCCGAGTGTCACTAACTTTTCGATATCTAAAGCGAAGTTTTCTTAAAATTATATACAAAGAAATAATACCTCCTGCGCAATCTGTTTTAACTTTTAAAACAGATTTAAGTTTTTTTAAGTGTTGGGAATTCATCATTAACATAAAATTCATGAACTGAACGACGGATTATGTCTTTCTGGAAATCACCTAACCCTGTGACAGGTCTTTAGCTTGTAGTGTTTCTCTTTTCTTTTTTCTTGGAGAGGAAACGCTTGGCGCTATGGCATCTTCATTTTGGATTTCACTTGTATTGGATTCCTCAGAGATGCGTTTCACTGTTCTTACCCCGACATGATATGCTTCTGCGCTTGTATTTTTTTGCGTATCTCTGAAAAAATCACAAACTTTTTCTTGGCAGTTTTCCAGCGCTTTGAAAAAATTATACACTTTATGCTTCTGCGCTTGTATTTTTTTGCGTATCTCTGAAAAAATCACAAACCTTTTCTTGGCAGTTTTCCAGCGCTTTGAAAAAATTATACACTTTATACACAATATCCTTAGAGTGACGCCTAAAGTTTGTACAATTTAAACGTACAAGGCATAGACGTACCTCGCACTTTAGTTGTAAAACTGCAGAAGGGATGGATATTGCACTGGGAGAGAGGGGAAAAGCCATTGTTGAAGGAATGGTCACGTGAGGTGTGGAGTGGAGTGAAAAGTCTATTGGAGCTTTAACATAATGTTCAAATGCGTGTGAAATCTTATGGGACTTAACTGCTAAGGTCATTACATTAGTCCCTAAGCGTACACACTACTTAACCTAAATTATCCTAAGAACACACACACACACCCATGCCAGAAGGAGGACTCGAACCACCGCCGGGACCAGCCATACAGTCCATGACTGTAGCGCCGTAGACCGCTCGGCTAATCCCGCGCGGCGCTTTAACATAGTAAGGTCACTAATTAATAATGAGATTGGTGCATATGCGGCCCGACATATCGCCTTACAGTCTTAGTATTGGTTCTTGAGCAAATTGTCTGACGACCGGTGCCATAGAGCATTACAGAGAAATCGCGACTGGAACAGGAAAGGAGTGTGTGCGTCAAAAAGTTTACGGCGTTCGAATACAAGGTTTCCTACGAGTCTGCTCCAGTGACTGTCTCCACTTTTTAACCACTGCGTCGACGGCTACCCGCGAACGCACGAATAGCCGAACTCGATTCCCGCGGCTGCGGTTTGACCCTCGGGCTGAGCGCGAGACTGGCAGACGCTTTCTCCGCTTTCGCACACGCTGGTCGCCGTCTGGCCGACGTCACGCTACGCAGAAACGCTGCGTCAGTGGCGACACCTTCGGAGCTGACGACGTCCGATAGCGAACAACACTCGTCATTCCTGCTCTCTGCGGGCACTCACGGCGTTTGATAAGAAACGGCTGTCTTCGCAGAGGCGACAGCTATCGACCAGCCCGTTTATCTCATTCACCCCGAGATATGCACGACATTACAGATAAACGGGCGTGGGAATTTCTTACTACGCATCGATTAATGTATCACTGGAGCTTCACATACATTGCTGAAGTAGTAACAGGGAATTGATCTGATTAACCTCTACGTTAGTACACTACTGGCCATTAAAATTGCTACACCACGAAGATGATGTGCTACAGACGCGAAATTTATCCGACAGGAAGAATATGCTGTGATATGCAAATGATTAGCTTTTCAGAGCATTCAAACAAGGTTGGCGCCGGTGGCGACACCTACAGCGTGCTGACATGAGGAAAGTTTCCAACCGATTTCTCATACACAAACAGCAGTTGACCAGCGTTGTCTGGTGAAACGTTGTTGTGATGCTTCGTGGAAGGAGGAGAAATACGTACCATCACGATTCCGACTTTGCTAAAGGTCGGATTGTAGCCTTTCACGATTGCAGTTTATCGTATCGCGACATTGCTGCTCCCGTTGGTCGAGATTCAATGACTGTTAGCAGAATATGGAATCGGTGGGCTCAGGAAGGTCATAAGGAACGCCGTGCTGGATCACAACGGCCTCGTATCACTAGCAGTCGAGATGATGGTAAATGGCTCTGAGCACTATGGGACTTAACTTCTGAGGTCATCAGTCCCCTAGAACTTAGAACTACTTAAACCTAACTAACCTAAGGACATCATATACATCCATGCCCGAGACAGGATTCAAACTTGCGACCGTAGCGGTCGCGCGGTTCCGGACTGTAGCGCCTAGAATCGCTCGGCCACAGTCAAGATGACAGGCATCTTATCCGCATGGCTGTAACGGATAGTGCAGCCACGTCTCGATCCCTGAGTCAACAGATGGGGACGTTTGCAAGACAACAACCATCTGCACGAACAGTTCGACGACGTTTGCAGCAGCATGGACTATCAGGTCGGAGGCCATGGCTGCGCTTACCCTTGACGCTGCATCACAGACAGGAGCGCCTGCGATGGTGTACTCAACGACGAACCTGGGTGCACGAATGGAAAAAACGTCATTTTTTCGGATGAATCCAGGTTCTGTTTATAGCATCATGATGGTCGCATCCGTGTTTGGCGACATCGCGGTGAATGCACATTGGAAGCGTGTATTCGTCATCGCCATACTGGCGTGATGGTATGGGTTGCCATTGGTTACACGTCTCGGTCACCTGTTGTTCGCATTGACGGCTCTTTGAACAGTGGACGTTACATTTCAGATGTGTTACGACCCGTGGCTCCACCCTTCATTCGATCCCCGCGAAACCCTACATTTCAGCAGGAAAATGCAGGACCGCATGTTGCAGGTCCTGTACGGGCCTTTCTGGATACAGAAAATGTTCGACTGTTGCCCTGGCCAGCACATTCTCCAGATCTCTCACCAACTGAAAATGTCTGGTCAATGGTGGCCGAGCAATTGGCTCGTCACAATACGCCAGTCAGTACTCTTGATGAACTGTGGTATCGTGTTGAAGCTGCATGGGCAGCTGTACCTGTACACGCCATCCAAGCTCTGTTTGACTCAATGCCCAGGCGTATCAAGGCCGTTATTACGGCCAGAGGTGGAGGTTCTGGGTACTGATTTCTCAGGATCTATGCACCCAAGTTGCGTGAAAATGTAATCACATGTCAGTTCTAGTATAATATATTTGTCCAATGAATACCCGTTTATCATCTTCATTTCTTCTTGGTGTAGCAATTTTAATGGCCAGTAGTGTATTTGGGAACTTTTGACTGGCACAACCACCAGGAATCTGAAACTGCGCGCGCACCCTCGGCCATCCGACCCCCTCCCTCCCCTACACACACACACACACACACACACACACACACACACACACATGGGCGCGCGCCTTCGCGACCACATAGAATTCCCACTATTAATAAACTGAAAATTCCTTATATACATCTTTTTCCTATATTTAGACAGTTTATTCGGCGTTGACGTATATCTAATTTCAGTGTCATTGATTAGATTTGCTGATGAACGACTGGGTTGAGCTGACAAGAAAATGATCCAATAAGACATGTTAAAACCTACCCTGAAACTTATTTACACAGGAAGAAGACAACGAAAGAAAGGCACTGTCAAAATTGTAGCTGCTAAGAGGCACTGCAAGTATTTAAAAAATAGTTGAAAATTGCCAAATTCGTAGACCCCTCAGGCGGCGGTAGAAATGCACACCCCTACTGGTGCTGTAGCAACTACGCATGCGCAACTAGGTGCGCGCACTTGCGAGCGCTCTCTCTCTCTCTCTCTCTCTCTCTCTCTCACACACACACACACACACACACACACACACAGCCGAAGTCAGGGTTACATTTGTAAACAGGAAACACGACACAGCCTGATCGTAATTTGTAAAGGACTTTTCAGGTTACCGTTCATTGACACTACAGTACAGTTATTATTCTCTCGAGTTAACCACTCAAGTAACATCTATTACAAATTGTCAGTTGCTCTTTGCAGTATTGGTAAGTATTGACAATACAGCTAAAGCTGAATTAATATTTATTGTGCTTTCGTAAGACATGTCTGCTAATAACACCTTTTTTTTCTTCCAGTTTCACAGTAATGTGGAATACAATTAACGTTCTCATTTGGGCAATGATGAAATAGGAAGAAAGTAGTTTCCAGCCGAAATCACCTACTTCTCTTGAGGACGTACATATGTCTCGTATGATAGTTGATTTCCTTGACGTTCATTCGAATGATATCGACGTTTCGTTTGAAATTGTGGATACGTTAGAAGAAATAGGAAATAACTGTGAGAATTCCATGAATTGGGGTTCGGACGACGTAACAGTTCTGAAGAAGAATACCTTCCAAGCCTAAAAAGAGAAGGAAATAAAAGGCCACGCACTGCAACAGCTTTCAGCGGGGAAAAGGCAGTGAAGAATTGGTTAAACGAAGGAGGGAAAAACGCTTGAAGTTACGCAGTGTGCAAAGGCGTTTTCGTTTCGTAAAATCAGAGCGTGAACTGTACAAATGGAAGAATGAATTATGCGCCAAACGGAAAACCGAAACCATCTGAATGAAAAACTGTTCGAAAGATTTAGAACTGCTCGTTAGAGGCTATGCACCGTTACCGATGGAGATAGAGACTGGGCCCTTCGAATTGCATCTGACATGAACATTGCTAATATCCAGACTGCGTCGACTTGGCTACGCAAGTTCAAGAAATCGTACATAGTAGGAAGTCCCAAAATTATCAAGTTTACGTCACATAAACGTGTAGAGCAGCTGCCAGTGATAGACAGTGCTACGCAGAAATTCATAGCTGACGTAAAGACGAAACTTGCTGTCATCCCCGCAACTGCTGTTTATAACGCTGATCAGTCAGGTTTCGTGATAAGAACTGTGTGCACACCGCACTTCATCATTTCAGGATGAAAAAAAAAGACGGAGTCGGTTGCCCGATCAATGATCGCAATGACACATTCGTATATGATAATGTCAGTGATAAGTATGAGTGGTTTGCTGTTTCCTGAGCTGTATACCTATCTTCATGAACCGCAAGGTAAATTAGGACCAAAAATAAAAAAATGGACTATTTAGTTGAAAAAATCTTGTAATCGACGTATCAAAATCTGGAGAAATTGGAAAGAATAATTTTAAACATTACGTTCGAAACGTATTCCCACCAGCTGCAGATACTAATTCATTGCTTTCGTTGGATTCAGGGTCTGGATATAACGACGCCTCTGCTTTTGTGGAGGACGGCGAAAAATATGTAGATGTAATGTGGATTCCGCCTGGAACTGCTAGTGCGATTCTACCTCTCGATAAAGAATTTTTTCAACAGTGGAAAGCATTTTCAGGAAATTATCGGGCAACATAATTTCCGATACTTATCTCTCATTTTTTGTTTATCAGCGGAACAGTATTGTTAAGCTCCAGTCATTTGTGCATTCCCAGTTTTCTTCGTTCTGCTTTACGAATTTGATCAAATATGCCTGGTATGCAGCGCAATATGCAGAACAACGGCCGGAACTATTTCTGACTCCATCTCAGTTCTGTCTAAATAAAACCAGTGGTTACTGCAAAGTGCGTCACTGCATCAGTTTTTCCTTTGCCCGGTGTGTCTGGTGCAAGGAAAGTATTTGTTTCTGTCATTCGGTAAACACTTCGCATTTTTGTGACGGCCACTGGGAATAAACATAGAACTGTTTCACTGATAGTCAGAAGTACAACATTCAAACATTATTGTAAGGAATGGCCTAGAGGAATCATTATAAAATGTAGTACTACAAGATACATGTCATTTCAACAAATTACAAGTCCTCATTCACGGAAATCGTCTGTGACATCAAACACTGCCGTGATTTTGTATAGTTTGAGCCAGGTTTTCACGGGAGCAAAAGAGAATTCTGTGCGGTGCATCCGGTAGGCCTCTTGCAGGTATTTCAACTGGACGCTACTGCAGCTAGTTACGCGTCCCTAACCTTCCGCAGTTACTTAATCTGAAAACGGAGACCTGCAGTTTAACGTGGAATCCGAACCACATGTCTTTCATGGCCACTCCAGAATCTGTGAGAAGTGAATGCTCGGTTAAAAATCGTAGTGAAAAAAAAAGTTATGGTCTGTACGGGATTTGATCCCGCGCTCTGCCACTAGATCATTTTTGTTTTAAGGGGAAAAAAAGACCATTAGTAGAAACGCTAACTGTGTCACCTCTTGAGATGATGCTCGACGTCGGTAATTAGTGTTTTGTTTATAATTTTCCCCTCAATAATAATGAGAATCCAGGGAAAAATGGCAGCCGACTTACTAGGAAAATTTTGGACCAATACTAAGGAGAAATGGAGATGCAAAAAAAATGGTTCAAATGGCTCTAAGCACTATGGGACTTAACTGCTTAGGTCATCATCCCCCTAGAACTTAGAACTACTTAAACCTAACTAACCTAAGAACATCACAAACATCCATGCGCCGGCCTGTGTGACCGAGCGGTTCTAGGCGCTTCGGTCTGGAACCGCGCGACCGCTACGTCGCAGGTTCGAATTCTGCCTCGGGCATGGATGTGTGTGATGTCCTTAGGTTAGTTAGGTTTATGTAGTCCTAAGTCCCAGGCGACTGATAACCTCAAAAGTTAAGTCGCATAGTGCTCAGAGCCACACATCTATGCTCGAGGCAGGATTCGAACCTGCAACCGTAGCGGTCGCGCGGTTCCAGATTGTAGCGCCTAGAACCGCTTGGCCACCCGTAAGGGCATGGAGATGCAATTCCGTGTAAAGCACACGTTCTCCACGCTTGTCACGCTTCCTTATAAACTGAGACACTTAAATTCTTCCTTCCGTGCGCCATTTTGCATACTCCGTCAAGAACAATGCGCTCGCCATGCAAAATAATCCTCACGGAATAGCAAAGTTTCGCATTGTGGCTCTAACAAGATAGCGTTGTATCCTGTATGCCGAATATTAATCCCAAAAACTAAGAACACAGCGTTCATAAGCAATGTTCGCTACCTCGTGTTATTTCCCGTTCCCTCTAGTATAAACGATTCCACGCATATACAAGAAAATGGTAGTGACTTTACTGCAAATGCTTATTGGCACATGTTTCGCTTCCACTGCAAACCAGGTTTTAAGTGCTTAAAATTGGTGTCTGTGAATTCCCGGTAATTACGCTACGCGGCGCTGCGTGAGTGATTCGCCGAGTCGCGCGCTAGGTGGGCAGGGCCGCACAAACCGCTGTTATAAGCTGTTCTTCGCGCCGCAAAAATGTGTAACTTCAACATATTTTACAAAATGCTTGCAGTGTCTCTTAGCAGCGATTTTTTTAAATTCTCATATAAAAGGGGAGGAACTGGCAGTTAGTAGCCTACAGAGGTTCTTTATTAATCGAGTTACACTATAACATCTCTGTAATACTGATAGATTGTACCGTTATGCAGTCCATGTATTGGTGTCTGTCCAACCTTGCTTGGATTTGGTCAGATGTTCATCATCGATGCTTTTAAAAGACAACATACTGTATAAATTGCGTAATTATTTAGAAACAAGCAACTTAGTAAGGCAACAAGTGTATAAAATAAGCTCTGACTTGCACTAGCAATGGTTCAACTCTTGAAGAAATAGTCACAGCTGTAGGGCGGTCGCCATCTAAGCCCAAGTACTTCTATTTAGAGAAATAACATCTATAAGATTTTTCGCTATTTGTAGAAGAC
Source organism: Schistocerca serialis cubense (assembly GCF_023864345.2). Taxonomy (NCBI): domain Eukaryota; kingdom Metazoa; phylum Arthropoda; class Insecta; order Orthoptera; family Acrididae; genus Schistocerca; species Schistocerca serialis. The sequence goes on along the minus strand of NC_064641.1, from coordinate 221,269,289 downwards.
GTTGTAAAAGAAAACATGGCTTATCTTTTTTTATTTTCCTTCGTTCTTTGCTCTTTCTTCGATATACATATGCCAGGCAGTTTCTTTTTCTTTGACATAATTTGTTAGATGGTTTGGCGTCATGAAGGCACTAAAATATACAATAACTTCACAAAAATGTAGGACAAGCGTATATGGAATAATGTACTAGCACTGAGCAAGAACGCTCTAGCAGACCAATCTAACCCCGGTCGGGACTCAAGCAGCTGGTTAGGGTGAGTGATTCTGTTTCACAAACGTTTTATTGCTCATCACTGAGCATTAGCGATGGTTTTACTGCGACGATTAAATGCAGTTTACTATGCAAAATGCCCTCAGGTTAACAATATTGATTTAGAAGCATTTTACATATGTAATCGATAGAGATCGGATTATATATATCATAAAAATGTTAAAATATGCAGGCAAATATGCATGAAAAATGCTTACAATGTATGAAAAGTGTGGAAATATACAAAAGCAAACAATAATAATAAAAAAAACATGGTAGTTACTGCCCCTCTGCGTGCGATATATCTCAAAGTCGAACCTGTACATATCAGTTACGAGGAAGAGAGCCGGTCACTAGAAAAATCGGTACATTTAGAACGCTGGTATCATTTTCTGAATACTTTCTGGTAGAGGTTAGGAAAGGGGCCTTTTTGGGATTATTTTCTAAAAATTTGCAAAATGGGGACGCATATTGTGTTTCAAGAATTGTTCCTTCTTTGTATTGTCGTCGGTAGCAAGCGGATGCGATGCGAGTGAGACGCAGCGAAACAATCGATACGTACAGGACCAACTGCGAGATACACCGCACGCAGAAGGTCACACTCAAAAACTCCGTAATATTTTATTAAAAAAAAACAACATAGTCATGATGTTTTTGAACAGCATCAACTTTTAATTCATACTATTGGACCAAAGCATTATTAACCATTTATTTTACATTTTTCTACTGTTGTAAACATAAACGACCAAGTACTGTTCCAAATTTTTGGTAGGAAGATTGTGTCTTCGATCACTCAAAACATTTTTATAAACAGAAAAGGACGGATATACATCACCTGAGATTGGGCAGTATTTAAATTTGGATGTCATGTTGGCACTTATTGTTTCTGGTAAAAGTTCACCCGACCCGTTTAATGAAACTATTAATTTGGCATTAGGGTTCAAAGCCTTGGTTATTGTTTAAATGGTTTTCAAACTTTTCTTTAAGTTTTCTCCGGAATACCTCCGGCAGTGAGGAGTTCACTAGAATAATTTTGTTCATTAACTGAATAGATTCATTCATCGCCAGACTTGAGTTTCAGGATTAATACTTGCAAGTATATGGGAGGAATAACTGCTAATCACGGCAATGTCTTATTTACTACCGGAATCATTAAAAGCTTCCTTCCACTGGCTAACTGCCAAAGCCTCTGCACTACCGAAGTCGTTTACTACCCCTCTAACGGCCTCGAAATGCTCGGTGTAAACAACAAAACTTCGACCCACATACCTCAACGAGTTACCAATGGTCCGGGAGGTAAAAGCTTATTTGGTAGTTCCTCTTTGTAGGTCTTGATGTGAGCAGGGTACTTTAGAAACACTTTCTTTGGGGATGAAATCACTTATTTACATTCACAATTGCGGAACTCACTTCTTCAGCAAGGCGATCTACTCCATGAGCAAAGCACGTCACAAGAATCAAATTGGGATAAAATACTCGGAGGGCTTTTCCTGCTTTGATAATATAGGGAGCAGCATACGCAAACACCCTTTCATCTGCAGATGATTTTGGAAATATTTTTCTAATGGCCTCATTCACAAATCTGGCGATCGTAGAATGATTTAATTTTTCAAGTTCTTTGCAGGCCGCTAAATAGGCAGAAGCACCAAAGCACCAACAATTAAATTTTCAATGTAACGGCCACAAGTGTTTGTGGTTTCGTTCTAAAAATGGATTCAAATGGCTCTGAGCACTATGGGACTTAACATCTGAGGTCATCAGTCCCCTAGAACTTAGAACTACTTAAACCTAACTAACCTAAGGACATCACACGCATCCATGCCCGAGGCAGGATTCGAATCTGCGACCGTAGCGGTCGCGCGGTTCCAGACTGTAGCGCCTAGAACCGCACGGTCACACTGGCCGGATGTGGTTTCGTCAACTGAAATCCAGATAATGCTGTCCTTGAGTTCATTGCGTATTTCTTCCAGAACATTTACGTAAGTTGTCGGTATGTAAATTTTACGCAACGTTGATTCATCTGGTATATTTTGATTTAAGCAATATTTGCGTAGGAAGCCTTTGAAGATAGGGTTTGTAAGTTTGTGAAGAGGAATATTGATTGCAATGAATGCTTCACATAGATCCATGTTAAACAGACTTTTTTGGTTACCTTTGGACAAATTCCTGCCACTGCAACTTGTCAGAAGTTGTCGTGGTCCTTTCTTCTGCATTCTGCGATATGAAGATTTGTCTCGACTTGCTGATCTATTTGAAACTTTTTTTTGCACGAAACGATTTTCTCGCAAACTCGACAATATAAAACAATTCTGTTGTACGTAAATGTTCCAGGATGGTCAACTATGCACGAAACGACGTTTCTTTTTTCAGGCGGCATGGCGCACAACACGTTGCACACTACATGTCGTAAACACGTTCAACTGTGTACAAGTAAATAGAAAGCTAATTTGAAAGAATGGACGTGCAACTAAAAGCTTTCGTAGTTTAATTTGATGCCGACGCGTACGGTATGACAGCGGAGGGGATTAACCGGGAGCGCGGGCGCAGAAGCATTGACCCCGTTTGCCTCTTCCTCTTATGTAATGATTTCACTAGGCAGTGGCCTCTCAGTTAGCGTTAGCTCGCAGTTGTAGATCGCGGCCAATCTGTGAGACATCAAAACTAGATCGAGCTAGAGACCGCCCGTCTAAATTTTTAAAATATTGTAAACATAGAGCGAAAATATGCATCGTCACTAGATTTTAGTTAAGATATGCAGTAACTATACATGGAAGAAGCCGGGAGATACTGACAGGTTTCAGATAGATTATATAATGGTAAGACAGAGATTTAGGAACCAGGTTTTAAATTGTAAGACATTTCCAGGGGCAGATGTGGACTCTGACCACAATCTTTTGTTTATGAACTGTAGATTAAAACTGAAGAAACTGCAAAAAGGTGGGAATTTAAGGAGATGGGACCTGGATAAACTGAAAGAACCAGAGGTTGTACAGAGTTTCAGGGAGAGCATAAGGGAACAATTGACAGGAATGGGGGAAAGAAATACAGTAGAAGAAGGGTGGGTAGCTTTGAGAGATGAAGTAGTGAAGGCAGCAGAGGATCAAGTAGGTAAAAAGACAAGGGCTAGTAGAAATCCTTGGGTAACAGAAGAAATATTGAATTTAATTGACGAAAGGAGAAAATGTAAAAATGCAGTAAATGAAGCAGGGAAAAAGGAATACAAACGTCTCAAAAATGAGATCGACGGGAAGTGCAAAATGGCTAAGCAGGGATGACTAGAGGACAAATGTAAGGATGTAGAGGCTTATCTCACTAGGGGTAAGATAGATACTGCCTACAGGAAAATTAAAGAGACCTTTGGGGAAAAGAGACCCACTTGTATGAATATCAAGAGCTCAGATGGAAACCCAGTTCTAAGCAAAGAAGGGAAAGCAGAAAGGTGGAAGGAGTATGTAGAGGGTCTATACAAAGGCGATGTATTTGAGGACAATATTATGGAAATGGAAGAGGATGTAGATGAAGATGAAACGGGAGATAAGATACTGCATGAAGAATTTGACAGAGCACTGAAAGACCTGAGTCGAAACAAGGCCCCGGGAGTAGATAACATTCCACTAGAACTACTGACAGCCTTGGGAGAGCCAGTCCTGACAAAACTCTACCATCTGGTGAGCAAGATGTATGAGACAGGCGAAATACCCTCAGACTTCAAGAAGAATATAATATATTCCAATCCCAAAGAAAGCAGGTGTTGACAGATGTGAAAATTACCGAACTATCAGTTTAATAAGTCACGGCTGCAAAATACTAACGCGAATTCTTTACAGACGAATGGAAAAACTAGTAGAAGCCGACCTCGGAGATCAGTTTGGATTCCGTAGAAATATTGGAACACGTGAGCCAATACTGACCCTACGACTTATCTTAGAAGCTACGTTTCTAGCATTTGTAGACTTAGAGAAAGCTTTTGACAATGTTGACTGTAATACTCTCTTTCAGATTGTGAAGGTGGCAGGGGTAAAATACAGGGAACGAAGGGCTATTTACAATTTGTACAGAAACCAAATGGCAGTTATAAGAGTTGAGGGGCATGAAAGGGAAGCAGTGGTTGGGAAGGGAGTGAGACAGGGTTGTAGCCTCTCCCCGATGTTATTCAATCTGTATATTGAGCAAGCAGTGAAGGAAACAAAAGAAAAATTCGGAGTAGGTATTAAAATCCATGAAGAAGAAATAAAAACATTGAGGTTCGCCGATGACATTGTAATTCTGTCAGAGACAGCAAAGGACTTGGAAGAGCAGTTGAACGGAATGAATAGTGTCTTGAAAGAAAGATATAAGATGAACATCAACAAAAGCAAAACGAGTATAATGGAATGTAGTCAAATTAAGTCGGGAGATGCTGAGGGTATTAGATTAGGAAATTAGACACTTAAAGTAGTAAAGGAGTTTTGCTATTTGGAAAGCAAAGTAACTGGTGATGGTCGAAGTAGAGAGGATATAAAATGTAGACTAGCAATGGCAAGGAAAGCGTTTCTGAAGAAGAGAAATTTGTTTACATCGAGTATTGATTTAAGTGTCAGGAAGTCATTTCTGAAAGTATTTGTATGGAGTGTAGCCATGTATGGAAGTGAAACATGGACGATAAATAGTTTAGACAAGAAGAGAATAGAAGCTTTCGAAATGTGGTGCTACAGAAGAATGCTGAAGATTAGATGGGTAGATCACATAACTAAGGAAGAGGTATTGAATAGGATTGGGGAGAAGAGAAGTTTGTGGCACAACTTGACTAGAAGAAGGGATCGATTGGTAGGACATGTTCTGAGGCATCAAGGGATCACCAATTTAGCATTGGAGGGCAGCGTAGAGGGCAAAAATCGTAGAGGGAAACCAAGAGATGAATACACCAAGCAGATTCAGAAGGATGTAGGTTGCAGTAGGTACTGGGAGATGAAGAAGCTTGCACAGGATAGAGAAGCATGGAGAGCTGCATCAAACCAGTCTCAGGACTGAAGGCCACAACATCAACATGCAGTAACTGATGAAAACGCGCCAAATACGCAAATGGACATAATCTGGCCTCTACTAATAAATGTTATAATGTGATATGAGGGTCACGCAAATAAACTTACTATAGTCCCTCTCTGCAGCTATATGTTAGCTTTTCCGCGGTTGATCTGGGTTCGGTTAAAAGTGACAGCACCAATTTAAACTGAAACTCCCGTTACTGAAATAGCGTCAGCAAAACCTATTTTCGTCTAGTTGTGAGCCACATGACATTTTTTATTTATTTTTATCTGTAAGTATTGTAATAAACATTTTCTTATTACATACGTGGTGTTCCAGGAGGAATGGTCATTATTCCAGGATACGATAGGAACGATCGTATGAAGCAATAATCATGGGTTCTAAAATGTATGTCTTCGAAGAGCTAAGAGCCCTTCTTCATCTTCGATGCTGTGAAAAACTTTTATTCTAGTGTAGACTCTGCTTTCCATATTTTAGGAGGAGGTAGTATGGACCAAAACAAGAAAAAATTGTCTAGTAAACATGGGTTCTGAAACGCATACCTTAAGAGCTATGAGCACTCGTTCAGTAGAAGAAATGTTTCACAGTAGCGAAGATGAAAAAGTGTTCATAGCTTTTGAGATATGCATTTTAGAGTCCATGTGTACTGGACGTTTTTTCTTGTTTTGGTCCATACTACCACCTCTCAGTGTATGGAAAATATTACAGGGCAGGTTTTTTTCCAAGACTGTCACGTAGCCTAATTAAAACTAACTATTCAAATTACACCGCTTAATCAATTCAGATTACCAGCGACGCATGAATGTGCAAATGCGACGGAAACAAATACTAATTATTCCATTTCTGTGTGGGAAAGATATGTGTAATCTTTTTCTGTGGTTCCGCTGACTGACTGTGGGAGAGTGGGGACAGCAGGAGTGTAACTGTGAGTCGTCAAAGTTCCTGAAAGGCAGAATCCCGGGCATCGTACACACTGCACAGATGGGCGCTGACAGAAACGGACTCCCACATTCCGGTAAGAGCCTCTCAGAGAGCTGCAGGCGGCATGTGGCCGGTTGTATATTTTCGTTGCGTTAAGCAGCATAATTAATGCTTTTCTAAAAAGATAAAGATCTAAAAGGCTGTGGGGAAACACGAAGCACTCAGTGAGAAAAACTTGTTGGACTCAAGCAGCCCAGCAGTAAATGATGTTTAAATTTTGTAAGGGAGTTCCAGATTGGTTGACCAAACCTATTTTTGTAGTGGCGATGAAGATTCGCGAGTACATACTTGCAGCCACTATCATTGGCTGAAATGTGAAGCCACTCTCACAGTGGGAGAGAATTTCTGCTTTCTGCCCCACCCTAAGGGAGGAATGAGTATTACTAGTTGTTTTAATTTTTCGTTGGTCAAATCTCGGAAGGGTTTCATCGACTGGTTAATGAGAATCCGGTGCTGGAAGACCCAGCAAGATTTTGAGTAGGAGAGTACATGTAAACTTCGTCTTCGAATCCCAGAGGGGAACTACTTCTTCGTCTTGGACCGCCAGAGGGGGAGATGCCATCACCTTAGAGCTAGAGAGAGAGAGAGAGAGAGAGAGAGGGAGAAAGAGAGAGTTTGTCCCAGAGCTGATCAGACATGCCGGGACTGAATTTGTAACTCTCAGCTGTCACTGCAGCCATCCTCTGCACCTGCGAAGCATGAGCAACATTTGTGAGCATCATGACGGAGGGGCGATGAAGTATTTTTCGAGCCCGAGTTTTACTTTTCAAAATTAATTCACGCACTCAGCTAGTCGCATTCAACATGCGCTTATGCAAGGAAGCTGGTACATGTATGTATTTTTCTGGGCATTTTCTTTAATCTGTTGAATGATTTAGCAGTTGTTGGGGGGGTTACATGGATTTTTCTAATGGTACCATTCCGTTTCCAATTCCACTCACATGTTCCAAGGTATTATTATATTTGTTTAAAATAGAGCAATTCATTTGAATCTCTGTGCACTTCATAATTCTTTTTTTGCCTGTTCGATAATTGGAATCAAGTTTATGCATCTTAGTGTCATTTAGTAGTCCGATGAAACCCCTTCTCATTGCATCTATGTGAGCTTGGTACCCATATTTCATATCTAGTAGAGCCATCCCAGTTTAAATTCAGATGTTCAATACTGTCAGTTGTAACTTTCATTAAAATTTCACATGATCTTAATTGGAGCGGTCTGTTCACTGTATAGGTCACCGGGTTCAGAACTTGTTAGTAACACAGGGGTATGCGAATTGCTTAGCTGTAATCTCACAAGTTTACCGTTTCATTTTACATTCCAAGGTCAGAAAAAGAACATGATGCCATCCACTATAACAACAAAGCTGTGTTATTAAAATATTAAATTGCTACCACTATGCTAATTAGTACTTTTCTTGCTGTAATGAGGAGGAAGTAAGGCTACTCAGTCGTTGAGCTGAGTCTAAACGTTGAACTTCTGGGGGATTTATTTATTTGTGTTTGCACTTTTGGAATGGTTTGTGCTATCTTGCTTACGTGGCGTTAGAAATTTCGTGGTAGAAGAGAAGTGTTTGGTTGTTTATGTCAGTGTCAGGGCACGTCAATGTTATCCCAAGCTTGTGCACGTGGTTTACGGTGAACGAGGTTGACAAAGTTGTATCCGGCCATTCAGAAACTGCGAGTAGTGAGTTAGCTATGGATTTCCAGCAAGACAGTACACAACAGAGCGATGCTAGTGAAATTCAGAATGACAATGTACGGGGAACAGTTGTTATTAAAAGTGAACCGAGTAACATGCAGGATAGTGGGGACCAATTAGCAACTGACTCTAAGAGTGAGAAATGACAACTTCTCCCACCATGGGCGCTGCTCGCTTTTCTGTTCAGACATACCGTACCTCCCCAGCATTCCCTGTCTAGTTGTCTCGTGTGACTGAGCAAAATAACTTCACTGAGTTCGTGTTGTTATAGTTGAGTTGGTTTCAGTTTACTACAGTTTGCAGTTGCTAAGTGAGCTATTATTAAACCCGCTCCACAGCTGGTGCTGTCAACTGAAGAGCATTTCTCAAGTGTAACATGCTGGCAAAAGTGTAATCAACAAAGTTGATTTCATTGTCTCCAATTTCAATGGTTCAAATGGCTCTGAGCACTATGGGACTCAACATCTGAGGTCATCAGCCCTCTAGAACTTAGAACTACTTAAACCTAACTAACCTAAGGACATCATACACATCCATGCCCGAGGCAGGATTCGAACCTGCAACCGTAGCGGTCGCGCGTTTCCAGACTGAAGCGCCTAGAACTGCTCGGTCACACCGGCCGGCCAATTATCAGTGGCAGGAATATTCTTCACAGCTCTCGCAACATCTGAAAAGACCAAGAAGCTTAAATTGGCTCCCTCTGTAACAGGAGTAGATCACGTAGGTATTATACTATTTCAACATAAATCAAGCAATGCATTACAGCAGATTACGGTTGTAGATGTGAACTTGGTCCATGAGAGATATTGAAATCAACCTTGGAAGATAGATTCTGGAGATATGGTAAGGGGCTCCACTCAGTGCAGCTCACTCTACAGGCACCAGCAGTTCCCGGTCTAAAGAAATTAGTAAGGAAATGTTAGAGTAATTTTTTTTTCTAATTTCGAACAGCCGTCTTTAGTCAATCATTCATAAGAGTCGACAGCCGCCAGACGAGAAGCGTAAATGATTTCAACACAATTACTGGGTGAGGAAGGTGCTACCTAGACACTCTTAAGAGAGACTGCAAGCAACTCAACAGACCGAATTCCCTTCGTTACTCCCATAACACTATGTAAGAGACACTAGACAGGACGCAACAACGTCTAACAGGAGTTTGACTAAACAATAAAGACCTTGTAATAAATTTGTTAAGTAAATGCAGTGGAACTGAAGACGCTGACTCCATCAGTAGAATCGATGACGTTCATGTTGTTCGCACTCGGTTGTCTGGGTATGGTATGGTAACATCGTATATGTGAGATTGTTTTGATATTGCTGCCCTGTGAGACGATCTGTGATCCGAAGTTACTGCTCATTGAGTCCAGCATCCAGTACTGATGCCAACACAGCAGCCAGCAGTGATGGGTAATCCAAAGGCCTACCGACACACTCCGGCTGAATATTATTTTATTGCGTCTAACGATGCCGCTAGGTCCTTGGTCTGCATCCTAACGAATTAATAGCTGTTTCCAGCCCGGAATAGGGCAGCCCTTACAGCAGTCTACTAGTAACACAATTAATGGTGACGGAAATGCAGTAACTTCCTGGCTATTCATTAATTCACCATCAAGCCACTGCAACACGTTTGCACGGATTTACAATATACTGTCAACGACAGACAGCAGTTCTCACATTTACCAAACCAGGTCACTGACAACACATGACAAAAATTAAGCTCCCCTCACCCATTGTTTTTATGAACGTATTTTATATAAAATCGTACTTAACAACCGCAAATAAGGACGCACTCAATAAACTGAAAGTAATTCCACTATATAAACATAAGCTCAGTGAAGTCAGCCGGCCGGGGTGGCCATGCGGTTCTAGGCGCTTCAGTCCGGAACCGCGCGACTGCTACGATCGCAGGTTCGAATCCTGCCTCGGGCATGGATGTGTGTGATGTTCTTAGGTTAGTTAGGTTTAAGTAGTTCTAAGTTCTAGGGGACTGATGACCTCAGATGTTAAGTCCCATAGTGCTCAGAACCATTTGAACCATTTCAGTGAAGTCATTTCGTCTACTTATAAGATAACTGGACAGGAAATGCTGGAGACGTTCAGTCTGTTGTAAATTGAACAGCGAACAGTGCTCGTGGTGGGAGAAGTCGTTTTTCCCGGAAGAACACTCCAGCTGCCGAACGGGATGACTGTTAGTCCGTTTCTCCTATAACAGTGTAGAGCAGTGCGAAGAGGTAGAATCTGTTGATATTCTTTTCTTGCGTTAGTGTTATAACACCACTTAGCAACTCATACCTGTGTCGAACGTAGTGCTAAAACACTTCGTGGAAGAGGAACGTGCCCCGGGAGTGTGTGCACACTGCGTCCCTATTAGTGATTCACAAGGCGAGCTGTCGAAGGATCGGTAAGATACTATGTAGTAGCTTTTTGTGGCGTAGTGTGTTGGAGAAAGTGGCAAATCGCATGCTCGCTCTTCATTGGCAGACTTACAAAGGAGGAAATTGCATGACCACAATGTAGAAACATGCCTTCCGTCAAGCGTCTATACTCTCCATCTTCCCCATCCCCTCCAGCCCCTCATACTCCGAGAATACAGTTTATCCATTAATACGATGTGGTGCACACAGCTAATATTTGTTCTTAACCCACTTAATTTAACAACAAACATTAATTTTATAACACTAAAACACTAGTTTTAATAATATGGTATTTTTCCATCCACGGCGACGGGGAAACAAGGAGTCCTGGAGAAAAGCTGAATAGGATATTTTAGTAGGAAATTTAATTTGTACTGGGAAACGTTTTCGCAATAAGGCGCGGTTTTCGAGGTACTCAAGAATAATATAACAACGTGGTCTTTAAGGACACCCCTCCCATCTACACGGACATGATTTTTAGTATGTTGTTCATGAGACTCCCCACCCCCCTCCCGCCACAACTGTGCAAAAATTTGCGATTACACTAATTTGTTGCAACAGTCGACCCTATCTGGCCTAGCGGTTCTAAGCGCTACAGTGTGGGACCGCGCCACAGCTACGGTCGCAGGTTCGAATCCTGCCTCGGGCATGGATGTGTGTGATGTCCTTAGGTTAGTTAGGTGTAAGTAGTTCTAAGTTCTAGGGGACTGATGACCTCAGAAGTTGAGTCCCATAGTGCTAAGAACCATTTGAACCATCCTTTTTCTTGGTCTTCGCACATAGGACTAAATACATTCTACGTCGAAAAAAAAGCGCCACTATAGTCTGGGAGACGAGTCTTTGGTATTGACAGTTCGGTAGCGTCTTTCCGTTGCCTAGCGACCGCAGGCAGGCAGCCAATGACGGCCTGACTTCGAGCGGGTAGCAAGGGCCACGTTGCCGCTCTGAAACCCGGTCGCGCGCGCTTATGAAACTTACCAGTGTCTCGCGTGCAGGCGGTGCGATCGTTCGTCGTTTGTCTGAAGTTGAATATGCAGTTTATTTAGTTTTTGTTGTTTTTAGTGTTTCTTTGTTTATGTTTCGTTGTAAACAATGTCTAGTGCGGCGGGTAGTACCAGCCCAACACAAGAAGTGAAACGGAGGAAGAAAAGTGTGCTACACACCCAGGCCCGTGAATTCGTGTGAATTCGTGAGGGATTACTTTGAGAAAGAAATGGACAAAGGTGGGCCCTTAATTCCTGTTGTTCAGGTTGTAAAGAGAACTGCAGCAGCATTGAAAATAAGTAAGAACACTGTTGTAAAGATAGGGAAAGAAGAGTATAGTGTAGATTGTGACGAGAGTGGCACAACAAAGCTGCACACACCAGGAAAGAAGCGACCGAGAAATAAGCAGGGGACAGCTTTGGACGATTTTCAGAAAGACGCTATTCGTCGTCATATATACAGCTATTATAAGAGAAGGGAACATCCCACTCTATCTAAATTACAGGTGTCGCTTCAGAAAGACGATCTTTTTAAAGGGAGCAAATTTTCATTGCGTGCAGTGTTGAAAGACATAGGCTTCAGCTATTCACTGTTTAACGGACGCAAAATATTAATGGAAAGGACAGATGTAGTTGCATGGCGGTGCAGATTTCTGCGCAGGATCATGGGTGTGGAATTCGAAAATATAGTGTGGTTAGATGAAACTTGGGTCAATGCCAGCCATTCTTTACGTAGAGGCTGGAATGATGGAACGCCCGAGGGGACAATGGCAGTGCCTGTTGGCAAAGGAGGGCGTATTATTGTCTTACATGCAGGAACATCGAAAGGTTTTGTGCCAAACTGCTTGAAAATGTTTCGGTCAAAAAAGACGGGAGATTACCATGAAGAAATGAACAGTGTAGTATTTCAAGAATGGTTCGCTTATGACGAATCTGACAAGTCCATCTGACAAGTCCATCTGTGATTGTTATGGACAATGCGCCTTATCATTCCGTTGTTCACGATAAGGCACCAACCTTGGCAACAAAAAAAGACGATATCATTCAGTGGTTGAAACGGCGAAAAGTAGATTTCAGAGAAGATTTAAGGAAGGCGGAACTGCTCGAAATTGTGGCACAAAAGAAACCCCAATTTCGAACATATGTAATTGACGAGATTGCTAAAAGGCACGGGCATGAAATCGTTCGGCTTTCTCCATACCACTGTCACTTCAATGCAATTGAAGGAGTGTGGGCGCAGATAAAAAATTACATTGCTGCAAACAATAAAAAATTCACGATCTCTGAAGTGGAAATAATCCTTCCAGCAGCTATCAATAAAGTGACAAGCGAGACGTGGGCTAAATTTGTAAACAGCACTGCAAGTGCCATCAGAGAGGCGGCCAAAACCGAAGGGGTTGTGGAAGAACGCATCGAAAATTTAATTATACATCTGGGAGAGAGCAGTGATAGTTCGAGTAGTGCTGAGGAAGACAATGTCAAATCAGATTCTGACACTGATGTGAGTGGTGTTTTTCCATTACAGTAGCTACAACGTATTCAGGAATGTAAGGAGGGAGTTTGCTATCGATCTACAACCAGATCATCATATTGTGAGTACTTTCTTCAGATTATAACTCTTAATACACTGACCAATTATTCTGTAGCTTGTAGTAGAACAAATTAATAATGCTAATACTTAACAATGGAAACCAAAACTGCTAATGTTCAACAACTTGCGAAAATAGTTTTCATTTCAGTTGTGAAGCTTAACAAATAACTTTATTATGTTTCAGCATCTTAGATACTTGTACTAAATAGCTCTTATCAGTTTTCGAGTTAATATATTTCAAGCATCAACTTTAAATAAATTCACGCGTACCAATACGACTTGTATTTTGTCTCGCTTTTATTTCTGCTGCTAGAGAATGCGTGTAGCAGACAGGGCGCCGCGTGCTGTGAGCCACGTTCGGCAACAGCGCCGTCTGCCCGCCGGAACTGTCAGTACCAATCACTCGTCTCACGGACTATAATGAATTGTACCAATGGCACAAAAAACGGTAGTGTGATATTCATGTACAGACAAACAAATGATTACAGTTTCAGAAAAATTGTATGATTGTTTCAAGAGAAACACCTCTACAAATTGAGAAAATCAATAACATGTTGGTCTACCTCTGGCTCTTATGCAAGCAGTTATTTGAGTTTGGCATCGATTGTCAGAATTGTTCAATGTTCTCCTGAGATATATCGTGCTAAATTCTATCCGACTGGCGCTTTTGAACGCCAAAATCCCGAAGTGTTTTGAGGGCCGTACCCATAAAGCTCCACACGTTCGGAAGTGGGTAGAGATCCGGCCAACTTGCTGGCCGAGGTAGGGTTCGGCAAGCACGGAGGCAAGCAGTGGAAACTTTTGTCTTCTGTAGGTGGACGTTATCTTGCTGAAATATAAGCCTAGGATGGCTTGCCATAAATGGCAACAGAATGGGGCGTAGAATATAGTCGAATGTGCTGTAAGGGTACCGCGCATCACAACCAACGGCGTTCTGCCATGGAAAGAGATGACATCCCAGACTACAGCTCATGGTTGTTGGGTCGTATGATGGGCGACAGTCAGGTTGGTATACCACCGCTGTCCAGGGCGTGTCCAGACATGTCTTCGGCCAGTAATATATTGACTGGAGTAGAACTGTCTTTAGCGATGAGTACCGATCGAACTGAGCCCTAATGACCAGTCTGTTTGCATAATAAATGAAATTTAAACTGGTCTTTGCTTAAACTGAACCAAATAACAGTCTTGAAATGCAACTAGTGACTGTGAATGTTTTAACTGTGTCCTGGCTGTAATTTTAAACTCGCTCTAACAAATTTATGTGGCTTACCTACGCAAATTCTTTACAGACGAATGGAAAAACTGGTAGAAGCCGACGTCGGGGAAGATCAGTTTGGATTCCGTAGAAATATTGGAACACGTGAGGCAATACTGACCTTACAACTTATCTTAGAAGAAAGATTAAGGAAAGGCAAACCTACGTTTCTAGCATTTGTAGACTTAGAGAAAGCTTTTGACAATGTTGGCTGGAATACTCTCTTTCAAATTCTAAGGGTGGCAGGGGTAAAATACAGGGAGCGAAAGGCTATTTACAATTTGTACAGAAACCAGATGGCAGTTATAAGAGTCGAGGGGCATGAAAAGGAAGCAGTGGTTGGGAAGGGAATGAGACAGGGTTTTAGCCTCTCCCCGATGTTATTCAATCTGTATATTGAGCAAGCAGTAAAGGAAACAAAAGAAAAGTTCGGAGTAGGTATTAAAATCCATGGAGAAGAAATAAAAACCTTGAGGTTCGCAGATGACATTGTAATTCTGTCAGAGACAGCAAAGGACTTTGAAGAGCAGTTGAACGGAATGGACAGTGTCTTGAAAGGAGGATATAAGATGAACATCAACAAAAGCAAAACGAGGATAATGGAATGTGGTCGAATTAAGTCGGGTGATACTGAGGGAATTAGTTTAGGAAATGAGACACTTAAAGGAGTAAAGGAGTTTTGCTATTTGGGGAGCAAAATAACTGATGATGGTCGAAGTAGAGAAGATATAAAATGTAGACTGGCAATGGCAAGGAAAGCGTATCTGAAGAAGAGAAATTTGTTTACATCGAGTATAGATTTAATTGTCAGGAAGTAGTTTCTGAAAGTATTTGTATGGAGTGTAGCCATGTATGGAAGTGAAACATGGACGATAAATAGTTTGGACAAGAAGAGAATAGAAGCTTTCGAAATGTGATGCTACAGAAGAATGCTGAAGATAAGATGGGTAGATCACATAACTAATGATGAAGTATTGAATAGAATTAGGGAGAAGAGGAGCATGTGGCACAACTTGACAAACAGAAGGGACCGGTTAGTAGGACATGTTCTGAGGCATCAAGGGATCACAACTTTAGCATTGGAGGGCAGCGTGGAGGGTAAAAATCGTAGAGGGAGACCAAGAGATGAATACACTAAGCAGATTCAGAAGGATGTGGGTTGCAGTAGGTACTGGGAGATGAAGAAACTTGCACAGGATAGGGTAGCATGGAGAGCTGCATCAAACCAGTCTCAGGACTGAAGACCACAACAACAATAACCTATGGCAACGGAAAGTATGTACTGCTAAAAGTGATCAACATAAAAATACAGTGCTGCAGCAAACCAGCTAAAAGAAAGTCTTGCACAGTGAAATACAAGGACATGTAACTATTGTAAGCAGCTCATGATTTAGCTTTAGCTACAGTGTTCCGCAGATTGCAGTGCGGCGACATATATTTTTAAAACCAAATGTTCGTGAGGAGGCGGTGCATGATATTGCATTTACTAAATGATCTAAGAGAGACTAGCATTCAAAAACTGTACTGAAATACTGTTACCTTCCTTAACAGTAACAACAATCTCCGCAAAACTTCTTATTAATATGACTCTGCCATGAAATTAATTATTTTAAAGGAGTGGTAAATCCATAACTTCTTAATGCAAGCCACGTGAACAGATACTTTACTTACTCACGTCTGAAAAGTGAAACTAACCAGAACCAATAAAGAAAAATCCCACTATAACTTCGTAGTGCAAGCCATGTGAACAGATACTTTACTTACTCACGTCTGAAAAGTGAAACTAACCAGAACCAATAAAGAAAAATCCCACTATAACTTTCCGTTTTCCAATCACATTTTACATCATTAGCAGGTAACTAATGCACCAACAGCATTACCTGCAACTCTTCATACGCCTCTGGCCATTAAAATTGCTACACCACGAAGATAACGTACTACAGATGCGAAGTTTAACTGACAGGAAGAAGATCCTGTGATATGCAAATGAATAGCTTTTCAGAACATTCACACAAGGTTGGCGCCGGTGGCGACACCTGAAACGTGCTGACACGAGGAAAGTTTCCAACCGATTTCTCATACACAAACAGCAGTTGACCGGCGTTGCCTGGTGAAACGTTGTTGTGATGATGCCTCGTGTAAGGAGGAGAAACGCGTACCATCACGTTTCCGACTTTGATAAAGATCGGATTGTAGCCTATCGCGATTGCGGTTTATCGTATCGCGACATTTCTGCTCGCGTTGCTCGAGATCCAATGACTGTTAGCAGAATATGGAATCGGTGGGTTCAGGAGGGTAATACGGAACGCCGTGCTGGATCCCAACGGCCTCGTATCACTAGCAGTCGAGATGACAGACATTTTATTCGCATGGCTGTAACAGATCGTGCAGCCACGTCTCGATCCCTAAGTCAACAGATGGGGACGTTTGCAAGACAACAACCATCTGCACGAACAGTTCGACGACGTTTGCAGCAGCATGGACTATCAGCTCGGAGACCACGGCTGCGTTTACCCTTGACGCTGCATCACAGGCAGGAGCGCCTGCGATGGTGTACTCAACGACGAACGTGGGTGCACGAATGGCAAAACGTCACTTTTTCGGGTGAATCCAGGTTCTGTTTACAGCATCATGATGGTCGCATCCGTGTTTGGCGACATCGCGGTGAACGCACATTGGAAGCGTGCAATCGTCATCGCCATACTGACGTATCACCCGGCGTGATGGTATGGGGTGCCATTGGTTACACGTCTCGGTCACCTCTTGTTCCCATTGACGGCACTTTGAACAGTGGACGTTACATTTTAGATGTGTTACGACCCGTGGCTCTATCCTTCATTCGATCCCTGCGAAACCCTACATTTCAGCAGGATGATGTACGACCGCATGTTACAGGTCCTGTACGGGCCTTTCTGGATACAGAAAATGTTCGACCGCTGTCCTGGCCAGCACATTCTCCAGATCTCTCACCGATTGAAAACGTCTGGTCAATGGTGGCCGAGCAACTGGCTCGTCACAATACGTCAGTCACTACTCTTGATGAACTGTGGTATCGTGTTGAAGCTGCATGGGCAGCTGTACCTGTACACGCCATCCAAGCTCTGTTTGACTCAGTGCCCAGGCGTATCAAGGCCGTTATTACGGCCCGAGGTGGTTGTTCTGGGTACTGATTTCTCAGGATCTATGCACCCAAATTGCGTGAAAATGTAATGACATGTCAGTTCTAGTATAACATTTTTTCCCAATGAGTACCCGTTTATCATCTGCATTTCTTCTTGGTGTAGTAATTTTAATGGCCAGTTGTGTACTTCTCAAATTAATATTTGCCAGATGATACTTCCAAAATCCAACGTGCTCTGTATCCTTATCTCTATGCTTTGCAAGCTATTTCCAGACCGGTTAGTAGTTTGACTAACATCTGACTCACTTACTTCTCACAGAATGCTCTGGCACCCACAATGTTAGTGGCAACCAAAGATGACAGTGCTTGTACTCAGAACCTCTGGGGCGTAACGGATCGACTGTTGAAGGGTACTTACTTATACTGGCCACACAAACCGCAGAAGGTCCTTGGCCTCACTCAGTCCAGCCTTCCACACTTTCCTGCCATCTACATCTTCATCTTCCAGACCCAATATCTGCATATTTCCTGTGATATTATCCTTCCATCTCATTCTCGGCCGTCCCAGTGGTCTCTTTCCTTCAGCTTCTCCATCTATTACAGCCTTTATTACCAAGTTCACCCCTCTCCTCACATGTCCGTACCATCTTAGTCTCTTAATTTTCACACTCGCTACGACTTCAGGCGGTGTGTACAATTGTCTGAGTTCTCTGTTTTTCCCAATTCTCCATTGTTCATTTCCTTTCACTGGTCCATATATTTTTCTCAGTGATTTATTTTCAAAAGTGATGATTTTTTCTCTGTTTTCTTTGTCAGAGTCCATGTCTCACATGCATGGCACACTATTGGCTTGATGATGGTCTGATATGTTCTTATTTTTCCTGACTAGATAGTAACTTGGATCTTACGATGTTGTGCTTAACTCCTATACATCTTCCCCCAGCTTGAATTCCTGTTACTATCTCTTGTTCTATAAGGTTTTGGTGCTTGATGTTGACACCGAAGTACGTGAATGTGTCTATTTGAAAAATGTCGAATGTACAAATATGAAGTACGACGCATCGAATGAAAATGCAGAGGAACTTGAAAACTTACACAGTGTGTGACAGCATCGAACAGCGCAGGTGGAAGAGATGGTGGAACGATACATTATTCGGCGAATCGACTGGCCTGCCCATGTCCCTGACCTCAATCCCATTGAGCACGTGTGGTATGCGTTGGGGAGACGTATTGCACCACGGTCACATTCACCGACGACCACCCAGTATTTGCGAAGCACGCTAGTAGAGAAATGGAACGCCCTACCACAAGAACTCCTTACCATCCTTACGACAGGATGAGAGAACGGACAGAGTATGCATTACCGTCCGTGGTGATCACACACCCTGCTAAGAACCTTGTTCCCCCTTTGGTAATGTCCGGGGGACCGATATAAAGCCCGGTGACTTACACTATGTGATCAAAAGTATCCAGACACCTAGCTGAAAATGACTTGCAAGTTCGTGGCGCCGTCCATCGGTAATGCTGAAATTCAACATGGTGTTGGCCCACTCTTAGCCTTGGTGACAGCTTCCACTCTCGCAGTCATACGTTCAATCGGGTGCTGGAACGTTTCTTGGGGAATGGCAGCCCATTCTTCACGGAGTGGTGCATTGAGGAGAGGTATTGATGTCGGTCGGTGAGGCACGGCACGATGTCGGCGTTCCAAAACATTCCAAAGGTGTTCTGTAGGATTCAGGTCAAGACTCTGTGAAGGCCAGTCCATCACAAGGATGTCATTGTCGTGTAACCACTCCGCCACAGGCCGTGTATTATGAACAGGTGCTCGATCGTGTTGAAAGATTCAGTCGCCATCTCTGAATTCCTCTTCAACAGTGGGAAGCTATAAGATGCTTAAAACATCAGTGTAGGCCTGTACTGCGTTAGTGCCGCGAAAAACAACGAGGGGTGAAAGCCCGCTCCATGAAAAACACGACCGCACCATAACACCACCGCCTCTGAATTTTACTGTAGGCACTACACACGCTGGCAGATGGCGTTCACCGGGCATTCACCATACCCACATCCTGCCATCGGATCGCCACTTTGTGTACCATGATTCACCACTCCACACAACGTTTTTACACCGTTCAGTCGTCCAAAGTTTACGCTCCTTACACCAAGCGAGGCGTCATTTGGCATTTAACAGCGTGATGTGTGGCTTATGAGCAGCCGCTCGACCGTGAAATCAAAGTTTTCTCACCTCCCGCCTAACTGTCATAGTACTTGCAGTGGATCCTGTTGCAGTTTGGAATGCCTGTGCGATTGTCTGGATAGGTGTCTTCCTATTACACATTACGACCCTCTTGAATTGTCGGCGGTCTCTGTCAGTCAACAGACGAGGTCGACCTGTACGCTTTTGTGCTATACGTCTCCCTTCACGTTTCCACTTCACTATCACCTCGGAAACAGTGGACCTAGGGATGTTTAGGAGTGTGGAAATCTCGCGTACAGACGTATGACACAAGTAACACCCAATCACCTGACCACGTTTGAAGTCCATGAGTGCCGCGGAGCGCCCCATTCTGCTCTCTCACGATGTCTAATGACTACTGAGGTCGCTGATACGGAGTACCTGGCAGTAGGTGGCAGCACAATGCACCTAAATGATAAACGTATGTTTTTGGGGGTGTCCGGTTACTTTTGATCACATAGTGTAAGTGTAGTTTTCGCCTTGGCCAAAAGTGTCATTTCTGTTCGTTTCATTGTGTATTTCTTTCAGTTGAGATCTGTACTATACTGTAGCAGTTCCTACTATGTGTGATCCAAGTTGCATCGAGATACGTAAGTTGGCAGTGACACTTAATGCTAAACTTGCGTTCGTCCTCAGGTTTTGCACATCCGTGTATAGTGAAAATACATTGGCCAGTCACAGTAACGTGACCAACTGGCAAAAGCATGAATAACCACCTTGTGCAACGCTAGACCTGCAGGAAGAGGATCAGTGAGATTCTGGAAGGTACCGACATGGATGTGGAGCCATGCTGATTCCAGTGCCGTGGCCAGCTGCACTAGGATTCTCAGTTGAGGTTTCATGGCACGAACAGCCCGACCGAGGTAGTCCCACAGATTCTCGATTGGGTTTTAATCCAGAGGGGGGGGGGAGGAGGATTGCTGGCTAGCAGACTACCGTTAACTCATCCTGGTGCTCTATGAACCATGCACGTACACTGCGAACTTTATGACACGTTGCATTGTCCTGCTGGTAGATGCCATCTTGTCAAAGAAAAACAAACTGCATTTAGGTGTGGACATGATCCCTAAGGATAGATGCATACATGTGTTGACCGGCATTGCCTTCCATAATGACGATATCAACCATGAAATGTCACAAAAACATTCCCCAGACTGTAATACTTCCTCCTGGTTGCAGGGTGTTAGTATTCAGACTTCCACGTTGTGCACGCTGATGGCCATCTGTCTAATGGAGCATAAGTCGTGATACATCTGAAAAGGCCACCTGGCGCCACTCAGTGGACGTGCAATTGTGGTACTGGCGTGCAAATTCCAGAATTCGTCGTCGGTGAACAGCAGGCGGGATAACTGTATGAACCAGACGCCTACTGGAGAGATCCACGCACAGCATCGTTCGCTCAGTGGTCGTTGAGGAGACACTGATGGTAGCCCCTCGGTTCATCTGGGTGGTCAGTTCCACAGTTGTTGCACGTCAGCTATCATTCACCCTTGTCATCTATGGCTTGTGCTGCACCACAATTGCTTCAGCGCCTGTTTTGGATAGCGCCATTATCCCATGTACGTAATACTTTTAGCCAAGGCAGCAAGCGAACAGTTTACAAACTTAGCCGGTTCAGAAATGACTCCTCCCTGGTACGAAAGTCAATGTTTAAGTCCTGTTGTATGTCAGACAGGTTGCTCCATTTCCGCATTACAACGACTGCACTATTTTCCGCGTCCTCCCGAAACGCTTTACACAAACATCAAAAAACGTTTCGCATCACCCCGGTTCCCAGAACTCCTGAAGATAGACTTTGACTGTGGATATTGTATCACAGACACAGTCCCTTTGACTGTTCAGAGATGTCACTAAACCCGCCCAAAGATGTAAACAACTATGCATGAGCACCGCGTATTAGACGAAGGGCGTACGACAGCCGATCAGTTCCAGTCATTCCACCAGGAAGGAGGTACACGGCAACGGCTCGTGTTGTCTGTAGTTAACCATGCCTAGAGGGTCAACACAGCGGTTCGATCGCGTCCGTATTGTTACTTTGTGGCAGGAAGTGCTCTCAACAAGGGCAGTGTCCAGGCGTCTCGGAGTGAACCAAACCAAAGTTTTTCGGACATGGAGGAGATACAGAGAGACAGGAACTGTCGATGACATGCCTCGCTCTGGCCGTCCAAGGGCTACTACTGGAGTGCATGACCGATGCCTGCGGATTATGGCTCGGAGGAACCCTGACAGCAACACCACCATGTTGAATAATGCTTTTCGTGCAGCCACAGGACGTCGTGCTACGACTCAGTATGCGCAATAGGATGCATGATGCGCAACTTCACTCCCGACGTCCATGTCGAGGTACACCTTTGCAACCATGACGCCACGCATCGCGGTACAGATGCGCTCAACAACATGTCGAATGGACCGCTCAGGATTGGCATCACATTCTCTTCACCGATGAGTGTCGCAATTGGCTTCAACCAGAAAATCGTCGGAGACGTCTTTCGAGGTAACCTGGTCATGCTGAACGCCTTAGACACACTATCCAGCGAGTGCAGAAAGGTGGGGGTTCTCTGCTGTCTCGGGGTGACATTATGCGGGGCCGACGTACGCCGCTGGTGGTCATGGAAGGCGCCGTAACGGCTGTACGATACGTGAATGCCATCCTCCGACCGATAGTGCAACCATTGGTTGGTTGGTTGGTTTGGGGGAAGAGACCAAACAGCGAGGTCATCGGTCTCATCGGGTTAGGGAAGGACGGAGAAGGAAGTCGGCCGTGCCCTTTCAAAGGAACCATCCCGGCATTTGCCTGGAGTGATTTAGGGAAATCACGGAAAACCTAAATCAGGATGGCCGGACGCGGGATTGAACCGTCGTCCTCCCGAATGCGAGTCCAGTGTGATGGTGCAACCATATCGGCACCATACTGGCGGGGTATTCGTCTTCATGGACGAAACTTCGCGCCACCATCGTGCACATCTTTTGAATAACTTCCTTCAGGATAACAACATCGCTCGACTAGAGTGGCCAGAATGTTCTCCAGCCATGAACCTTATTGAACATGCTTGGGTTAGATTGAAAAAGTCTGTTTATGGGGCGACGTGACCCACCAACCATTCTCAGGGATCTAAGCCGAATCGCCGTTGAGGAGTGGGACAATGTGGACCAACAGTGCCTTGATGAACTTGTGGAGAGTATGCCACGACGAATACAGGCATGCATCAATGCAAGAGGATGTGCTACTGGGTATTAGAGGTACCGGTGTGTACTGCAATGTGGATCACCACCTCTGTAGGTCTCGCTGTATGGTGGTAGAACATGCAATGTGTGGTTTTCAGGAGCAATAAAAAGGGCGGAAATGATGTTTATGTTGATCTCTCTTCCAAAATTACGTAAAGGTTTGGAACTCATGGAACCGAGGTGATGCAAAACTTCTTTTGATGTGTGCATGTACTCCACTCCTTAGCGCTGCCACCTGCCGTGGTGAGTTGTTAAGACGTCGAACATATGCGGAGATCACATTAATGTGACTAGACCGTGTACTGAGCTGCCTTGACGGACATAGTTTTTTGCTGGTTACGGGGCATGACCAGTTAAGTGATACGTAACACCACTGAACAGGACCGGTTTACCTCGAACCTAGCGTCACTACACAGGCTTGCGTTGCCGTCCTCGGCTACGGAGGCGACCCATTTTGAGGCCTAAAGAAGCGTCATATCAACCTAATCCTTCTCTTAGCCAAGGTGTGCCATAATTTTCCTCCCTCCCTGATTAGAGTCAGTACTTCTTAATTAGTTACCCGATCTACACATCTACTAAAGATAATTGGTATATATAATCCTTTTTGTTGATGGCGGTCAGTTGTCGAACGGCTTCAACCGAGCGGGGTAGCACAGTGATTAGCAGACTGGACTTGCATTTGGGAGGAAGACTGTTCAAACCCACGTCCAGCCATCCTAATTTAGATCTTCCGTGATTCAAGGCAAGTGCTGGGATGCTTCCCTAATCCCAGCTTGTGCTCGGTCGCTAATGACCTCGATGTCGACGGGACGTTAAACACTAATCTCCTCTTCCACCTCCAGCCGCTCAAACGTTCTCGAGCGTCATCGTAGACCAAACAGAATGGAGCTCCAACAGATAAGATCCCTCATGGGCTAAATAAAATACGACGACAAAAACGCTACCCAGACGGCTAGCCGCCATTGGTAATAGTTTGTTGATAAAGACGGCGCTGCCTTAGAACAGACACCACGCATTCATATAATTGATTCGTCCCGCCACCTTCTTCAATGCGGATGCACAATTACGTCCGATCGCCTGCGGGAATCTGAATAGCGAGCATGGAGGATATGGACAAGGACTGCGGATAGGTGGCGCTAGATGAGAGTGCAGGTCAGCCGAGAGGCATTCTCAAATAGTTCACACAGTGGCGATAAACACTATGTGTAGGTGGTGCAGTGGTTACCCCAACTGCCTCGTAAGCAGGAGATACTGGGTTCAAATCCCAGCCCATCACATATTTTCACTCATCGCCGCTGACTCCGCGTAATTTCCTGATGCACTTGACATCATTAATCCCGTTAGCAACTTAGCTCTAGCACCACTCAAAACACACACACACACACACACACACACACACACACACACACACATACACATATACACACACACATATATATATATATATATATATATATATATATATATATATATATATATATATATGTGTGTGTGTGTGTGTGTGTGTGTGTGTAAGTATATATGTATCCATTAGGTATTATTAAAAAAATGGATGGACTTATATATGTTCCACAACTCCTTCTAAATGACTGAACTGATTTTAACCAAACTTGGTACACATATCACTTAGTGTCTGAAAATAATCGCTGTGGGTATGAGAACCACCTACCTTCCAAAGGGGTGTGGATGGAAGTGTAACTTTAGTTATTCGGGATTTGAGAATGAGAGCACTTAGCGGCTTGGAATAAACTTTACACATAATTTCGAATCTTGACGTAAATTTGGGTTAGGGATTTTCACCTGGCTCGAGATGACTGGGTGTTTGTGTTGTCCTCAACATTTCATCATCATCATGAAAGTGGCGAGATTGGTCTGAGCAAAGGTTCGGAATTTGTACGGGCGCTTATAACCGCGCAGTTGAGCGCCCCACAAATCAAACATCATCATCATCATCATTGACGTAAATTTTTCTCGCTAACAACCTCCACAAAATGATGAAAGGAAACAAATGTTTATCCCATACTACATTTTCGCTATTTATGCATTAAAACTGCCGCATGAAGCATGACGTTTTAATTTTGTACATCTTTGCTACTAACAGTATTTTCAACAATTTTTTCAGTCAGTATTCACATCTGAATGTACCAGCAAAATTATATCATTGTACGACACATAGTTCAGGAGACATCACTTCGTAAACACTGAGATGCATGAAAAGCTGCTGCATCATCCAAGACGTTTAAATTTATTAGTTATTTGGTACCACCTCTAGTCATAATACATTTCGCAGACAGTAGCTGCATACACTACCTGATGTACCTGCAAAATTTTCATGGTTCAGAAGATGGAACGTCATGAACATTAAACTGCGTGAAAACGTTACTGCAGGGCGAAATTCGGTAGAGATATAAAATATATTAACAAAGATGTGTGAAATATGTTAAATATATGTGAAATATATTTAACATGTGCGTACACGGGCAAAGCCACAGATAAAAATCAGCCTAAACCCCTCTAATGATTTCAAGCGAATATGGGGCAATTATTAGTAACAATCTGGAGAGAAATACTGCAGGTGTGAAAACCACCAGCATCCTTTTGCGGAGATGGACAGACAGCGAAGAGGAAGGAGGTGATGGACACAGATGAGGGGAGGAGGAGTTGGGCAGATATAGGGCGAGGGCCAAATGCAAAGAGAGAGGAGATGGGCTGGGAGAGGAAAGAGATGGACAGAGATGGAAGGGAGAGAAGAGTGTACAGAGATGTGGTAGGGGGAGATGAACAGAGAGAGGGGAGAGGAGGAGATGAACAGAGAGATGGGAGAGGAGGAGATGAACAGAGAGAGGAGAGAGGAGGAGATGAACAGAGAGAGGAGGAGATGAACAGGGAGAGGGGAGAGGAGGAGATGGAGAGAGAGGGGGAGGAGGAAATGGACAGAGAGGGTGGGAGGAGGAAATGGACAGAGAGAGGGGAAGGAGGAAATAGAGGAGAGAGGAGGAAATGGACAGAGAGAGGGGAGAGGAGTGTGTAAGGCTGGGAAAGGAAAGAGGAGGAGATACACAGGGAGAGGGGGGAGGAGGAGGTGGACAGAGATAGGCTGAAGGATGAGATGGACAGACAAAGAGGGAAAGAGGAGTTGGACTAATAGAAGGCAGGAATAGATACCTGAGCAACGCCTGGTATTTAGTTACTTACTAGATGAACGACAGAAATCTCCGTTCAGTCTTTGCGATGTAAATCATCAACGCCAACTGTCCAGATGATGTCTTAAGCAACACCAAACCAATGCCCTCTGCTATATCTATCGAGCCGACCGAGTGCTTTATTCTGTAATAATACTATTGTCCACACAATTTTATACTCTAATATTTAGTTTTACTATTGGGCTATAATAAGACGCAGATTAGTTATATAATAATTTTTGATTCTTTGTCCCTCTTGAGTAAATTTCTGCGGACGCCCTTTGTCTTCACTACCATGAATTTATATGATGACTGCTTTTAAGGTCTTTTGCAGTTATTTTGATCAAAAATCACGTGTTTCTGTGTTTGAACAGCAAAATACTGCCCAAAGCTGTACTGAGGTGATCTTGCCCCACTGGCAGAGCTAATAAAGCTGACCCCCCCCCCCCCCCCCGAGTAAATTATGTAGTATTTTATAAAAATGAAACAGTATTGAAAAACATCGCTCAAATGAACCATAATTATGGAAAATATTTCACACAACAAATTAAATGTTTAATTCTAGCAAATAAGACACGTGTCTTTCTAAAGAAATCGAAAGTTAAAAGTAATCTATATCTTCTTGTTTGTGGCATTACTGTACATTGGTTTTTATGTGAGAAAGGTTCAAAATGGTTCAAATGGCTCTGAGCACTATGGGACTCAACTGCTGAGGTCATTAGTCCCCTAGAACTTAGAACTAGTTAAACCTAACTAACCTAAGAACATCACAAACATCCATGCCCGAGGCAGGATTCGAACCTGCGACCGTAGCGGTCTTGCGGTTCCAGACTGCAGCGCCTTTAACCGCACGGCCACTTCGGCCGGCTTATGTGAGAAAGAACAGATTTTATGTGGTCCTGATAAATTACGAGACCCTTTCGATAAATAATGCCCCACAATTTGTTTCTCAGAACTTATTTACTTTTAAGAGTTAAAATATGGTGACAGTATCAGTCAACGTTTCTTTTGCGTGTGCTATTTTTCTGCCAGTCACCATCATAGTCTTTGGCCTTGCGCCAGTGTTGTGAAATAGCATTTATTCCCTGTTGGTAAAATTCATGCACCCAGGTTTTGTCACCTTTAATGGTACGTGGCAGAATGACCTTTCCATTGGCCTGAAATCTCTCCAACAGGTCGGATGAAAAGGCTTTTCTTTGAATCTCGTGGTCTGTTGTTAGAACGCGTGGAACGGGTTTAGAGCTCACCTTTTGAGTATCCAAGAGTATGCATTCCATTCTAGTTCTTATCGAGATTGCACAGCGAATTGTCTGGTTGTGATATTCCTGTCTGCAAGAATAATGGCATCCGCGCGATTCATCATGGCTGGAGCAGTAGCCGTGAAGGGCGTCCCAACGTGGTCGATCATGGAACTCAGCTTCTGCACTTCCTAACGATTTAACTCTCTTTACCTGTCACGCAAAAGCACTCATGCCAACTACCTCATTAGCACACACTGCCCACAGACGTTTTTAGATGCTCACCACAGTTTCTTTTTACTCAAACAAGAATTCAATTACAGAACACTGTTTGTACCGCGTGTCTTGCTTAGTGATCGAAATTTCGCATACATGTAGCAGAAATATCAGTTTAAAATTCGGCACATTATTTACTGAACGATTCTCCTAGTTCATTTTTATTCGTGCATCATTTATTAATTACACACAACAAAAAGGAATGGCTATAATTAAGAAGTGAGAAAGTATCTCTTTCCAGGAATTGCGCTCTTATTATAATTTACTTTGAGCGAAGCAAGATCATTGATTATGTCACAGAACTCAAGTTTAACATCTTTGTCGTATTCTGTCGACAAGATAGATAAATTTGACGATCTGCTTTCAGCCATACTCGATCTTAAGTGGTTCTTTGCTGCAGTCACTGGTATTATCATAAATATTCTCAAAGCTATTTTGATGTTTCGATAAAGGTGTCTCAACGCACACTTTCAAAAAAAAACCTTCAAAATATCCAAATGGACCATGGAGTAAAGTCTCTTGGTCAGCTTTTCAACTGGAACTTGAGGACAGCTGTTCGGTAACTAGTTCAACTTTATTAATATCTATGCTTTGTTACAAAATGAGTTGCATATTTTTGAAAATAAGATACGGAACTTTCATTTAAGACATTGCCGGGATAGCAATTAAAATCAGAAGAAATGATATCTGTTTCACTTACCATCCTATTAAACACTATGAAGCACTTAAACGGCCACGCTCTATTCCTCATTCGGCAGAAACCAACAATAGTTATAAGCCTTCGGACAAATAGCATATTCACTTATTTACACAGTATACGCTCTCCAACTGTAGAAATCTTACAATACATATACATCTGTATCTATACTTCGAAAGCCATTTTATTATGTGTGATGCTGAGTACTTTGAGTACTATTGTCACTTACCTCCTTTCCCGTCCCAGTCGCGAATGGTTAGCGGGAAGAACAATTGTTGCTAAGGGAAAACTAATGTACGATAATATGGTCGGATGGTACTGCAGATCCGCACACTGCTACAGTTAAACTGTTCGTTTGGTGGTGGATGCGCAGACAGGCCCGCAACCAGCCGTCCAGTTGCGAGCTGTAAGGGTCCACTTGGATATAGCGCCGTTTTTCAACAGAAAGTTGTCGAGTAGTGCTACTATTATTGCTATTATGCCCGCCTCGTTGGCCGTGCGGTCTAACGCACGGCTTTCCGGGCGGGAAGCGCGCGTGGTCCCGGGCACGAATCCGCCCGACGGATTTGTGTAGAGGTCCGGTGAGCCGGCCAGTCTGTGGGTGGTTTTTAGGCGGTTTTCCATCAGTCTCGGCGAATGCGGGCTGGTTCCCCTTATTCCGCCTCAGTTATACTGTGTCGGCGATTGCTGCGCAAAGTTCTCCACGTACGCGTACACCACCATTACTCTACCACGCAAACATAGGGGTTACACTCATCTGGTGTGAGACGTTCCCTGGGGGGTTCACCGGTGGCCGAACCGCACAGTAACCCTACGTTCGGTGTGGGGCGGCGGAGGGATGACGTGGACTCTGGTAGTCGTCGTGGGGTTGTGGACCACTGCGGCTGCGGCGTTTCTAGGTCCCCGGTTAACATACAATACAATACAATTGCTATTATTCTAAATTGGAGACGTAAAATAATTAAGAATAAACTAAGTCGAGAGTACTGGGTACATCCAATACACAGTGATGGATTACTAAGAGGAGCGTTTTATACACTGCATTCTAGACTACTAAACTCTTCGAAAAAAAATTTCGCTTTTTATAGAATGAGCATTGGCAGTTTCAATGAACTTGTTAAATTAATTGGTCCATCCACAAGAAAACAAGATATAATTTTTAGCTGTAGAAGACAGACGAAGTATGACTTTAAGGCAAGTAAAACACGTATTTTCTTTTTATAGGTACTTGACTAGAAGAAGGGATCGGTTGGTAGGACATGTTCTGAGGCATCAACGGATCATCAATTTAGTATTGGAGGGCAGCGTGGAGGGTAAAAATCGTAGAGGGAAAACAAGAGATAAATACACTAAGCAGATTCAGAAGGATACAGGGTGCAGTAGTTACTTGGAGATAAAGAAGCTTGCACAGGATAGAGTAGCATGGAGAGCTGCATCAAACCAGTCTCTGGACTGAAACCACAACAACAACAACAGGTATATTTATTTTTTTAATTAAGTTGCATGTTTCTTACAAATCAGCTAAATCAGAATCATCAGTGAAATTGAAGTAACGTGATTGTACTGTGGCCTTGGAGCATTTGGCGATGTAATGTTTTGATTGTCCGACATCTCACGCGCTGTCGGCAAATTTGCTAATCTATGTCATCACGTGAAAAACCAATTGTTTCATTTGTCACCGGTTGCATTAGCAACCTGATCCGTAGATGATGAATTGGAGAAGAGGACGACGTTGACGTGAGTTTGTTGTAGCTGCTTGCAGTTGTCATAGTTCTGAAGCAGTTTGACGATGATGCTTAGCTAACGTCTGTTAAAAAATGCTTATGAAAGTAACCTTAGCATCCAGTTCTTTTTTGTGGGGGCAAGAGACTGAAGTGAGGGTACAATAGACAATGCGAAGTTGGTGTCCTCATCGTTTAGCTCTTTTCATGTTGGTAATAACGCTTTGTCACTATCATCAAGAGCAGTATGATTCTGTCCAAGACTTCTTTACGTCGAGCGTGGGGGATTGAAGTACAAGTAAGAGGTCCAAAGTCGCTGTCGCCTTCAGATCATCGTCATCATCGGCATTCTGAGAATATGCTGCTCCTTCTGTTGAACGATTGTTGATGCATGAAACTAAACGTCAAAGTAGACATATTTTCGTCTCTTTCTCGCAGCTTGATCTGATTCTCTACGAAAACAAATCCGTAAATTGTTCCACTTTTTCTGTACTTCGTGAACTGCAGTTACGTAAATACAATTCAGTTGAAAATAATAGACTTACTAATTATTATTATAATTATATTATTATTATTATTTTGCAGATATCTCTGCCTACTGGGTCTAGTTTCTACAAGCTCTCATTTACATATCTGACTGGAGCATCTACAATACGAGATACTGAAAAATATGTGAACAAATATGAAATTTATTTCAACCACTGTATATAGCAAATAAATAAGAAAATTGGCTGGTTGCAAATTGCTAGCCAATTTTATCATCGCACCAATTTTCCAGACGTACCTGGAGCGATTAGCGGCAGGCATATACGGATGGTGCTACAAGAAGATTTCGAATCTTCATATTTTAACTACAAAAAGTTCTTCTCTTGTGATCTCACGGTTTGGGGCAACGCAGATTATAAATTTGTTTACACAGACGTCGGTTCTTGTGGAGCAGTTAATGATTTAGAGTTGTTCAAAACATCTAACGCGCGTAAACGGTTCTCAGGAAACCAACTGAATGCTCCCTCTGGAAGAAAACGGCGCACTTTTTTGCTGTGGGTAACGCGGCCTTTGGGCTAGGAAATCACATATTACGTCCATATGCGAAAAAAAAATAAACTACGAGTACACCAAGATAATTTTTAACTAACCATCTTACGGTCAATTTTATTTTCGGTATTATGGTCAATAACTGAGGTACTTTTCACCGTCCAGTAGACGTAAATATAAATTTTTTCGTTCGCATTAGTAAAGCTTGTTTATGTACAAGTAAAAGATGGAATGAAATTCGCAGATACACTCTTACGACTATCCTATGAATAATTTGATTGTTAATGAAAACAACCGAGGATGAAATAATATGACTGACACAGGCAATACTTGAAGTGTAGTTCAAAAAGTCGACATCTGACATTTTGGCTCGAAAATGGGGTACGGTCGTTTCCTGTTTCTTTAACATGAAATGTGTCCAAAAAAACACCAGTGTTCTATCCGAACCCTTCTCCTATTTATAAAATAAGCATTGAAATTCGGCGTTATTTGCAGAACTAGACGTAATCTCGTGAGAGAACGTTCCAAACTCGACATATGCAGTTAGTTGCAAAATCAGACATTTACCCTGTGCACCACGATAGCATGTAATGTTCCACAACCTGACATCTTTTCATACAACTTTTGTTGCGTAAGGTAAGTGATATGTATTTTACACAAGTTTGTAACACTGCATCTTTATTGCGCGCTTTGCACTGGACGGAACGTTGACAACCCAGCGCTAACTCAATGTCATATTATTATACTGCATTATCGGCACTTCCGCTTCTTGTCTGTCGTTTCCCAAACTGACTTGTCGTATTATCCTGAGCTTATAAAATGGAATCTCATGTACTAGACGTGTCACCAGCACCGCCAGAACGCTGAAGGAAGAGAGTCCGTGATACCACAAAATGGACAATATACAGAAAGCAAATAGAAAGGTAAGTGCCAGGTATGTTGTATACTTTATTTTTTGACCTGTTTACGTATGGCTAATACGCTGCATGTTTGTTTATCTTTTGATTTGTTTTTACTCATTATTGAAAGCACTCAGCGAAAAACAGCCACAGAGCCCCAATTCCTAACCATAAATCAGAAGCTTTCCAATGCAGTCTCTTATCCCCACGTCATAGAAAGCGTTGTCATAAAATGTTACAGAATGCATTCGTCCTTAAATACACAGCAGCTGATCATCCAGGTAGACAGAATAAAATCACAACAGGTAACAAAAAGTAGAAAAACTGTCTCCATTAAATATTTTGTAAAAAGAGCAGTGGGATATCCAGGAATGAAATCACTTGTTTTCCTTGTGTGCTGGCAAACTCCTAGGAATCTTGCAAGTCTCAAAGGCTCAGGTACGGCTTGTCTGCAAGCAGCATTTAGAAACTGGGTTACAACCAGTAGAAAAAAGAGGTGATACACTTAGCAAGAAACGTGAGATCAAAAAGGTGGCTACGAAAAATTTCATGGAACAAGTAGGTAATAGAAGTGAACTCCATTACTGCAGAGGTCAGATTAAAGGCCGCCAGTACTTGCAAAGTGATGTGAATGTAATCAAACTCTGGAAAATATTCAATGAGTCGGTCGCACGTGATATTAGAATAAACAAAACTTATTTCCGACATAATTTTTGTACGAATTCCAATATAGGCTTTGCAAGCCCATCAACTGATGTTTGTTCCACCTGTCTCATGCTGAAAGAAAAAGCAAAGCACCCTAAAACACCCCAAGACAAGTTAGAGGTGCTGACCTCTGTGAGTAAAAGAGGCCAAGCTTTCTATGACGTCTTGCTAAAGGAAGAGACCGATGAACTCACTCTTAGTTACGACTGCCAAAAACAATTTGGTATTGCCAAAAATTTCTAATCAGGCAGCTTATTACTCTCGGCAATAGTACTTATACAATTTCACTATTCGTGTTAGTTAATATCATGATCCCCAAAATAAGGACAGTACTTTCATGTATGTTTGGCTGGAATCGTGTCGTCCTAAAGGATCCAACGAAATCGCATCGGCACTTTGTGACAGGTTAAACCAGTTTGATCTCTCTGCTATAAAAAATATTAACCTAGTTGCCTATGGCTGCGCAGGACAAAACAAAACCAGCACAATTATTGACATGATTTCCTACTGGATGAGAAATGAAGCATCACAGAATATCGATGAAGTTCAGTTGGTCGTCCCAGTTGTTGGTCACTCTTTTATCCCGGCTGACCGAGTATTCGGAAGAACTGAGAACGAGATAAAGAGAATTATTAAACTGGAAGAATATTTCAATATATTCAACAAATGTGGTTCCCAAAACAAGTGAGGTGTGGACTGTCCAGTTTACGACTGGGAAACAAGCATACAAAGTGTTTTCAAACGACCAAGTGCCTGGCGTTTCAAAATGAAATTTTGGCAAGAGAATTACGATAAAAAGGTCGAAAAAAGCAGTTGTAAGAGGTGAGCGGTAGTACAGAAGTGACCTGAATGTATACAGAGGAATACTAAAACGGGGAAGTACACTTTATAACATGGGAAAAGCGGAACTTCGCATAGATGCCTCCATCACCAAAAAAGAAAAACTGCGTGATGTTTAGCGATTACTTGGAAAATATTTTGGAGATGGCTGCAGACAAATGGAATCCTTGGTATATTACAGAAATTAAATAGATAGTGTTTATGAGGAGGAGGAGGAAGAAAATGTGCATCCAGATCCAGACTGTGAATATAATCGGGACATGCAAGTATTGTGCAACTTGTTACTAACTAAAGAAAACATAAAAGAGCCTAAATTGAGGAGACTAACATATGTTATTAAATGTTTTTATGTACAACATTTTGAATAAAATGAACGTTCGTAACTAAAATGTGACATGTGGTTTTATTATAAGTTCCAAAACACGACAGCTTCATATTTAAGTACCTTATAACCCATAAAATAGGTTCAAAAATGTTCAAATGTGCGTGAAATCTTATGGGACTTAACTGCTAAGGTCATCAGTCCCTAAGCTTACACAGTACTTAACCAAAATTATCCTAAGGACAAACACACACACACATGCCCGAGAGAGGACTCGAACCTCCGCCGGGACCAGCCACACAGTCCATGACTGCAGCGCCCAAGACCGCTCGGCTAATCCCGCACGGCATAAAATTGGTACTTTATTCTATTCGTGGTTATTTATTTTATACCTAGTTATTTTTAATGAGTAAAGAATATAATTTCCATTCATATGAGCACTGTTAACATTGGAATCAGTTCCTTTTTCTTTTTTTTTCATTTTTCTAGGAATGACTTAGGAAGCAGATATCGACTTTTGGAACTACACACCCCACTTATTGTCGTGTTTTACTTCCAACACAAACCTCTGTTTCATTTCCATGCGATGAAGAGTAATGGTGTAAATACTCCTATAACATAAAAACGTAAAACAAAAATATGGGTACATTTATTATTTTATTTTTCTTTATTGTCACATAGACTCTATCCCGAAACAACTGCATCACAGACTCCCAACCACAGGTATTTTTTTATATTGCTTTAAGCGCTTTTTATACAAAGCTGGCAGTTTCTTGATCCCCTTTATTAAAATTTCAATAAGTCGTCTGTTATCAGCATCATTTCACCGCCTCACACTGGGTACCGATAAGAGTGCCAGGCTAAAAACAAAGTAAACAATCGGCGAGTCTCTGCACTCATAATATTATAGTGTGGCTGTTAAAGCTGCCGGCCGATTGTTGGCAAATAATGAAGTTCTAAAGGAACCAACATAGAACAACGATAGTTTAGGTATACATGCCGATGTCGCAAGCAGAAGATGAAGAGACAGAGAAAGTTTATGAGGATGTTGAAAGGGTAATACAGTATGTAAAGGGAGATGAAAGTCCGATAGTCATGGGGGACTGGAATGCAGTTGTAGGGGAAGGAATAGAAGAAAAGATTACAGGCTTTTATTTGAGTTCTGTGATAAAATTCAGCTAGTAGAAGCGAATACTCTGTTCAGTAATCACAAGAAGAGGTGGTATACTTGGGAAAGGCCGGGCAACACAGTAAGATTTCAGTTAGAATACATCATGGTCAGACAGAGATCCCGAAATCAGATACTGGACTGTAAGGCGTACCCAGGAGCAGATGTAGACTCAGATCAGAATATAGTAGTGATCAAGAGTAGGCTGAAGTTTAAGACACTAGTCAGGAAGAATCAATACGCAAAGAAGTGGGATACGGAAGCACTAAGGAATGACGAGATACGCTTGAAGTTTTCTAAGACTTTAGATACAGCAATAAGGAATAGCTTAGAAGCCAGTACAGTTTCGAAGGGAATGGACATCTCTAAAAAGGACCATCACAGAAGTTGGAAAGAAAAACGTAAGTACAAAGAAGGTAACTGCGAAAAAACCACGGGTAACAGATTGATGAAAAGAGGAAGCACAAAAATTTTCTGGGAAACTCAGGAATACCGAACCCAAGTCACTGAGGAACGAAATAAATAGGAAGTGCAGGGAAGCTAAGACAAAATGGCTGCAGGAAAAATGTGATGACGTTGATAAAGAAGTTGTCAGGAGGACAGACTCAGCATACAGGAAAGTCAAAATAGCCTTTGTTGACTTTAAAAGCAACGGTGGTAATATTAAGAGTGCAACAGGAATACCACTGTTAAATGCAGAGGGGAGAGCGGATAAGTAGAAAGAATACACTGAAAGCCTCTATGAGGGTTTATGTATGTGCTGTCTCTAAGCCTGAGTTTGTGACCTCGAATCTTTCCAATTTTACCTTCATGGTCTTTTCCCAAGATACGTGTAGGAGGGAGCAGTTTATTGATTGGTTTTTCTGGGTATATACTCTCTCGGAATTTTAACAGTAAACCACACCGCGATGCACAGCGCCTCTATTATAATGTCAGCCACTAAAGTTGGACGATCGTCACGGTGATGCTTTTGCGCTTAATAAAACGAATGCATGGCGAAATGCGTTGCTCTTCTTTCGATCTTTTGTGTTGTTTAACAATTCTATTAAGTTTCGTAGACTGACGAGTAATTTTCAATATTAAAGAGACCGTTGGAGAAAAGAGAAGCAGTTGTA
Organism: Schistocerca serialis cubense; assembly: GCF_023864345.2. Lineage (NCBI taxonomy): Eukaryota > Metazoa > Arthropoda > Insecta > Orthoptera > Acrididae > Schistocerca > Schistocerca serialis. The sequence continues at coordinate 221,233,314 of NC_064641.1, read as the reverse complement.
TGAATATCAAGAGCTCAGATGGAAAACCAGTCCTAAGCTAAGAAGGGAAAGCAGAAAGGTGTAAGGAGTATATAGACGGTCTATACAAGAGCGATGTACTTGAGGACAATATTATGGAAATGGAAGAGGATGTAGATGAAGATGAAATGGGAGATACGATACTGCGCGAAGAGTTTGACAGAGCACTGAGAGACCTAGGTCGAAACAAGGCCCCGGGAGTAGACAACATTCTATTAGAACTACTGACAGCCTTGGGAGAGCCAGTCCTGACAAAACTCTACCATCTGGTGAGCAAAACGTATGAGACTGGCTAAATACCTTTAGACTACAAGAAGAATATAATACAGGGCTATTACAAATGATTGAAGCGATTTCATAAATTCACTGTAGCTCCATTCATTGACATATGGTCACGACACACTACAGATACGTAGGAAAACTCATAAAGTTTTGTTCGGCTGAAGCCGCACTTCAGGTTTCTGCCGCCAGAGCGCTCGAGAGCGCAGTGAGACAAAATGGCGACAGGAACCGAGAAAGCATATGTCGTGCTTGAAATGCACTCACATCAGTCATTCATAACAGTGCAACGACACTTCAGGACGAAGTTCAACAAAGATCCACCAACTGCTAACTCCATTCGGCGATGGTATGCGCAGTTTAAAGCTTCTGGATGCCTCTGTAAGGAGAAATCAATGGGTCGCCCTGCAGTGAGCGAAGAAACGGTTGAACGCGTGCGGGTAAGTTTCACGCGTAGCCCGCGGAAGTCGACGAATAAAGCAAGCAGGGAGCTAAACGTACCACAGCCGACGGTTTGGAAAATCTCACGGAAAAGGCTAAAGCAGAAGCCTTACCGTTTACAATTGCTACAATCCCTGACACCCGATGACAAAGTCAAACGCTTTGAATTTTCAGCGCGGTTGCAACAGCTCATGGAAGAGGATGCGTTCAGTGCGAAACTTGTTTTCAGTGATGAAGCAACATTTTTTCTTAATGGTGAACAGACACAATGTGCGAATCTGGGCGGTAGGGAATCCTCACGCATTCGTGCAGCAAATTCGCAATTCACCAAAAGTTAACGTGTTTTGTGCAATCTCACGGTTTAAAGTTTACGGCCCCTTTTCTTCTGCGGAAAAACGTTACAGGACACGTGTACCTAGACATGCTGGAAAATTGGCTCATGCCACAACTGGAGACCGACAGCGCCGACTTCATCTATCAACAGGATGGTGCTCCACCGCACTTCCATCATGATGTTCGGCATTTCTTAAACAGGAGATTGGAAAACCGATGGGTTGGTCGTGGTGGAGATCATGATCAGCAATTCATGTCACGGCCTCCACGCTCTCCCGACTTAACCCCATGCGATGTCTTTCTGTGGGGTTATGTGAAAGATTCAGTGTTTAAACCTCCTCTACCAAGAAACGTGCCAGAACTGAGTTTTTGTATGTGTGTGCAAAGCATTGTGAAAATATCTCAAATAATAAAGTTATTGTAGAGCTGTGAAATCGCTTCAATCATTTGTAATAGCCCTGTAATTCCAATACCAAAGAAACGGGTGTGAAAATTACAGATCTATTTGTTTAATAAGTCATGGTTGCAAAATACTAACACGAATTATTTACAAACGGATGGAAGAACTGGTAGAAGTCGCCCTCGAGGAAGATCAGTTTGGATTCCGTAGAAATATAGGAACACGCGAGGCAGTACTGGTCTTTTGACTTACCTTAGAGGATAGGTTACATTTGTAGACTTAGAAAAAACTTTTGAGTATGTTGACTGGAATACTCTTACTAATTCTGAAGGTGGCAGGGGTAAAATACAGGGAGCAAAAGGCTATTTAAAGTTCGTACGGAAACCAGATGACAGTTACAAGAGCTGAAGGGCATGAAAGGGAAGGAATGATTGAGAAGGGAGTGAGACAAGGTTTTAGCTTATCCCTGATGTTATTCAACCTATATATTGAGCAAGCAGTAAAGGAAACAAAAGAAAAATTTGGAGTAGGGATTAAAATCCGTGGAGAAGAAATAAAAACTTTTAGGTTTGCCGACGACACTCTAATTCTGTGAGACAGCAAAGGACCCGGAAGAGCAGTTGAACGGAATGGACAGTGTCTTGAAAGGAGGATATAAGATGAACATCAACAAAAGCAAAACGAGTATAATGGAATGTAGTCGAATTAAGTCGGGTGATGCTGAGGGAATTAGAAATTAGGAAATGAGACACTTAAAGTAGTAAAGGAGTTTTGCTATTTGGGGAGCAAAATAACTGATGATGGTCGAAGTAGAGAGGATATAAAATGTGGACTGGCTATGGTAAGGAAAGCGTTTCTGAAGAAGAGAAATTTGTTAACATCGAGTATACATTTAAGAGTCAGGAAGTCCTTTCTGAAAGTATTTGTATGGACTATAGCCATGTATGGAAGTGAAACATGGACGATAAACAGTTTAGACAATAAGAGAATATAAGGTTTTGAAATGTGGTGCTACAGAAGAATGCTGAAGATTAGATGGGTAGATCATGTAACTAATGAGGAGGTACTGAATAGAATTGAGGAGAAGAGAAATTAGTGGTACAACTTGACTAGAAGAAGGGATCGGTTGGTAGGTCACGTTCTGAGGCATCAAGGGATCACCAATTGAGTATGGGTGGGAAGCGTGGAGGGTAAAAATCGCAGAGGGAGACCAAGATATGAATAGACTAAGCAGATTCATTAGTTATTCGGAGATGTAGAGGCTTGCACAAAAGAGTAGCATGGAGAGCTGCATCAAACCGGTCTGAACTGGAGACCACGACAACAACAACACACCTACGTTTGGCTGCTCCCATATTCGCTTTTATTTTCGCTTGCAGACTTGACTGGTAAGCATTCATCTGTTTTTAACACTAATCGTCATCACTCATGTCCATAAAATCATCTAAAAGCTTCTGCAAACGCCTTTCTTCAAGTTCACATCTTCTGCGAGACAATTTCGTGCTTCTTAGTGTCAGTAGTTTACAGCACAAACAACAAAAAATGAAGACTGTGACAATAATGAAGGAAAGCAATCATGTGTCTGTCCACAACCGAAATTACTGTCCGCTTAGTAAATGAAACACCTGATGCTCTTACTCTAGCACACGTGAGTCATATGTCACTCACACAAAAAACTGATATAAGATACTACACTGTAATATTTGCTACTTTTTTTACGAATGTAGTTTATTTACTGCAAAACAACGCAGACAATGAAAAAAAGAAGAAATGTCGCCAGGCATAGGTAACCCAAGTACGAGAGCTATTCGGAACGTAAGGTCAGATCTGTCGAGAAATGGAGAGCACATTGTAAATCTGATGAAGCTTTGCATGGATGTGTTGGGCAGTGTGTCTTAATACGTCCGTCGATCGCATCATGTAGCTCTCTTCAGCTGTAAGCGCAAAGTGATCACGAGAAGATGCCTAGAAAATAGTCTTCCGGCAAGTAAGGGAGCCTGCGAATGATTTCGCCTGATGTATGCAGCCCACGCAACGTGATTTTCATGCATTTTCTTCAGGACAATGTTCTTGGCCGCACACTGCAGGGTCAATGGAGGACACAACTGCAGCTTTTTCAGTTTTCGGTGTTTGACCGCCCTCCATACAGCCCCGACTTGGCTCTCTGATTTTCATTCCTGCTTACATGAACCGGTGGCTATGAAGACATCGTTTTGGAACAGGTAAAAAGCTGCAGAGAAGCGGCAGAAACCATAGGCAGCTGCCTTGTGCGAAGAGGGTATTGGAAAGTCGGTATTATGTTGACAAGTAACTGGAAGGTGTTACAAATTAAACATTTTTTATTCTAACTGTGCTTTCCATTTCGCAACCGATCGAACCTCACTTTCCGAATAGCCCTCATTTGTCATAGCAGCCAAAGTGATAAAGAATCGAGGTTTTACTGTTTTAACAGAGCTTTACAGTTGAAAATGAGCGTGCTGCAAGGCGACAAGTGATTGCATCATGTGCGCAGTTGCCACGTAAAACCATCAAACCCGTGTAAAAAGCTATCGGAGCGTTCTGTTAATTGTTCAGTTCCTCCATGGCGGAAATTCGCTCCTTGGTCTCCAGGTCATTCGAGGTCAGTAGCGTAAACGTCCTCATCGTGGAATTATATGCGACTGCTGCTCGCCTGCCTGGACATTACCGTCTGCGGTCGATGTGGTTGGCCTTCCTTCTGTCTGTGCGCCACTGGTGAAACTGTCAGCGCCATTTCACTACGGCCTAGACGTCTTTTCCATTTTAGTCGTTTCTCTATTACGCTACTTTGGCAAAATGACACGTGGCAACAGCTTTCGTTCACAATCGCCGGCCGGGTAAAATGCTTCTCCTTGCAGACAGAAGAAGGCACAGACACAGGGGGTAGGAGCAGGCTCGTACTTCCCAAACTTAATTCTTAAACCGACCTTCTTTCTCGCTTTTCTTTTTCATCATTTAGTTTGTGCAGTCCCTCTGTGCCTGCACGCTTGCTTGGGCCTGTCTCGCCATTCTGGATGCAGCCTGATACTGCGTCTTCTTGCGTTTCGAGGTACCGGGTGATTGTAATTAAAGTGTAGCTGATCACAGCTGTCCAGTGTGGGCTGTAATTTCGGTATGGTAGCGAAAATTAGTAGATATTCTAATGCGTTAATGTAGAACCAGTTACGCTGGGGAAAAAATTAATTCCAGTTTTGACTACCAGGCGTAAATCTGGAAGTGAATGCAAGAAAGACGGACAGAAATGTTTCCATATATAATGGAGCAGAAACGGGACGTGGGCAGAATACGTCAAACGAGTGTCAAAGGCATAATGTTGATTTTATTACTTCTCGCACAATTTGCTCAATATTAGGACTGGAGTCGTCGAAAAGGTGATACATCCGTAAAACGATGTGATCAACAGGTGCTCGCAGCAGCTCTGGTGGAATTTGAGCAACGTGTTCCTGTATACTGCCCTTCATATCAGGTAGAGACCGAACGTGATCCTGGTAAATGCGCTCATTTAGATACCCCTAAAGTCAAATGTGGCACGGACTCAGATCAGGTGATCTCGTAGGCTATGCATCTGGAAAACCTCTGGAGATAACACATTCGTGGAAGATTGCAATAACCAGATCTTTTACTCGGAGAGCAACATGAGGTATTGCCCCATCTTGCATAAAAACAGTGGTTTCCACACAGATATGCTCTTACAAAGCAAGAATCATGTGCTGGATAAGAAGGTCTCGATAATGGGCGGACGTCACAGTACGCCTGACAAGCCCGCTGGATGTATTCTCTTCAAAGAAGACCAGACCCACAGTAAAGGTGTTTGTAAGTGCACACCATACAGTCACATACGACGAGTGTAGTGGCTTTTCGTACACAAAACACGGTTTAACGGTACCCCAGATGGGCAGTTATGAGTATTCACTGCATCATGTAGTGTAAAATGCACCCCATCACTCCATAGAATATTGCCCGGTCACATGTCATCAATTTCAGTCTTTCCCAGAAACCGAAGAGCAAATTCAGAACGCTGTTGTGTATCGCGAGGTTTCAGTTGCTGCATTGTCTGGAACAATATACACTTTACTGAAAGGATCACTCCAAAGGAATCCTTCGGTTAAAATTGGGGACACAAACATCAAACGAGCACACATTACGCGCTATCTTGGGGTACACATAGATGAAAAATTGAATTTCCACGAACACATAAGGCTAACAACAGACAAAGCAGAAAAAATACTACACAAACTAGTGAGGCTAATTTCAAAACAGTACAGACTACCGCTACCAGTCGTACGTACATACCACTGTGCGTTCTTCGAATCAGTACTCAGCTTCGCAGCTAGCACGTGGGCACATAGACTGAACGTGGTCACCAATAAAGCATCCGTCAGACGAGGGCAGAGAAGTGTCCTACTTAGGCTATCTGGAGCCTTCGGTACCACCTCAACGGATGCACTGTGTGTGGTGCTCGGAATATGCCCCATAGATATCACGATCAAATACAGAGCTGCAAGGTACTGGTTAAAGGTGGGGAGACTAGATCAGGTACACACAATAACCGGTGTGCCCATAGAGACGATACGTCGCCTTAAAAGTTGGCGTTTGGATACATGGCAAGGTGAGTGGGATGTGAGTGATAAGGGACGTAGACTGCACGACTTCCTCCCTGACATAAGGGAGCGGTGGAGAATGAGACATATCGGTCCCAGCCGCGGTATGGTACATTTCTTAACCGGGGCACGGACCTTATCCCACGTACTTAAACCGCGTGAGTCTGAGGCAGAAACCTACATTCACATGCGGGGAAGAAGGTTCCCCAGAACACAGTGTCTTTTTCTGCGGGCAATACGCGAACAATAGACATACACTACACATAGCTTACACAGATACGGACATAGATATATGCACAGCAATAAGAGACGAATAACAATTGGCACAATTAAACGCACTGATAAAGAGTATTTCAAAAACAACACATGAAGAGTATATGTGGACACGACATTACAGACATACCTATGTGCAGCGTAACAGCAATCTCCAGAGGATGGACAGCGATACCCACAGTGACAGCGAAAATAGTGACAATGAGAAGGAACAGGAGGAGGAAGCTGAGATGTGACAGTAAATAAGCAAAAGTGCTGGCAATCTAGCCAATAAAACACCAAATGCTGTACATGGATGGGCACCTAAAGTAGTTAATACATAGGATTAGTAATAAATAGGATAAGCGACATTATTTCTCTACTAATAACCATTTGTGTGTGTGTGTGTGTGTGTGTGTGTGTGACTGGCGGTCAACGGCTCGAAGAAACCATTCCGAGGTATTCACCGTCAGTCACATTCGGTGATGGTACTAACAAATCTCTCATCTATCCTATCTTCTTTTTATATTCTTCTTAAAAAACAACAAAATTTTATTTACATTTCAACCTTAAATTATTGTTATTTTGAAAAGTATCATTCTGTGTAAATGTTGTAGATAAAACAAAAGGAAACAGAACTGTAAAAAGATTAAAAACTAAAATTGTAAGATGTACGACCTGTTTTAAACATCAGGTAACAGGTCTATAATTTGGCAATAAATAAATAAATTGTGTGGATCTTGTACGGATACCAGCGTAACATAGGTTGGTTTGTTGGTTGGTTTGTGGGATTGAAGGGACCAGACTACAAGGACCATCGGTCCCTATTTCCTCGATCATGAAACACTCGCAAAGAAGCTTGACAGACTGCAAAGCTTTCTGTGCTGTTCACCGTGGTATGGATAGTTCTGGTGACACTGCACGGGCACTAGAACTACCCGGGGCACGCGCTGCATGCTTCAAATGGCTCTGAGCACTGTGGGACTTAACATCTGAGGTCATCAGTCCCCTAGAACTCAGAACTACTTAAACCTAACTAACCTAAGGACATCACACACATCCATGCCCGAAGCAGGATTCGAACCTGCGACCGTAGCGGTCGTGCGGTTCCAGATTAAGCGCCTAGAACCGCTCGGCCACACCGGCCGGCTCGTGCTACATGTTCAGCTATAGCAACAATCACCTCGTCAATAAGTTCCACTGGGATAGGATGCCTTCCCCTTCCAGGTACCACACCAAGCTCATCCGTATTATCGAATTTCGTTAACAACTTCTTTAAACCATTCATTGGCATCGGGCCTCTCCTGATATCTTTCAGTCGGCGATATTCTCTCTATGCAGCACTGTAATTGCTGTCGTTCACGTACAGCAGTTTCACTAACTGCGCACAGCCTCCCTTCTCGATAGCCAAACTGTTCATTCACGTTATGGCTCGTCAAATGACAGCGTGGATGTCATACAGACTGTGTGTAGCGTCAAACTTTCACCTGTTGATCGTAGTCGGAACTAATTTTTTTCCCAGCATAAACTGGTTCCGCATTAACGCATTAGCATACGAGTATCTGCCGAGTTTCGCTGCCATGCGATAATCACAGCCCACACTGGACCCCAGCGAGTAGCTGCTTTTTAATTACGAGCAACCGATACTTGTGAAGGTGTGCTGCCACGTGGCGAATCACAGCTGACTAGCCGCGTTATCAGACCGCCCGCGCCTCACGCTTTGCGGGCTGCGTTAAGCAGGCCTTCAGACGGGCACTTAGCTAGCAGGCGGGCGTCGCGTGCTGGCCACGACCAAGGACGATGCCCCGAGGATGCGGCCGACCTCGCCACCCACCGGCGCTCGTGCCTTGACACGCATGCAGCCGCCAATCATAGAGCCGTTTCCCTTTAGCAAGTTCCGACTACTCGCTAGCCGCCTAGCGTGCCGAAGGAGCAGTGACGTCAATTCCATTACCAAAGGTGATTACTTCTTAATAATTATAAACGCTGTAGAACGAACATTAACGCAGATGTTTTGAGTAACTACCCAGATGTCTCCAGGAATCGTCCGAAAACAATGATTGCAGTTTTGACGCCGTGTTCCTTTACTTCAGTCAGCTCGTTCGATTCAGTTCCGCAGTATCGCCTAATAAGCATACGGAATGTCAAAGCAGCTTTGTGACTGGACTGCAGAGTTCCTAGCACAGTGGTTCAAAACATTTCTGAGGCCGTTACCCCTCAGTGCAATCAGACATATACAGTTCTGTAACAGGGCAACGGCTCCTTGACGTTTCGGATGACCGAGGCGGTTAAGGCAAACGTTCTAGAGAAGGGTTTGAGTCCCGGTCCAGCACAAATTTTCAACTTTCGCCACTGCATTATCACAGTGCCCTATATGGCTGGAAATCACGATTTCCCATCCATCCTTTCCATTTACATCCTCATCCTCTATTTCATATTAATCAAATTTTATCTTCCCCATATACATCAACATTAGCGCCTCTCTGAACGTCGGAGTTACAAAGAACTTTCTTTGAAGAAATCGTGAACTAACGAGTCAATGAGACAATCGGTACTACTTACTTCTATCAATTTTTTTGGTACAATGGTGAAGCAATAATTCTCAATGCATTGCGAATGCTATCTGCAACTACTCCCCAGAGAAGAAACACAACTATCCACATTGAGGATAGCCAATTGTTACAAAACATGCCTCTGCAACACTCCCTCCTTAGCGACATTTGCTTAACCCATTACCTGCAGTCCCATTTAAAATCACCCAGTTTTATTGTCTGACCGCTGCTACTAACAGAAACAATAATAATAATAAAACTTACTGTTTGTTGTACTGCCAACTTGTCCCTTTATTACTGCTAAGTGAATAATGAAGCAGTTTCTGGTCTATTGCTGGAACTACCTACAGCTAGGAGAAGACATTTTCATATTTACATATCTATGATATCAGTGTCTCAGTTTTACTGTTATAGAGCATAGCACAAAGAACAAAGTATGCGAGTAGTGGGTTGTTCGTACATACTTTCCACGAGCTGTAATCTCCACTACATTGCGTCCCGCGTTAATGCTAGTACGCTGGAAAAAAATTCATTGCTGGTAACTTACATAATTAGTATTACACTCCCACCAAATAACGATAATAGTAATGATCATTTAAAAGTAGTTTCATGACCGTGTTTTTACCCCTGAAAAAATTTTAATTTAACCCTCAGTTTGTAATTAGATACAGGTTGAGAATCACTTTCCCAGCAGATAGAACACAGCATGTAATTCTTAACAGAGAGTAATCTTCAGACGTAAAACTATCTTCGATCGTACCCTATATACGTCTATTTTTGTTTGCAACACTTATAAATGACATGGCGGATAACGCAGAAAGCTCCGTGAGGTTGGTCGCGTATTGAGACGCAAAGCTAGAAACTTGCAGCAAAATGTAGGAAGACCTGCAGAGGATCGGCGCCCGATGCAGGGATTTATAGTTTACCCTCGACATAAGCACAGGTTTAAAAATGTCATTCTTCCACCGTCAAAAGCTGCTAGTAAGTACATCTTCATTAGTATTGGTTCCAAAACTCACATCATAATCACCATCACACCATCATTGTCATCAGATCATAAATTTATTTAAAACAGTTTACATGGCAATATTAAAGCTCTGACGTCGAATAACATAAAATCCAACCTACTTCACAGCTGTCACGCAGAACGCTGTCCAGTCACATTAATGTGACCACCGCCTATGTTCGACGTCAACTTGCGGTTACCACTCACAAATGGCAGGAGGCAGCACTAGCAGTGTGTTGTTGTTGTGGTCTTCAGTCCTGAGACAGGTTTGATGCAGCTCTCCATGCTACTCTATCCTGTGCAAGCTTCTTCATCTCCCAGTACCTACTGCAACCTACATCCTTCTGAATCTGCTTAGTGTATTCATCTCTTGGTCTCCCTCTACGATTTTTACCCTCCACGCTGCCCTCCAATACTAAATTGGTGATCCCTTGATGCCTCAGAACATGTCCTACCAACCGATCCCTTCTCCTAGTCAAGTTGTGCCACAAACTCCTCCCCAATCCTATTCAATATCTCCTCATTATTTATGTGATCTACCCATCAAATCTTCAGCATTCTTCTGTAGCACCACGTTTCGAAATCTTCTATTCTCTTCTTGTTAAACACTAATTTCCATCGACGAAAGAAGTAGCTTACAAATCGCTTGTTCGTCCGATTCTTGAGTATTGCTCATCAGTATGGGACCCTTACCAGGTTGGATTAATAGAAGAGATAGACATGATCCAGCGAAAAGCAGCGCGATTCGTCATGGGGACATTTAGTCAGCGCGAGAGCGTTACGGAGATGCTGCACAAGCTCCAGTGGCGGACACTTCAAGAAAGGCGTTACGCAATACGGAGAGGTTTATTATCGAAATTACGAGAGAGCACATTCCGGGAAGAGATGGGCAACATATTACTACCGCCCACATATATCTCGCGTAATGATCACAACGAAAAGATCCGAGAAATTAGAGCAAATACGGAGACTTACAAGCCATGTATGGAAGTGAAACGTGGACGATAAATAGTTTGGACAACAACAGACGGCCCCTAACTTCTCCGACGTTTGTTGTTTCATGGAGATTGTAAATGTGTCGGTTTTTTCTTTTACGTTTTGTGATCATCAAGACTCTCTCTCTCTCTCTCTCTCTCTCTCTCTCTCTCTCTCTCTCACACACACACACACACACACACACACACACAAAATCGATGATGAAACATCTACATCTACATCTATACTCCGCGAGCCACCTTACGGTGTGTGGCGGAGGGTACTTATTGTACCACTATCTGATCCCCCCTTCCCTGTTCCATTCACGAATTGTGCGTGGGAAGAACGACTGCTTGTAAGTCTCCGTATTTGCTCTAATTTCTCGGATCTTTTCGTTGTGATCATTACGCGAGATATATGTGGGCGGTAGTAATATGTTGCCCATATTACTTGTTCAGCATCTCCGTAACGCTCTCGCGCTGACTAAATGTCCCCATGACGAATCGCGCTGCTTTTCGCTGGATCATGTCTATCTCTTCTATTAATCCAACCTGGTAAGGGTCCCATACTGATGAGCAATACTCAAGAATCGGACGAACAAGCGATTTGTAAGCTACTTCTTTCGTCGATGAGTCACATTTTCTTAGAATTCTTCCTATGAATCTCAACCTGGCGCCTGCTTTTCCCACTATTTGTTTTATGTGATCATTCCACTTCAGATTGCTCCGGATAGTAACTCCTAAGTATTTTACGGTCGTTACCGCTTCCAATGATTTACCACCTATGGCATAATCGTACTGGAATGGATTTCTGCCCCTATGTATGCGCATTATATTACATTTATCTACGTTTAGGGAAAGCTGCCAGCTGTCGCACCATGCATTAATCCTCTGCAGGTCCTCCTGGAGTACGTACGAGTCTTCTGATGTTGCTACTTTCTTGTAGACAACCGTGTCATCTGCAAATAGCCTCACGGAGCTACCGATGTTGTCAACTAAGTCATTTATGTATATTGTAAACAATAAAGGTCCTATCACGCTTCCCTGCGGTACTCCCGAAATTACCTCTACATCTGCAGATTTTGAACCGTTAAGAATGACATGTTGTGTTCTTTCTTCTAGGAAATCCTGAATCCAATCACAAACCTGGTCCGATATTCCGTAAGCTCGTATTTTTTTCACTAAACGTAAGTGCGGAACCGTATCAAATGCCTTCCTGAAGTCCAGGAATACGGCATCAATCTGCTCGCCAGTGTCTACGGCACTGTGAATTTCTTGGGCAAATAGGGCGAGCTGAGTTTCACATGATCTCTGTTTGCGGAATCCATGTTGGTTATGATGAAGGAGATTTGTATTATCTAACAACGTCATAATACGAGAACACAAAACATGTTCCATTATTCTACAACAGATTGACGTAAGCGAAATAGGCCTATAATTATTCGCATCTGATTTATGACCCTTCTTGAAAATGGGAACGACCTGCGCTTTCTTCCAGTCGCTAGGTACTTTACGTTCTTCCAGCGATCTACGATAAATTGCTGATAGAAAGGGGGCAAGTTCTTTAGCATAATCACTGTAGAATCTTAAGGGTATCTCGTCTGGTCCGGATGCTTTTCCGCTACTAAGTGATAGCAGTTGTTTTTCAATTCCGATATCGTTTATTTCAATATTTTCCATTTTGGCGTCCGTGCGACGGCTGAAGTCAGGGACCGTGTTACGATTTTCCGCAGTGAAACAGTTTCGGAACACTGAATTCAGTATTTCTGCCTTTCTTCGGTCGTCCTCTGTTTCGGTGCCATCGTGGTCAACGAGTGACTGAATAGGGGATTTAGATCCGCTTACCGATTTTACATATGACCAAAACTTTTTAGGGTTCTTGTTTAGATTGTTTGCCAATGTTTTATGTTCGAATTCGTTGAATGCTTCTCTCATTGCTCTCTTTACGCTCTTTTTCGCTTCGTTCAGCTTTTCCTTATCAGCTATGATTCGACTACTCTTAAACCTATGATGAAGCTTTCTTTGTTTCCGTAGTACCTTTCGTACATGATTGTTATACCACGGTGGATCTTTCCCCTCGCTTTGGACCTTAGTCGATACGAACTTATCTAAGGCGTACTGGACGATGTTTCTGAATTTTTTCCATTTTTGTTCCACATCCTCTTCCTCAGAAATGAACGTTTGATGGTGGTCACTCAGATATTCTGCGATTTGTGCCCTATCACTCTTGTTAAGCAAATATATTTTCCTTCCTTTCTTGGCATTTCTTATTACACTTGTAGTCATTGATGCAACCACTGACTTATGATCACTGATACCCTCTTCTACATTCACGGAGTCGAAAAGTTCCGGTCTATTTGTTGCTATGAGGTCTAAAACGTTAGCTTCACGAGTTGGTTCTCTAACTATCTGCTCGAAGTAATTCTCGGACAAGGCAGTCAGGATAATGTCACAAGAGTCTCTGTCCCTGGCTCCAGTTCTGATTGTGTGACTATCCCATTCTATACCTGGTAGATTGTAGTCTCCCCCTATTACAATAGTATGATCACGAAACTTCTTCACGACGTTCTGCAGGTTCTCTCTGAGGCGCTCAACTACTACGGTTGCTGATGCAGGTGGTCTATAGAAGCATCCGACTATCATATCTGACCCACCTTTGATACTTAACTTAACCCAGATTATTTCACATTCGCATTCGCTAATAACTTCACTGGATATTATTGAATTCTTTACTGCTATAAATACTCCTCCACCATTGGCGTTTATCCTATCCTTGCGGTATATATTCCATTCTGTGTCTAGGATTTCGTTACTGTTCACTTCCGGTTTTAACCAACTTTCCGTTCCTAATACTATATGCGCACTATTTCCTTCAATAAGAGATACTAATTCAGGAACCTTGCCCTGGATACTCCTGCAGTTTACCAATATTACGTTAACTTTTCCTGTTTTTGGTCTCTGAGGACGGACGTTCTTTATCAACGATGATAATGTCCTCTCTGGTAAGCCGTCAGGTATTTTATCGTTTCGCCCAAGGGGGGGTCCCTCTAACCTAAAAAACGTCCGTGTGCACGCCACACGTACTCTGCTACCCTAGTAGCTGCTTCCGGTGTGTAGTGCACGCCTGACCTGTCTAGGGGGGCCCTACAGTTCTCCACCCAATAACGGAGGTCGATGAATTTGCAACCATTATAGTCGCAGAGTCGTCTGAGCCTCTGGTTTAGACCCTCCACACGGCTCCAAACCAGAGGACCGCGATCGACTCTGGGCACTATGCTGCAGATATTAAGCTCAGCTTGCACTCCGCGTGCGATGCTGGTTGTCTTCACCAAATCAGCCAGCCGCCGGAAGGAACCAAGGATGGCCTCAGAACCCAAGCGGCAGGCGTCATTCGTTCCGACATGTGCTACTATCTGCAGCCGGTCACACCCAGTGCGTTCAATAGCTGCCGGAAGGGCCTCCTCCACATTACGGACGAGACCCCCCGGCAAGCACACCGAGTGCACACTGGCATTCTTCCCCGACCTACCCGCTATTTTCCTAAGGGGCTCCATAACCCGCCTAACGTTGGAGCTCCCTATAACTAATAGGCCCGCCCTCTGTGACTCTCGGGACCTTGCCGGAGAATCGACCACTGGCCCAACAGGCGAGGCATCCTGTGGTGGCTCGGAAACGATGTCATCACCACTAGGAAGCACCCCGTACCTGTTGGAAAGGGGTAAGGCAGCTGCCACGCGGCCAGATCCCACCTTCGCCTTTCGGCCAGGCACGCGCGAGCCCACCACTGTCCGCCATTCACCCTGGAGTGATGGCTGACCGGTAAGATGCTCACTGCCGGAAGACGCAGCGACATCAGGGGTTCCATGTGATTCCAAGGCCACCGAAGTAGGCATAGGTCTCACCACAGTTGCCCCAACGCCACTACGAGCCGACGCCTGCGCCTCGAGCTCGATGAGCCTAACAGACAAAGCCTCCACCTGCCCCCGAAGAGTGGCCAATTCTCCTTGCGTCCGCTCACAACAACCACAGTCCCTACACATGACTATGTTTACCCTACTCTATACGGTGACAAATTCCCAAGATAATCTTCTGATGAGCTACTCTGATAATCAAGAAACACTCACTGAAATACGAGACGCGAAAACTACGGTAGGTTTTCCCAGAAAAACTATTTAAAAGCTAAGCGCAGCAAATAAGTACAAAAACGCTTTATACAAACAGTACTCGCTGCTGCTGGTGCTCTCGCTCTGGCTGTCACAAGACAACACAAGACAACATACATCATACATCGAAAACGCTTTGTGGATTGTCGTCTCACCATGATAAAAGTTTTGCGGTTCTTTTCCTGCTCCTTTACATAAACTGTGTATGTTGAAAGACGATTTCTGGCATCTGTGTTATCTCGTGCCGTCAAGGACTACAATGTTACCTTGAAAAAAAAAAACGCATGTGTTTCAAAAAAGGCACAATAAGATATGAGGTAATGGTGGGAGAAAGATAAAGTGATAGCTCGATAGTTGCAATTGCGCCAGTGATAGAATCTGCGCAGAATATCGTGTCCGGTAGATGCGCAAGCGGCAAGGCACGCGTGTTCAAATGGCTCTGAGCACTATGGGACTTAACATATGAGGTCATCAGTCCCCTAGACTTAGCACTACTTAAACCTAACTAACCTAAGGACGTCACACACATCCATGCCCGAGGCACGATTCGAACCTGTGACCGTAGCAGTCGCGCGGTTCCGGACTCCAGCGCCTAGAACAACGTGGCCACCGCGGTCGGCAAGGCAAGCGTGTGGGAGAGCGTTAGTGCTGGGGGTTGCGGGAAGGCTATATAGGGGAAATGCGGAGAGCTGGGGGGGGGGGGGGGGAGTGCGGTTGTAAACCGAAGCCTACATTCGCATTTCTTGTAAATATTAAGTGAGACCCCCCACACCCACACTTGCATTGTGACCATTCAAAAAGGTCTGTCACCTCTGCTTTGGTTAGTGTCTGAAATGAATTCCACCGAAAATGCAACGGTTTATTTTTCGCCTGACTTGTTAACCATTTGTAACTTTCAGAGAAGCATCATGAACGGGGAAATTTGAGTAAAAGCTACACATTTCTCTTGTAGCCTTGTTAAAATTTGCTTCTTTTGCAAAACACAGCGGAATTTACACAGTCCCACGTCACTAATATGTAGTGCAGGCGCAGTTGCGATAGAATCCTGAAAAAGTCATTTTTTAAGTTTGTTAAGTGAGGAACTGAGGAAAAGTAAGGTTAGCATCTTATGATAAAGGCCATCTTCGGTACAAAGTAAATGTGTAATGTCTTCACTTATGCTGTTCGATGGCCCTTCTTTCATCGAAAAAGTCCGTAGTTAGTGAAATAACACGTTAGATAATGAAGTTTTGCATACTAACCACATGGAAAAATACTCTCCTCTTTGCATGCTATCATTTGCCAAAATCTCATTTCGATATCTCAGACCGTTTATGAAATACACTACTGGCCATTAAAATTGTCACACCAAGAAGAAATGCAGATGATAAACAGGTATTCATTGGACAAATATATTATACTAGAACTGACATGTGATTACATTTTCACGCAGTTTGGGTGCATAGATCCCGAGAAATCAGTACCCAGAACAACTACCTCTAAGGCGCTGCAGTCATGGTCTGTGCGGCTGATCCCGGCGGAGGTTCGAGTCCTCCCTCGGGTATGGGTGTGTCTGTTTGTCCTTAGGATAATGTAGGTTAAGTAGTGTGAAAGCTTAGGGACTGATGACCTTGGCAGCATAGTCAAAAATGGTTCAAATGGCTCTGAGCACTATGGGACTCAACTTCTGAGGTCATTAGTCCCCTAGAACTTAGAACTAGTTAAACCTAACTAACCTAAAGACATCACAAACATCCAGGCCCGAGGCAGGATTCGAACCTGCGACCATAGTGGTCTTGCGGTTCCAGACTGCAGCGCCTTTAACCGCACGGCCACTTCGGCCGGCGGCAGCATAGTCCCATAAGATTTCACACACATTTGAACATTTTGAACAACCACCTCTGGCCGTAATAACGGCCTTAATACGCCTGGGAATTTAGTCAAACAGATCTTGGATGGCTTGTACAGCTGCCCGTGCAGCTTCAACACGATACCACAGTTCATCAAAAGTAGTGACTGGCGTAATGTGACGAGCCAGTTGCTCGGCCACCATTGACCAGACGTTTTCAGTTGGTGAGAGATCTGGAGAATGTGCTGGCCAGGGCAACAGTCGAACATTTTCTGTATCCAAAAAGTCCCGTACAGGACCTGCAACATGCAGTCCTGCATTATCCGGCTGAAATGTAGAGTTTCGCAGGGATCGAATGAAGGGTAGTGCCACGGGTCGTAACAAATCTGAAATGTAACGTCCACTGTTCAAAGTGCCGTCAATGCGAACAAGAGGTGACCGAGACGTGTAACCAATGGCACTCCATACCATCACGCCGGGTGATACGCCAGTATGGCGATGACGAATACACGCTTCCAATGTGCGTTCACCGCGATGTCGCCAAACACGTATGCGACCATCATGATGCTGTAAACAGAACCTGGATTCATCCGAAAAAGTGACGTTTTGCCATTCGTGCACCCAGGTTCGTCGTTGAGTACACCATCGCAGGCGCTCCTGTCTGTGATGCAGCGTCAAGGGTAATCGCAGCCGTGGTCTCCGAGCTGATAGTCCATGCTGCTGCAAACGTCGTCGAACTGTTCGTGCAGATGGTTGTTGTCTTGCAAACGTCCCCATCTGTTGACTTAGGGATCGAGACGTGGCTGCACGATCCGTTACAGCCATGCGAATAAAATGTCTGTCATCTCGACTGCTAGTGATACGAGGCCGTTGGGATCCAGCACGGCGTTCCGTATTACCCTCGTGAACCCACCGTTTCCATATTCTGCTAATAGTCATTGGATCTCGAGCAACGCGAGCAGCAATTTCGCGATACGATAAACCGCAATCGCGATAGGCTACAATCCGACATTTATCGAAGTCGGAAACGTGATGGTACGCGTTTCTCCTCCTTACACGAGGCATCACATCAACGTTTCACCAGGCAACGCCGGTCAACTGCTGTTTGTGTATGAGAAATCGGTTGGAAACTTTCCTCATGTCAGCACGTTGTAGATGTCGCTACCGGCGCCAACCTTATGTGAATGCTCTGAAAAGCTAATCATTTGCATATCACAGCACCTTCTTCCTGTCGGTTAAATTTCGCGTCTGTAGAACGCTATCTTCGTGGTGTAGTAATTTTAATGGCCAGTAGTGTATCAGGAATGTTGTGGATATTTCACTCTGGCTTTAACGCTGGCGCGGCGCTATTGCAAATGAGTGCACTATCTCAGGTCAATTTTCTCGAAATTGGTGGCAGATAGACCTCCAACCAAGTCTAAAGAAAATTTCAATATGTTAGCTAAACACTATGACTATTAAGGAAATGATGGGCCCTGACATATAATGCTACAAGTAAAGCAAATATTAATTTTTTTTACTGAATAGTCTCTGTAAAATCGTTTGAGAAAAATTGCAGAGCTTGCTTCTCGATACTGTCATCGCCGACCGACCAAAAGGTGGCAGTCACTGTCAGCCTCCCCTTCCGAACAAACGAATAAACTCGCCCAGCACTTTGGACGAAAATTGGTCACTGCGGATGGGCCACCACACCCTGTGAGAACTCTAATGGTTCAAATGGCTCTGAGCACTATGGGACTCAACTGCTGAGGTCATTAGTCCCCTAGAACGTAGAACTAGTTAAACCTAACTAACCTAAGGACATCACAAACATCCATGCCCGAGGCAGGATTCGAACCTGCGACCGTAGCGGTCTTGCGGTTCCAGACTGCAACGCCTTTAACCGCACGGCCACTTCGGCCGGCTGTGAGAACTCTACACACAGACCATTTCGCGTGTTTAAAAAGATGGGTAAGCAAGGGAAAATTGTGTGGGGAAGATGAATTCATCGTCATTGTTGTTGTTGTGGTCTTCAGTCCTGAGACTGGTTTGATGCAGCTCTCCATGCTACCCTATCCTGTGCAAGCTTCTTCATCTCCCAGTACCTACTGCAGCCTACATCCTTCCGAATCTGCTTAGTGTATTCATCTCTTGGTCTCCCTCTACGATTTTTACCCCCCACGCTGCCCTCCATTACTAAATTGCCTTGATGCCTCAGAACATATCCTACAAACCGATCCCTTCTTCTAGTCAAGTTGTGCCACAAACTCTTCTTCTCCCCAATCCTATTCAATACCTCCTCATTAGTTATGTGATCTACCCATCTAATCTTCAGCATTCTTCTGTAGCACCACATTTCGAAAGCTTCTATTCTCTTCTTGTCCAAACTATTTATCGTCCATGTTTCACTTCCACACATGGCTACACTCCATACAAATACTTTCAGAAACGACTTCCTGACGCTTAGATCAATACTCGATGTTAACAAATTTCTCTTCTTCAGAAACGCTTTCCTTGCCATTGCCAGTCTACAGTTTATATCCTCTCTACTTCGACCATCATCAGTTATTTTGCTCCCCAAATAGCAAAACTCCTTTACTACTTTAAGTGTCTCTTTTCCTAATCTAATTCCCTCAGCATCTTCCGACTTAATGCGACTACATTCAATTAACCTCGTTTTACTTTTGTGGATGTTCATCTTATACCCTCCTTTCAAGACACTGTCCATTCCTTTCAACTGCTCTTACAAGTCCTTTGACGTCTCTGACAGAATTACAATGTCATCGCTGAACGTCAAAGGTTTTGTTTCTTCTCCATGGATTTTAATACCTACTCCGAATTTTTCTTTTGTTTCCTTTACTTCTTGCTCAATATACAGATTGAATAACATCGGGGAGAGGCTACAACCCTGTCTCACTCCCTTCCCAACCACTGCTTCCCTTTCATGCCCCTCGACTCTTATAACTGCCATCTGGTTTCTGTACAAATTGTAAATAGCCTTTCGCTCCCTGTATTTTACCCCTGCCACCTTCAGAATATGAAAGAGACTATTCCAGTCAACATTGTCAAAAGCTTTCTCTAAGTCTACAAATGCTATAAAAGTAGGTTTACTTTCCCTTAATCTTTCTTCTAAGATAAGTCGTAGGGTCAGTATTGCCTCACGTGTTCCAACATTTCTACGGAATCCAATCTGATCTTCCCCGAGGTCGGCTTCTACCAGTTTTTCCATTCGTCTGTAAAGAATTCGCGTTAGTATTTTGCAGCTGTGACTTATTAAACTGATAGTTCGGTAATTTTCACATCTGTCAACACCTGCTTTCTTTGGCATTGGAATTATTATATTCTTCTTGACGTCTGAGGGAATTTCACCTGTCTCATACATCTTGCTCACCAGATGGTAGAGTTTTGTCAGGACCATTAAATAAAAAAAAAAAAACCCAAGCGAAGAGACAGTCTATTGAAATGCGCCTCTTTAGAACAAAAGTTATTGTACATTTAAAAATTGTTGTATTACAATTCATAGAAGCAAATGGAAGGTGAACTATTTAATTTCATGGATGATTAACTCGGACAATTGTACACTGTTTCATGAACACCAATCATTGCTCATATTGTAACCTGATGTTCTTTAAGTATGGAGAATATCAAAGTTGCAACGTGGTCAATTTGATGAGTGTAGAGGCTTACATCAATTTTAGAAAAGGGTGTAGTAGTTCAGAACGTGAGTTGCTGACCATCTCTGTACTATATCTGATGGACAGAGTCCTCTTTAGAACATGTAAAATTTATTTTCAACGTTTTATGTACAAAATCTCTTCACTGTGCATTTTCTCTGTCACACACAGACAGCTGAGTCTAAACCCTAAAACACTTCGATAAGAAGCATACTTTCGTGTGTCTCATGGTATTGGGTGGAACAACTTTTCGCCGTACTTTAGGTAACAATATAATCACAACAGAAGAACTGTAAGCAGCAAGCTTGTGTACTTGACCATGAGGTGCTTTAAACAGAGTGACAGAAGTTTGTTCTCAGCAGAAACAGCTGAAAGCCACAAAACTGAACGAATCGTCGTCCGCATTTCTGAAATGGTCGGGCATTGCGCAGCATCAGCAAGCACGTGTCGCCATTCAGACGCTACTCAGGTAAATGAGGAATGCTTGGGCGGAGCACTGACCTCACACATGTAACCTGGACTCTCTGCTGATGCCATGCAAACGCCTGTAACAGCTACAATTCTCTCCAGACTGATTACTGCCTGGACTTACTGGTTCAACAAACCGAAATAACATCATTAAATACAGCGCAAACAACAAATTTGCAAATACAGAAAATATTCACAAAGTTGTTTTTATTCATGTGTCTGTAAAGTTATGTTGATATTGAAAATTAAAAATTTGAAATAAGAAAAAAATAAGATGGACTGATAAAATCCTGTTAGACGTCAACAAAAGTAACCTGCCAAAAATACTATTGATTAATATTGGTCAGAGTGGAGAAAGAGGGAAATAAACATTAAAAAAGGCTTACTCACCTATCATGTTAACAGAGTTTTGCGACACATCTTCCAGAAAACCGAATTTCGGAATCCCTTTATCGTTGTCGCATTAACATGCAAAGGGCTGAAGCCGATTTGCTAGCCTAATTAAATAAGGTGTCCGGGAAACAGCTGTTACAGATTGCGATTTAGTCAGCAGAATTGCTATTTAACTTCAATTAAACGAGGTGTAAACAGCTTCAGTCTAATATTTCTACTTATCCTTCACTGTACAAAAAGACACTCCGTCCGTATTAACCGAAAATCTTTAAAAATAAGACGAAACCTGACAGCCCAAGCACGTTTCAAAACCGGTAGCGTTTACATGGGAGCGAAAATCGATTGTTGTTGTTGTTTGGTCTTCAGTCCTGAGACTGGTTTGATGCAGCTCTCCATGCTACTCTATCCTGTGCAAGCTTCTTCATCTCCCAGTACCTACTGCAACCTACATCCTTCTGAATCTGCTTGGCGTATTCATCTCTTGGTCTCCCTCTACGATTTTTACCCTCTACGCTGCCCTCCAATACTAAATTGGTGATCCCTTGATGCCTCAGAACATGTCCTACCAACCGGTCCCTTCTTTTTGTCAAGTTGTGCCACAAACTTCTCTTCTCCCCAATCCTATTCAGCACCTCCTCATTAGTTATGTGATCTACCCATCTAATCTTGAGCATTCTTCTATAGCACCACATTTCGAAAGCTTCTATTCTCTTCTTGTCTAAACTATTTATCGTCCATGTTTCACTTCCATACATGGCTACACAACATACTAATACTTTCAGAAACGACTTCCTGACACTTAAATCTATACTCGATGTTAACAAATTTTTCTTTTTCAGAAACGCTTTCCTTCCCATTGCCAGTCTACATTTTATATTCTCTCTACTTCGACCATCATCAGTTATTTTGCTCCCCAAATAGCAAAACTCCTTTACTACTTTAAGTGTCTCATTTCCTAATCTAATACCCTCAGCATCACCCTACTTAATTCGACTACATTCTATTATCCTCGTTTTGCTTTTGTTAATGTTCATCTTATATCCTCCTTTCAAGACACTATCCATTCCGTTCAACTGCTCTTCCAAGTCCTTTGCTGTCTCTGACAGAATTACAATGTCATCGGCGAACCTCAAAGTTTTTATTTCTTCTCCATGGATTTTAATACCTACTCCGAATTTTTCTTTTGTTTCCTTCACTGCTTGCTCAATATACAGATTAAATAACATCGGGGAGAGGCTACAACCCTGTCTCACTCCATTCCCAAGCACTGCTTCCCTTTCATGCCCCTCGACTCTTATAACTGCCATTTGGTTTGTATACAAATTGTAAATAGCCTTTCGCTCCCTGTATTTTACCCCTGCCACCTTCAGAATTTGAAAGAGAGTATTCCAGTCAACATTGTCAAAAGCTTTCTCTAAGTCTACAAATGCTAGAAACGTGCGTTTGCCTTTCCTTAATCTAGCTTCTAAGATAAGTCGATGGGTCACAGTATTGCCTCACGTGTTCCAATATTTCTACGGAATCCAAACTGATCTTCCCCTAGCTCGGCTTCTACTAGTTTTTCCATTCGTCTGTAAAGAATTCGCGTTAGTATTTTGCAGCCGTGACTTATTAAACTGATAGTTCGGTAATTTTCACATCTGCCAACACCTGCTTTCTTTAAAGAATTGGAAAACCGGCAACCAGAAGCGGATTTCCAAAATCGATTTTGAAGTGTTTATTTGACCACCTAGAAGCGGTATTGGGAAATCGGCCTACGAAATCCGGTTTCGAGAGGCCCATGTCAACTGGACTCACATAATGTGGACCAACGTGGATTATAGAGATTACGCAAAGGAAGGTCATGTGATAAAGACAGTAACTGTAGTCACAGTGTTAATAAAACCCAGAATAAAAATGAATACAAAGAGAGGTAGGATATGGCATATGGTAATAGGCTTATTCGACCTGGCAACGGCCTTGCCACAGTGGATACACCGGTTCCCGTCGGATCACCGAAGTTAAGCGCTGTCGGGCGTGGGTGGCAGTTGGATGGGTGACCATCCATGCCGCCATGCGCTGTTGTCATTTTTGGGGGTGCAAGCAGCCTCGTGATGCCAATTGAGGAGCTACTCGACCGAATAGTAGCGACTCCGGTCAAAGAAAACCATCGTAACGACCGGGAGAACGGTGTGCTGACCACACGCCCCTCCTGTCCGCATCCTCAGCAGAGGATGACACGGCGGTCGGATGGTCCCGATGGGCCACTTGTGGCCTGATGACGGAGTGCTTTTTTTTTTCGATGTGGCAATCCCCGACATAGCACTTCTCTGGTGATTGTAAAAGTAACATAGAATTAAATATAATTCGTGTAGAAACACATAAATAATCGTTCTTCCCATGCATGATACAAAAGATAATATACCCAACCGAGTAACTGTACAACTGTTTATGCGGTGCTGTGTTCTCAAGTCATTTTAAGTACTGTCAGGCCACAATCTTAGATGTCTGTCTTTTTATGAGGTAGTAATCCATTGTGTAAAATATTTCATTTCACTTTATTGCCTCAAACAACTCTTGCTATTTAACGTCCTTGCTACCAGAAGCTTCGTTATGAATTCCAAAATATATTGGTCCCTACACTGGAGATTTGTTGAAATCTAGAAAATGGCGAATTTTCTACAAACGCTGACCCTAGTCATTTCAGAAGAACGAAACATTCAGACTCATTACCGAATAGTTTCCTGCACTTCGCTTTAATAGAAGACCAAGGAAAGATACACCAAATTATTACACCTCCAAGTTAAGGACCGTGCTTTTCCAAACGGTTTGAGGATGTAGATCTTCGCCGTATACAAAACTGTAATCGATTTTTCGGACTTCCATTCGCTTCAGCGGACTTTTCCATTGAAGCGAGTGCAATAAAGTCCGAAGAATCGATCGTGCCTCAGAAACTAGAAATAGAAGAATAAAAGAAAATCGACTAAATAATGGAAACGATATGTTATTATTTCAGATACAATTATCACTAAAGAACAGTCAACAAATGCTGCCACTTTCATCCTGGAAAATTAAAACTGAAACTGTAATCTGAACATTGGTGCAACTACAGAAGTGTTTTACTAAGCATCTTCCTACTTCCTCTCTGATGTTACCTACTTTCTCCCAATAGTTTTCCACAGTTACTTCCAACAAAAGAAATGGGGAGCAATATTTGTATATAATCACACAGATTTCGCCAGTCAGTCAAGAGATCATCTGGCAAGCTAACACAACAGTTCACATTAAACAGAAGTGTGAGAGCTCGATGCGGACGTAATACACATTATATGCAACTTTAAAGCATAGAAAAACTACACTCCTGGAAATTGAAATAAGAACACCGTGAATTCATTGTCCCAGGAAGGGGAAACTTTATTGACACATTCCTGGGGTCAGATAGATCACATGATCACACTGACAGAACCACAGGCACATAGACACAGGCAACAGAGCATGCACAATGTCGGCACTAGTACAGTGTATATCCACCTTTCGCAGCAATGCAGGCTGCTATTCTCCCATGGAGACGATCGTAGAGATGCTGGATGTAGTCCTGTGGAACGGCTTGCCATGCCATTTCCACCTGGCGCCTCAGTTGGACCAGCGTTCGTGCTGGACGTGCACACCGCGTGAGACGACGCTTCATCCAGTCCCAAACATGCTCAATGGGGGACAGATCCGGAGATCTTGCTGGCCAGGGTAGTTGACTTACACCTTCTAGAGCACGTTGGGTGGCACGGGATACATGCGGACGTGCATTGTCCTGTTGGAACAGCAAGTTCCCTTGCCGGTCTAGGAATGGTAGAACGATGGGTTCGATGACGGTTTGGATGTACCGTGCACTATTCAATGTCCCCTCGACGATCACCAGTGGTGTACGGCCAGTGCAGGAGATCGCTCCCCACACCATGATGCTGGGTGTTGGCCCTGTGTGCCTCGGTCGTATGCAGTCCTGATTGTGGCGCTCACCTGCACGGCGCCAAACACGCATACGACCATCATTGGCACCAAGGCAGAAGCGACTCTCATCGCTGAAGACGACACGTCTCCATTCGTCCCTCCATTCACGCCTGTCGCGACACCACTGGAGGCGGGCTGCACGATGTTGGGGCGTGAGCGGAAGACGGCCTAACGGTGTGCGGGACCGTAGCCCAGCGTCATGGAGACGGTTGCGAATGGTCCTCGCCGATACCCCAGGAGCAACAGTGTCCCTAATTTGCTGGGAAGTGGCGGTGCGGTCCCCTACGGCACTGCGTAGGATCCTACGGTCTTGGCGTGCATCCGTGCGTCGCTGCGGTCCGGTCCCAGGTCGACGGGCACGTGCACCTTCCGCCGACCACTGGCGACAACATCGATGTACTGTGGAGACCTCACGCCCCACGTGTTGAGCAATTCGGCGGTACGTCCACCCGGCCTCCCGCATGCCCACTATACGCCCTCGCTCAAAGTCCGTCAACTGCACATACGGTTCACGTCCACGCTGTCGCGGCATGCTACCAGTGTTAAAGACTGCGATGAAGCTCCGTATGCCACGGCAAACTGGCTGACACTGACGGCGGCGGTGCACAAATGCTGCGCAGCTAGCGCCATTCGACGGCCAACACCGCGGTTCCTGGTGTGTCCGCTGTGCCGTGCGTGTGATCATTGCTTGTACAGCCCTCTCGCAGTGTCCGGAGCAAGTATGGTGGGTCTGACACACCGGTGTCAATGTGTTCTTTTTTCCATTTCCAGGAGTGTATAATGAGAAGTCAGAATTCTTGTGTTTGACTGAGCTGAGTGACATATTTTAGTGAATATGAACACGACAGAATCAAAGTAGGAAAAGCATGATTGGAATAAGGAAAAATCTTCTGGGTTGTAAAGCCTCGACACGATCCTCTTTAAATTTCTTCTTCAGTGGTAGATGTTTCGAACACTGCTGCAATCTTGTACAGGACTCTTCCTGCGTCCCCGATTGGCTGAATATCAGCCGACTATTGATCAAGGCTTTTGAAGAGGAACATGGTGCAGATTTACAACCTAGAAGTCTTTACGTTCAACGAGAATGGCCACGAAACCCTGCAGACTGACACTGATGAGCCTAGGCAGTGCAACCACTACCGACCGCGAGATTGAATGCTTCCCTGGTAGCGTCGCGGGCCGTTAGGAAAGCGGAGCAGAGACCAGTGGGGAATCGTTCTAGCGAAGATATGGGCTGTAAAGGAGGAAGCTAACAGACATAAGCGACTTTGACAAAGGCCAGATTCATATAGCCCGTACCTGGAAAGAGCATTTCGTGAGCATCTATGGAAGTTGGTTCAAGGACAGTGAAACCAAGACATGGTGAAATGATGTCCAAGCCGGCCGGAGTGGCCGTGCCGTTCTAGGCGCTACAGTCTGGAACCGCGAGACCGCTACGGTCGCAGGTTCGAATCCTGCCTCGGGCATGGATGTGTGTGATGTCTTTAAGTTAGTTAGGTTTAAGTAGTTCTAAGTTCTAGGGGGCTGATGGCCTGAGAAGTTGAGTCCCATAGTGCTCAGAGCCATTTGAACCATTTTTTTGATACAAAATTGTTGTGGCTTTCGTGGCCACTTGTTGACAAACTGCCTGTTGGCTTCTGTCTCGGGTTCTTCGGCCGACGTTCATCTAATGATTTTTCTGACGTTTCGCCAGCACGAGTGGCTGGCATTGTCAAATCTTCACCCTCCATTGCCGGTGGAGAACTGGAGCCGAGCTCGCGGGCGCAGACTATATGTACCTGGCGCGCCAACGTCCGAGGGCTTCTCCGCGGTCGTTTCCGGTGCGGTTCTCCTCTTGCTACCTGCGACGGTCGTTCGCTGCAGTACGGGAAGCCAGGATACGTTTACCTTAAGGCTTTCCTCTTTCTTGTTCAAACTGTTCGCGTGTTTTTGTATTTCTACAGCTTCTCTGAACAAGCGCGTGTGAAAGTGATTCTCTACAGCCAGAACTTCCGTGTCGTCTGTGGTAGAACACGCACTGAATGAGACCGACCACGTAATAAAATTCGCCGACACGGAAGTTCTGGCTGTAGAGAACCACTATCACACGCGCTTGTTCAGAGAAGCTGTAGAAATACAAAAACACTCGAACAGTTTGAACAAGAAAGAGGAAAGCCTTAAGGTAAACGGATCCTGGCTTCCCGTACTGCAGCGAACGACCGCCGCAGGTAGCAAGAGGAGAACCGCACCGGAAATGACCGCGGAGAAGCCCTCGGACGTTGGCGCGCCAGGTACATATAGTCTGCGCCCGCGAGCTCGGCTCCAGTTCACCACCGGCAATGGAGGGTGAAGCTTTGACAATGCCAGCCACTCGTGCTGGCGAAACGTCAGAAAAATCATTAGATGAACGTCGGCCGAAGAACCCGAAACAGAAGCCAACAGGCAGTTTGTCATTTTTTTGATGTCCGACGTCTACTGTACCATCAACACAGAACGTGGAGGTCGGTGGCTTACCCACTCTGTAACGCAGAATAGACATCTGTGACATCTCTGACGACATAGTGGAATGCTGGTGCAGGCACGAGCGTGTGGGAGCACGCCGTTCAGCGTACATTGTTGCACAAGGGGCTAGGCAGTAGATGGTCCCTATTTGTTCCCCTGTTGACATCGTAAATTAGAATTGCAGTGAGCACGAGAGTCTTGGAGTTGAGGAGGAGCAACGGAAACATCTCGCGTAGTCTAGATGAATCATGCTGTTGTTACACATAGTGGTTGTGTTGGGATACGCCGTGACCTAGGCGAACGGATACTCGAAACGTGCACTGCGTCACTGACACAGGCCGGTGCGGGAACCATTACACTATGGGGCACATTTACCTTGGCTTCCAAAATGGCCTGTGTGGCAGTAATCGAAAGCACCATGACAGCTATGGATTACGTGTACGTTATTGCGTACCACCTGCACCACTTTATATTTGACGTCTTCCCAGACGTCAATGGAATCTTCCAGCAGGATAATTGAAACAGAATCGTGTTACAGTGATTACAAGAGCTTGATAGTGACCTCACATTGATGTCCTGGTCACCCGACGAAATGCATCTGGGACGCTATAAGGCACCAGGTCGGTATTCATTGGCTAGTTCAGAATCGTAACTGAACTGCATTCCAGAGGTAGACCTATACGCTGTTAAGTTGGTGGATATACGAGGGGCGTTTGAAAAGTCCGAGAGATGGCACCACCGGCGCGTATCGAGGTCATGTTTAGTTAATAGCATCTTTGGAAAGAACGCACACCAAGTTTCAGCCATATTGGTCTATTTCTTTGTGTTTGTCATTCGTGTGAATCAAGGAAGTCGAGTGATTATAAAAAAATGGACAAAGAAGAATTTCGTGTGGTGATTAAACATTACTTTATGAAGGGCAAAACGCCTCAGGAGACTAAAGAGAAGCTTGATAAACATTACGGTGACTCTGCACCTTCGATTAGAACAGTTAATATGTGGTTTCAAAATTTTCGGAATGGGCCATATGGGCACAAGTGATGCTGAGCGTTTTTGACGCCCTGTGGAGGTTACGACTCCAGAAATCATTGATAAAATCCATGATGTGGTGATCGATGACAGAAGAGTTAAGGTGCGTGAGATTGCTAGTGCTGCGGGCATCTCGAATGAACGGGTACATAATATTTTGCACAAACACTTGGACATCAGAAAGCTATCCGCAAGATGGGTTCCGCGATTGCTCACGCTTGACCAAAAAAGGAATCGTGTGAAGTGTTGCAAGAATGGTTTGCAGCTGTTCTGGAAGAATCTGCAGGACTTTGAGCATCGTTTCGTCAATGTGCATGAAACATGGATACATTACTATACTCCTGAGACCATACAACAATCTAAACAATGGGTTAGCAAGGGGGAATCTGCACCAAAAAAAGGCGAAGACCAGTCCTTCGGCCAGAAAGGATATGCCGACTGTCTTTTGGGATTCGCAAGGGATAATCCTCATCGACTGTCTGGCAAAGGGTAAAACTATTACAGGTGCATATTATTCATCGTTACTGGATCGTGTGAAAACGGAGCTGCAAGAAAAAAACCGGCGACTGGACCGCAAAAATGTCCTTTTCCATCATGAGACTGCACCGGCACACGCCTCAGCAGTTGTGATCGCAAAATTAATGGAAATAGGCCTCCAAATCGTTTCACATCCCTCCTATTCTCCAGACTTGGCTCCCACGGACTACTATTTGTTCCCCAATTTGAAGAAATGGCTGGCAGGACAAAGATTTTATTCAAACGAGGAGATGATTGCAGCAACTAAAAGCTATTTTGCAGACTTGGACAATTCCTATTATTCGGAAGGGATCAACAAATTAGAACAGCGTTGGACGAAGTGTATAAGTCTATAAGGAGATTGTCGAAAAATAAAAAAGGTTTTCCCGAAACACGTAAGCAGTTTTTATTTTTGCACGGACTTTTCAAACGCCCCTCGTAGTGCTTTGGCTCCCGAGTGTGTATGCACCTTAGCAAGTGAAACCTAACAGCTCATTTTTCATACGAATTCTAAGCTAATTTGGATCGCATCATTAACTGTTGTGTCATTATGTGGGACCCATATAAGTAATTTCGTCTTTTGGGCTCTGTAGCGTAATTTTTTCACAACTCCATGTCAAAGTACTCACTAATATTACTTCCATCTATTTGTTGGAACTTATATTGTCAGTTCGTTTAGTTGCAATTAGGGCTTTTCAATTATGAACCATCGAGTAACAAAAGAGATAGCAAGTACACAGTAATTATAATGCTTGAAACCAATAACAACTCTATTTATCATACTGTCAGCTTGCTATGCTACTGGCTAACATAAAAATACTTAATTTCCTCGTAGTTACTGTAATTCATGAAACGAAACCAGATTAATGACACGAAGCTTTTATTTGGGTTGCCATATTATAAACTGAAATTCTGTTCACACTAAAGAATAATGTATTCATATTTGAAACAGGAAACGTGGTAGGAATACTTGGGACAGTGCAGTTTCACTTTAATTAAAATCATGTAATTAGCGTTGTTTATTCGTATCATTTCACGTATTTTCCGATGAAAAGAGATATGTAACCATCTTGGTATCACATTCCAAGCATTTCAATTGTAACCACCCGATGATAATATTTTTCGTAATTATCTACAACTCCTGTAATTGTAATTAAGCCGGCCGGTGTGGCCGAGCGGTTCTAGGCACTTCAGTCTGGAACCGCGCAACCGCTACGGTCGCAGGTTCGAATCCTGCCTCGGGCATGGATGTGTGTGATGCCCTTAGGTTAGTTAGGTTTAAGTTCTAGGGGACTGATGACCTCAGATGTTAAGTCCCATAGTGCTCAGAGCCATTTGAACCAATTGTATTTAGCGGATTTACTATACACAACAGTACAGCAATTGTCAGCAAGAGTATATAATAAGACCGCGAGAAATCGAGTGGGAGACCCAATATGATGTAAGATCTTGAGCAACATTCTGTAACGTAATAAATTGTACACATGAAACAATAGCTGACTTTCAACCTTGTTTTAGAAATCATGGTGTTCTCTGTCCCTTTTTCACTTAAACTTTCAGGAAACACCAATTGTAGCGATGCGACGAAATGAAGTTAAGTATTGGTTAACGTTTTTTTTTATTATTTTGAACAAACTGAGTTACACCCACCAAATTTCAAGAACATTTAGATCAGTTACCATTGACAAAATTTATATTTCGTAAAGGCGTTTACTCTGAATTATTTTCTGTTGACAAATTTATCCCCAGTAAGGTGGTTACGCCGTATACGTCTGCAACCACAACTGATTTTTTTTGGGAGGGAGAGGGGGAGAGGCTGCAAGGGAAAGCCAAGATGCGTTAATGAGAAATAGGCATGAAATGCCGTTCATCTATAACACACTCATTTGAGGCCTATAAACCACGCGTTTTTACAAAAATGAGGTAAGAAAACACCCGAAAATCTGAGGTGCCAACCATTGCACGTGTCATAAATCAATCTTTTTTATTTCTTACATTAAGTACCTTGCCCTTGTCCGACCTGAAGAAACGGCTCATTCATTTACAAGAGCCATTGTTAACTACAGGGACAGAAATATGGAAAAATAAAAAAACATAACTCATTACCGCGCTTAATACGACGCAGGAAAACCGTTGGCATTCAAAACAGCTTCCAGTCGCCTCGGAATGGGTAAATACCTGCCCAGAAACGTTTACAAGGAAATCTTATACTATTCTTCTTCCAAAATTGTGGCATGTTCTGATAACGATGATGGGGGCGGATAGCGATCAAGCACCCTTCTCTCCAAAGTAGACCACAAGCCTCAATAATACTCTGATTTGCTGACTATAGTGGCCTGGGCAGCTACGAATATTCACCCTCGTGCTTAAAAAATCAGTCCTGTACGATGCGAGCCGTGTAGGCAGGGGCCCTGTCGTATTGGAACAACATTGCACTACGGCATGAACTTGATCAGCCAAAATAGTCACTTAACCGTTGGAAGTAATTAACCCTGCAGAGTAATCATGGGGCCCATGGAATACCACGATATGGCTGCTCAAATCATTGCCGAACTCCCAACGTGTTTCACTCTTGGTATTTAAACTCGGACTGCAGTTGGAAACAGTATCCAGCTAAACTCATACGATCAAATGATCTTCTTCCATTGCACCAAAGTCCACATTTTACCGCTTCGGCATCACGTTTTCCAATTACGGCATTTGCATTACAGATGAATGAGCTTGGACTTCTAGCTCGCCATGCAGTACCCTGGTTATTGAGCTAGCTGCATGTAGTTTTGGTGCTGGCAGAGTTCGCGAAAGCGACACTCAGGTCTGCAGTGACTTTTGTAGCTGTCCTCCTCTTATATTTCGTCACAATCTTCTTCAATGATAGTCTGTCACGATCACTGAACGTACACTTTCGTCTGCGTTGTGACTTAGTGGCTGATGTTTTTCCGCTTTTCCTGTTTGCAGTGTATACTTCGATATGATGTCTCTTGAAACACCAGAACTTCGGCTACCTTGGTTACGAGCGCACCCGCCATATGAGCACCAGCAATTTGCCCACGCTCGAATTCACTTAGCTCCAACATAGCTCACTCGCAGCTAAACAGAACAACAGGGTGAGCACAAGGTCTTGCCCTGATTATAACAATTTATTACAGAATAATCGTTTGACATAATAATTAACATGTGATGCCGTTACGTACGGTAGTGTTACTTTTTTTTTAAGACCACGTAAGTTAGTAAACCTCAACGAGTTCTCCCTTGGTAGCTCGGAGAATGTCGAGGCGGTTTTCCAGTTCCCACCAGGTATTTCGTAACATGTGTTCTGTCACAGTACCAACAGCAGCTTGTATCCTAGCCTTCAGTTCGTCGAAATCATCAACTGGTGTGACGAAGACTCTGTCCTTGATATAGCCCCAGAAAAAAAAGTCAAGGGATGTAATGTCTGGAGAGGGGAGTAATGTCTGGATCAGTGGACTGGAAGGAAGGGTTCAACACCCTGGGCACCCCTCTCCAGACATTACGCCCCTTGACTTTTTTTCTGGGGCTATATCAAGGACAGAGTCTTCGTCACACCAGTTGCTGACGTTGACGAACTGAAGGCTAGTATACAAGCTACTGTGGGTACTGTGACAGAAGACATGTTACAAAACACCATGGGGGAACTGGAATACCGCCTCGACATTCTCCGAGCTACCAAGGGAGCA
Source organism: Schistocerca serialis cubense (assembly GCF_023864345.2). NCBI lineage: Eukaryota > Metazoa > Arthropoda > Insecta > Orthoptera > Acrididae > Schistocerca > Schistocerca serialis. Next base: position 221,200,233 of record NC_064641.1, on the reverse strand, counting down.
CACGTTGAGGTTTACTAACGTAAGTGGTCTTAAAAAAAAATAGTAATACTAGCCAATGTAACGGCATCAAATGTAACTTCTAATGTCAACGGTTATTCTGTTATAAATTTTTATAATCAGGGCAAGACTTTGTGCTCACCCTGTATTTTCTGTCCTCGACTGGGGACGGATTGAGGACACTGCAATAGTGCCATACGTGGTCAAATACAGCAGCGCAACCTACAGGCTGTGCTAGCATCTGCGTTTATGTTCAAGGGTGCATTTCTCTCGGTGTTTCCGAATCTTTGTCCAATCCCTGTATTTTAATGGTTGGTTCAAATGGCTCTGAGCACTATGGGACTTAACATCTGTGGTCATCAGTCCCCTAGAACTTAGAACTACTTAAACCTAACTAACCTAAGGACATCACACACATCCATGCCCGAGGCAGGATTCGAACCTGCGACCGTAGCAGTCTCGCGGTTCCGGACTGCGCGCCTAGAACCGCTAGACCACCGCGGCCGGCCCCTGTATTTTAACGTGGAGCCCGAACCGCAGTGTAGTTTAGCATTGCACTTACATCAAGTATCGGCAGAAATGGGAGTCACGATTACTACCAAAAGGAAAGTGCTCGGACCAACTGGCCATGGGGCCTCAGAACCTTTCTGTGTCACAATCTGACAGTTCCCCCCGCGCGATCGTTACTCATTTACCGGGACAAGTTTGAACAAGAGACCTTAGTACAATACAAAAGAGGCAGTTAAAAACTCGCAAAGACTACAATAAAAAAGCGAACTGTGCCTGTTGCTTGTGCGTTATGTTTGTTTGAAAACTGAGACTTGATGCATAGCAAGACTCCATTCATTCTCGACGTGGTATAGCAAAATTGTACGATTGTCAAACAGAACAAGCTGGATATCTTTGTGAGTACAATTTTTAACACAGATGTGTCCAGTAATTTGTGTCTGCGCAAACTTCCGACAAATAAAGTAGACCATCTCGTAGTTCTTTCCGGGAAAAGCGTATTCTTTTTTTCCAGCGCTCAATGGTTTCTGTGACAGTTTGCGGTAACAGGTCGGCACACTGTCGTCAGTTCGTAGGTGGACCGCTCCGGCTGACATGCGATATCTGTATCGCATTAACGGCAAGCAGCCACGCCGGCGGAACTGCTGAGTCACACTCGTGATGCAAGCTCCAGCCACAAGAATCTGACAGCCTTCGGAGCACGGGTCACACGAACCCTGAGTACCGTGACTCTCAACAATCTGAGCCGTCATGATGACCACGTAACCAGTCAGAACTCTCACAATACCCTAGTCACTGTGATTCACATATTCCACGAATCCGTAGTCATTCTGCGCAAGTCGTACTTGGAGCAAGGACGACCTTATGCGTCATAAACCTGCAAAACTTCCGGAAACACCTGTTGTCTGAAACCGAACTCGAGTTCTTCGTGTGGGAAATCCACAAAAAAAGTGGATTTAGTGTTCATGGATATGCGGAAAGCTTTGAATTCAGCAGCGTATTTACGTTTGCTTAAGAAACTATTTTCTTTTGGTGTACCAAGCCAGATTTGTGAGTAGGCTGAGGAGTTTCTAGTAGACAGTACCCAGCACATTATCGATTTAGAATCATCCACAGACGTACAATTAATTTTGGGTGTTTTCCAGAGAAGCGTGGTAGACTACTTTAGTTCATTTGTCTTAGCATATATATGATGCGATTTTCTCTGGGGAAGCGTTAGTCTATAAAACTGTTGTAAGAGTAAAGAGATATTAACAATGTATCAATCTGTTCCAAAAATTAGCAACTAGCACTTAATGCAGGGAAAGATATAGTACTGTATTTAACAAAATGTAATAATTTAATAGCTGCTGACTGCACTATAACGAGCCTCAACTTAAGTTTGTCGTGCCATAAGATATCTGATAGTGACAGAGTTTTGGAGTATGATGAAAATGTAGAAAATTAATTTACGATGAACGTCCATGTCATCATGGAGGTCACGAGTGATGAAGCCCAGCCTCGCTTTTTGACAGCTATGAGACAGCCTGATTCCAATTGCGTCAGTAACGAATATTTTAAGCAAATACCCATTGCTTGCCTATAGTGATTTAGCCAAAATGCATAAAATTTAAATCGGTTTGGTGGACGAACATTTGAACCCCGGTTCTTGAAAATACGTATCTTAACTACCCAAACGTTTCTTTTGGGCAGGAATATGAAGTGGAACGATTTCTTACGGTCACCAGCAAGCGAATCGATTGGTGAAGCAAGGATGCAAGGGAAATGCGTTAGTTCAGAAAAAAATGTTTGTAAAGCGCCGGTACATAGTTTACTGAAACACTATTCAGACGTGGTGGATATGTATACAGGGAACATCAGCTGCATCCTAAAATAGGCGGTTGAAATGGCTGTAGATTTATGTGTCTTGTCGCAGCATGTAAGGAAAATGCTAAACTGGCAGCTATTTCAAGGAAAACATGCCATAATTTGAGAAATGATGCGATCAAAAGCTGCAAATAATCCGCAGTTTTCTACATATAGCCCTCGTAGAAACCAGTAAAACAAAATTGAACTAGTACCGGCACGCTCGGAACAGAATCGAGCCTAATAGACTTGTGGCATGGAAATTTAGAACCTTGGAGAAGGAAAGATCAGCGGTACAAATATGGAATTGGGTACCTTCTGAAAGACGAGGAAGAGAAATGCATAGGACTGTGTGGAGTAGAGCAAACCATGGGCAGCAGGTAGCTAAGAGAAACTACTGGCGTATTACACTCCTGGAAATTGAAATAAGAACACCGTGAATTCATTGTCCCAGGAAGGGGAAACTTTATTGACACATTCCTGGGGTCAGATGCATCACATGATCACACTGACAGAACCACAGGCACATAGACACAGGCAACAGAGCATGCACAATGTCGGCACTAGTACAGTGGTTCAAATGGCTCTGAGCACTATGGGACTTAACTGCTACGGTCATCAGTCCCCTAGAACTACTTAAACCTAACTAACCTAAGGACAGCATACAACACCCAGCCATCACGAGGCAGAGAAAATCCCTGACCCCGCCGGGAATCGAACCCGGGAACCCGGGCGTGGGAAGCGAGAACGCTACCGCACGACCACGAGATGCGGGCACTAGTACAGTGTATATCCACCTTTCCCAGCAATGCAGGCTGCTATTCTCCCATGGAGACGATCGTAGAGATGCTGGATGTAGTCCTGTGGAACGGCATGCCATGCCATTTCCACCTGGCGCCTCAGTTGGACCAGCGTTCGTGCTGGACGTGCACACCGCGTGAGACGACGCTTCATCCAGTCCCAAACATGCTCAATAGGGGACAGATCCGGAGATCTTGCTGGCCAGGGTAGTTGACTTACACCTTCTAGAGCACGTTGGGTGGCACGGGATACATGCGGACGTGCATTGTCCTGTTGGAACAGCAAGCTCCCTTGCCGGTCTAGGAATGGTAGAACGATGGGTTCGATGACGGTTTGGATGTACCGTGCACTATTCAGTGTCCCCTCGACGATCACCAGTTGTGTACGGCCAGTGTAGGAGAACGCTCCCCACACCATGATGCCGGGTGTTGGCCCTGTGTGCCTCGGTCGTATGCAGTCCTGATTGTGGAGCTCACCTGCACGGCGCCAAACACGCATACGACCATCATTGGCACCAAGGCAGAAGCGACTCTCATCGCTGAAGACGACACGTCTCCATTCGTCCCTCCATTCACGCCTGTCGCGACACCACTGGAGGCGGCTGCACGATGTTGGGGCGTGAGCGGAAGACGGCCTAACGGTGTGCGGGACCGTAGCCCAGCTTCATGGAGACGGTTGCGAATGGTCCTCGCCGATACCCCAGGAGCAACAGTGTCCCTAATTTGCTGGGAAGTGGCGGTGCGGTCTCCTACGGCACTGCGTAGGATCCTACGGTCTTGGCGTGCATCCGTGCATCGCTGCGGTCCGGTCCCAGGTCGACGGGCACGTGCACCTTCCGCCGACCACTGGCGACAACATCGATGTACTGTTGAGACCTCACGCCCCACGTGTTGAGCAATTCGGCGGTACGTCCACCCGGCCTCCAGGATGCCCACTATACACCCTCGCTCAAAGTCCGTCAACTGCACATACGGTTCACGTCGCTGTCGCGGCATGCTACCAGTGTTAAAGACTGCGATGGAGCTCCGTATGCCACGGCAAACTGGCTGACACTGACGGCGGCGGTGCACAAATGCTGCGCAGCTAGCGGCATTCGACGGCCAACACCGCGGTTCCTGGTGTGTCCGCTGTGCCGTGCGTGTGATCATTGCTTGTACAGCCCTCTCGCAGTGTCCGGAGCAAGTATGGTGGGTCTGACACACCGGTGTCAATGTGTTCTTTTTTCCATTTCCAGGAGTGTATATGTATTACATTGCGGATGCCGTAAAAAATTTGTAAAAACGTCTTATTATATTCGTGAATGGAACGGGAGTAAATCTTAATACAGGATTGTGCAAAGTAGGTGTTATAAAGTATTTGTCTACTGTGGTTTAATTGTATGCTGCAAATGATATATACATACACTCCTGGAAATTGAAATAAGAATACCGTGAATTCATTGTCCCAGGAAGGGGAAACTTTATTGACACATTCCTGGGGTCAGATACATCACATGATCACACTGACAGAACCACAGGCACATAGACACAGGCAACAGAGCATGCACAATGTCGGCACTAGTACAGTGTATATCCACCTTTCCCAGCAATGCAGGCTGCTATTCTCCCATGGAGACGATCGTAGAGATGCTGGATGTAGTCCTGTGGAACGGCTTGCCATGCCATTTCCACCTGGCGCCTCAGTTGGACCAGCGTTCGTGCTGGACGTGCAGACCGCGTGAGACGACGCTTCATCCAGTCCCAAACATGCTCAATGGGGGACAGATCCGGAGATCTTGCTGGCCAGGGTAGTTGACTTACACCTTCTAGAGCACGTTGGGTGGCACGGGATACATGCGGACGTGCATTGTCCTGTTGGAACAGCAAGCTCCCTTGCCGGTCTAGGAATGGTAGAACGATGGGTTCGATGACGGTTTGGATGTACCGTGCACTATTCAGTGTCCCCTCGACGATCACCAGTTGTGTACGGCCAGTGTAGGAGAACGCTCCCCACACCATGATGCCGGGTGTTGGCCCTGTGTGCCTCGGTCGTATGCAGTCCTGATTGTGGAGCTCACCTGCACGGCGCCAAACACGCATACGACCATCATTGGCACCAAGGCAGAAGCGACTCTCATCGCTGAAGACGACACGTCTCCATTCGTCCCTCCATTCACGCCTGTCGCGACACCACTGGAGGCGGCTGCACGATGTTGGGGCGTGAGCGGAAGACGGCCTAACGGTGTGCGGGACCGTAGCCCAGCTTCATGGAGACGGTTGCGAATGGTCCTCGCCGATACCCCAGGAGCAACAGTGTCCCTAATTTGCTGGGAAGTGGCGGTGCGGTCTCCTACGGCACTGCGTAGGATCCTACGGTCTTGGCGTGCATCCGTGCATCGCTGCGGTCCGGTCCCAGGTCGACGGGCACGTGCACCTTCCGCCGACCACTGGCGACAACATCGATGTACTGTTGAGACCTCACGCCCCACGTGTTGAGCAATTCGGCGGTACGTCCACCCGGCCTCCAGGATGCCCACTATACACCCTCGCTCAAAGTCCGTCAACTGCACATACGGTTCACGTCGCTGTCGCGGCATGCTACCAGTGTTAAAGACTGCGATGGAGCTCCGTATGCCACGGCAAACTGGCTGACACTGACGGCGGCGGTGCACAAATGCTGCGCAGCTAGCGGCATTCGACGGCCAACACCGCGGTTCCTGGTGTGTCCGCTGTGCCGTGCGTGTGATCATTGCTTGTACAGCCCTCTCGCAGTGTCCGGAGCAAGTATGGTGGGTCTGACACACCGGTGTCAATGTGTTCTTTTTTCCATTTCCAGGAGTGTATATGTATTACATTGCGGATGCCGTAAAAAATTTGTAAAAACGTCTTATTATATTCGTGAATGGAACGGGAGTAAATCTTAATACAGGATTGTGCAAAGTAGGTGTTATAAAGTATTTGTCTACTGTGGTTTAATTGTATGCTGCAAATGATATATACATACACTCCTGGAAATTGAAATAAGAACACCGTGAATTCATTGTCCCAGGAAGGGGAAACTTTATTGACACATTCCTGGGGTCAGATACATCACATGATCACACTGACAGAACCACAGGCACATAGACACAGGCAACAGAGCATGCACAATGTCGGCACTAGTACAGTGTATATCCACCTTTCGCAGCAATGCAGGCTGCTATTCTCCCATGGAGACGATCGTAGAGATGCTGGATGTAGTCCTGTGGAACGGCTTGCCATGCCATTTCCACCTGGCGCCTCAGTTGGACCAGCGTTCGTGCTGGACGTGCAGACCGCGTGAGACGACGCTTCATCCAGTCCCAAACATGCTCAATGGGGGACAGATCCGGAGATCTTGCTGGCCAGGGTAGTTGACTTACACCTTCTAGAGCACGTTGGGTGGCACGGGATACATGCGGACGTGCATTGTCCTGTTGGAACATCCCTTGCCGGTCTAGGAATGGTAGAACGATGGGTTCGATGATGGTTTGGATGTACTGTGCACTGTTCAGTGTCCCCTCGACGATCACCAGTGGTGTACGGGCAGTGTAGGAGATCGCTCCCCACACCATGATGCCGGGTGTTGGCCCTGTGTGCCTCGGTCGTATGCAGTCCTGATTGTGGCGCTCACCTGCACGGCGCCAAACACGCATACGACCATCATTGGCACCAAGGCAGAAGCGACTCTCATCGCTGAAGACGACACGTCTCCATTCGTCCCTCCATTCACGCCTGTCGCGACACCACTGGAGGCGGGCTGCACGATGTTGGGGCGTGAGCGGAAGACGGCCTAACGGTGTGCGGGACCGTAGCCCAGCTTGATGGAGACGGTTGCGAATGGTCCTCGCCGATACCCCAGGAGCAACAGTGTCCCTAATTTGCTGGGAAGTGGCGGTGCGGTCCCCTACGGCACTGCGTAGGATCCTACGGTCTTGGCGTGCATCCGTGCGTCGCTGCGGTCCGGTCCCAGGTCGACGGGCACGTGCACCTTCCGCCGACCACTGGCGACAACATCGATGTACTGTGGAGACCTCACACCCCACGTGTTGAGCAATTTGGCGGTACGTCCACCCGGCCTCCCGCATGCCCACTATACGCCCTCGCTCAAAGTCCGTCAACTGCACATACGGTTCACGTCCACGCTGTCGCGGCATGCTACCAGTGTTAAAGACTGCGATGGAGTTCCGTATGCCACGGCAAACTGGCTGACACTGACGGCGGCGGTGCACAAATGCTGCGCAGCTAGCGCCATTCGACGGCCAACACCGCGGTTCCTGGTGTGTCCGCTGTGCCGTGCGTGTGATCATTGGTTGTACAGCCCTCTCGCAGTGTCCGGAGCAAGTATGGTGGGTCTGACACACTGGTGTCAATGTGTTCTTTTTTCCATTTCCAGGAGTGTATATCGTGTGACTAGGGCCTCCTGCCGGCTAGAACGTTCGCCGGGTGCAAGTCTTTCGATTTGACACCACTTCGGCGACTTGCGCGTCGATGGGGATGAAATGATGATGACTGGAACAATACAACACCCAGTCCCTGAGCGGAGAAAATCTCCAACCCAGCTGGTAATCGAACTCGGGCCCTTAGGATTGACATTCTGTCGCATTGACCACTCAGCTACCGGAGGCGGACATTCTTCTTGTAATATTGTTGTATTGTAGCCCTGAAAATTCTATAGTTCACTCATCGATGTCTCTTTTCACATTTCTAAATGGAAGCACTAGCACTGGAACAGTCATCGTAAATAAATTTTATGCAAATTATGGACATATCGTCGTGATGGGACGTACTTTCAGCGCCACATTTGGTCCAAGAACAGCACCGTCCTTAATGACTACTTCTGGGTGAGATTAGATTACAGAATTGAAGTATAACTGAGGTGACAAAATTGAAGCATCCCTCTGGTACAGATTTTGTGGAAAACTTTTCATGTTTTGTAACAGACCGATGAGTTGTTTTGAAAATATCAGATTGCTACACGATTACAAGAAGGAGCAGCCAGGACGACCAGACTCTGTTGTAACCCTGAAGAATGTGTAACGAGTGCTAACCTTATTCAGTGAGGGAGGAGTCCACTACATCAACAAGTCATGCAGCACAGCAACTCAGTATGTCACAACGGTGCCTCCAAATGATAATGAAAGGGAAACTTAACCTTTTCCCTCACAAAATTCAACGGTACCAACGTTTGAAGGACAGGGCTGAGGAGCGGCGGTGTTTTTTTGCAAATGAGATGACTGAGGCTTTTGAAAATGGAACAGTCGATAAGGATCAGATCTGGTTTAGTGATGAAGCACACTTTCACCTCCACGGGTACGTCAACAAACAGGACTGGCACCACTAGGCTACTGAGAATCCATATGTTCAAGCTGCTGCTCCACCTCATCAAGAAAGTCACTGGTGCGCAATCAGTGCACAGTGTGTTATTGGGCCCATTTTTATTGATGGGCCTGTCTCACCAGACAAATACAGACAGGTTCTGGAACCTGAACCTGTACTGGCTGCGCCACACAGTCGAGTGCTCCATAACTACTGGTTCGTGTAGGATGTAGCACGTACGTACCATTCTGAGGATGTCTTTAGTTTCTTTCAGGAGACATTCATAGATCATATGGTTGCCCGGGAGACGTTAGCATTGACTGGACATGGTGTGGAATGGCCCCTTATAGTCCCGATCGTAACCCTTGTGACTGTTTTCAGTGGGGTTTTCTGAGGGGCAGAGTCTCCACAGAAACACCCGAAACACTCAAGGATGTTGGTAGCGCAGTTTCCAGGGAGATTCGTGCAGTGTAAAATGTTATCCACAAGGTCATCACAGAATTAAGGCACTGCACACTCAATGTTACATAAGGAAAGCACTCTGAAAGCCTACTGTATTGAATATCAGGTCGTCTGCTACAGCACAAGTATGATAACAAGAATCTATCACCCTATGTTACGCTGTCGTAAACAAAAAACTTTCTAACACCAATTTTGGGCCACCCTGTACATAATACAACAAACTGCACAATCTTCACAGTGTTTTTACATGTGACAGATGTAGTTACATATTTAGGAGTAGATACAGATGCTCGAGACGAGTTTCTGGTATGTTCCTGCCCCACAAATATCAAACAATAAGCCGACATTCCCTACTCCTAACTTCTTCAGTATACGCGTCTGTGTTCTACGTAACTGTGTAATGAAACACTGTCGTTCTACAAAGAGTTACTCGGTTCAAATACCACTAGAGAGACAAATCTGGTAAGACGTGGCGGAGGCTGTAGAGGTTAGACAAAACAAAGTGATCCATCCCTACCATGATTTGGTACCACCTCTACTATCAAAACAGTTTAGATACTTTTAGGAAACAAATACAAAGTGCAAAAAGGAATCTACAGGATTGTATAGTTTCTCGCAAAGAAACCGTTCAAATTCGTAAAAAAGTATGGGAAATGGATGTGGCGTTTAACAGGCGTTAATTTCCCTAATATAGACCAAATGGTCTCGCAGTCGTCAAACCCGACGAGTTTGGAATGCAAGGAAGACATCACACTGCATCCTCATACTCGTCCACCAATATTGGACATTACGAGCCATGTGGCCTTGTCATCTTGGAAAATGTAATCCTGTACTGGGAACAGTGCCAGCGCCATTGCACTAAACGGTCAATTAATATGATTTAACAAACATTTCCACCTAGTTTCCCTAAGTTATTTACCTGTATGGTTTGCTCGGTTTCACAGCTCCCCAATTGCTCTGTCAACGCAGCCTCCAGTAAACGTTATATATTTCCACTGGCCAGATGTACTGACTTCCCTTTCTTGTCAGAACTGAAATCTTTTTGAAGGTTCTTCTTTTCGGTACCTGGTTTGACAATAGGATCTCCAACAAGAATGTTTTCTTCTTCTTCTTCGCGGATGGATCACTTAAGACCACGCGTAATCAACATTTGTTGGCGTTCCTTTTCGCCCAGTATTCCTTCATAAACAACGAAAGGGCTAGCTTTCGTTGCGTAGATCACGTATGTCGTTTAGTTTTTCTCTCTTCTTCCTCAAAACCACGTGTGTTTGTGATTTTTCTGATTTCATTTCTATCATGTAGATTTGGAGACCCTAATTCTCTCAGGTCTTTTTCCGTCTGTTTGTATCAGTTCGGTCTTGTAGTTTTGTTCTTTAAAAATGTATGGATTTTGTGCGTTAACCTGATTGAGTCAGTTCTTTCTAAATGTCCCATGAATTGGATTCTTCTCATGCGCATTGTGTCTGTTATTTTGGAGATATTTTTATATATTTTTGCATTGGGTTTTGGATAATGCACACCATCTTTAGTTCTTGGTCCTGGGATTTTCCTCATTATTTTACGTTCTTTCACTTCTAATTCCTCTTTTAGTGTTCTGTGTTGAAGGTTTAGTGTCTCAGATGCGTAGAGAGCTTCGGGTTTCTTTACTGTTGTGTAGTGTCGTATTTTTCAGTTCCACGAGAGATTGTTTTTGTTGTAAATGTTTTTTGTTAACTGAAACGCCGTCTCTATTTTCTGGACTCTTGATCTGACAGATTTCTTTTCGTTACAATTTTCTGCAATCCATTCACCTAAATATTTAAATTCTTTTACTCGAGAGATGTAGTTATTACCAGTTTTGAGATCAGAAGGCGCATCTTTGATGTCAGTCATAAATTTTGTTTTTTCAAATGAAATTTGTAATCCTATTTTTGCTGCCTGCTCTTGTAATAATTCTAGCTCTTTCTGTGCATCGGTAATGACTTGTGCGATCAGTGCCATGTCATCAGCAAATGCTAAACAGTCTAATTCTATGCCCTTACGTCTTGGTCAAGAATGTTTTATTTATGTCATCGCACAGTCTTCATTGGAAACTGCGCTCTAGACATGTATGAAGCTAAGTGGTCAGCTTCGTAGTAGTGGTCATCCTGTGAAGGATAACAGACCTTTTTAACAGCTCTCGTACGTATTTTAATATATTCAGCTATTCAACCACTGTTGTGTTAGCACATGAAGATTCCCGACGAACTCATGCTCTCATGACGCTGCACACGGCAGCTTTATATAGTTTTATAGTACGATTTAAATTAGTTTGCATCTGACGTTGGATGTGCGAAGTTGCGACACTGGTGTGAACGCGCTCCGTTCTCCGCGGCGACAGATGGTTCAAATGGCTCTAAGCACTATGGGACGTAACATCTGACGTCATCAGTCCCCTAAACTTAGAACTACTTAAACCTAATAACCTAAGGACATCACACACGTCCATGCCCGAGGCAGGATTCGAACCTGCGACTGTAGCAACAGCGCGGTTCCAGACTGAAGCGCCTAAAAGCGCTCGGCCACAAAGGCCGGCTTGCGGCGACAGAAAATCGAATCAAAGTCTCTGTGTCCCGTAGCAAGTACGTAAAGAATCGCAAATTCACTTGTGGCATAGGTGTCTGTAGTATCTCAAGGCATGTTAAAAATCTATTGTTAATTTTGTTTGGGGCCAGAGCTGTGTCAGTGTCCTTGAAACTGGTGGGACTTCCCCGAAAACAGTTTCAAACCTAGCACGTCAGATATCCAAAAGTACTGAATTCACTGAAATACTTTCTTTCTCTACGGTTACCAAAATACCTCGCTCGGCAACAGATCTTTCCAAGAGTGTGTATGATATTGCATTCGCTGTGTATAAGCTTCGATAAAACGCCTCCTTTTTTTACAGATTTGTCGATATTCAGCTTGTAACAAGAAAGGAATTTGAAGTGCCTATCTCCTGCAAAAATTACGTAAAAATTCTGATATTCACATGTGGTACAGATCTATGTAGTCTGTTCTTAATTTAAGTATAGAGCTACATTTTCCCTGAAATAGACGAAATTTTCGCGGCCGGAAAATTTTCTTGTTGAGAACTGACATGCACAATCGTTGCGGAGCGAGATTGGCAACACATTGGGAGACGACAAAGCCAGGTTGCCGTTGGTGTGTACGCTAGCTGTTAAATTCCAACTACCTCAAATTGGACCATAGTGCTCTGGCGACTTCTGTCGTAGATATCCAAGCAGAAACCAATAATCTGACACCAGTGATGGTGTGTGGTCCGCTATAACCGTAGATCAATATAACAGCACAACTGGCACAGACGTTATGGCGGCTCATAAAAACTCAAGAGAGGGCATACAAGAAAGCAAAAACAAAAGACGATACCACTGCCACTAAAGCAGAAGACGTGTTTCGGAAATAAAGTGTCTACGCTAGGATCACATAATTTTGTGCATTATCGTATATTCTAACCAAAATGTTATTCGACAATGCCGTATGTTCATTCTCGCACATACTCCACAAATAATAATATTCATGTTAACCGGAGTGCGTTGGAGTCTGCGAAGTTCTGCACTCATGTAATATGAAGAACCAAGTTCACCACATGTGCTTTTTTTTTCAGTTTAATTTATCTGTTCCTTGGTTTGATTACCAGCCTATGTTTCTGACTCGAGAATAAATAAATTTCCTAAACTTTTGTGCAATCTCTTTTGGAATGATAGCTTAACGTAGACTTCTACGATATCAGTCCTTCCGATGGGGACGCTTAAAATCCAGCAACTCACTTTTGTGTTTCGAGAGGCATTTTCTGCAGCGGTATCGGTATTCAGTCCCAATCCGTCTTCCCTTCCTTTGTTTGCATATTCCCCCTCTCGTCTAAATGCCAGAAAACAATTATTTAGTCATTTAAACGGTACAATTAGACCTCTAACACACTCATAGATGACGAGAGCCTCAAATCGTTCCGTCACACACTCGCACTGTTCAACAGTGACGGGGCTAAACTAACCGATAATAAGAACTAAAGTATCACCAGAATATCTCCCGGATTTGTTTCTATGATGGTGGACAAAGCTTCTTAGTGCGTTCTGTTGGGAATACGGCGCAATTTCCTGTGTCTGCTAATCACTGAGATCGTAGATAAGATACCTCAAATTACACGTCACGATATCACATTAAGGCAGTGAGTCAGATGTTCATTGAAAATCGTACGTTAACAGTGTGTCGATGACGCGTCAGCATAAGCATCAGGTATTCCTATTTATGGAGATGCGAATAAGTACTTTATTAGGCAAAAGAGGCTGTAACTGCAATAACTTGTAATCGCGAGACAGCAAGATGGCTTTCTCAGCTGACTGACAAATATTGACGTACACTCATGATCCAAAATACAATGATCACCTGCTAAAAACCGTTTTGGTCCACCTCCGAAACGCAATACAGTAGTGATTCTGCTAGGCATGGATTCGACATGGCCTTGGTAGGTTTCCGAAGGTATGTGTTACTATGCGTCTACAAGCAGGTTCAAAAAAAAAAAAAAATTGCTCTGAGCACTATGGGACTTAACATCTGAGTTCATCAGTCCCCTAGAACTTAGAACTACTTAAACCTAACTAACACAGAGTACGCGAAAGAACTTGCCCCCCTTCTAACAGCCGTGTACCGCAAGTCTCTAGAGGAACGGAGGGTTCCAAATGATTGGAAAAGAGCACAGGTAGTCCCAGTCTTCAAGAAGGGTCGTCGAGCAGTTGCGCAAAATTATAGACCTATATCTCTGATGTCGATCTGTTGTAGAATTTTAGAACATGTTTTTTGCTCGAGTATCATGTCGTTTTTGGAAACCCAGAATCTGCTATGTAGGAATCAACATGGATTCCGGAAACAGCGATCGTGTGAGACCCAACTCGCTTTATTTGTTCATGAGACCCAGAAAATATTAGATACAGTCTCCCAGGTAGATGCTATTTTTCTTGACTTCCGGAAGGCGTTCGATACAGTTCCGCACTGTCGCCTGATAAACAAAGTAAGAGCCTACGGAATATCAGACCAGCTGTGTGGCTGGATTGAAGAGTTTTTAGCAAACAGAACACAGCATGTTGTTATCAATGGAGAGACGTCTACAGACGTTAAAGTAACCTCTGGCGTGCCGCAGGGGAGTGTTATGGGACCATTGCTTTTCACAATATATATAAATGACCTAGTAGGTAGTGTCGGAAGTTCCATGCGGCTTTTCGCGGATGATGCTGTAGTATACAGAGAAGTTGCAGCATTAGAAAGTTGCAGCGAAATGCAGGAAGATCTGCAGCGGATAGGCACTTGGTGCAGGGAGTGGCAACTGTCCCTTAACATAGACAAATGTAATGTATTGCGAATACATAGAGAGAAGGATCCTTTATTGTATGATTATATGATAGCGGAACAAACACTGGTAGCAGTTACTTGTGTAAAATATCTGGGAGTATGCGTGCGGAACGATTTGAAGTGGAATGATCATATAAAATTAATTGTTGGTAAGGCGGGTACCAGGTTGAGATTCATTGGGAGAGTGCTTAGAAAATGTAGTCCATCAACAAAGGAGGTGGCTTACAAAACTCTCGTTCGACCTATACTTGAGCATTGCTCATCAGTGTGGGATCCGTACCAGATCGGTTTTGTTTGGTAACCGTGATAGCGTTACGGAGTTGATTAATAAACTCAAGTGGCAGACTCTGCAAGAGAGGCGCTCTGCATCGCGGTGTAGATTGCTCGCCAGGTTTCGAGAGGGTGCGTTTCTGGATGAGGTATCGAATATATTGCTTCCCCCTACTTATACCTCCCGAGGATATCACGAATGTAAAATTAGAGAGATTAGAGCGCGCACGGAGGCTTTCAGACAGTCGTTCTTCCCGCGAACCATACGCGACTGGAACAGGAAAGGGAGGTAATGACAGTGGCACGTAAAATGCCCTCCGCCACACACCTTTGGGTGGCTTGCGGAGTATAAATGTAGATGTAGATGTAGAACCTAAGGACATCACACACGTCCATGCCCGAGGCAGGATTCGAACCTGCGACCGTAGCGGTCGCACGGTTCCAGACTGAAGCGCATAGGACCGCTCGGCCACAGGGGTCGGCCATGCAGGTTCCATAAATTACAAATAGCGATTATTCATAGCATGGATTGAACAAGTCATTGGTAAGTTTTCATAGGTATGTGGCACCAGATATCAACATACTCCTCATCCGCAACAAAACGGTTCGGGCTTTCTAACACTGACATTTATCGTGCTGGAAGACGCCTCGCCGTCGAGGAAGACATGAAGTATTGAAGGGGTGCAGGTAGTCCAGAATAATGCTCACATAGTCCACAGCTATCACGGTGCCTACAGTTACAACCACAGGTCTCGTGAGAGCCCAGAGCATAATACTGCTCCCACCGGCCTGCGTCCGAAAAGTGATGCATGTTTCGTGCAGCCATTCGCCTGGGTGACGGCGCATCCGGACAATATCATCGACCCCCTGTTAGGGATAGGAAAAACCGACATCTTAAGATCTATACCAGTATTTTACTTCTGAATAACCTATATTTTTTTTCTTTTTTTTCTCAGTTATAATAGGTTTCCTTCATTTCAAAGATGCTACTCCTGGGGGGCGGGGTGGGGGGGGGGGTGTAAAAAGAATAAATGAATGTTCGAAACTGAACGCGAAAATGAAGATTTGGTCCTGTCTGACTAGCCCCTGAAACAGATCTTAGGACGTAAAGATGAGATTATCTCCTCCTTCTTGCTGTTTAACATATAAATTACAACATCAACATAAATGAATAATTAAGGGCACTAGTAACTACAAATGATAAATGCTGTTTTTGCTTATACATTTACTGTGGATTAAAACCCCTTCATATATTACAAATGTTTATCACACACCAAAAAAAGTTTTGCATTACTCTGGTTCCCAGAACTCCTGAAAATAGACATTGACTGTGGATGTTGTATCACAGACACAGTCCCTTTGACTGTTCAGAGATGCCACTAAACCCGTCCAAAGATGTAAACAACCATACATGAGCAGCGCCTGTTAGACGGAGGGGGTCCGACAGCAGATCAGTTTCAGTCACTCCACGAGGAAGGAGGTACACGGCTCATGTTGTCCGTAGTTCAACCATGCCTAGACGGTCAATACCGCGGTTAGATCGCGTCCGCATTGTTACTTTGTGCCAGGATGGGCTCACAACAATTAAAGTGTCCAGGTGCCTCGGAGTGAAGCAAAGCGATGTTGTTCGGACATGGAGGAGCTACAGAGAGACAGGAAGTGTAGATGACATGCCTCGCTCAGGCCACCCAAGGGCTACTACTGCAGGGGATGACCGCTACCTACGGATTATGGCTCGGAGGAACCCTGACAGTAATGCCACCATGTTCAATAATGCTTTCCGTGCAGCCACAGGACGTCGTGTTACGACTCAGTATGCGCAATAGGATGTATGATACGCAATTTCACTCCCGACGTCCATAGCGAGGTCCATCTTTGCAACCACGACACCATGCAGCGCGGTACAGAGGGTCCCAACAACATGCCGAATGGACCCCTTAGGATTGGCATCACGTCCTCTTCACCGATGTGTGTCGCATATGCCTTCTGCCAGACAATCGTCGGAGACGTGTTTGGAGGCCACCCGGTCAGGCTGAACGCCTTACATACACTGTCCAGCGAATGCAGCAAGGTGGAGGTTCCCTGGTGTTTTGGGGTGGCATTATGTGGAGCCGACGTACGCCGCTGGTGGCCATGGAAGGCGCCGTAACGGCTGTACGATATGTGAATGCCATCCTCCGACTGATAGTGCAACCAAATCGGCATCATATTGGCGAGGCATTCGTCTTCATGGACGACAATGTGCGCCCCCATCGTGCAAATCCTAAATACTGTGAATGATTTGCTTTGGAATGGCGCTATCGACAGTTTGGAAGTATTTTACAAAGTGCGGTAGCAATGAAGTGCAGCGTTCTATGTGGTGTAAAAGATTTAAATCGTGAAGAGGCACAACAAACTTGTGTTATCATATAAGCCGAAACCATCCACAGTGTTTCTTGAAAGGAAAAGCAAATTTGGTTTGACGTACCTATAATTTTACGGACATGCTATAAACTCGGTATAATAACTCAACCCCTAATTTTGCGGTCGCTTTGGTGTGAAAAACTGATACCACCCAAAAGTGTCGGTGCAGTGAAATCATCACCTTGTGACTTTTCGCTCCCGCTGTCGCCGCGCCCGCCTCATTCACCTTCGATATCTTTTCTTGCTGGAGACACTGAGACCGATTTCTGCCACAGACTCATCACCATATTGATCGCGATCTCCTACTCATTCACCCTCATTAGAATTTTTCAATCTTTGTTCGAAATCTGCGATTATTACTGGAATTAACAGCAATAAAAAACCGAAAATTGGTTATTTCAGAAACCGGTTATTTTTAGCGGTTTAAACACTGGGGTTAAACTGAAGACGAAAAGAACTGGTGTGACTGAAAACCGGTTGTCTTAGCGATAACCACCATCCATTCCCCGTGTACCGTAAGTGACACGTGTCGTTGGGTCAACTGAGAAATATGTAGGGACCGTCTGCCGCGGAGCACTTTGTTCAACAATGTGCACTGAACAGTGCGCTCTGAAACCTGTCTACCCGAGCATTGTACTCTCTCCCTAGATCTGCTATAGTTTATGATGGAAGGGGCCCTCCTTGGTAAATACAGTAAGGAAACAGATACCATTGCGTAGTAGGTGTAGATCGAAGTGTAGACGTATAAAAGGAGACACGCTGAATGAAACACATTCGACTGTCAAGAGAGCAATGTATATGATGCCTTCGATGACTACCATAGCAAAATATTCTCGAAAGATCTCTCACAAAACTCGAAAAAATTCTGATCGTGGCAAATCGAAAGGGTTTGGCTGTCGTAATGCATATTACTGTGTAGCTTATTGGGTGATTTGATAATGAACTGAGGCTCGGAACTTCCCATCGAGTAGTAAAAGAAGTAAATATTGCAACTTTGATTGTTCTCTACAATTTACTGCATAATATAGAAAAGCAGAAATGGTTATTTCCGTTTGCATGTGCTCGTTTACACAGGCAAACTAGCAGTTCTCCCCTCCTCCTCCCTCACCAATTTAATTCTCGTACCGCTGCAGTGGAGAATGAAATCGATGGTCGTGTCAGTGGCGTTGAGAAAGAGCTGCAATCATTACACTAAACAAAACCCCAGAACCCGATGGAATTCCTATCAGACTCTATACCGAATTTTCTTCTGAGTTAGATCTCTTTTGAGCATGATGCACCGAAGATCGCACGAACAAAAAACTGTACCTACAGTCGGAAGAAAACACAGGTAACGCTAATCTACAAAAAGAGGAACAGAAGTGGTCCACAAAACTACCGTTCAGTTTCCTTACATCCATATAATTTTGCGTCGTAGAATATATTCTGAGCCCAAATGTAATGACGTATTTCGAACAGAGTGATCTCGTCCGTGCCACCTAGCATCGATTTCGAAAACATCAGTCTTGTGAAACCTAAGTCGCACTTTTCTCACATGACATCCTGAAAGCCATGGATCAGGGCAGTCGGTAATTCTTGACGCCACAGAGGCATTTGGCTCAGTCCCACATATATGCTTATTATTGAAATTGCGATCGTACTGGATTGGTGACTACTGGGTGGGAACGACACAGCATGTTATATTAGATCTATAGTCATCAACAGATATAGAAGTAACTTCAGGTGTGCCTCGGGAAGTGTGCTGGAACCCTTGCTTTACAGGTTCTATATTCATGATCTTGCAGATAATATTACTAGTAATCTTAAATTTTCGGAGGTGATGCCGTTGTATAATGAGGTACTATCTGAAAAAAGCTGCACCAACATTCAGTCGGATCTTGATAAGAATTGAAAGTTTTGAAAAGATTGGAAAGTTCCCTTAAATATTCAGAAATCTAAAATTGTGCACTGCACAAAAAGAGAATAACTTAGTATCCTTTGACTTCTCTATCAACAAGTCACAGTTGGAATCAGTGAACTCATACAAATACCTGGGGGTAACAGTTTGTAAGGAAATGAAATAGAACAATCGTGTAGGTCCAGTAGTCTGTAAAGGCGATGACAGACTTGGGTTCATTGGAAGAACACTGCAGAAATGCATTCAGTCTGCAGCAGAGACTGCTTACAAATCACTCGTGCGACCCATCCTACAATATTGTGCAAGTGTGTGGGACTTATACTAAATAGGACTAACAGGGGGTATTGAAAGTACTGATAGCACAAAGTAGAGAGGATGTCAAATTTATGATAAAGAATTTAATGAAAGCATTTGAATGAGGTAGACTTAGAATAAATGTGAGCAAAACGGAATGTCTTGTAGTGGGAAAAGATGGAAGGGACATAGTTCTGCCTCAAGCTGTAAAGCGGTTTAAACACTCAGGTTCGATTATCCATTCCTCGGGAAGTTGTGAAGTACATGTGGGACGCAGCATCCATCAGGCAAGAGGAGCACTTAAAATGCAAAATGGAGTTCTGTGGAGCCGGGATATATACATAAAAAAAAGAACAAAGAAGAGGATTCTGCAAACAGTAGCGGAAAGTGCGATGTGCGACAATAAAGTAATGAAAGTGATTTTCTTTGCAAGATGTGACAACCCTGCAGGCTTGCGTAGGCACAATATCTTTGACCTTGGTCTATAAGCTGCTTCTAGTCCAAGCGGCACATCGATGCAACTGCTCAGTCTTGAGTTCTGCTGTAATAAGTTAACATGTGTTTGTGTCTCTCATCACGGAAATGGAACCACATAATATTGCGCAACGGTATGCCATTTCTTTTTGCATTAAATTGGGTGAAAACGCGACGACAAATTAAGGTAAGCTTCAGAAGGCTTTTGGAGAGGAGATTATGTCAAGAGCTCAAGTTTTTCGTTGGCATAAAATGTTTAGTGAAGGCAGAAAGAATGTTGAAGGTGAAGACCGAAGTCGACGACCATCAACCTTGCGGACGGATGTCAACTTGGCCAGGGTGCGTGAACTTGTATGATCTGATCGAAGATTATCCGTGAAAATGATTGCAGAAGAACTGAACATCAATCGAGAAACGATTCGTCTAATAATAACTGAAGATCTTGGTATGAGAAAGATTTGTGCAAAAATGGTCCCCAAAAATCTCACATCATAACAGCGAGAAACACGGGAAAATATGGTAGCCGATCTGTTAGAGCAAACGGAAATCAATCCAGGATTGTTGAGCTGTGTTATCACTGGTGATGAAAGTTGGTTTTTCAGTACAATCTAGAGACAAAACGCCAAAGTTTGCAATGGTGCTCAAAGGGATCACCCAGACCAAAAAAAGCTCGCATGCCAAAGTCAAAAGTGAAATGCATGCCTGTCTGCTTCTTTGATTCCAAGGGAATTGTTCATGAAGAGTGGGTGCCTCCTGGACAAACAGTTAACCAATATTACTACAAAGAAACTTTAGAAAGACTTCGTAAAAGAGTTCTTTGTGTCCGTGCCAACATTGCTGATAATTGGATTCTGCATCACGATAAGGCTCCATCCCATACTGCTCTGTCAGTATAGTAATTTTTAACCTCAAAACAAATTTCAGTACTACCACAGCCAACTTGTTCACCAGATATCGCTCCGTGCGACTTTTTTCTATTTCCAAGAGTCAAAACTGCGGTCAAGGGACACCATTTTTAAACAACACAAGGTGTCCAAAAAGCTGTGACGAGGGTCTTGGAGGACATTACAGAAGATGACTTCCATAAATGTTCCCATCAGTGGCAGAAGCGCTGGAAAAAGTGTGTGCAATCAGAAGGGAACTACTTTGAAGCAGACAACACTAAATCTGACTAAAACGGAAAGCAACATTTTTTTCACATCAGTCTCATTACTTTATCGTCGCACCTCGTATACCAACATACGGTGCAGAACGAGGCAGGATTCGAACCTGAAACCGTAGCAGCAGCGCTGTTCCGGGCTCAAGCGCCTAGAACCGCTTGGCCACAGCGGCCAGCCCTTCGCGGAAGTACTGGGTATAGTGAGGCATTTCACTTAATATTGTGGTGTGGCGCTTTTCGGGCGGTAAACCACTCTTCAGTTCGACGGAATCGTGGTGTCACTAATGTTTACCCTCCACTATTTGTTCGTGGTACGAAAGACGTTCATCAGTTCAATAGCTGCTTGCACAAAAAGAAGCAGAGGGATGAGAATCCTCAATATACAGGGTTATTCTGAATCATGGCCCATTTTCAAAAATTCTTATGTATTCAAGTAAGTCCAAAACGAACAACCTTTATACGAATGAAAAGAGGAAGTTTCAAAGTTTCTGGCGGGCGGGCGGAGATAGTTTCTGAAGCGGCCGGTAGAGTTCGCGCGGCAAGAGGGTCGTCATTCCACTTCACTGTCAGTTGTGAGTGAGATGGCGACAGTGGAGCACTAGGTTTTCAGCGTTCTTGAGTTCGCGCAAAGTGAGTCGCAAATTGCAGTGCAACCGGCATTTCGTACCAATTTCGATATTCAACCACCAACTCGCAAAAGCATTAACTGTTGCTTTAAGCAATTTAAAAAGACTGGGGGAAAAAGTAAAGAGCGACCGCTTGTGTCCGTGGATAATGTCCGACGGATTCAAGAAAGTTCTGTGCGCTGTCCCGGTAAGTCTACCAACAGCGCCAATCGAGAACTTGGAATACCCCAACCTACTGTACGGAAAGTTCTGAAGCGCCCTTTGCTGTACAAGCCCTACCGGATTACAACTTGTGCAGGCTGTCAACCCCAATGACAAATAGAAGCGTCTCGCATTTTGTGGTTATGTGCTAGCAAAGATGGAGGATGACGCATTTTACAGCATGTGATTTTTAACGATTAAGCGACGTTCCACCTCAGTAGAACGTCGACAATGTTCACGTATTGGGTTCGAGAAATCCACATTCACCACTGCAACATGAAAGACACTCACTGGAGATCAACGTGTTCTGTGCTGTATCCCGTACAGAGGTTTATGGACCATTTTTCATTGTGGAAAGAACTGTAACACGAATCATGTATCTGGAAATGTTGGAACAGTGACTATTCCCTCAAGTTTTGGAAGATTCCCAGGACTTTTCCAACAGCATGGAGCTCTGCTTCATTGGCACCTTGATGTACGAGGCTTTTTGAATGACTCCCTTCCTAAGCGCTGGATCGGTCGCAGGGGACTTGAAGACCTGGTTCTGCACTTCTGGCCATCGAGATCGCCTGATCTCACACCCTGCGACTGTTTCTTATGGGGTTATGTGAAGGAAGTCTTTTACGTCCCGCCGCTACCAATCACCCTGAATGATATGCGGAACCGGATCACTGCTGCTGTGCACTTAGTAATAGCAGATATGCTTTCGCGCGTGTGGGACGAGTTTGGGTAATGCGTCAATGTTTGCCGTGCAGCCAACAGTGGCCACATTGAACATTTATAACATTTATCACATTTATAATTATTGAAAACTAATTAATTACAGATTATTACAAATTATTAAATTTATTAAATTGATATCAAACATTATGAAAAAAATTTGAAACTCCCTCTTTTCATTGGTATAAAGCTTGTTCATTTTGGACTTGTACTTCAATAAATATGAAGTTCTGAAAATGGAACCATCATTTAGAATAACCCTATATGTTATGTAGTCACATAAGCGACAGGTACTGCAGATTTCCTATGAAACGACGCCGCAGTACGATACAGAAAGAATTTAAAGATTTAGCTGACAGTGAAAGGGGAAAAAAATTACAACGGTCAAGGGACGGGATTCATTGTTCTGCGCAACAAGAAGCACATTATGCTTAAGTTGCACGCATGCAGCACATGAAGAATTTAGTGGTATAAACACTAAAATTTCGGAATTCCCTAGTATTAATATACTTTCAGCTCCAAGAGTGTTCGATAGAACTGGACGAAGAGTATCGAGACTTTATATATTACTGCAAAGTGTGTTGGTCACATTAAGGGACAAGCCTGAAACGATTTCGCTATTGTGAAATTATGAAGGAAAAAGGAAAGCACAGACTACAATTAGAACACCTAGAATGGATTGCAGACCTTGCATTTTAACACTAGAACACTGAAGGGGATAAGTGTTACATTAAATTACCTTCCATCATAAATTTTACTAATCCATATTTCATCGAAGGGCTTCATGATTGCCGGCCGCGGTGGCCGAGCGGTTCTAGGCGCTTCAGTCTGGAACCGCGCGACTGCTACGGTCGGAGGTTCGAATCCTGCCTCGGGTATGGATGTGTGTGATGACCTTAGGTCAGTTAGGTTTAAGTAGTTTTGTTCTAGGGGACTGATGACCTCAGAAGTTAAGTCCCATTGTGCTCAGAGCCATTTGAACCATTTGACGTCATAACAATGCATTGCTGGGTGGGTCTCCCGGACTCTGACTTGTGAGAGTGATTCGTTTTCGTTAGGTTCACAACACTACACACGAGCAGCGTTCCTTGTAGCTTCCTACCGTACACAGCTGTGCCATTTGCTCGTCGTGACGGCGAAAGTCCACTGTCTAGGAATGCTTGTACCGTGTTTGGGTCTTCCAGACCGATCATAGCAAGTACGTAAGTACTTGTTGGGGCTATAGGGCCCATAGTATCGTTTGTCCCAAAACAAATACGTTTGTAGCACACATTCAAATTGATGAATCAGCAATTCACGAGGGTTATAATGGCTGTAACATAAGATCTCTGTAACGATGCACTGCGAAATGAAATCATTAGTGACGAATCAGGTGACAAAGGTGGAGACATATACGTCGAACTGTATAGTGAACACGATATGGAAATCGACGAAAGTGAGGATGGCAGTGATTGATATCCGAATAATGAGAAATATTTTGTTGGAAAGGACAGGCGTACTAAATGGGTGAAAGACATACCTACTACTCGCATCAGAACGAGGTCACATAATATTGTGTCACATACTCCTGGTGTGAGGGGACTGGCAAAGAATAAAATGACAGATGCAGAAATATGGCGGCTGTTTTTCACGGATGAAATAACGGATGAAGTAGTGATACATATTAACCAATGTATCAAATCCGCTAAGTCGAGATACTCTTCGTCTCAGACCTTCATTCATGAGACAGATAAAGCTGAGATTGAAGCATTTATTGGTCTGTTTGTATTTGGTGGAATCTGCAAGGTTGGTAGGGTTAATTTAGAAGAACTCTGGGACAGAGATGGAACAGGATTGGAATTATTCTACTTTAGAATGACCATACAGAGGTTCAGGTTTCTGGCACAGTGTCTGAGATTTGACGATAAGTCAACGAGGTCCGACAGCGAAAAGACGATAAATTGGTTCGTATACGAAATACATTTGATTTGTTTACCAAAAACTGCATAGCACACTATTCCCTCGGAGAATATGTCACTGTAGATGAAATGCTTGTCAAATTTCGAGAACGATGTCGTTTTCGAATGTGCATTCCGTCCAATCTTGGCAAATGTGGAATAACAGTGTTCAATCTAGTTGATGAAAGAACGGCGTACACGTCAAATTTGGAAGTTTATTTAGGTGAGCAGCCAGATGGACCGTGTAAGTTGAGTAATCGTGCAGCTGATGTCGTCAAAAGGTTGTGTAATCATATTTTCAACACATCAAAAAAAAAAAAAAAAAAAAAAATGGTTCAAATGGATCTGAGCACTATGGGACTTAACATCTGTGGTCATCAGTCCCCTAGAACTTAGAACTACTTAAACCTAACTAACCTAAGGACATCACACACATCCATGCCCGTAGCAGGATTCGAACCTGCGACCGTAGCAGTCGCGCGGTTCCGGACTGAGCGCCTTAACCGCGAGACCACCGCGGCCGGCTCAACACATCAAGCAACATAACGATGGGTAACTGGTTACGAGCGATGAAAGGGCTCTGTTACTTCTGATAGACCATAAATTAAAACTTTTGGGAACAGTAAAGAAGAACAAGACGGAAGTTCCCCCAGAATTCGTGAACACAAAAGGTAGAAATGCTTTTACAAGTATCTTTGGCTTTCAGAAGACGTGCACATAGGTGAGTTATGCAACAAAAAAAACCAGGTGCTTCTTCTCATGAGTACTATGCGCCATGACAACAAAATAGATGCAACAACTGGGGAAGAAATGAAGCCGGAGGTGATAACTCTGTACGATGCTACTAAGGGTGGGGTCGATTTAGTAGATCAGATGTGTGCCGCCTATGATGTAGCAAGAACAACTAGAAGATGGCCGTTGGCCTTATTATTTTGCTTACTGCATGTAGCAGGCATAAATAGTCTTGTCATCTTCAGAGCTAACAACCAGGGGAAGACCAAGAGGAGAAACTTTCTGAAATCGCTTGAGAAGGCTCTTGTCAGAGGCCAATTACTACACAGGGCTGGCAGTGAGCATATCAACCGACCTCTCAAAAGATCTGTCAACAGACTGGCGGGGTCGAACAGCAAGACGATGGCAGTGTGAACCAGAGTACGGTGCCTAAGAGAGGTCGGTGCTATGGGTGTGGAGATAGCAAAACGCAATATATTTGTTGCATATGCTCTGAGTTTGTGTGTCTCAAAAAACGCTCAAGTTTAATTTGTAAAGACTGTATGTAGTGGCCTGGTGTGCTTTCATTGTTCTACTTTGTGTGCTATGACACACGACAGTCACATTGTGCAACCATTTTTGTCCTGTATGGTATGTAAATATTAGAATCACCGTCTAATTTGCTTACGTAGTAATAAAGGACAACTATTTACTCAAACCCAAAGCAAAAAGTGTTTGTTTACTTCATCTAGACAATATACTTGAGTGTGAAGCTCTTTTGTGTTCCCTATCCTTAACAAATCAGACTGATACGCAGGTCGGGTCTGTGAGACCCTTCGTAGCAAAGGTGGTACAAAGTAAATACGAATGTCACAAAGTAAATACGAATTGTCCTGTTTTACACCCTATACTGGCAATACCATACTGGGGGGAACCGCGAATTGGTTCCAACTGCAATCGTAAATACGACATGTGTTTAGTAATGTAAGATTAAGTGGACTTGACTGCTCACTGCCCACAGTAAGTCATTACAAGATGAGAAACAGTTTATTTCTGATTCCAACATAGGATTATGCAGCTAACCGGTTGCAAACAACTGTTAAGCACATTGATCTAGCTTTCGACACCTACTTAGGGCGTTTCATCAGAACACAATTTTGATAAATTCTATAAAATAATAAGATTTTCGAGAATGTTTTAATTTCAATAATATAAATGTGACATAAAGTCATGCAGGAGGCAGGCGACCGTTATTAATGTTTTTCGGGTGATATAATTACAAACTGACAATTTTCGGATTTTTTCCTTTGCTTGTACTGTGAAACATATCTTCTTGCCACATTTCGTGATTCTAGGTCAAAGGGACGTACCGTATACGTTTTGATGAGTGAGAGTATCAAAATATGTGACATAAATGATTGTATCTTTTGACTGCATTTACGTAGAATCTTCAACATTTTACACGTTACCAAGAGATCATAGACAGTATGCAACCTAAAATTTCAACTTGATACTGCGATCCGTTCCTGAAAAAATGGGATCTTGACAGGAGGACGAATTGACCGACAGTCTGATAACAAATAACAAAAAAAGTTTTATTTTATAGTTACAAATTTAGAGTTATCGGATTTCTTCCTTTGGTTGTTCTGTGAAACCTTGTTTCATATCAAATTTCATGATTCTAGGCCAACGGGAAGTAACCTACAGGTTTTTATGAGTGAGTTATCGAGTGTTAAAATATGTCACCTAAATAGCCCGTATACTTTCGTTGCATTGACTTAGCAACTTACATTTATTACATCGCCAAGGGCTGATAGACCTTAGTATGCGCCATGAAGCTCAACGTGAAACGTCTATCCATTCCAGATGAAAAAGGATGTTAACAGACGGACAGGTTGACAGAAAGTCTGATAACAAACGAAAAAAACTTTTTTTCTTCTGATATAATTACAAATTTACAGTCTGCGGATTTTTTCCGTTGGTTTTACTGTGAAACCTTCCCCTTTGCCCAATTTCATGATTGTAGGCCAACGAGAAGTACCATGTAGGTTTCGATGAATGAGTTTGCGGGAGTCAGAATATCTGATAGGAATGGCCGTATCGTTTGACAGCACTGACCTAGAAGCTTCAAAGTTTTACACAGGCAAGGGGTAGTAGGCCGTAAAATGTGACATTAATTTCAACTTGATACGTCTACCCTTTCCGAAGAAATAGGGATCTTAACATACGGACGAAGAGAAAGAAAGATAAAAATGACAAAAAAAAATTTTCGCGTGTTATCAATACAAACTTACAGTTTCGGATTTTTTCCCTTTTATTATTCTATGGAACCTTCCTTTTTGCCTAATGTCATGATTCTAGGCCAACGGGAAATACCCTACAGATTTTGATTACGGAATGCACTGAAGAGCCAAAGAAAGTGCCTAATATCGAGTAGGGCCCCCACGAGCACGCAGAAATGCCGGAACACGACTTGGCATGGACTCGACTGCTGAAGGGAACTGACACCATGAATCCGGCAGGGCTGACAAATCCATAAGAGTGCGAGATCTCTTCTGAACAGCACCTTTTAAGGCATCCCAGATATGCTCAATAATGTTCATGTCTGGGGAGTTTGGTGGCCAACGCAAGTGTTTAAAATCAGAGGAGTGTGGGGTGTCGAGTTGTCCTGCTGAAATTGCACAAGTCCGTCGTAACGCACAATGGACATGAATGAATGCATGTGATCAGATAGGATGCTTACGTACGTGTCATCTGTCAGAGTCGTATCTAGACGTATTAGGGATCCCATATCATTCCAGCTGCACACGCCCCACGCCATTACAGAGCTTCCACCAGCTTGAACAGTCCCTTGCTGATATGTAGGATCCATGGAACATGAGGTTGTCTACATACCCGTACACGTCCATACGCTCTATACAATTTGAAACGAAACTATTCCGACTAGGTAACATGTAATCAGTCATCAACAGTCCAGCGTCGGTGTTGGCGGTCCCAGGCGAGACGTAAAGCTTTTTGTCGTGCAGTTATCAAGGGTACACGAGTGGGCCTTCGGCTCCGAAAGCCCATATCGATGACGTTTCTCTGAATGGTTCGCACCCTGACACTTGCTAATGGCCCAGCATTGAAATCCGCTGCAATTTGCGGAAGGGTTGCACTTCTGTCACGTTAAACGATTCTCTTCAGTCATTGTAACAGCAGTAACCAATCTAACAACTGCGCGAGACACTTGTTGTCTTATATAGACGTTGCCGACCGCAACGTCGTATTCTGCCTGTTTACATCTCTTTGTATTTGAACATTTGTGCCTATACCAGTTTCTTTGGCACTTCATTGTATCTCATAACGTGGAATGGGATCGAGTTTCGCTGTAAAGTTTTGCTGCTGGCAATTCAATGTTAATACTAGCATCAGCATTACGTCTGACACGCACCATACTACAAGGCCGACAACCGTGTCATTTGTAATTACCTCCACGTCGACACGACCTTGCCTTCCTTTTTTTGACGATTGGACCCAGCTGTATCTGTACAGTGCCAGATAAGTTTCGCCGCTGCTCCATCACACGCAGACTTCTTCTTGCCTACTGCCATAGAAGCTACATTAAAGGAGGCAGATAAATTTTAGGCAGTGTCTTTGAATAGCGTTTACCAGTTTCTGGAAAAGTTTGAAATGAAAATAATCAAGATTCCATACAGTGTTGTCTGTTATTATGTCAGAATACGAGACTGGCTGAGTGCTGTTTAATCATAGACCGGTGAGGTAATGCACTGACGGAAAGGAGGATGAAACACGTGTATGAATTCGTCGTTGCATGACGTGCCAGTTTCAGACTGTTGTAACGAGAGAAATATCTATATATTAACATGGGCGAATCGCATCAAAATGAGTAACCGGAAATGATTCATAACGCGTGGGTTTTTTTTATCATTAAGTGCTTTGAAAGCCGATATTTCGCTCTTCAGCCCCACACACTCGATTGTGTAAGACAAACGTGGTACTCCAACGTAAAATGTAATGAACGCTAACAGGATTTTCTCAGCAACAAATTTGAACAGTTTGCCTTATCAGATCGCTGATAAAAAGTGCTGCCGTCCACAAGAATGCGTCCGTTAAGTGAGATGACTGAAATCCGTATCATCGGGCAGATAATGGTATCAAGAGGGAGTCATACATCCTGCTGCTGTTCTGACAATGAAACAATAGCAGCATTCTACGTTAAATATCGTATTCCAGTATGAAACTTCTAAAGACTAATAGATTGGAAATCACACCCCACTTAATCTTGCGCGCGTGTGGTAATACACCCACTCTACAAGGACCAGACGGAGCTGTCTACTCCGCAGAGGAGAAGCCGGAAATAATATCAAGAACGCTAGCAGAGTCCTTCACACCGAATCTGGTTCTCTCAGACCCAGTATTCACACGTGAAATGGACCAGAGGTTACACGAATTGTAGCCCAGCACGTACGCAGCGAAACCAGACGTTCTAGCGCAGATGAAATCACAAGGGCTGTTAAGCACTGCTCAGCCAGGGCAGTTCCATCCTACGACACCAACACTCCCCTGCCTTTTGGAGGGCGGCCAAGGTCCAGACGTTCAGGAAGCCAGGGAGAGACCACTCCCTCCCACACAATAAGCGACCCATCAGCCTGCTGAGCTCTCAGCGTGATTGTCGAGAAGGTGATTTTAAAACGACACCCTGAGCCGGAGCAACTCAACTTCACAAATCATCACTCTACAAAGCAGCAACTCCTCCGCGTACAAGTACGTATAACAGACGGCTACAACACCAGCAAAGCATCGAGGAGCCTGTGTTTCTGGAAATCGAAACCTTCGATCGTCTCTGAGACATCGGCCTCAGCCGAAAATAGCGACACTGGTTTCCCCGACGGACTCGTAAATATCTGATACACTCATATCTCAGATACAGAAGTTTCAACACTGACTTTCAGGACAAACAATCAACCTCTATGGTATACAAGCTGGAGTACCCCAGGGCAGTATCTTGGACCCACTCTTGTTTTGCTTCTGTATCAATGATATTCCAACAACACATAACACGATGGTTGCCATCTACGCAGATGACACTGCCACCCTTGTGCAAGACAGTACTCAGAACTATGGAGCCTTGGTTGGAGAAATGCCGTATCAAAGTAAATTTCGACAAATGTGAGGTATTCCTGCTTACTTACAGACCGAAACATCTGGACAAACACCAACACTGAACACACACGAACAATATGTTTCTATGAAACTATCAGATACATAGGTGTCTGCATGGATAGGAAACTCAGGTGGGGTGCTACATTCAACATGTCGCCAACAATGCACACGCGACGCTCAAACAAGTGAAGCTTAACAGGCAAAGCACACTGATTAGGAGGATGCCGAGGTCCGCGCACATAACACTTTGAGACCTCTGATAACATACGCAGCTCCAGTGTGGGGTTACTCAGCTCCAACACGTCTGCGCCGCCTGCAGGTCATACAGGACAACCTGTTACGGATCCAAGATACATACGCGCCGCGGATTTACGTAACGAACTCCACCTCGATACCCTCGCGTAGATATTTAAAAAAATCTCCCTACATAACTATACAAGAACTTGAAATGTAACATAGCCAATTGGTTGCAATCCCTATTTATCTCAAGTAAGTATACTGTTTTTGTGGGTGTAGAAGTTAGTAGAAAATCCTCGTCTTCGTTTTTTGCGGACTCCTATGCTGTAAAATAATTGTATCTGCTCCACCAAATTTGCTGGGACTTCCTCACCTCTTCACAGGGTAGCTAATGATTTGGTACGCCAAGTGATATTTCAAGTCGTCATGTTAAAACAAAGTTTCACTTTTGAAATTACATATTTATTCCTTCTACTGGCACAAATGTCCCGCACAGAAGCTGTTACAAAACTGGCTGTTTCATGGCTGATTCGCCTCTGCTTGTATATCGTTTCAATAATTACAGGTGATGTTGTCCATAATTGCAGACAGAAACTTCGAGGATTACAATCAAAATCATGTTGGCACTTACAAACTGATATCGAAATATTAAACATCAGTTCGCTCCTACCAGGCTGCAGCAACAATAATGTTCTTAGTTCTTAGTTTCTTAGTACCGAAATTACAAAATATTTTCGCCAATAATGCGTTTTATAAAATCACTTGTATCATGAAAGTTACTGTCTGGAAAATGTTCAAAACATGTACATAAGTTCTTTACATAAATCCAAACGAAAAACTAGTTTCACTTCGTGTGAAGAGTATTCTAGAATTACAAAATGGAAACTGTTTATGATTTTTGTTTAAGTATCGATTAGTAACAATCGAACCAGAGCAGATGGTTTTACTTTCGATAAAACTGAAGTGAAACTAATGACGAAATTTGAAGCAGTATATTAAATTGAGTTTTAAAATGACCAGTTAAAGAAAATAAGTATGATACAAAATTTATGTAAGTCCGTAAATATTTAAGCTTGACACCTGAATCTACATTTCAAGTCATATTTTTCCTAAGGATCATATATTGGTACGTTTCGAAATCGAGACACTCGAACAACCTCTTCGTAATGAAGCTGGGAAACTACGATCATAAACACAATTGGAAGCATAAACGCCCAAAAATATTTTTCCTTAGGGGAGACTAACAACGTATGGAAGGATTAAATGAAGTACGCACATAACGCTGTATCAGTGAACTTCTGTATTGCACCAAACCTGACTGGCAACGACAGCTATAATCACACAGCCAACTAGTCGGCTCAAGACGGGAAGTCGAACACACAAGACATAAACAAACCCCACATAACAAGTGGTCAATTTTTTAATCAAATTGACCACTCAGATGACAACCTGGCATATGACAGGTACGCTGACGCTGCATTTGGTTCAAAATAGTTCAGATGGCTCTAAGCACTATGGGACTTCACATCTGAGGTCATCAGTCCCCTAGAACTTAGAACTACTTAAACCTAACTAACCTAAGGACATCACACACATCCATGCCCTAGGCAGGATTCGAACCTGCGATCGTAGCAGCAGCGCGGTTCCGGACTGAAGCGCCTAGAAGCGCTCGTCCACGGCGGCCGGCTGCTGCAGCTGGTCCAGGAGACTTTGTCGGAGACCAGCAACAACGGTAACACATCTTCACTAACATTTTCCAACACCCAAATACTAGCTGTCGTTACTGCCACAAATCCTCCAGCAGCCCTACTAACCGCCCGGACGAAATCAGAAATATTTTCCCATGCCGCACGCTGTGGAACTTGTCCTTGTGCCTTTAAAACCACTACCCTTCAATCGCTTTCTTTGAACTATCTCCACCATGGAATCTTCTTAGTGTATGATCGCACCCAGACGTACGGACAACATCACAGACCTGCATCCCGTGACTCCTGGATTCGAATAGCAACGGTATTCGAGAGATGACAGTTGAACTTTTTGTGATGAGCACCATTCTAGTGCGGGTGCGGAAGAGCTCCACTTCTTTTTTGCCAATGACATAAAAAGAGACTTATCGATACTGCAATTTTTGCAGACGTTCGGTCATTCAGACAGAAGGTGCTTTTGACACCCCCCTCACTGACAAATTACTCCAGCTCCGAAAAATGCTGACAATCAAGAAAATTAATATAGATTAAGCAACAAATCTAATGAGTACGACCGATTTGCAAGAGCTTTGTAGTAAATTTTCCTAGCAAGATAATTACAATAGTGTTAGTATATAACGCCAGTTCCTTCTACCACAACGTTTCAAAACTTTCTACTTCAAGAAAGAAAAGAATGCCGTAGTTTGACATCGCGTCTACGTCGAAAGGATTACATCTACATCTACATCTACATCCATACTCCGCAAGCCACCTGGCGGTGTGTGGCGGAGGGTACCTTGAGTACCTCTATCGGTTCTCCCTTCTATTCCAGTCTCGTATTGTTCGTGGAAAGAAGGATTGTCGGTATGCCTCTGTGTGGGCTCTAATCTCTCTGATTTTATCCTCATGGTCTCTTCGCGAGATATACGTAGGAGGGAGCAATATACTGCTTGACTCTTCGGTGAAGGTATGTTCTCGAAACTTTGACAAAAGCCCGTACCGAGCTACTGAGCTTCTCTCCTGCAGAGTCTTCCACTGGAGTTTATCTATCATCTCCGTAACGCTTTCGCGATTACTAAATGATCCTGTAACGAAGCGCGCTGCTCTCCGTTGGATCTTCTCTATCTCTTCTATCAACCCTATCTGGTATGGATCCCACACTGCTGAGCAGTATTCAAGCAGTGGGCGAACAAGCGTACTGTAACCTACTTCCTTTGTTTTCGGATTGCATTTCCTTAGGATTCTTCCAATGAATCTCAGTCTGGCATCTGCTTTACCGACGATCAACATTATATGATCATTCCATTTTAAATCACTCCTAATGCGTACTCCCAGATAATTTATGGTATTAACTGCTTCCAGTTGCTGTCCTGCTATTTTGTAGCTAAATGATAAAGGATCTACCTTTCTGTGTATTCGCAGCACATTACACTTGTCTACATTGAGATTCAATTGCCATTCCCTGCACCATGCGTCAATTCGCTGCAGATCCACCTGCATTTCAGTACAATTTTCCATTGTTACAACCTCTCGATACACCACAGCATCATCCGCAAAAAGCCTCAGTGAACTTCCGATGTCATCCACAAGGTCATTTATGTATATTGTGAATAGCAACGGTCCTATGACACTCCCCTGCGGCACACCTGAAATCACTCTTACTTCGGAAGACTTCTCTCCATTGAGAATGACATGCTGCGTCCTGTTATCTAGGAACTCCTCAATCCAATCACACAATTACATGTGGAATACCACAGCAGTTCTTACAAATCAGAATGTAGAACTGAAAAAACCAGTCTAGCATTCTCCTGCAGTACTTTAGGGAGGGCACACTTTCATTCGAGTTGTAAAAGTCCAGCGTCTTATCAGCACACTTGGTGGATGGGTAGTGACGTGCTTCTACGTGTACATCTACATACACTGTCCAGTCACATTATTGTGACCACCTCTCAGAAGCCTGAGTAACCAACTTTTGCAGAGCGGACAGCTGCGAGACGCGCAGAAAGACAGTCAGTTGGGTTCTGTTAGATACCAACAGGAATGTGGAGCCATGTCGACTCCAGTGCTGTGACCAGCTGTGCTAGATTTCTCGGTTGAGATCCATGTCGCGAACAAGGCGATCGCAATGGTCCCACAGATTCTCAAATGGGTTTAAATTCCCATAGTTCGGTGGCCAGGGGAATATGGTTAACTCATCCTGGTGCTCTTCGAACCATGCGCATTCTCCTGTGTGACGTGTTGCCTTGTCCTGCTGGTAGATGCCAGTGTGTCGAAGAAGAAACAAACTGTATGTTGAGGTGGACATGGTCCCCAAGGAAAGATGTGATTTTTTTTGGTCCATTGTACCTTCTAGAATGACGAGATCACCCAGGGAATGCCACTAAAACATTCCCCAGACCATAACACTCCCTCCTCCAGAGTGGATTCTTCTGACGATTGTTTTCCATCTGTACGATGGGGCATCAAAGGTGACCCACCTGAAAGGCGCCTGTCGCCACTCAGTGGACATCCAGTTGCGGTACTGGCGTGAAAATTCGAGCCTTCATTGCCGATGAAGAGCAGTCAGCATGTGTGCATGGACCAGGGGCCTGCTGTGGAATCCCTACGCAGCAACGTCCGCTGAGCAGTTGTTGAGGAGACACTGTTGGTAGCCTCGGTGTTTCATCCGGGTAGTGAATTGGTCAAAAGTTGCATGTCTGTTCGGCCGTACACGTCTCTGCTTCGACCGTTCATACCTGTCATCTATGGCCTGTGGTGCACCACATTTGCCTCGCGCCGCTTTTGGATAGCGCCATTTTGTCATGCACGGTATACTTCAACCACGGCAGCACGCGAACTGTTTCGAAACTTAGCCGTTTCGGAAACCCTTCCACTCTTGGCCCGAAAGCCAATGATCATGCCTTTTTGTATGTAAGGTAACTCACTCCGTTTCCGCATAACGACAAAGACTGCACTGTTTTGTGTGTCCCCTGACTCGCTTTATACGTATACCCTCCACTGCTAGGTCTGCCAACTGTGAGTGGTTGTTGCACACTGACGTCGAATATAGGCGGTGAGCACATTAGTATGACTTGATAGTGTATATACTCCTCAAAACTGAAGTGTGCATGCCAGGCTGTTCTTCGTACAAATATTTTTAAGTTTCTTTCGTATTTATTTCGTATTTCATTCACGTATTCAACGTGAATAAATGACTGTCTATTTACTTCTCTTGTCCAACTGTCATGATTGCTACGCCAAATATACGATGGTGGCAAACAGAAATGTTTGACAATCTTCCTCAAAAACCGGGTCTCTAAATTTACCCAACAAGTTTTGGAAAGTAGAACACCTTTGTGCCAGATATTCTCATTTAAATTCTCAAAGTTCAAAATGGTTCAAATGGCTCTGAGCACTATGGGACTCAACATCTTAGGTCATAAGTCCCCTAGAACTTAGAACTACTTAAACCTAACTAACCTAAGGACATCACACACACCCATGCCCGAGGCAGGATTCGAACCTGCGACCGTGGCAGTCCCGCGGTTCCGGACTGCAGCGCCAGAACCGCTAGACCACCGCGGCCGGCAAATTCTCAAAGTATTTTCGTTCTGTATACTGAGCCTTGCGACCACATATACATTGTGCTACGTGGAGGAGTTGCTGCTTTGTAGAGTGATGATTTGTGAAGTTGAGTTGCTCCATCTCAGAGTGTCATTTTTGATACAGTGCATAGTGATCCGTTTTAAAATCACCTTCTCGACAATCATGCTGAGTGAGCTCAGTAGGCTGATGGGTCGCTTATTGTATGGGAGGGAGTGGTCTCTCCCTGGCTTCCTGAACTTCAGGATTTTGGCCGCCCTCCAAAAGGCAGGGGAGTGTTGGTGTCGTAGGACAGAGCTGGCCTCGCTGAGGAGTGCTTAATGTATTTGCTTGTTACGTGGCATTGCACTCATGATGTGGCCACCGCAGACAATAGAAACACCATCACACTGAAAACAACAACTTTAGAGTTCAACTCGTTATATTTTAGGAGTTTTTGAGAACATTTATCGCGCAGAAAATCAGTAGTATACTAAAATACTCTAAAAATTGATTAGAAACAGCCTTGCCCACAATAAAATATTTATTTGTAATGGTAACCGGGTTCGGCCAGAATGTGAGCATCGTCATACCATTTATACCTTAATGGTATGTGACCATCTTCATTTATACCTTGATGATATAAATGGCTTGAAGAGGGACACATTCTGATTGAAACCGGTTACCATTGAACGGAAATATTTTACTGCG
Organism: Schistocerca serialis cubense; assembly: GCF_023864345.2. Taxonomy (NCBI): domain Eukaryota; kingdom Metazoa; phylum Arthropoda; class Insecta; order Orthoptera; family Acrididae; genus Schistocerca; species Schistocerca serialis. Next base: position 221,163,890 of record NC_064641.1, on the reverse strand, counting down.
GTCAAGACAGTTCATAATCCAGTTTAAAAATGGTTGTAGTTACTTAGATACGTGTCGTCTAACTATATGGAGGTTGTGGGAAATAGGATTCATAACAGAAAATCAGTTTCGCAATTACCAGACTTTTATTCAATTTAAAAGCCAACATATCCAAATGGATAGTATGGTCTGAATCTTTCTGCATTTCATTAATATCGCCCAGCGACGATACTTTATGCAAGCAACAGAGAAAATCGTCAGCGAACAAACTGATGCTGCAGCTGATGCTATCGTTTGACAACTTTAGAGACCCTATTATCCTCCGTTGTTCGACGCGCAAGTCGCCTAAGTGGCGTCAACTCAAAAGACTTGCACCAGGCGACCGGTCTATCCGACGGGAGGCCCCAGCCACACGACATTTCATTTCATCCTTTGTTGCAGTATTCCCGATGTTATTTACATGTCTGTTGAAGAGTTGCCGCCGGAATGATGTACCGGTTTATATTAGTCAAAAATTATTTGAGACACAGAGGCTATACTTGGACGACTTACACACTTATTTGGCAGATGGCGCAGCGAGTCGGAGACTGGGGTACGGAGTTCCTAAGGAGGTGGCATGGCATACCTGTCATATAATAACAGACGACACTTAGAGCCACTGCCGTTGGTGAAATAATATACCATCCGTGACGTAACCATGCCAATTAGCAGCAGCAGCAGATCGGAGAGTTACTATGTTCAGTTTCCCTGAGCAAGTAGTCGTTTGAAGGCTGTAGCGTATCATAACGCTGTAAAGGCGAGATCCAGTGCTGCTCGCGACATGTTTCACGACTACAGTTATGGAGGACATCGTCATCGGGAAAAAGCAAAACTGACGTTCTATGGGGCGGAGCGTTGAATGTTAGGTCCCTCAACCCAGTAGGCAGGTTAGAGAATTTAAAAAGGGAGATCGATAGGCCGAAGTCAGATATTGTGGGAATTAGTGACTTACGGTGGCGGGAAGAACAAGATTCCTGGTCAGATTAGTACGATGTTATAGATATAAAATCAAATAGGAGCAATGCAGGACTGGGTCTAACAGTGCATTAGAAAGCAGAAATATTTATAACTTGCTATGAACAGCGTAGCGAACGAATTATCGCAGTCAAGATAACCACAGAGAAAACATCCACCACACTAGCACTAGCGAAGTAGCTCCACAGGTGATGAAGAGACTGAAAGAACATATGATAAGGTACAGGAAATTTTTTAGGTATTTAAGGGAGACGAAAATTTAATTGTTATGGGTGACTGGTGTTTGGTAGAAGGGAACAGAAAGGAAAAATATTAGGAGTACATCGACTAGGGCAAAATGGAAGTAGTAGCGCATGACAGAATTTTGCACAGAGAATAATTTAATCATCGCTAATACTTCGTTTAAGAATAATGGAAGACATGTGGAAGAGACTTAGGGCCAATGTACGGTTTGACAATGATTATATAGGATGTTAGGGTAATAAATGCAGATATTGTGATCATTAGTACCTTAGTATGTACCCACTTCGTGTATTAGTTGTTATTTCTCTGCATCTAACAGTCTTCCCGCAAACACATCACAAAATTTACATTCTGATGCTTTCTGCCCGGTCGTACCTGCATTCCTAAGTGAACTACGCTCGTCAGCATGGTTCAAAAATGGTTCAAATGGCTCTAAGCACTATGGGACTTAACTTCTGAGGTCATCAGTCCCCTAGAACTTAGAACTACTTAAACCTAACTAACCTAAGGACATCACACAAATCCATGCCCGAGGCAGGATTCGAACCTGAGACCGTAGCGGTCGCGCGGTTGCAGACTGTAGCGCCTAGAACCGCTCGGCCACTCCGGCCGGCAAAGAGTTACAATGACAATTTTCTAAACGTTTTTGAGAACACAGTCAATCTTACATCTGTTTTAGAAGTGTTTTCGAAAGCGTTTTCCATGTCAGTTGGAAGCGCCGTTGTGCATGTGCAGATGTAAGTGCTTGATCTACAGTTTGAAGCCCGTTTTAAAGAAAAATCCCCTTACTTTAAAAGTGTCCAGGACATCTATTTTTTTTCCTTAGGAAAAGTTTCTACTTCTCCATAATGAGTTTGCAAACGTGATACAATATTTCGATCAGAATAAGTGTGTCAAAGGCTTTCTTTTTTCTATCACGAAACTAGGTAAGTCACAGTTACGTGGGAAACTCAGTGCTAAAATCTGTGAAATTGTCTCCTTCTGTCAGTATGCCGACACTTTGTACGAGATAAAAACTGTATTGTGCCTTCAACGTGCCAAAAATAAATAAGCAATAGTGGACATTTGTTTTGTTTCCGATCTGTGTTGTTGAGAAATATGAAACCAAATACGGCTGCGTTGCCATTTAAATACGGTGCGTTCGCCCTGTACCTCTCTCCCATCTTAGCCAGCGTGGCGTGGCGGTGGGGGAAATGCACAGACTCACTGAGCGCTAAAGCTCACGGATCTCGCCGAGGGTCACGAGACGAATTTTTGGCCACCCCAGCTCGACGGGGTCTCGTCATCAATGGATAGCTTCAGCTGTATATGGCCTTCCTGCATCAACTCGTGGATTCTCTTCCTCGCCGACAGGACGTTATCAAGCCTAGATGCAGTGTTACACGATGTTAGCGTCGCGTCTCGTAGGGGAGACTAATTTTTGCCACGTGTCCTCACCTTCGTCGAGCTTCACCAGTAGCGCGAGGTAATGCGTTACGAGTATGACTAGTTTTTGCAGCTACTCGTGGCGGTCAAAAGGCGGCTGAAGCTACTGCTCGAGAAGAGCCACAACAGAAGCATTACGTCAGCCCTGAGATATACGTCGTTAGGAATACTTGACCACGTCGTAAATATTCTCCTGACGGCCTCTGGTGTCACAGGGCGTGGCCCTCGGGCTCCCCTTTGACGACTCTTTAGAGAGCAGTGCTGTACATGGCGCCTACAACACGAAGCGTCGGATACGCCCTCCTTTGGTTATGCAACGAGAAGATACGGAGGGACTTCGCGAATTGTATTTCACATTAACCTAATCCTTATCATGTTGCAAGTGATAACTGTTCATTATTTCTGAAGGTACATCCTATAACCAATTTCCGTGTCTGGTGTGCTTGTCAGTTTTAGCATATTTTGGATAGGTGCATAAGTTCGTAGTGCTTTTCCCTAAGTTTAATAAACACAGCAGATACACGTAACAGAGACTTTAATCGTCAATAATATATTCTCCTTCACTCTTTAGAACAGTCTGCCAAAGCTGGGGTGACTTTTCGATTCCACGAGTACAGAAATGACGCGGTTTTGAAGCGAAGAACGCGTCGAGCCACGTTCGGAGCGCATTTTCTCCCGGAAAGGAGTTCCCAGAGTTGTTCAATAGAGAGCGGAAAAGGAGAAAATCTGAGGGTGAATAAGGTGGGTGCGGAATGACTTCCCAACACGATTCCTGTATGGTGTTTGTTGTCAGTCTAGCAGAATGCGGACGGGAATTTTCGTGAAGTAGCATCACTTCACGCAGACTTCCTGGGCGTTGTTCTTGGACCGGTTCTGCGAGACATCTTACGTGCTACGATAAATGTCAGCAGTGATGGTTACGCATTGGGGAGCAATTCTTAGTACACCACACCGTCGCTGTTCCACCAGATGCGTAACATTATCTCCTGTAGATGCGCGCTGGTCTTTATACGAGGAGTTGCTGCTCTGTTTGAGCTCAATCATTCCTTTTCTCCTCTTATGTTAGCATAAGGACGCCATTTCTCGTCATCAGTAACGATACAAGATAGGAACGGTCGGCTAGCCGGCCGTATGGCCGAGCGGTTCTAGGCGCTTCAGTCTGGAATCGCGCGACCGGTACGGTCGCAGGTTCGAATCCTGCCCCGGGCATGGATGTGTGTGATGTCCTTAGGTTAGTTAGGTTTAAGTAGTTCTAAGTTCTAGGGGACTGATGACCTCAGAAGTTAAGTCCCATAGTGCTCAGGACCATTTGAATCATTTGAACCAATCATTTTGAACGGTCGGCGTTGTTCATGAGCCAATTATTGACGAGTAACCAGAGCTGCACATTTGGGCACCAGCCGATTTCTCTGATTTTGGCTTAGAACATGTGGTACCCGTGCGCCCGAGTTCTGAACCTTTGCTCGGAAACTACCTGTCGGCGCTAGTCACCTTGTCAGGCAGCGGCAACAGGCCAAGACACAAGCAGCAACAGGGAAATAACAGATTTTGTGACATTTTACAAGTTCCTAACCAGGAGCGAATTGCATAGTTTCATCTGTGTGCTTTGGTAGTTTAGTTTTTTTCAGTTTCTGCTTGTTAATTTAATATTTAAGAGATCCAGTTCTCGCGTTTTCGTTTGCGTCGGAAAATAAACCGATTTTGTGACATAGTAGAAGTTCCTAACGAGGAGTGAATTATTTAGTCTCAGCTGAGTGCTTTGGTAGTTCAGTTTTTGAATCTCTACATGTTAATCTAATTTATTAGCTACAGTGTTTGCATTTTCCTCCCTACAGCAGAGTTCTGTAGTGCGTATCAGTTGCAATTGTTTGTCTGCGTAGTGTAGTTTCCCACGGTTTTTAGTATCGGTAGGGACTGTGACCACTTTGTGTGGATACGAGCTGAGTTGGTGACACTCGCTCTCAGCTCCAGGCTGTGATGGCTTCGATTACACCTCTTGAAGGTGCAGTGGATGGGCATCATTGTTGTAGGCTGGTTGTTGGGATCCAACGGACGTCCAGCACATCTGAGTCTGCCAGTCGGTCCATACCTGTGGCCATGGGCCCTGTTCTGTATCGTTCATACCGATTGGTGCAATAGGTTAGCCTCAGTAGTGACGTCATTCTTTATCCGAAGTTCCCATTCAGTAAGCTTCCGAGACATGTTACCATTGGGCCTTGTGCTGATTTTTGACAACTGTACCGAGAGGTTTTGTATTTCGGTATGGCCCTCTCGTTTGGTTCGGTGTGGTTTATTTACACTTACAATTTGTTGTTTTATACGTATTGAGCGGCTTTAGCTTCAGATTTAGTGATTACGTTACTGAAAAATCACCAGGACACGGCCAGGTGGAAAGTGAGTTCATAATATATTTTCCTTTGTTAGAAATATGGTTTGTATTGTTGTTACTGTCAATGATTATAACATAAAAAACAGTTTCTGTCAATATTCTCACAAAATACGTGTTATTTTTACGTAATTAAGAGTTTAAAAAATCATTAATTTCAAAATGTCGGCTCTGCTTACATATATCACATGAGTGTTAGCTGAAATTACTAGTGCTTCGTGTACTTTTTCCGCAAATGGTTTACTTATTAACTATCGAAAAGCGTTTAAAACTTATAAGTAACAATGCAAAGGAATTTTGTAAAGCCTGATAGAGGAAACTTTCCAAAATTTCATGCATTTACTGCTTACGTCTGCATAATTCGGCAATGAAATCAGTCTACGTCTCCTTCGAGTGGAATTATGTGGAATAAAGCGCTAAAGGCACGCAAGTTGTAGTAGCCAAGTTGGTTGGCGCACGTAGTGGCTGCGCGCTTAGACGCGCCTGGTCACGGAGGCTCGACTCCTCACTCGGGCATGGGCGTGTGTATTGTTCGCGTAAGTTAGTTTAAGTAGTGTGTAAGTCTAGGGACCGATGACCTCAGCAGTTTCGCCCCTTAGGAATTCACACACATTTGAATATTTTCAGCCGGCACCGTAGCACAGCGTGTTCAGTCAGAGGGTTAGCTGCCCTCTGTAATAGCAAACTGAGTGAACGGCTCAACAACGAACTTGAATCGATGTCGTGGGATGTCGGCCGTGAACAAATGCAATGAGCCATAACGAACAAAATGAGATTTAAAAAAAAAGTCGGTAAGGCGACGGACTGTCGTGTCGAAGCACGCAGGTTCGCACACCGTTGAGTACGAAAATATTATTTGGCTTTTCATGTTTGTGACACATACTGAGACTTCGTTAAACGTCAAAGCTAAGCATTTATCTGAAATATCCGTTGTTATTTAGACGTAAGAGCGTGCTTTCTCAGTAACGATTTCGTGACTTCCGTATGTTTAAGAAGTGAAAGATGAATTTGCTGTGTGTGAAACAACTGAAAGTGACAGTTATACTTTTTCTTGTCGCAAATAATTCACCATTTTTTCTGGATATGTATCGATTTCCGAGAGTGTGGCCAGCCAATAATGTAAGAGCACAATTTAAACTATTGCGAATGAAACTAGCAGCAGTCGTCTTTATACTCTAGCTTGTTTCAAGTATTTATCTGCGATCAAATCCTTAACAACAGTAGACAGAGATGAAAGATTCCCGCCACAATATTTTCAAACTATACCACCATATATGAAACATTTTAATTCATCAGATACATGTTGTAAACTACAACGAACTTCTTTAGCTGTTTGTTTTTATGAACCAAACCGTTGATGTATCATATAGGGAAATAGGCTACTTCATCATTTAGATCTCTATGAGCGAGTTACAACCACATTCTATGCATCATCTTATTCTTTGACACTCTCTTAAACAATTTTTCGGATTGGTGGAGATGTGTTCCATTTATGCAACTAAATGAAGGTAGTTTGTTTATTACGATATGCGTTTCGCTTCTTTTATTTGTGAAGCATCTTCACGAATGAAAGAAGCGAAACGCGTATGGCAATAAACAAACTACCTTCAATTAGCTGCATAGACAGAACTCACCGCCGGCCGGAGTGGCCAAGCGGTTCTAGGCGCTACGGCCTGGAACCGCGCGACCGCTACGGTCGCAGGTTCGAATCCTGCCTCGGGCATGGATGTGTGTGATGTCCGTAGGTTAGTTAGGTTTAAGTAGTTCTAAGTTCAAGGGGACTGATGACCACAGCAGTTAAGTCCCATAGTGCTCAGAGCCATTTGAACCATTTGAACAGAACGCACCTTCATGAATTTTGAAGCAACTAAGGAACAATGGAAAACAGAAAAAATGGCGAGTTTTTCGGGTGTTTCTGTAAATGTATTTGCAGAATGTGGTACTACACTCTGTTCCTAACTCATATTCCGAAACGTAAAATCCAAAACAAGACTTCGATGTGAATGAGAATAAAATGACATAATGTGACATTTATGACAGTTCCTAGAACACAGTCAATATTCTATCGTTATCATGCATTCATGGAAGTACGTGCTCAGCGAAACTTGAACAGTATTACGTATTTTAACCACACTTTTCGGTACTGTGAAGAATAGCGTGCCTATATGTCGGCTGCTAGCCACTTCGAGTTCACGCTGCAGTGAGCATGCGCGGATCTCACAAGGAGACGGCACGACCGTGGGGTCGGGGATTTGTCCGAAATTTTGTGTGGTAAAGAGGACCCCTAACACCTCATGTGGTTAAAATATTAGGACGCACTACCCGGAAAATCCCGGGAAAAATCGATCCAAAGAAAGTCTCTTAGGTGCCTTATGAGTATAAAATGTTAGCCCATTGCCGAGCCGCCGTCTGGCCTGGATGTTTAGGGCGCAGACTTTTACGCGAGAGGTCTCGGGTTCGATTCCTCCTCCAGCACTTTTTTTTCTCTTCTGTTTCATTTTCTTTGGTTATTCTACCAATTATTCAGAAAGATTCGCAAACCTACATTATCTTTAGCAGATTAGTTACATTATTGAATAAAAAGTATTTTCTTTTTTTCCAACAACACAATTCATGGCGGTGGGTTTTCCATTTTTCGTTGTGAAGTATATGAGGAGAAACATTGGGTTTTTAATCAGAATAACAAAGTCGATTGGGAAACATTCAATTATTTTTATACATATAATAATTACAAACAAGAACCGCAGTGGTAATTATCGTAAAAACAAACAAAGCAATAATTTTTGCGACATCTTGCGCAGCATATAAAAGCGGATTTTTTACAATCACAGGGCGTTTGCAATAAATTTGTACAAAAACATGCCCCATTAACATTTACGAAAATGTTTTGAGTATCTGATAATTTTGAGGCAAACCAGGCATGTTGAATCATGTCTCGGGATATTGGTGACGATAATTGATGGTGAATTATAGAATGAATTTTTATACAATCTTCCCGGGAATTAATTTCACGATTCTCCTGTAACAATGCGTTGCAATTTTGCAAGCAACAGAAGGAAAAAAAAAAAAGTGCCGGAGGAGGAATCGAGCCCGAGACCCCTGTCGTAAGAGTCCGAGCGCTAACCACGTAGGCCAGACGGAGGCTCGGCAATGGACTAACATTTTATACTCATAAGGCACCTAAGAAACTTTGGATCGATTTTTCTCGGGATTTTCCTAGTAGTGCGTCCTAATATTTTAACCACGTGAGATGTTAGGGGTCCTCTTTCACCACACACAATTTCGGACAAATACCCGATCCCACGGTCGTGCCGTCTCCTTGTCAGACAGATTGCTTTTGATTGGTTGGCGCGAGGGGAACTGACAATAGCGTTTCGGGTTGTAGGATCGTTTGGCATCGCTTCCGAAATGCTTACAGAATAATGTAGGGGCTTTCCTTCGAAAACAAAACCGTTCGGTGCCCTCGCGTACCGAACCGATCGGCAAAATGGCGGAAAGATACAGAATAGGGCCCCAGCCCAGTTATTGCATTGACCTACCACCTGTTGACAAACCGGTTCCAGGTGCTGTCTGTGACTGAAACTGTCCCTCAGCCAGTCGCCATCGATTGCCCTGTTTCAGAGGAAATGTCTGAGATTGCATGATCTGTGCAATCACAGAGGATGGGATTATTGGTAATAGGGAGCTCCAATGGGCCCACTTAGGGACGTGGCTGCCAAGGAGGGGAAGAAAGCCAGTGTGCTCTCTGTGTGCATACCAGGTGGAGTCATTCCAGAAATGGAATGGGTCCTTCCAAATGCCATGAAAAGCACAGGGTGCAGCCAACTGAAGGTGGTTACTCACGTCAGTATCAATGATGTGTGTCGCTTTGGATCAGAAGAGATTCTCTCTGGTTTCGAGGTTTCGAGTGGCTAACAGAAGTGGTAAAGGCTGCAGACTTGGTTGTGAGATGAAAGCAGAGCTCACCATTTGCAGCATATTCGACAGGACCGATTGCAGACATCTGGTACAGAGCCGAGTGGAGGGTCTGAATCGGAGTGTCAGACGGTTCTACAACCATGTAGGCTGCAGATTCCTCGACTTGCGCCATAGAATGGACGTCTCACTGAATAGGTCAGGAGTCCACTACACGCATGACGCGGCTACAAGGGTAGCAGGGGCTGTGAGGCTTTGATTGGGCCTTTGTTTTGGTTAGAGGGTCTCAGGGAAACACAAAAGGAGCTTCAGTCTCAAAAGGTGTAGGTCGAACACAAATGGCTCTGAGCACTATGGGACTAAACATCTGTGGTCATCAGTCCCCTAGAACTTAGAACTACTTAAACCTAACTAACCTAAGGACCTCACACACATCCATGCCCGAGGCAGGATTCGAACCTGCGACCGTAGCAGTCGCGCGGTTTAGGACTGTGCGCCTAGAACCGCTCGGCCACCGCGGCCAGCAGGTCGAACACAGGAAGAACGTAAATCCAAGAACCATTAGCGTAAGTTCTTAACTGTCGTAGCTGTGTTGGGAAAGTACCAGAGCTCCAAGCGCTAATAGAAAGCATTGATTTTCAAATCGTTATAGACACTGAAAGCTGGATAAAGCCGGTGATAAGTTCAGGCGAAATTTTTGCGAAGAATCTAACGGTGTTCACAAAGGATAGGCTAAAACGCAGTTGGCGGTGGCGTGTCTTGTTAATTACTTTATCTTGTAGCGAAATTGAAATAGATAGTTCCCGTGCGTTAGTATGGGCAGAGATCATTGTTGGCAACCGGAATAAAATAATAACTGGATCCTTTTACCGACCTCCCAACTCAGGTGATACAATTGCTGAAATGTTCAAAGAAAACTTGAATTTAATTTCAAGCACGTTCGCAACTCATACAATTCTAGTTGGTGGTAACTTTAATTTACCCTGGCCGAAATACATGTCTAATCCGGAAGTACACATAAAACATAATCTGAAATCGTGCTAACTGAAATTATTTCGAGCAATTAGTTCATGAGCCTACGCGACTAGTGAAGGGTTGTAAAAACACACTGGACCTCTTAGCAACAAATAATCCTGAGCTAACAACGAGCATCAAAACGGATACAGGGATTAATGAACACAGGGTTGTCGTAGCGAGAATGAATATTGGACCCCCAAATTCTCCAAAAATAAAGGAAAAATATATCTATTCAAAAAAGCAGATTAAGTTCACTTGACGCCTTCCAAAGAGACAATCTCCACTCCTTCCAAATTAACAATGTGAATGTAGACCAGATATGGCTTGAATCCAGAGAAATAGTATGGGCGGCAGTTGAGATATTTATACCGAATAAATTAACAAACGATGGAACTGATCTCCCTTGGTACTGAAAACGGGTCAGAACACTGTTGCAAAAACAACGGAAGAAGCCTGCCAAATTCAAACGAATGCAAGATCTCCAAAATAAGCGACCTTTTACAGAAGCTCCAAATTTAGTGTGGACTTCAATGCGAGATGCTTATAATAGTTTCCACAACGAAACTTTGTCTCCAAACAAACCTGGCAGAAAATCTCGAGAGATTCTGGTCGTATGTAAAGTATGCTAGCGGTAAGACACAATCAATGCCTCCACTGCGCGATAGCAGTGGAAATACTATCGATGGCGGTGCTGCTAAAGCAGAGCTACTAGGCCCAGCCTTCCGAAATTCCTTCACCAAAGAAAACGAAGTTTATATTCCAGAATTAGAATCAAGAATAGCTGACAAGATGAGTAACTTGGAAGTAGATATCCTCGGAATAGTGAAGCAACTTAAGGCACTTAGCAAAAGCAAATCTGCCGGTTCAGACTGTGTACCAATTATGTTCCTTTCAAAGTATGCTGATGCGATAGCTCCATAGTTAACAATCATATACAACCGTTCGCTCGACGCAAGATCCGTACTCAAAGACTGGAAAGTTGCACAGGTCACACCAATATTCAAAAAAGGCAGTAGGAGTAATTCACTAAATTACAGGCCCATATCATTAACGTCGATATGCAGCAGAATTTTGGAACATATGTTGTGTTCGAACATTATCAATTACCTCGAAGAGAACAGTCTATTGACACATAGTCAACACGGATTTAGAAAACACCGTTCTTGTGAAACACAGCTAGCTCTTTACTCACATGAAGGGTTGAGTGCTGTTGACAAGCAATTTTAGATTGATTCCGTGATTCTGAATTTCCAGGAGGCTTTTGACACTCCTATGTAAATGATTTAGGAGACAATCTGAACAGCCGCCTATGGTTGTTTGCAGATGATGCTGTCATTTATGTTATAGTAAAGTCATCAGAAGATCAAAACAAATTGCAAAAAGATTTAGAAACTAAATCTGTACGGTGCGAAAACTTGCAATTGACCCTATGTAATGAAAAGTGTGAGGCCATCCATATGAGTGTTAAAACGAATACGTTAAACTTCGGTTACACAATAAATTGGTCAAATCTAAAGGCCGTAAATTCAGCAAAACACCTAAGAATTACAATTACAATCAATTTAATTTGGAAAAAACACATAGAAAATGTTGTGGGGAAGGCTAACCAAAGACTGCGTTTTATTGGCAGGACACTTAGAAAATGTAACAGATCCACTAAAGAGACCGCTTACACTACGCTAGTCTGTCCTATTTTGGAGTACTGCTGCAGGATCTGGGATTCTTATCAGATATCAGATAGAATTAATGGAGTACATCGAGAAAGTTCGAAGAAGAGCAGCATGTTTTGTATTATAGCGAAATAGGGAGAGAGAGTCAGTGCCGTGTTATGAGATTCGGTGTGGACATCATTAAAAGAAAGGCGTAAATTTTTAGACAACATATTTATATGGAGATAAAGTATTCACAATGGCAGTCACAATCGTATAATTTATTTTGCCGACAATCGGTTTCAACCCGCGATGGGGTCATCTTCAGGGCAATTTACACCATTTGGTCACTCTCTTGAGTCGTCACCCTGCCTTGTGCACGGTTGGTGCACCAAATGGAGTAAATTGCCCTGAAGATGACCCTACCGCGGGTTGAAATCGGTTGACGGCAAAATAAATAATGCGATTTTGACTGTCAGTTTGAATAATTGAGAAGAGAGGCGGAATCGTCTCACAAAGTTTTAATCACCTATTTTCTCCTCGAGTACACTCTCTTGGATCATTGGGGATTAATGCGTCTAAACGATCATCAGATCCCGAAGGTCTTCCTGAACATGGAAAGTCACTAATGTCAAAACTGTTCAGTCCTCGTCGCCAAATGTGGGGTCCTGCCCACTCATCTCATATAGGGTGCCTAAGGGCACAATTCATATATAACAATTCAGGCAAATATTTTAGTAGTTTTATTTCAGTAAAACAGATTGACAGTACTTAACTTGTATTTACATCGTTTGTTGCAAGCGATGGGTGACATGCAATGTAATAATGTTCTTCGCTATAGACAAAGTCCAGACAAGCAATTGATATGGATCACTAATAACTGATATCGTAGTACTCTCTCCTAGGCCGCGCTAATACTGTGCGAGTACTGTCCACTAATGTCGCGTCGAGGCTTTTTTTAATTTTTTTTATACTTTTCATTCCCACACCTGAGGGATGGTGGGCGGGCCACTTGAGAGCGTCTCGCTCTATTTGGCCTTAGCTTAGCATTTTTTTGGTTGCATGTTTCTTTAGTGACAATGTTCTTACAGCTATGTCTTACTTCTAATTACTTCTAATTTACAGTTCTTGTTATACGTTTTGCATATATTTACAATTTTTGGTGTTCCTTGAGTATATTGTTTCCATCTATCGTACAATATGATATTTGAACATGGATACACTTTGCTGCCATGTGTTTGAACTTTATGGAATATGAATAATTATGCGATAAGATTGACAATGAAAATTAAGCGCTAAAATAAGATTAACAGTGAAAAATTTGGAATTAAGAGAAAATTATGACATAGTTGACACACAATTTCTAGGGTTAAAAATTGGCAGGAGCGGCGTTTATATTCACTTCTTGCAGAGGTCTCGCTCCTCTCGTGGTCCTTGTCAGCGGGCAGTTGGCTGACATCGCCTCACCGCCTTCTCTGGTCCTGCGTTCTTCGTCTTCGTTCCGGCGCTTGTGATTACACCGGAACAAAATCATTTCCTTACTTTGCTCTCTCCAAAGTCATTATCCCCATAAACGGCGCAAATGTTTCTGGCTGCCTCCGCTGTTTCACTCCTCTATCGAACTAAAACAGAAGAATATGTCGGAAATGTTCCGGTTTCTCCACTTGGCGCTCAATTTTTTAGCGTGCACGACTCCACTCACTATTTCTCAATGACAATACGTAAACTTAAATAGCAACAGTGAACTACAAACGAAAAATGATTATCCATAAATAAATCAATAGCAACCGAAACACAAATATGCAAAACAAAAACGCTACGAACCTAATGGTATATGCTGACCTCGTAATATGTGCACCTGTTTGATATAATAGTAAGATTGACCAGTCGAATTAAAGTTAGCTGCCGTGCTTGAGAGATGACGCTCTTGCTGCCTCACCATGTGAAATACGGGGTGTTTTCTCGTAGGACGCTGGCGCCTGCCTGCCGTTCGCACCGGCTAGATACCCTAGCAGCTCTCTCATGACGGCTCGCCCATCAGGTGAACATGAAGTTAGATACAATGTGACTGAAATACGTTTATCCGTACGTGTTGCAAGTGCTCAAAATGACTTCCGTCTGCGGCAAGAACAGCTTGACACCTTCTGAACATATTTCCAAACATCCATCTAATTTTGGCTGCCTGAATTCTTGAAATCACAAGCCGGAAACTCTCTTCTATCTCATCGACTGTGAGGGGATTGTTTGCTTATACCCTGTCTTTTATTAACATCACCGAAGACCATATCACATCGATTTAGATCTCTGGAACGACAAGGTCAGTCAGCTATCCTGTCAAAGAACACCTGTAAGTGCTATCATAGTCACACTAACAACGACCTGCTTGCATGGCGTAACGCGCAGCGCGCTAACTTGCCGCCCAGCGACGTTAGCTACTACTGGTTCGAATCCACGTGGCAGGGTAACGACAGTAAGCTGGTACACAGGGCAGCAAAAGTATGGATTTTAGGCGGTTTGCCACCTTCGCTTAGGCAAATGCAGCGCTCGTCCCCACATCATCATCCACAAACAATTAAAATACACAGAACGAAGTTTCCACGATTCACAGGCTGGTGGCGCAAACCACTTCCCTCCCTTAGATTACTTTAACGACTGTGACGTGAGGAAAAGCAGCCAGCCACAAAATTAAAACATAAAATTTACCAAATCCAGAAAAAGCGGACTCCATACTAGACGGAATAAACTCTAGGGAAAGGAAATAAGAAAAAGACTCGTTTGCGGTGTGGGTTCTTCCATTGTCTTACGTGAAATGATTGCCGGTCTCAGGGTTAGTTATTAGTTCTTTGAACAGGATTGAGCCTGCAGATCATTTGAAAGTCAACACCGATGAGACGCAAGTATACTGCAACAAATCTGGGACTCTCTTTATGTCTTCATATTCTTCACGCAAAATAACTGAATGACCCTTTGGGCCTGCAGCAAATAAATTTAAACTGTGGAAGAGGGCAAACTTCAAGCTCCACTTTGAACTATCGATGAACAATCGCCTTTCAGTTGCGTTATAGGCTAAAATTCCCAACTCTCCATTAAACACGTACGTTATAGCAATATGGGAATCCATCATCACTTGGAAAGTGTTGCAGAAACGCCCTTTGTCTTGATCGAAAGTAGGATACCTCAGCTCCTTTTCCAAGTAAGTTTTTCTCGCGCAGTCGTGGTGCTAACAGTTCTGAAGTTTTTCTGGGTAGTCCCAAATCTCGTGCAAAATCATTCAACTCATGCGTTCAAATCCCGTGCAAACGGAATCACCTTTAGCAACAAAATCTTCGTTGTGGGAGTCACTTCGACCTTCACCAGACTTCTATTCCTGCAATTCTTCGGAAACTGGCACTGGGATTTCAGCTGAATGAGGCACTGTACATATAGTGGATGGCAAATTAGGATACTCTAAAGGGTGTCTCAAAATAGGGTGTCTTTGAAACATAATATCTCTTTAATTAAATGAAGGAGACAGAAATACAATTTTATGGGTAATAACTTAGGAGGCGGTAAAAAAACACAAGAATGCTTTCTTTTGTTTCAGGATTGTCAGCAAACATGGCGTTATCGTTTGAACTCGGAAATTGGTGCTAAAATGTTACTGGAAAACAGAGAATGTGAGTGCGGAACGCCACGTTGGAGAGTTGAATTTGGAACACCACCACCGACAAGAATAACAATTACAAGAATCAGAGATAAGTTTGAAGTCGAAGGAATGGTGAATGAAATGAAGAAAGGACTTAGCGGACGAAAGAGAAATTCAGCTGACATTGAGAGTGTTGATGCAGTAATCCACGCATACACACGATCCCCGAAGAAATCTGTGAGGCAATGCTCTCGTGAGACTGTGATCTACAGAAAATGCGTTCATAGAATTTTGCTGTCTCAGAACTTTAAGCCTTACGTTCCAAGACTTCTCCATGCTCTTAACGAGGATGATCCTGATAGGTGAAGCGAATTTATTGAGTTGTTCATTAACAGATGTGAAGAAGAGCAACGTTTCCACGATCGAATTCTTTGGTCAGAAGAAGCGACGTTTAAACTTGATAGAACAATTAACCGCCATAATTGCATGTAGTGGGCCAGGGAAATCTATACGTAACCGAACAAAGGCATGTTAGTCTACTAGGAGTAAGAGTCCGATGTGGTCTGTCTTCTAGAGGGTTAATCGGGCTGTACTTCTTTGACAACGCTGTCACGGGCGACTCGTACTGGGAAATGTTCGAAATGATAACTCCTGGTCTTAGCGTTGTGTTTGAAATGAAGATTATTACTTTCAACAGGATAGGGCTCCACTTCACTTTCACCTGGATGTGAGGACATTTCTCAATCGTACATTCCCTGCCAGATGAGTAGGACGAAGAGGGAGTGTGGAGTATCCCGCTCGTTCTCTTGTTTTAACTCCTCTAGACTTCTTTCTGTGAGGTACTCTCAAGAACACAGTTTACGCAGTGAGACCACACAAACAGGATGATCTTCGAGAGCAAATTGAGGTAGCCTGTGGTGCTATTCCGTTAGACAATAAAATTGGCATGTCGCTCAGTCGTAAGTCGTTGTCGACGGTGTATTGCGATGGTCGGACACCTGTTTGAACATTTACCTCCTTCAGTCGGACCATGAGGCACCTAACACCACTAAAATTGTATTTCTAATCCCTTTCATTAAAGAGATGTTAAGTTTCAAAGAGTGTATACATTATTTTGGGATGTGTCAACGAAGTGAACTGTTATTGAAATGTCAAAGAAATAGAGCTACATAGAGGCATGCAGACTAGAGTTCTTCTCTTATTAGGTTGTCAGTGAATTAAGGTGGCCCCACACCTAACTCCGTACTTGACATGTATCATTGCACAAGCGTGCTCCCCAAGCCTGCTTGAGAGTGTGTATAAGATAAATTTGCGCAAGCAACAGGACTGAATAAATAGCTTGATGCTTAATCGAATTTCGATTTTGCATGCTTGTGCAAGCTTTCAGGCATGCGTATGATTGAGGGTGTGTACCAAGAATAGGGAGGCTTGTGCAAGCGTTTGTCAGTTATCTGGTTTGATTTAATTTTTATTCGGGCCTGTTAAATTACATTCTGTACAAAGGTTGTACTGTACTGTAGGTCAAGTCAAAGAAGGGGAAGTGGAAGTGGAAGGGGAAGGGGAAGGGGAAGGGGAAGGGGAAGGGGAAGGGGAAGGGGAAAGAGGGTCAGACTTGGAACGAATGATAGATGTCAGCACGAAGCTCATCATCTGGAATGGGGAGATGGTGAAAGTTTCTTTGTGATAGGACATGGAGAGTGTGCAGATGCAGCCTGGGAGGGTATCAGTGGTATAGGTAAGTCTACATGGAGAAAGAGAGATGAAAATCATCAGTACTGTGAGACTGTTTCCATGGCGGGTCTACCACGAATAGCTAATATGTAACATATCACGCTTTATTTTTATTTTCTGTAGCGCAAGCAAAAAGATTGCCAGAGCCAGCACATCGTCGTTTTGGTAATGATAGCTTAACCTGTGCAACACATGTCCATTTCAAACAATAGCCTCTTTGCTTCTCTTCCCGGAATACCTCTCGCCTGCAGCTCTGTCAGTTTTTCAGGAATAACCAAACATATCGGAATTGGAATGTACATCTATTTTGTTCCTCTACTTCGCTTTACTTTCGAATTTCATTTTGAAGTTATCGAGGTGTGTAAGTCTAGACTATGCTTTGCATATACCAATAGTTAATTAGTGTCATGTTCCATGTATATTTTGCACTATGAATCGTTATGATGTGAGACGAGTCATTTTATACTAATATCGAATTTTTGTAAGTATGCCTCCATGCTGATCATTTATTAGTTTTATTAATCAAAGACAGACAGATGTTAGTAATTACTAGCCATCACCATTTACTCTTTGCAATAATAGTCCTTTGCGGAATAGGAGGAGTTGCCAAAGAGAAACGTTTTCAGTTTAGTTTCACGTTTTTCTTTTCTGTCTGTCTAGCATTTTATATCACTGGGTAAGTGGTCAAAACTTTTCGTTACAGCATTGTGAATCCCTGTTTGTGCTACAGACAACCTTAATATGGCGTAACTTTTCTTCCGGTATTGTAATTATGTACATCATTGTAGCTGATGAAGTGCAATGGGTTATTTACAACAATCTTCACGAGGGAATAACTATACTGTGAAGCGGATAGATTGCTACTCACACGCCGAGCAGCAGGTAAGCATGCCGAAAAGTGTGTTCACGTAAGTTCTGGACCAAAACTTTCGTCACCAAGGAAGCAAAGCGCACGCACTCACATCTTACTCACTTTCTCCGGCTGTTCTACCATAATCTTTTGTAAGGAGGGAGAAAATGTGAACAATTAGAAATTATCGGCAGGAGGAATTTAGGGCATGAGATGCAGCACCAACAATTAGCGTGGTCACGTAGCCGTATGTCGTGCGGGGACGAGACCATTGATTCAGTGTGGCTGAGATGTCGAAACGTTTGCGGTTTGGAAGGCAATGAAAATACAGAAAGGAATAAAAGGAAAAAGTGCAACCATAATTTATGTACACAACAGAAAATATTGCTTGAATGGCTGCACTTACAAATGAAATGTGATTCCTTTAAACTTTTTATTATGATCGAATCGATTAGTATACCCGTAAACGATCAAGCTGGCATTTTTGATGAAACAACTACGTCTCCACACAATCAAAGCACCAGATGCTATTTGGGATACGACCTTGAAAGTCGATAGATATCCCCAGCGGTCAAAACTGGGCATGAGCACATCAGAGTGACATTACGGGAACGTACCACCGCGGTGAACCATGGAGGTATAAATGCGGTGAGCTACATAAGATGGCGGACGTCGGCTTCAAGTTTGTGACGTAATGACAAATCCCTTCTTTTTTTTACCTCCATGATTTTATTCCCGTGGAGCGAATGTCAAGGAGCTGTATAGCTGCAAATATCACCTCTTTCTGTGCCAAAGTTAGATTCATTAAAGGGTAACACGGGTCACTGTTAAGTTATACGGATAATTTTTAACTGTTGTATTTGTGGCCGGCCGAAGTGGCCGTGCGGTTAAAGGCGCTGCAGTCTGGAACCGCAAGACCGCTACGGTCGCAGGTTCGAATCCTGCCTCGAGCATGGATGTTTGTGATGTCCTTAGGTTAGTTAGGTTTAACTAGTTCTAAGTTCTAGGGGACTAATAACCTCAGCAGTTGAGTCCCATAGTGCTCAGAGCCATTTGAATTTTTGTATTTGTGAATATCTCAGTTACTCTTAAAAGTAAGATGAATTGTTGATAACAAATTTCATAAATAAATAGGTTTACTGTGAGGCTGTGGTTAATATTCCCAGCTCAGTACTTTCTAAGAAGCCTTGGGTATTGAAGTTGCGCCCTCACTGCGAGCGATATGTATCGAACGCCCGACTGTAGAGGCATTGACAGTACAGGCGACAAAAGACGAATCTGTTTTAAACTGCATGCAATAGAAAAATGAAAGCGTAACACTACTCGTTTCACTTAGTGCAATGTAATGAAGAACGTAGTAATTTCACTTCTTTACTCGTCAGGGATGTCCTCAGTGTGGACGATGCTGCGTGTAATATAGGCTGCTGGAAGCATTTATTTTCTTCCTTACCCTGGATTAACTCGTGAAATGTCTCTCAAAAATATGGAGAGAGTGCCACCTGACAAGAAAAAATATGGACAAAAAAGTATTGGAAGATACATTTTCATCTCTCTCCCTCGGTCGGCCCTTTCTTTTAACTGACGATTTCAATAACTTCCGTAATCTCTCAATGTTTTGGGTGTGCACCGATGGACTGTAGAAAGATACGAACTCTACGGAGTGGTTGACAAATTCGTGGTCGGTATCCTCTTTTTTCAAATTTCGGTACGACTTCCAGCTGTTTATCAATTTGGTATCTGGTACATTGAAATGCTTTATTAGGGTTACTAAAGTTGTATTACCCCCAAAGTTCACTCAAAGTATGAAGCATTTCCTCGATTTATTTTCGATGTCACTAAAAATCCAGATACGTTTTACTTCGTTCTTAAGGAGACACCCTCTGTCGTATTTACGAGTAGCAATGTGCGACTCGTCAACTTCCACAATCTTGTAACCGTAGGACAGTTTCGTTTGTCAGAGTGATATAGGAGGCCTCACGACAAAACACATAATAGTCGTACACGGTAATCACAGACATTCCACTTTCTGATGCAACTGCTTGTAACGTGTAATCTTTTACTCAGGACGAAACGATAATTGTACTATTTTCATTGTTCAGTTTCGCGGTATCAAACAGAGTGTTTTTTAAAAGTACCTCGTCTCCCACCTTCCAAACTTCACAGATGCTCTCCTGCGAACCTCAGTTGGTATAGCACTTGCCCGCGAATGGCAAAGGTCCCGAGTTCGAGTCTCGGTCCGGCACACAGTTTTAATCTGCCAGGAAGTTTCATATCAGCGCACACCCCGCTGCAGAGTGAAAATTTCATTCTAGAGTTTATTTTTCTTGTCGAAGTCCTTTTCTTGCGTTATGCACAGAAGAGCACGAAGGTGAAGTGTACATCAGTGGTCTTCTTGTACAGTTTTACACACGTTTCATCGTGACAGTCTTCGGAACTTCTCTGATCCTGATTTGGCATCAAGCCATAATTCCAGCAAAACTGATCATTTCTCTATACTAAATGATTAATGGAAAATCTCATATAAGATGTGAAACAAATACTAACAAAGAGATAGAGGGGCTGGCCAGTACTTACCTCAGCTCAGTACAGCCGATAGATACACATAAAACAGAACTGAAAATTTACATTCCTAGCTTTCGGAACTTTGTTCCTTCATCAGGGAGGAGAGAGGGGAAAAAAGGGAAGAAGGGAAAGTGGATTCAGTTACTCACAACCCAGGTTATGAAGTAACAGGGAAAGGTAAACAGGGAGGGTAGCAAGGATGGAGGCATGGTTGTCAGAGGGAAGCCAAAGATATTCTACTGTAGGTACTGTGCCAGCTTCAAACCAAAGAGGATGCATACAGAAGTTAAGAGGTATATAGTATAAAGATAAACACAACTATGTAGGATGAAAAGATGCGTGAATGGCTAAAGAGGAAAGGGAAAGAGGAGAAGACTGAAGAGTGAATGGGAGTGAGGTTGTTTAACGTAGGTTCAGTCCAGGGGGATGGCGGGATGAAAGGATGTGTTGGAGTGCAAGTTCCCATCTCCGCAGTTCAGAGGGACTGGTGTTGGGTGGGAGAAGCCAAATGGCACATACGGTGTAGCAGGTTCCTAGGTCCCTAGAATTATGCTGGAGGGCATGCTCCGCTACTGGGTATTGCGCATCTCCTAGGCGGACAGTTCGTCTGTGTCCGTTCATGCGCTCAGCCAGTTTAGTTGTTGTCATGCCGATGTAAAAGGCTGTGCAGTGCAGGCATGTCAGTTGATAAATGACATGTGTAGTTTCACACGTAGCCCTGCCTTGAATTGTGTATGTTTTACCAGTAGCGGGGCTGGAGTAGGTGGTTGTGGGGGGATGCATGGGGCAGGTTTTGCAGCTGGGTCGGTTACAGGGGTAGGAACCGCTGGGTAGAGAAGGTAGTCTGGGAATATTGTAGGGTTTAACAAGGATGTTACGGAGGTTAGGGGGGCGACGAAAGGCAACTCTGGGTGGTGTGGGGAGAATTTTGTCAAGGGATGATCTCATTTCAGGGGTTGACTTGAGAAAGTCATATCCCTGGCGGAGTAATTTGTTGATGTTTTCGAGGCCAGGATAATATTGGGTGACAAGGGGGATGCTTCTGTGTGGTCTGGGGGTAGGAACATTGTTGTTGGATGGGGAGGAATGTATTGCTCGGGAAATCTGTTAATGTTCCTACCCCCAGACCACACAGAAGCATCCCCCTTGTCACCCAATATTATCCTGGCCTCGAAAACATCAACAAATTACTCCGCCAGGGATATGACTTTCTCAAGTCAACCCCTGAAATGAGATCATCCCTTGACAAAATTCTCCCCACACCACCCAGAGTTGCCTTTCGTCGCCCCCCTAACCTCCGTAACATCCTTGTTAAACCCTACAATATTCCCAGACTACCTTCTCTACCCAGCGGTTCCTACCCCTGTAACCGACCCAGCTGCAAAACCTGCCCCATGCATCCCCCCACAACCACCTACTCCAGCCCCGCTACTGGTAAAACATACACAATTCAAGGCAGGGCTACGTGTGAAACTACACATGTCATTTATCAACTGACATGCCTGCACTGCACAGCCTTTTACATCGGCATGACAACAACTAAACTGGCTGAGCGCATGAACGGACACAGACGAACTGTCCGCCTAGGAGATGCGCAATACCCAGTAGCGGAGCATGCCCTCCAGCATAATTCTAGGGACCTAGGAACCTGCTACACCGTATGTGCCATTTGGCTTCTCCCACCCAACACCAGTCCCTCTGAACTGCGGAGATGGGAACTTGCACTCCAACACATCCTTTCATCCCGCCATCCCCCTGGACTGAACCTACGTTAAACAACCTCACTCCCATTCACTCTTCAGTCTTCTCCTCTTTCCCTTTCCTCTTTAGCCATTCACGCATCTTTTCATCCTACATAGTTGTGTTTATCTTTATACTATATACCTCTTAACTTCTGTATGCATCCTCTTTGGTTTGAAGCTGGCACAGTACCTACAGTAGAATATCTTTGGCTTCCCTCTGACAACCATGCCTCCATCCTTGCTACCCTCCCTGTTTACCTTTCCTTGTTGCTTCATAACCTGGGTTGTGAGTAACTGAATCCACTTTCCCTTCTTCCCTTTTTTCCCCTCTCTCCTCCCTGATGAAGGAACAAAGTTCCGAAAGCTAGGAATGTAAATTTTCAGTTCTGTTTTTTGTGTATCTATCGGCTGTACTGAGCTGAGGTAAGTACTGGCCAGCCCCTCTATCTCTTTGTTAGTATTCATTTCTCTATACTGTGCGAGGATAATCGAGGAATTAACTTCCGCCATGTAAGAGTATTTGAACTGGATATTAGAACAGATTCACTAATGACTATTAACAACGTTATACCATATTCTCTGGTTAACGCACAAAAGAATATCGAAAATGCCCGTCTCAAAAGTCGGGCGTGCGATATACGTGTATACTGTTAGCAGTGAGGGGGCGACTTGAATACCGAAGGCTTCTTGAAAATTACACCAGGTGCTGAAAGAGATGCAAGCGAGACGTACGTGCGTGAACCTCACATAAAATTGTAATTCCTTTCTTTTGTAGAAAGAATACTTTTTGGCCTTTGTGAGGGGTTACCCCAGAATATTATCCTGTGCATGAAGGTATGCTAAATACGTCTCTATATCCCCAAAGTTGACAGTTATTCTTATGCAAAAGTAGCCGAAACTAAACGATTTAGCAGATCTACTGTATGGTTTTTTCATTTTAAGTTGTCATCAGTATGTACACCTGAGAACTTGGAATTCTCTGCGTCGTGTATTATTCCTTGCTGTTATACTGGTTTAATTGGAGATGGGATATTTTTGGTGGTACTGGCTCTGAGCACTATGGGACTCAACTGCTGAGATCATTAGTCCCCTAGAACTTAGAACTAGTTAAACCTAACTAACCTAAGGACATCACACACATCCATGCCCGAGGCAGGATTCGAACCTGCGACCGTAGCGGTCTCGCGGTTCCAGACTGCAGCGCCAGAACCGCGCGGCCACTTCGGCTGGCGCCTTTGGTGGTACTTACCTAGATGAGCTATGTTTTTTTCCAAAATTGAAATTAGCCGAGTTTTGAAAAACCGGTGTCTGATTTCACAAAAATCGCATTTCCTATTTTCTCTGTTGATGTATCTTTGTTCGCCTACACAAAATACTTGTATCCTTTGCGAACAGGTCTAATTCCGCCTCCTGATTCAAATAAAATGGTACATCGTTAACATCAAGCAAGAACACTCGTCGGCCAAGCATCGAGGCCTGTGGGATGGCTATTGGCTGTAGATGATGTGGCGTCCGTCTTTTATTAATCGAATTGCGTGAATTAATTTTCTTCATTTCACTTCTTAAATAAGAACTAAACCAGGAATTTACACAGAACTACACATTTCGTAAAAACTAAACGTCTCTAGCAGGATACTATAATTGACACAATCAAACGGCTTCGATATGCCATAGATTATAACAACTGGTGATATTTGGGCTTTATTCGTGTGCTCAGTAAATGTGTAGCCGGCCGCTGTGACCGAGCGGTTCTAGGCGCTTCAGTCTGGAACCGCGCGACCGTTACGATCGCAGGTTCGAATCCTGGCTCGGTCATGGGTGTGTATGATGTCCTTAGGTTAGTTAGGTTTAAGTAGTTCTAACAACGGAACCTCCTCATCGCACCCTCCTCAGATTTAGTAGCCCATGCGCAAGATATGCATCAAGGATTGTGTGAGCTCCGGAGCGCCGTGGTCCCGTGGTTAGCGTGAGCAGCTGCGGAACGGGAGGTCCTTGGTTCAAGTCTTCCCTCGAATGAAAAGTTTAATTTTTTTATTTTCAGACAATTATTAAAGTTCAGGCACTCACACATAATCAACTTCGCTCTCCAAAATTGCATGATATGTTCAGATTTGCTTGGACATATGCAGGATTTGACGGTCTACGCACAGAAAAATTTGAAAACGTTAAAAACATATGTTTTGACAGGGCACAGGGAAAACTGTGCGACTGTGAAACTGTTGCCTTCATTTGTTGCAGTTTATGTGACAAACTCTTATGTTTTAATCACTTTTTTTGGAGTGATTATCACATCCACAAGAAAACCTAAATCGGGCAAGGTGGAAGAATCTTTTTACCCATTCGCCAAGTGTACAAGTTAGGTGGGTCGACAACATATTCCTGTCATGTGACGCTCATGCCGTCACCAGTGTCGTATAGAATATATCAGACGTGTTTTCCTGTGGAAGAATCGGTTCACCTATGTCCTTGCGATCAAATGTTTTCGGTTCCCATTGGAGAGGCACTAATCGCACGGTTTTGCGGTGCGGTCGCAAAACACAGACACTAAACTTATTACAGTGAACAGAGACGTCAATGAACGAACGGACAGATCATAACTTTGCGAAAATAAACTTTTCGCTCGAGGGGAGACTTGAACCAAGGACCTCTTGGTCCGCAGCTGCTCACGCTAACCACGGGACCACGGCGCTCCGCAGCTCACCCTATCCTTGATGTTACCTATCCTGCGCATGGACTACTCGGTTTTTATATTTTGCTTATTTTTTTCATAGTTCCACACAACTTCTTCCTGTTTTCTCGATTGATCTGTGTTCAGTTTTTCAAGGCCTATCCACTGTGCCAACTTATAACTAAATCTGAAGGGGGTGCGATGGGGAGGTTCCCTTGGTAGTTCTAGGGGACTGATGACCTCAGAGCCATTTAGTACATGTGTAAACGGTTGTCAGAATAGAGTGCCCCATTACAATTCCCAGCATTACACAGGTGTGTAACAATTCTGGAGTACATTACCCTTTCAAAAATTTTATAAAATTGTGTAAGGAGTGGCAATGGGCGATAGTTATTTACCTCTGTGGGATCACCTTTCTTATTGTGAAGGCTAACAGTGTTGTATTTTAGTCTTTCTAGGAAAATACCGTGAATAAATACATTAGTGACTTTGAACATTACATATTATAGGACTGCAACTTTTTAATATCTTGTTGAAGATATTATCCACCCCACATAAACATTTAGCTTTTACAGTCTTGATGAGCTGCAGTATTCAAAGAGGCGTGTGGATATTAGTTTTTGATTGTCTAAATATATTCTTTATCGCTTCCTTGGTGTACTGTTTTGCTCTTTCTTATTAACTACACGCATAAAATGTCTTAACTACTATTAAGAAGTAATAAAAGAAAATACATGCACACCTAACTGTCTTTTATAGTGTTCCCATTTTCTTTAGCAGAAATAATGTCATATTCTGTGGCTTGTCCCCCGGTCTCTCTTTCAACACTACTCCATACTGATTTTATTTTCTGATCTTTCAGTTTCTGACTAGATGTGCATACCCTTGGAATTTTTTTTTTTTTTCAATTTACTGTACAGTTCTGGATAATTACTCGTTCTGTTTATATTGTACACGTTCTTTTTCACTGTGAAGATACTCTTATACCTGTAGTGATCCTAGGTTTCTTTAACGATTTCCCCGTATTGCTTTCAAGAATGGATACAAGCTCATTAAGAAATATCTTGGACTGAGAGATAGCTGTCGACTCATTATAAACGTCATTCCAATCAACATTTTAAAGATTTTTATAAAATCTTCAGTTGTTTTGTCATTAATCAGTCTCCCTGATTTCTTTGGATGCTTCTGAAATCTATATGAAGCAAAGTTGTGAATACATCATCTAATAAGTGTACTACTAGCTTTAGCAAATCGGGTGGAGAAATTTATGACTTTCCCTGCCAGATTCCTTCAAGAAGTTCACGTTGAAACCACCACAAATAAATTATTCCTTCTTTCAGTCTGACAAACAGTGCAATAAACCATCAAAATTTTTTGTGGAAATTTCCCAGTTTCCCAGTAGGGCAACTGTAACAGTCACAAGTATCAAAATTTTAAATATTAACTCACAAGAAGATGCTTCTAAATGCTGAACTACACAGAATGCTTATTTCTACGTTTCTGCATCTATACGCATATTCATACACATATTCAGATGGCGCTAATATCTTGTACACAAGTTATAAAATGGCAGTGCATTGGCGGAGCTGTCATTTTTACTGAAGTGATTCATATGAAAAGGTTTCAGACGTGATTGTGGCCGCAAGACAGGAATTAACAAACTTTGAACGTGGAGTGGTAGTTGCAGCTAGACGCATGGGGCACTCCATTTTGGAAACCGTTAGGGAATTCAATATTCCGAAATACACAGAGTCAAGAGCGTGACGAGAATATCAATTTTCAGGCATTACCTATCACCGCGGACAAACATTCACTTGACGACCGAGAGCAACGGCGTTTGCGTAGAGTTTTCAGTGCTAACAGAGAAGCAACACTGCGTGAAACAACCGCAGAAATCAATGTGGGACGTACGACTAACGTGAACGTTAAGGCAGTGCGGCAAAATCTGAAGTTAATGGGCTATGACAGCTGAAGACATACGTGTGTGTCTTTGCTAAGAACATAACATCGCCGGCAGCGTCTCTCTTGGGCTCGTGGCCATAACGGCTGGACCCTAAACGACTGGAAAACCTGATTTGTCTGTGTCAGTTACGATCGTGCTATCACGAGAACAGCACCAGCTGTAGAGTATTCTAATCTGTAGATGATTTTAAATTAAAGTCTTAATAAATAAATATCATTAAGCTCTAGGCTGTTATTTTAACCAAATTATATCACCAGATTACTGTTCTCGTATGGAAATGTTGTTTGAATTTATGGAAAACCATGGCCAGTTCAGATGAGTCCAGATTTCAGTTAGTAAGAGCTGATGGTAGAGTTCGAGTGTGGTGCAGACCCCACGAAGAAATGGGCACAGGTTCTCGATAAGCCACTATGCAAGCTGGTGGTGGCTCCATAACGGTTTGGCCTGTGTTTACCTCGAATGGACTTGCGCCTCTGGTCCAACTTAACCGATCATTGACTGGAAATGGTTATGTTCGGTTTCTTGGTCACTATTTGCAGCCATTCGTAGACTTCCCCAAACGACGATAGAATTTTTACGAATGATAGTCCGTCGTGTCACCGGGCCACAATTGTTCGCGTTTCGTTTGAAGAACATTCTGGACAATTCGACCGAATTATTTGACCACCCAGATCGCCCTACACGAATCTCATCGAGCAATTGTGGGAAATAATCGAGAGGTCAGTTGATGCTCAAAATCCAGCACCGGCAACACTTACACAATTATATACTGCTACAGAGGGAGCACGGCTCAATATTTCTGTTGGGGACTTTCAGCTTTTTCAGTCCAAGCCAAATCGAGTTGTTGGAATTGGTTCAAATGGCTCTAAGCACAATGGAACAACATCTGAGGTCATCAGTCTCCTAGACTTAGAACTACTTAAACCTAACTAACCTAAGGACATCACACACATCCATGCCCGAGGCAGGATTCGAACCTGCGACCGTAGCAGCAGCGCGGTTCCGGACTGAAGCGCCTAGAACCGCTCGGCCACAGCGGCCAGTCGAATTGTTGGACTACGCCGGGCGAAAGGACTTCCTACACAATATTATGTTGTATCCCACGAGTTTTGTCACCGAAGTGTATATTTCTCTTCCATGAATGTCAAAAGTAATTTTTATTAAAAGTGAATGGACATGAATATACAAATGATTTATAAACACTTATATTAAGAGTTTCTGTACCTAATATTATATGGTGTTCATACAGACAATTTACATAAATTTCTTTTCACCTGCTAAGATCTTCCAAACAAATTAATAAAAATATGAAGTATCAAAACGGCTGGTTCAAATGGCTCTGAGCACTATGGGACTTAACAGCTGTGGTCATCAGTCCCCTAGAACTTAGAACTACTTAAACCTAACTAACCTAAGGACATCACACACATCCATGCCCGAGGCAGGATTCGAACCTGCGACTGTAGCAGTCGCACGGTTCCGGACCGCGCGCCTAGAACCGCGAGACCACCGCGGCCGGCTTATGAAGTATCCTCTGGCACAAATGGTAAGGTGGCTTGCGGAAAAAGGTTTAAATCGATATGTAGGAGGGGAGGTTAGTGTCTTAACTACCAGTCGACGACGAGGTCATTAGAGGTGAGTCAAAGGCTCGAACTGCGGAAGGAAATCGGTCGTGCCCTTTGAAAGAAACCATCCCGAAATTAAGTTATGTAGGTAAATCATCGAGAACCTAACTCTTTGGTGGTCGAACGGAGATTTGAGACCCCGTCTTCCTGAATATTAGTCCAGTTTCTTACCACTGCTCCACCTGCGTTCCGTCGTATACACATGTAGATAACTTGTTGCGGTGTCGCTGACATGTGGTAGAATGTAACGGTCATCTGCGGTGTCACTGACATGTGGTGGAATGTAACGGTCATCTATCTCCACAGAGCGTTGATTTAATATCGGCACTTAACTCTGAGCGAATTACCTCTACATTGTTTCGTCGTCTTCCGGTCTATATTGTTATCATCGGGATGGAAGCCCAAATCAAAAGTATTCCGCTACGAAACTTTGGTTTGTGTAAGCGAATAATCATTTCAGCGATCCTGGCCACACGGCAGACTAGCTTCTCCATCGTCTCTCGTGACTTGCATCCGTAGAGTGCTTACGGTGAATGAAACCTTAACTCAGTATCTTGAAGGAAGGAAAATGGCTTGTGAGCACAAGCATTACATAAAACTTACGTCGCATGATAATTATTCTTTGGTGCCTTCTGGCGACGCTTATCTCTTGAAAGAATGAATCGCGTGTTTGCAAGATGTGGTGTTAGCAATGTAATTGCCGTTCATGCTGTCTCTACAAGAAACGTCCGGGTGGTCGAAGAACCTTGTAGTGTTCGTAACAGTAGATAGCAGCGAATTGTCTCTCTTTTAATGTCTCGATAACTAGACACTCTCTTATGCAACACACATACCCTATATCGTGTGTTTGAGGGTGTTCTTGAAAGAAATGTGTGTGTCACAGGAGTCTAAGAGGGAGGGGGTAACGGAGGGGGGGGGGGGTTAGGGGGGGGGGGGGGAAGGCAGCAGAAAGCAGGGACATACCCCTCCTGAAATCTGGAGTACAAACTTTCAATTCGTTACAGGATTATCATGCGTTCCTATAAAAAACTACGATTCGACTGAGCTTCTAGTTTAACATTGCGGGGAGCAATGGTAAATACCGTCGCTTTGACAACCACTACACGTGTTGTTTTAGGGGGAATAGAAACTATTTTATTGGGTGAATGACCCGAATAAAACTTTCCTCATAACATTTTTCCATTTTTTAGTGGTTACAGAGATACAGCGACGCAAAGAGATAAGTTTCCATTTCCCTTGTTGATACTCCACTTGCTACGGATTATTTTATTGACTGTTACTTTTGTTTTAGTCGAACCTGATGGTCAAGGATTTAATTCTACTGGAGAGTTAAACTGACGATGAACTGAAGATCTGTAAACTCACACGAAATATTGTGTGTTTCGGGGATAACTGGCTTGGTTTCTTATCTTGTGTCAGTTTTGAATATTTCAAGTGCGACAGTATTGTTCGCACGTCCCCTGCTGACATGCGGAGTCCATGGATTCATGAGGTTGCCTTCATACCCGTACACCTCTATCCGCTCGGTACAATTTGAAACGAGACTCGTCCGGCCAGGCAACATGTTTCCAGTCATCAACAGTCCATTTGAAGGGTCCAGGAGAGGCGTAAAGCTTTGTATCGTGCAGTCATCAAGGGTACACGAGTTGACCTTCAGCTCCGAAAGACCATATCGATGATGTTTCGTTGAATGGTTCGCACGCTGACACTTGTTGATGGCCCAGCACTGAAATCTGCACCAATTTACGGAAGGGTTGCCTTCTGTCGCGTTGAACGATCCTCTTAAGTCTTCGTTGGTCCCGTCTTGCAGGATCTTTTTCCAGTCTTCGCGATGTGGAAGATTTGATGTTTTACCGGATTCCTGATAATCACAGTACACTCGTGAAATTGTCGTACAGGAAAATTCCCACTTCATCGCTACCTCGGAGATGGTGTTTGCCATCGCTCGTGCGTCGACTATAACACCACGTTCATTTTCACTTAAATCTTGATAACCTTCCATTGTAACAGCAGTAACCGATCTAACAATTCTGCCAGACAGTTGTTGTCTTATATAGGAGTTCTCAACCGCAGCGCCGCATTCTGCCTCTTTACATGTCTTTGTATTTGAGTACGCCTGCCTATACCAGTTTCTGTAGCGCTTCAGTGTATTGTAATGATTCTTTATTCATTCATATTAAAGCGTTTTCTTAGAGATACTACTACAGGTGTTTCAGGTCGCTGTATAGGAACTGTGTGGCCATCATACGTTGACATTTGTCCTTATTTCTGTATCTTAAAGTTTTTCGCTCGCTACGGGGTCTTTCAAGCTGACGAAGGTGTATTTCAAGTGTTTTGTAGTCGCATGGTAGAAACGGAGTTGGCTGCCCTGTCACTCGCAAGCCTTGGTATTTTGAAAGATGCGCCTAATATGACGAACTGTAGTGCTTCATTTGCCATCTTTTTCATATTACCGAAGACAATTTCCAGTAAGACACTGGATTTTATGAATTATTAATATTTCGAACTTATTCCCACACTTCTTCAATTATGCAAAACTTTAATTATCTTGATTAATTCGTCCTTTCGGAACCATATTAAAATTCAAGATTTTACCGACCCCAAAAACCTGCCACCTGCACGGTGGTATGGTTCGGCCCCCTCCCCCAGCCGGCTTGGATAAAGAAGAAGACGTTATTGAGTTTGTAGAACGTAGCCTTCAACAAGCACATGTAGAATTTATGCGTATATCGGCGTTCCACATACAACAATTAGACGGGCACAGCCTATGCATGTGTTCAAACCATACTATTCACAGCGGATTCAAGACCTTCGAGAAGGAGATAGAGGTAGACGATCGGGATTTTGTACTCGTAGTTGGCTGGTTGCAAATCGCCGAGTAATCCCATTAATACTGTTTACTGATGAAGCCACTTCAATAACACTCGAATTTCACATCGGTGGTCCAACGAAAACCACATGCGTTAGTGGAATCATATTTTTGATAACACTTTTCTCTAAAAGAGTTTTGTGATAGACAATCAGCTGATTGCTAGTATTGTGTTACCACGTCGTCTTACAGGGCCTCGTTATCTATTCTTCAAGACGGCCTTACAAAATTATTGGAAGATGTTCCTTCGGCTACAAGGATGGGTGTGTTCACTTCTTCTCCAAATGACAGACCGGCGTCCTTGGAGGACCTCATTGGCCGGTAATCTTCACCCCCCCCCCCCTCCCTTTCCACCACTATCTCTACCTGGCTGTTGCTCAAACTGGGACCTTCACATTAATGTAAACAATAGTTTACCAGTTTTCCGTGCTGTGGTTGCGAGATGAGTCTATACTTACACTACTGGCCATTAAAATTGCTACATCAAGAAGAAATGAAGGTAAAGGGTATTCATTGGACAAATATATTATACTAGAACTGACATATGATTACATTTTCACTCAATTTGGGTGCATAGATCCTGAGAAATCAGTACCCAGAACAACCACCTCTGGCCGTAATAACGGCCTTGATACGCCTGGGCATTGAGTCAAACAGAGCTTGGATGGCGTATACAGGTAGCTTCAACACGATACCACAGTTCATCAAGAGTAGTGACTGGCGCATTGTGACGACCTAGTTGCTCGGCCACCATTGAGCAGACGTTTTCAATTGGTGAGAGATCTGGAGAATGTGCTGGCCAGGGCAGCAGTCGAACATTTTCTGTATCCCGAAAGACCCGTACAGGATCTGCAACATGCGGTCGTGCATTATCCTGCTGAAATGCAGGGTTTCGCAAGGATCGAATAAAGGGTAGAGCCAGTCGTAACACATCTGAAATGTAACGTCCACTGTTCAAAGTGCCGTCAGTGCGAATAAGAGGTGACAGAGATGTGTAACCAATGGCACCCCATACCATCACGCCGGGTGATACGCAAGTATGGCGATGACGAATACACGCTTCCAATGTGCGTTCACTGCGATGTCGTCAAACATGGATGCGACAATCATGATGCTGTAAACAGAACCTGAATGCATCCGAAAAAATGACGTTTTGCCATTCGTACACCCAGGTTCGTCGTTGAGTACAACATCGCAGGCGCTCCTGTCTGTGATGCAGCGTCAAGGGTAACCGCAGCCATGGTCTCCGAGCTGATAGTCCATGCTGCTGCAAACGTCATCGAACTGGTCGTCCATAAGGTTGTTGTCTTGCAAACGTCCCCATCTGTTGACTCAGGGATCGAGACATGGCTGCACGATCCGTTACAGCCATGCGGATAAGATGCCTGTCATCTCGACTGCTAGTGATACGAGGCCGTTGGGATCGAGAACGGCGTTCCGTATTACCCTCCTGAACCCACCGATTCCATATTCTGCTAATAGTCATTGGATCTCGACCAACGCGAGCAGCAATGTCGCAATACGATAAACCTCAACGGCGATAGGCTACAATCTGACCTTTATCAAAGTCGGAAACGTGATGGTACATATTTCTCCTCCTTACACGAAGCATCACAACGTTTCACCAGGCAACGCCGGTCAACTGCTGTTTGTGTATGAGAAATCGTTTGGAAACTTTCCTCATGTCAGCACGTTGTAGGTGTCGCCGCCGGCGCAAACCTTGTGTGAATGCTCTGAAAAGCTAATTATTTGCATATCACAGCATGTTCTTCCTGTCGGTTAAATTTCGCGTCTGTAGCACGTCATCTTCGTGGTGTAGCAGCTTTAATGGCCAGTAGTGTAGTTTCACACCGAAAACCGATTATTGTAGAACCTAAAGAACACCGTCATTTTATACTGTAGGTATGCACTTCCGTGCTTTAAATGAGCAACCTAGCGGAAGCGTCACAACCAATAATTTTCCGTGCTAGGAATGATTAAAAGTGTGAAACATAAAGTTCAAACAATGCACTGAGGTAACAAAAGTTATGGGATACCTCGTGTCGGACCTCGTCCTGCCCAGCATAGTGCAGCAGATCGTCGTGGCATGGACGCAATTAACCCCCTGTAGTCCCCTGTGGAAATATTGAGCCATGCTGTCCCTGTAGCCGCACATAATTTCGAAAGTGTTTTCGGTGCAAGATTTTGTGCGCGAGCTATTTTCGATTATGTCTCATAAATGTTCGAAAGGATTCATATCAGGCAGTCTCTGTGGCCATATCAACAGTTCAGTTGTCCAGAATCTTCTTAAAACGAGTCGTGAACAACTGTGGCCTAGTGACCTGGCGCATTATCATCCATAAAAATTCCATCTTTGTTTCGGTACATAATGTCTATGAATGCCTGAAAATGGCGTCCAAGAATCCGAACATAGTAATTTCCACTCAATGATCGGTTTAGTTAGACCAGAGAAGCAAATATATGCCACGTAAACAGAGCCCACACCATTATGGAGCCACAATCAGTTTGCACAGTGCCTTGTTGACTGACAAATTCGGTCCAAGGTTCAAATGGTTCAAATGCCTCTAAGGCCAGTATTACACTATCAAATTTCTTTCTCCAATATCTTTGTCAAATATCTTTGTCAAAGAAATTTGATGGTGTAAAAGGGAACTTTATCGAATGTCGTCAAATATTTGATCAAATCTAGGGCATCGCTGTAGATTTGATCAAAGAAGTCGCTTGTCTTCTGTTCACTGTAATGTGACATGTTACCACGTGGAGCGCTAGCGTCGCTGCAGAGTTCTATCGTCTGTAGCGTTTTTATAAACATTGCCGGCAAATACAATTGGTGTGTACCAACAACTACAAAATTAATTGAGATGTATAAATCTGAAGAGGTGCTTTACAACGTGAGGCACCCTGAATACAAAAATAGATTAAGAAGATTGGAGGCCTAACCTAACCTAATCCTCTCCTGTAGCGAGGAATCGGAGTGTTACAGTGAGGCTGTCTTCTGCAGATGTAGCAGTTCTTAAGTGAATATTGTGCTTTGTGATATGAGGATAACTTCACTGAGCACATACAGAAATGTATGCTCATCCATTCTTAAGTAATTGATGTACGACTTGACGTCCCCCACTATAAGCTCGCGTAATAAGTTTTGTTAAATGCTTTTATCGTGGCGTCATAAAACCCACGGCTACGTCTAGGTACGTTTCCTTTTTTTTTCCCACTTCTCTTCCGCAGGTGCACACAGTGCAATTGTGGTACATGCAACTGCTGTGGTTAATAACAAGTTGTTGTTGTCAGCCATCTTGAACTTTGACGAAAAATATGATGCCAATGTAATACCCCTACTAGCGCTATGTCAAAGATCTTTGTCAAATATATTTGACGGAATATTTGATCACATCTTTGATCAAATCTTTGATAAAGAAATTTGATAGTGTAATACCGGCCTAAGCACTATGGAACTTAACATCTGAGGTCATCAGTCCCCTAGACTTAGAACTACTTAAACCTGACTAACCTAAGGACATCACACACATCCTTGCCCGAGGGAGGATTCGAACCTGCGACCGTAGCAGGCGCACAGTTCCAGATTGAAGCTCCTAGAACCGCTCGGTCACAGCGGCCGGCTCGGTCCAAGACTTCGTGGAGTCTGCGCTACGCTCGAATCCCACTATCAGCTCTTATCAACTGAAATCGGGATTCAGCTGACTAAGCAACGGTTTTCGAGTCGTCTACGGTCCAACTGATATGACCAAATGCTGCAGGCGATGTCGTGCTGTTGGCGAAAGCAGTCGCTTCGGTCCTTGGCTGCCATAGCCCATTAACGCCAAATTTCGCCGCACTATCATATTATATATCCGTTCGTCGCCTGTCTCGTGTTGATTCCTGCGGTTATTTCACACTGCGTTGCTTGTTTGTTAGCACTGAAAACAGTGGTATTCTCGGCACACTCTTGACACTGTTGATCTCTGAATATTGAATTCCCTAAAGATTTTCGAAGTGGAATGTCATATGTCTCTAGCTTCAGTTACCGTTCCGCGTTCAGAGAGAGTCTGTTGATTTCCGTCCTGCGGCCATAATCACGTCGGAAACCTTTTCACATGAAACACGTGAGTACAAATAACAGCTCCACCAATACACTTCCCTTCTATACGGTTTTATGAGATACTACTGCCAGCTGTATATGTGCATATTGCTGTCCCTTGAACTTCGTTACCTCAGCGTATGTCCGCTCCAGGAGTAGGCACCATCTCAACTGCTATGGAGTGCATCAAAGTGAAACATGCAGCTGTACAAGTACGAATGCTGAAACCCAGTTGCTGCAGAACATGTCAGACTGGGGAGACCTAGGCCGGTAAGCCATTTCTATCAGCCAGCTTGCAGGTAGTTTTGGGAGCCTCTCGGCATTCATCTAGTGAAGCTGAATAATGGCCACAGATTACTCATTACACAAGCAACCCAGCGATGTAGCTTTAATTATGCATTTTGTTCAACTTTAATTACGACAGCCGACACTTTAAAAATAGATGGCATGACTGAAACCCAATACATCTACGAGGCCTGTTCAGAAAGTAAGCTCCGATTGATTGCCAAATTGAAACCACAGTGAACATCAGAAATGTTTTACTTGTAACAATTAGCTACACCTTTCAGCTACTTCTCTACGTAGTCGCCGTTCTGACTTAGACTTTTGTCATAGCGTTGTACCAACTTTTCAATAGCCTCATCATAGAAGGCAGCCGCCAGTGCTTTCGGCCAATTCTCCACGCTGGCCTACACCTCGTTGTCTGTGTCAAAATGTTGTCTTCAAAGACAGCGGTTCATGTGACCAGAGATGAAATTCAGGGGGAGACAATTGCGGACTGTATTGTGGGTAATCTAACATTTCCATTTGAAAACGATGCAGGAGCATCTTCATTGCCCCTGCAGAATGTGGCTGAGAATTGTCGTGAAGACGAAACAGCACGACAGGTATGTAATGTTAGCTGCATAGCTTCAGGCGAAATTTCTCACCAGGCCCTCGTACTTGGCGGCAGACACCATTTTCTAGGCATCTTTACGCACTCACTGCGAGCTCAGAAATGAGAAGAGCGACGGGATGCTAACTGGGGTTATACTAGAGACACTACCCAACACATCTGTGCAAAGCTTTATCGGATTTTCATAGTCGTTTCCATTTCGCGACCGATCGGAGCTTACTTTCTGAACGCCCCTCGTATTAACATGAACCAAAGTGCAGTTTAGTAAGGAAATTATTACAGATGGAACCAAAGTCCTGTAAGCAATTTTGTAAAAATCTTGTCTCTTGTTTCTACACTTAGAAGAGTGATATTTCTTGCTGATTATTTTTGTTGATATCCAATATGATGTTCTCCAAAAAGGTGACATACATAGTCCTACAAATAACAAAAAAACAAATTTATTGGATAGATAACTGTAAATTTAATATATCTTCTTACAGATTTAATTCTTGGAGCACGGCACGATATCTTCCTCTTCACGAGTCTTGTAAGTCAGAAGCGACAATTTTAGATTCCTGAATCCTCTTGGGAAAAATTCTGCAGATGGCCATACTTTATATACGAAGTTACAGCTTACAGCAGAAAAAAGCACAGGAAATGATACATTGTTTGACCACTGACTACCTACAAAGACAAAAGTTACCAGGAAGAAGTAGGAACAAAACATGTTAAGGAAATAATCACTGAAACTATAACACTTTTCATCTGCCATGGGCTTGTTATTGGTGGACGTTAAATCCAATGGGCCCTGACTAGTGGTCGCATACATCTAACATTTAGAACCTAGCATATTTAAATAACCTCATTGTCCACACTGACACACTCACTACAAAGTGTGTTCCAGATAACCAGGTTTTGCTCATTGACTCACAACGATAATGTGGATTGAATAATGCCACCTATGACCGTTACGAATATTAGTTAGCATAAGCAAACCACCATTCTAGCAAACATCATCGCATCGCTAACTAGCCTCTCTGCCCTACCTGTTCTCTTACATTCGTAGATTCCTAATGTGAAGCGCTTTAACCGCGTTTGGTGCTGTTCTTTAAATAAATGTCTCTTCCCGTACAAAATTACAGTTTTGATCCAGAAAAGAAAATAACAGGGTAAAAAAAGAACGTTTGAATATAAATTTTCAACAATTATGAACAGTTTCATTCGGGAAGTAGAAATAAGAAAACATACTAAATAAGTATATCGACTGTGATCACTAGAACTATAAGTCAATGAAAGTATTGTCTAACAGAATGGAATAAGCGTCACTCACCGACATGTAACTTAGACTTTCTGAGCTTTATGCTTGATGTCGCCTTGTCACTAGTTTTACATTATTCTTCTAAAAACAGCTACAACAAATGTCAGGAAGCTTATTTCATGTAAAACACTGCAGAAATCTGGCCATTTCCTTGTCACTGCTGAAATAATCAGTATAACACATTCCTGTCATATTCTAATACACACACAGTCACACACGAAGAAAAGGCTTTAAACTGTTGTAATTGCGCAAATAATTACCCTTGTAGTCTAGTGTTTCCCAGGTGTCATGTTACAAAAGAAAATACGGATCCCCACGTCGGAGGTTCTAGTCCACCCTCGAACCCTGGGTGTGTGTGTTGTCCATAGCGTAAGTTAGTTTAAGTTAGATTAAGTAGTGTGTAGGCTTAGCGACCGATGACCTCGGCAGTTTGGTCCCATAAGACCTTACCATAAATTTCCAAAAAAATACGGAATCAGGTAGCCCCACGAATATCAGGCATATATTAGACTGGTGCGTAAGTTCGTAGCGTTTTTGTTTTGCGTGTTGGATTTCCGGTTGCTATGGGTTTATTTATCGATTATCACTTTTGTTTGTAGTTCACTGTTGCTGTTTGAATTCACATATTGCCATTTTTTCATTCGGAGATAGTGGAGTTGTGGACGCTAGAAAAGGGAGTCCCAAATGGAGAAATCGGAACTTTTCCAATATATTCATATGTTTGAGTTCACTAGGGGAGTGACAGCAGAGGAGGCAACCGAAACATTTGCGTCGTGTATGGGGATAATGCCGTTGGACACAGCACGACAAGGAAATGGTTTCCTTGTTTTAAGGAGGATCGCTTTGTTATTAGTGACTCTCCACGTTCAAGAAGACCTTCGTGGTTTGATGAAGATCGTTTAAACATATTAATCCACAATGAACCACGATAGTGTAATCAAGAATTGGCAGATGTGATGAAATGCCATCATTCCAGCATCGTACGACATTTGCATGCACTGGAGAAGGTTCAACAATCAAGTGCGTGACTACCGCATGCATTTGTGCATCACTGCATCGTCATCAATTGGCTCGTGAAGAGCACCGACCATTCCTATCCTGTGTCGTTACTGGTAACTAAAATGGTGTTTTATGCTAACATAATGAAAAGAAAGGAATGGTTGAATCCAAACAAGGCAGCAACACCCCGTACAAAGATCTGCGTGCATTCGCAAAAGATATGCCTCTGGTGGAACAGCGACGGAGTGGTGTATACGAATTGCTCCCCAATGGGTAACCATCACTGCTGACATTTATTGTCAGCAACTGAGACGTCTTGCAGACGCATTCCAAGAACAACGACGAGGAAGGCGATAACGCCAACCTGCATTCTACTGGACTGACAAAAAACACTATACAGATTGACAAAAAACACTTTACAGAAGTTGGATTGGGAATTCATTCCGTACTCACCTTATTCACCTGAAATTGCGCCCTCTATATTTTCAGCTTTTCCGCTCTTTGTCGAACAACGTTCAAGGAACTTCCTTTCCGGATCAAAATGCGCTCCGCACATGGCTTAACATGGCTCGACGAGTTCTTCGCTTTAAAACCACGTGATTTCTACAGTAGCGGAATCGGCAAGATACTCCATCGTTGCCAAGCTATTATAAATTGTGAAGGAGAATATACATATTAGATGACTAAAGTGTTACGTGTGGCCAACGGCCTTGCCGCAGTGGTAACACCGGTTCCCGTCAGACCACCAAAGTTAAGGGTTGTCGGGCTGGGCTAGCACTTAGATGGGTGACCATCCGATCTGTACAGCGCTGTTGGCAAGCGTGGTGCGCTCAGCCCTTGTGAGGCAAACTCAGGAGCTACTTGATTGAGAGGTAGCGGCTCCGGTCTCGTAAACTGACATACGGCCGGGAGAGCGGTGTGCTGACCACTTGCCTTCCCTATCCGCATCCAGTGATGCCTGTGGGCTGAAGATGACACGGCGGCCGTCGGTGCCGTTGGGCCTTCATGGCCTGTTCGGACGGAGTTTAGTTTAGCTTTTTAAAGAGTTATTTGTACCTGTTTTGTTATGATTATGGAAAAACGCTACGAGCTTTTTGCACCAACCCAGTAGCATTGAGTCGCACGCTGTGCAGAACCGCGATTCATCGCTGAACACAATGCGTCACTGTTCATCAGCAATCGATGCTCCTCGGTCAGAGAACCACTCCAAATGTAGCACTGTGGTGCTATATACATGGGACGGTAATTTACTAGTCTCCAACGCCGGCCGCTGTGGCCGAGTGGTTCTAGGCGCTTCAGTCCGGAACCGCGCTGCTGCTACGGTCGCAGGTTCGAATCGTGCCTCGGGCATGGATGTGTGTGATGTTCTTAGGCTAGTTAGATTGAAGTAGTTCTAAGTCTAGGGGATTGATGACCTCAGATGTTCAAGTCCCATAGTGCTCAGAGCCATTTGAACCAGTTGAACTAGTCTCCAAGCGGTATGGAACACCTATAAAGTTGTCACCAGATGATGAGGAATGAAATCTATTTATACAATGAAGAGCCAAAGCAACTGGTACACCTGCCTAATATCGTGTAGAGCCCCCGCGAGCACTCAGAATTTCTGCAACACGACGTGGCATGCACTCGACTTATGTCTGAAGTAGTGCTGGAGGGAATTGACACCATGAATCTTGCATGGCTGTCCAGAAATCCGTAAGAGTGCGAGGGGCTGGAGATCTCTTCTCAATAGCACGTTGCAAGGCATCCCAGATACGCTCAATAATGTTCATGTCTTGGGAGTTTGGTGGCCGGCGGAAATGTTAAAACTCAGAAGACTGTTCCTGGAGCCACTCTGTAGCAATTCTGGATGTGTGGGGTGTCGCATTGTTCTGCTGGAATGCACAATGGACATGAATGGATGCGGGTGATCAGACAGGATGCTTACGTACGTGTCAACTGTCAAAGTCGTATCTAGACGTATCGGTAGTCCCGTATCACTCCAACTACACACGGCCCCACACCATTGCAGAGCCTGCACCAGCTTGAACAGTCCACTGCTGACATGCAGGGTCTATGGATTCATGAGGTTGCCTCCATACCTGTACACCTCTATCAGCTCGGTACAATTTAAAACGAGACTCGTCCGACGAGGAAACATATTTCCAGTCATCAGCAGTCCAATGTCAGTGTTGAGGGGCCAAGGCGACGCGAAGGCTTTGCGTCTAGCAGCCATCAAGGGTGGAACCCATATCGAAGATGTTTCATTGAATGGTTCGCACGCTGACACTTGTTGATGGCCCAGCATTGAAATCTGCATCAATTTGCGAAAGGGTTGCCTTCTGTCACGTTGAACGATTCTCTTCAGTCGTCATTGGTCCCGGTCTTACAGGATCTTTTTCCGGCCGCATCGATGTCTCAGATCTGATGTTTTACCAGATTCCTGATATTCACGGTACACTCGTGAAATGGTCGTACAGGAAAAATTCCCACTTTATCGCTACCTCGGAGATAATGTGCCCCATCGCTCGTGCGTTGACTATAACAGCACATCGAAACTCACTTAAATCTTGAAAACCTGCCATTGTAGCAGCAGTAACCAATCTCAAATGTTCAAATGTGTGTGAATTCCTAAGGGACCAAACTGCTGAGGTCATCGGTCCCTAGCCTTACACACTACTTAAACTGACTTAACGCTAAGGACAACACACACACCCATACCCGAGGGAGGACTCGAACCTCCGGCGGGAGGGGCCGCACGCTTCGTGACACGGCGCCTCTAACCTCGCGGCCACTC
Organism: Schistocerca serialis cubense; assembly: GCF_023864345.2. Classification (NCBI taxonomy): domain Eukaryota; kingdom Metazoa; phylum Arthropoda; class Insecta; order Orthoptera; family Acrididae; genus Schistocerca; species Schistocerca serialis. Next base: position 221,122,579 of record NC_064641.1, on the reverse strand, counting down.
CGCGCGGCTTTAACTGATCCAACAACTGCGCCAGATACTTGTCTTAAATAGGCGTTGCCGACCGCAGCGCCGTATTCTGGCTGTTTACATATCTCTGTATTTGAATACGCCAACTTATACCAGTTTTTTTGGCGCCTCAGTGTTATGAATAGAAAGAAAGCTGTATTTATTCCCATAATAATGGCCGTAGAAATTATTTTCATTCTGTAGTACTACGAAATTTACTTAATAAAGAAAACATCACGTATAATTATTTGCTTCTTTCTGAGAAGAAATTATGTTAGGTACGTGAACATAAAGCAGTGGACACACAACAAACATGCACTGTGTGAGACCTACTTGGTAAATACTATGGAAATGATGGGGCGTGAACATTATGTTACTTTGAGTGCGTTTCCTTAAAATTGTGTATTTCCTCCAAGAAAAAAACATTTTGACATGCACAGTGAGTACATCAGTTCCAATAGGCATTCTTGAAAAGGAACTGACAATGTAGCAGTGTTTGTCGTCGATGTCAGTAACTGAATGTGCGAACCTAGCAACTCGTGAGAGATGCAAAAGACGTTTCTATGCAGAAGTCGTTTCTGGTCTTAGTCACTTATTCTAAAAAAACTTTGCTTCCAAGTGAGCGCTGCAGAATATAGTCTGCCGTCCTGTCGCTAAGTATCTCGTTAAAGCTACACCTACGACACCATGCATGAGCCGTAAGAGAAAAGCCTTGAAATCGTGATTGCTGCGTCAGTATCCATGTCTCCATATCAGTACAGAGATAAGATAATATACCGCTCATAGAACACACAATTCCATTCCACGTGTCACTGAAGGCTGCAACCAAAAGAAAGATAAAGAGGAGTTGGAACCAATAAAGGCTTACCCATTATTCACTAAAAAGATTTTCGTCGCTATACATGGGGTTGTATGAATAAAAACGAGACCATTCTTAGAGGAAGAATATCAGAGCAAAAAACATTCTCTGAGGAAGTTCTCAATTCCGCATGAATAAAAAATTCGAAGCATATTCCCTGACGAGGAAGTTCGTTCTCACTACCTCCCTCCTCCTTGGAGAAGGTTCTTGGTGTGTGTCGTCTGCTATGCCCGCGTTATCTTAATTTCATTCAACTCGCTCAAACAGGCAAACTATTCGTTGTACAAATACGGGACTGGCATCAGTGTGTTCTGGAAGAGCTGCTCTACGTTTCTGTTTCAGTTGTAAGTGCGGCTACAAATTATTAAGAAGTTACGGACGTTTTACGAAAATGAGTTTTCTGACGATGTTACAGAATTTTCGACATGCTGGAAACTTCTTTGTTTTTGAAGTTAGGAGAACTGATTATGCTAAATAAATCTTAACTATACATCACATTTTCGTCTACTACAAACCGAAACTCTCAAAGTTTTCTACTATCAGATTATTTTGGTTAAATAAGACGAATAACAATTCGCTGACACTTCAAGTATTTAAGGGATCGCCTGTGCGCTTTTATTACAGGAGACAGATCGCTGGGTTGGTAATAAAACTGTTATTATTTTTTCTGAATCGCCTAACTACACTCCTGGAAATTGAAATAAGAACACCGTGAATTCATTGTCCCAGGAAGGGGAAACTTTATTGACACATTCCTGGGGTCAGATACATCACATGATCACACTGACAGAACCACAGGCACATAGACACAGGCAACAGAGCATGCACAATGTCGGCACTAGTACAGTGTATATCCACCTTTCGCAGCAATGCAGGCTGCTATTCTCCCATGGAGACGATCGTAGAGATGCTGGATGTAGTCCTGTGGAACGGCTTGCCATGCCATTTCCACCTGGCGCCTCAGTTGGACCAGCGTTCGTGCTGGACGTGCAGACCGCGTGAGACGACGCTTCATCCAGTCCCAAACATGCTCAATGGGGGACAGATCCGGAGATCTTGCTGGCCAGGGTAGTTGACTTACACCTTCTAGAGCACGTTGGGTGGCACGGGATACATGCGGACGTGCATTGTCCTGTTGGAACAGCAAGTTCCCTTGCCGGTCTAGGAATGGTAGAACGATGGGTTCGATGACGGTTTGGATGTACCGTGCACTATTCAGTGTCCCCTCGACGATCACCAGTGGTGTACGGCCAGTGTAGGAGATCGCTCCCCACACCATGATGCCGGGTGTTGGCCCTGTGTGCCTCGGTCGTATGCAGTCCTGATTGTGGCGCTCACCTGCACGGCGCCAAACACGCATACGACAATCATTGGCACCAAGGCAGAAGCGACTCTCATCGCTGAAGACGACACGTCTCCATTCGTCCCTCCATTCACGCCTGTCGCGACACCACTGGAGGCGGGCTGCACGATGTTGGGGCGTGAGCGGAAGACGGCCTAACGGTGTGCGGGACCGTAGCCCAGCTTCATGGAGACGGTTGCGAATGGTCCTCGCCGATACCCCAGGAGCAACAGTGTCCCTAATTTGCTGGGAAGTGGCGGTGCGGTCCCCTACGGCACTGCGTAGCATCCTACGGTCTTGGCGTGCATCCGTGCGTCGCTGCGGTCCGGTCCCAGGTCGACGGGCACGTGCACCTTCCACCGACCACTGGCGACAACATCGATGTACTGTGGAGACCTTACGCCCCACGTGTTGAGCAATTCGGCGGTACGTCCACCCGGCCTCCCGCATGCCCACTGTACGCCCTCGCTCAAAAGTCCGTCAACTGCACATACGGTTCACGTCCACGCTGTCGCGGCATGCTACCAGTGTTAAAGACTGCGATGGAGCTTCGTATGCCACGGCAAACTGGCTGACACTGACGGCGGCGGTGCACAAATGCTGCGCAGCTAGCGCCATTCGACGACCAACACCGCGGTTCCTAGTGTGTCCGCTGTGCCGTGCGTGTGATCATTGCTTGTACAGCCCTCTCGCAGTGTCCGGAGCAAGTATGGTGGGTCTGACACACCGGTGTCAATGTGTTCTTTTTTCCATTTCCAGGAGTGTATTTCTAACGTAATAAAATATAATATATAGCTTAACTGTTCTCCTACACCTGTGTAAAAACATCGATCTGCTAAATAGGACAAAAATGTTTTCATTTTCGCTTCGTCTGAAACGTGAGCCGGCCTTCTTTCACGATTTTCGCTAAGGAAGTTTGCCACCCAAATAGTGTTTTTGATGTTAAACCTGTATAAACTAATACAGTTTCCCTCTTGGGTATTTCTTCGGCCTACGTATATCCTTTTTGGCTTCAGACCAAAAGAAATTCTGCCATTTTACTAAAAAAAACTCGGTAAAACTTAATCTCAACAGAGCCAACAGCTCGAAATACGCTACAGAGCTCATTTCAAAAAACCCAGAATGTTGTCCGCTTGTGAGGAACTTCTGTAGTTTTATTCAAGCGAAGTTTGAGAATGTTCTCCGCGTTGAGCGATTTCCTCCATCCTTTTACTGAAATTGAGAACATTGTCAGGTGAGGTATATTTTTTGACTCGTTTTATACTAGCGAACCTTAGAATGTTCTCCGAAATTCCGAGAATAAAGCACATTCTCCGTTTTATTCATACGACCGATGAAGCGAAAGGTTAAAAAGTTTTTACATAACACAGGAAATGATGTGTGTAATAAATGCTATATTTCTTAACCAGTGACAATAGAGCGGCTATCGTATAAATCTGTATTCGAGGGTCTCCGTTTTAGTGACGTTTTCCCGTATCTTTGCGGGATCTGCATTTTAAATTGGATTTGGCAATGTTTGGTTGTAGAAAGTGGGCGGATGCCCTTCCTGTTGCTTTCTCCCCCCCCCCCCCCCTCTCCGCCGGCCCCCCCCCCCCCTCCACTCATTCCAGTGCCACGATGCTAAGAATGAAGAAGTTTTCCCCTAAGGCGAGATTTAGACGGAATCAGCATACCTGTATTAACAAAGTTACTGGTAAAAAAGAAGTAAAAAGACCTATATGTGTGTCTGTTGACGATTACAAGCAAGTCACCAGTGCATAAAGGAAGAATAACTTCATTCTGTTTACAGCTCTGACTAGCATATCGAAAATGGAGAAAACTTCCGAAATAGTATAACCTGCAGCGGGGTTAAATTAAACTTTCAATACGTGAGCCAGTGTAAACGGAAAACTATTTACCATATCGGAACCCAACTTTTTAGGAATGATGTTCAGACTGTGCGCTGTAGGATTTGCATCGTTAGTAGTATTAGTGTCATGACTTGCCGTTAGCCGACAGTACTAGTACGGCGACGTAGGGCTGAAACGCAAGCATCATACATTACGCTGAGGTGAAAAATTTCATAAGATATCTCCTAATATAGTGTCCGACCTTCATTCGCCCGTAGTGCAGCAACTGAAGTGTTTGGGAGTACCCTGCAGAAATACTGTGCCATGTGACAGTAATGCTGGTGCAGGATGCTGTACACGAACTGACCTCTCGATTATATCCCATAAAAGTTCGATGAACTTCATGCCAGGCAATCTGTGTAGCCAAATCATTCGCTCGAATTGTCCGGAATGTTCTTCAAACCAAACGCGAATAACTGTGGCCCGGTGACATGACATGGTTGCTTGCGAACATTTGAAGCACATGAATGGCTGCAAATTGTCTCCAAGTAGTCGAACATAAAATGATCGGTTCACCTGGACCAGGACGGTCGGTTTAGTTGGACCGGAGGACCCAGTCCGTTCCACGTAAACAAAGTCCTCACCATTATGGAGCCACCACCAGCTTGCAGAGTGCCTTGTTGACAACTTGGGTCCATGACTTCGTGAGATATGCGCCACAGTCTAATCCTATCATCACCTCTTACCGACTGAAATCGTGACTTATCTGACCAAGCCACGGTTTTCCAGTTGTCGAGGGTCCAACCGATACGGTCACGAGCCCAGGAGAGGCACTGCAGGCTTTCTCGTGCTGTTAGCAAAGGCGCTCCCGTCGGCCATCTGCTACCGTAGCCCATTAACGATTTCTGCCCACTGTTCTAACGGATACGTTCTTCGTACGTCCCACATCACTACACAAACGCCGCTGCTCTCGGTCGTTTAGTGAAGGCCGTCCGCCGCTACGTTGTCTGCGGTGAGAGATAATGCCCGAAATTTGGTATTCTTGGCGCGCTTTTGACACTGAATTCCATAACGATTTCCGAAATGGAAGGTCCCAAGCGTCTAGTTCCGACTACCATTCCTCGTTCGAAGCCTGTTAATCGCCGTGGCGTGGCCACAACCACGTCGGACACCTTTTCACGAATCATTTGAGTACAAATTACAGCTTCGCCAATGCACTGACCCTTTATGCCTTCTGTACTCTATATTACCGCCGCCATTTGTTTATGTGTATGTCGTTATCCCGTGACTTTTGTCACCTCAGTGAATAATGGCATTCACCACGGGTCTTCGCGCGCCCGCTACGGTCGCATGTTCGAATCCTGCTTCGGGCATGGATGTGTGTGATGTCCTTAGGTTAGTTAGGTTTAAGTAGTTCTGAGTTCTAGGGGACTGATGATCCCACAAGTTAAGTCCCATAGTGCTCAGAGCCATTTTTGAACCACGGGTCTGGACACGGTGAGCAGGGCCTTACTTGTAAAGTTGTTACATCAAAACAACAGCAGAAGTGCTGCTGCTCTTTGCCAGTATCAACATATTAAAGGAATACGGAATGGTCCTCTTTCCGTACTTGGTTCAAATGGCTCTGACCACTATGGGACTTAACTTCTGTGGTCATCAGTCCCCTAGAACTTAGAACTACTTAAACCTAACTAACCTAAGGACAGCACACACATCCATGCCCGAGGCAGGATTCGAACCTGCGACCGTAGCGGTCACGCGGTTCCAGACTGTAGCGCCTAGAACCGGTCGACCACCCCGGCCGGCCCGTACTTGGGCTGAAGAACATGATTCGCAAGTTCGAATTAACTGGCGACTTGAGAATTGCTCCGGGTAGAGGCCGACGGCCAGTTGCGTTACAGAGAATCGCAGTAGTTACTGTTGCGATGGGTGAGAATGCCGGACGCAATGTGCGATCTTCGAGTAGTGCACGAACTGTGTCGCGACAGTTGAACGTCCCATGGTCTACCTTCCGAAAAGTGCTGCGAACATTTGTGAAATGGAATCTCTAGGGCAGTTCCAGACTGACGTGGATACGGATGGTCGTCCCATTGAGAAATGTTTGTAACCTGGAACTTAAACGTGGAACATTTGTTCCATAACATAACAAATGTTAACTTCTCACGTGGAAATTAAAATGCGTTCTTTCAATGGTTTAATCGTTATTTCTCTTCTCTACGTCCCTACCAATGTTTCTACAAAGTTCCACTGTACTATCATCACTCGTTTCTCATGGAGGCCCTCTTAAGTAGCGAAAGTTTAATTACAACCATCCAGTAATTCAAGAGCCAGAAGAAATTTATCTGGTCAACTGTGCAGTGGAATAAGTGTTCAGATGTTTTTCTAAAGCATTAAATGTGAAATATTCGAATGGGGATTGCGAGGCAGGTAAAATTTTCAAAATGCAGGTATTCTGCCACGTCCATGACATTTAAATTAGGTAATAGCATATACCTCGCAAATGGTCTAAAATCGATAGGTAAAGTTCTGCTTGTAGGAAAAAATGGGTTTTGCAATGTTAGACGCACCTCAACTTGCCACATGTTTTTCAGTTTGTAATAAAATAATTGGTTCTTCTGACGCTATCGGGTATTGCGTTTCTTTGGAACAGGAAACGCAGGAAGCAATACGTGAAAAAAGTGACACTTACTTCACACAGATAATGCAGTGTTTCGTGATCGTGACAGAAACATAAGCACACTTTTCTCGATGCCATTGTTTCTGTCACAGATTTTGGTATCGGAAATATTTTATATGGAGAAGTGGATGAGGAAATTTTGCTTTGTGAGCCAAAACGGTAAACAATTACGAAGCACCTACCAAGAAAAGCTTCCTGAACTAAGTGGCACAGTGGAGGTGACTCGAGCGCGAAAGACATATCAAGGGTATCTCAAATTTCTAAGTTACAGTTACCTGGAAGGTAGTCCAAGTACTTGGTTTTGGTTACTTTTTGTACTTGCATGCTGGCCACGGTGGCCAAGCGGTTCTAGGAGCTTCAGTCCGGAACCGCGCGACTGCTACGATCGCAGGTTCGAATCCTGCCTCGGGCATGGATGTGTGTGATGTCCTTAGGTTAGTTAGGTTTAAGTAGTTCTAAGTTCTAGGGGACTGATGACCTCAGCAGTTAAGTCCCATAGCGCTCAGAGTCATTTGAACCATTCTTTTTTTTGTACTTGCATCTCAAACAATAACATGTTATTATAGTTCATAGGAGGGCCAATATGAAGTAAAGTATGTGGAATTTTCTATCTTGCATTCAAGTAACTGACAAATTGTGTAGGTTATACATACTAACTGTGAACTCTGCATTCAAAGAAAATGACAACCTTTTTTATTTTAGTATCTCTGTTTGGTTTACAAAATGCTTTCCAGGCCGTTTTTACTCCTCTAAGTATTATTTTCCTGGCCATTCTATCACTGTCTTCAGCTACGCTAAAAAAATCTAAAATCTCATCAACAAGTTTTATGAATTCATTGTTAACCTCTATGATGTTCTTCAATATGTGTTGGTTATAGAGCAGTGGGGCTCAGTGACGTTAATTTGCTGATCTCCTTACAATACTGATTTGTTAAGTTCCGCTAGTCTATTAACGTTTTCCTTCAATTTCCCAGATCAAAATTCATAAAATTTCTCTCAGTTCTGTTGTGAACAGCACTGCTTGATTGATTCCTCTTGCAGTTCTGAATTTCGCACTATCCTAATTACATATAATGTAAGCCATTTTCTAACATAGGCGTTGTCTCTCAAAGGTGGCTAAGAGATATTTTACTGATACGGAGTCAACATCTTTTACAAAGTCTATGAAACCAAGATGAAGCAATAATTTAGACTTATCCTTCTTTCTATAAATTCATTCATGACCCGCCACTGCTTTGGGGTGACCGCAGTATTCACTAACCACAAGGGGTGTAGGCGCCTGCCCAGCATTCAATAGTCACAGAGATGGTCGCTTCCCAACTTCTACCAAACGGCCCGTATCCTCAGAGGAAGCCCTGTTGACCTAACGAGATTCACAGATGGTCTTCTACCGACAGAAAGGCCATACAGACGTTTATGGTGTCACACCGCCCCGGCATGGTGACCGGAAGGCTGCCTTTCCAGTAGCTACGCTCCGTATACTCACTAAAATAACCGCGAAATTGAGGCAGAAAATTAATTACTATTGCATAACGACGTATGACATTATTGTCACATCGTGCGACTAACGTCACTATACTTTTGTTGTTGGGTCTTCAGTCCAAAGACTGGGATGATGCAGCTCTCCATGTTACACTATCCTGTGGGAGCCTCTTCATGTGCTTACTGTATTCATCTCTTGGTCTCCCTCTACGACTTCAGGCCCCCCCCCCCTCCCCACACTACCTTGGTGTCTCGCAAAGTGACATATCAACTGACTCCTTCTTTTGGTCAGCATGTGCCACAAATTTCTTGTATCTTCAGTTCCATTCGGTACCTCCTCATAAGTTACGTGATCGACCCGTCTAACTTTCAACATTCTTCTGTAGCCCACATCTCGAAAGCTTCTATTCTCTTTTTGTCTAAACTGTTTATCGTCCATATTTCACTTCCATGTATGGCTACACTCCAGACAGCTTCCTTCAGAAAAGACTTCCTAACACTTGAGTCTATATTCTATGTTAACAAATTTCTCTGCTTCAGAAATGCTTTTCTTGCCATTGCCAGTCTATATCGGCCATCATCAGTTAATTTGCTGCCCAAATAGCAAAACTCATCTTCTATTTTAAGTGTCTCGTTTTCTAATCTAATTCTCTAAGCATTATCTGATTCAATTCGACTACATTCCATTACCCTTGTTTTAGTTTTGTTGATAAACATCTTATACCCTCCTTTCAAGACAGTGTCCATTTCATTCAACTGCATTTCTAAGCCCTTTGCTGTCTCTGACAGAATCACAATCTCATCGATAAACCTCAAAAGTTTAATTTCTTTTCCATGAACTTAAATTTCTACTCCAGAATTTTCTTTGGTTTCCTTGACTCTTAGTACAATATACAGATTGAATAGCATCGGAGATATGCTACAACCCTGTCTCATTCCCTTCTCAACGACTGCTTCCCTTTCATGCCCCTCGATTCTTCTAACTGCCGTCTGGTTTCTGTACAAGTTGTATATTGCCTTTCGCTCCCTGTATTTTACTCCTGGTACCTTCAGAATTTCAAAGAGAGTATTCCAGTCAACATTGTCAAAAGATTTCTCTAAGTCTGCATAAGCTGTAGACTTAGGTTTGCCTTTCCGTAACCTATATTCGAAGATAAGTCGTAGGGTCAATACTGCCTTGCATGTTCCTATATTTCTCCGGAATTCAAACTGATCTTTCCCGAGGTTGGCTTCCACCAGTTTTCGATTCTTCTGTAATAATCCGTGTTAGTATTTTGCAACCATGAGGTATTAAATTGATAGTTTGGTAATTTTCACAACTGTTAGCAACTGTCTTCTTTGGAACTGGTGTCGCTACTTTCTTCTTGAAGTCTGAGGGCATTTCGCCTTTTTCATACATCTTGCACACCAGATGGAATAGTTTTGTCATGGCTGGCTCTCCCAAGGCTATCAGTAGTTTTCACGAAATATGGTCTACTAGTTAAACCTAACTAACCTAAGGACATCACAAACATCCATGCCCGAGGCAGGATTCGAACCTGCGACCGTAGCGGTCTTGCGGTTCCAGACTGCAGCGCTTTTAACCGCACGGCCACTTCGGCCGGCCATCTTTCAGCATTCCGTTCTTTGCTGACTGGTTTTTCATGTCCATCTCCATCTTGATATTCATACAGCTGCTTCTCTTTTCCCCAAACGCCTCTTTAATTTTTCCTGTAGGTGGTATCTATGTTTCCCCTAATGAAACATGCTTCTACATCCTTACATTTGTCCCGTAGCCATTCCTGCTTAGCCATTTTGCAGTTCCTGTCAATCTCATTTTTTAGAAGTCTGTATTCCCTTTCGATTGCTTCATGTGCTGAATTTTTAAATTTTCTCCTTTCATCAACTAAATTCAATATCTCTTGGGTCATCCAAGGACTTCTACAAGGCCTTGTCATTTTATCTATTTGATTCTCTGCTGCCTTCACATCTCTTACAACTACTCATTTGTCTTATACTGTATCCCTTTCTCCATTTCTATTCAACCGTTGCCTAATACTTCCTCTGAAACGCTCAAAAACCTCTGGTTCTTTCAACTTATCCAGGTCGCATCTCCATAATTTCCTACCTTTTGCCAATTTCTTCAGTTTTGATCAGCGGTTCATAACAAATACATTGTGCTCAGAGTCCCCCAAGAATGTGCATTCTGGTGCGAAGACTGTGGAGATGGCGACTTTCCTGGCAGTGAGCAGCTTCAACGAAGGGTATTCAGCAATTCTGAAGACGATGACGACGATGGACGTCACCCTGGGACTCTATTCGACGCAATTCGCCAAGCATTCGGATGACCACCGGATTCAAGAGGCCGAAAACCGCTTGGCACCGGCCGTACGAGCGGCTCTGGAGCAGCGTAGGATGCCCCAGATCGAGCTGAATGCCCTCTTCAAATGGTTCAAATGGCTCTGACAACTATGGGACTTAACTTCTGAGGTCATCAGTCGCCTAGAACTTAGAACTACTTAAACCTAACTAACCTAAGGACATCACACACACCCATGCCCAAGGCAGGATTCGAACCTGCGACCATAGCGGTCGCGCGGTTCCAGACTGTAGCGCCTAGAACCGCTCGGCCACCCTGGCCGGCAGAATGCCCTCTATGAGGAAGAGGAAGGACTAGTTTATGGACCCGGAATAGCAGATCGAACGTAAGTTGCAAAATATTGCATTTATATGCAGTCAAAACTTCAAATGCGTTTTTCTCGAAATGACTTTTTTTATCGCGCGGTATGGTAACTTCAAATCTGCTGAAACGATTGGCATGATTCTTTGTTTCCGACGAAGCTAACTAAATTGTCTAGGAGTCGTACCACTTTTATTCCGATCCATCAACTATAAATATTTTTACTTTGCGTGAACCGCTGCAGGGAGTGCAGGAAGAGAGTCAGTGAAGTTCTGGAAGGTACCGAGAGGTATGTGGAGCCATCCAAGACACCAACAGCCCTATCGAAGTAGTCCCACAGATTCTCGATTGTGTTCAAATCCGAGGAATTTGGTCGTAGGTGGAGTAGAGTAAACTCTTCGTGGTTCTCTTCGAACCATACACGTGCACTGCGAGCTGTGTGACACGTTACATTGTCCTGCTGGAAAGTGCCATCGTGCAAAGGAAAAACGCACTGCATGTAACCGTGGACACGGTCCCCAAGGATAGGTGCATAATTGTGTTGATCCGCTGTGGCTTCCAGAATGGCGAGATCAACCAGTGAATTCCATGAAAATGTTCCCTAAACCATAACGCTCCCTCCTCCGCCCTGGTCCCTTCCGACGATTATTGCAGTGTGTTTTCGATCAGTCCGATTGAGCACTAAACGTGATTCGTGAGAAAAGGCCACCTGTCGCCACTCAGTGGTCGTGCAACTGCGGCATCGCTGTGCAAATTCCAGCCGTCGTCGCCTATGAAAAACAACGGTCAGCATGGACGCTTTAACCAGGCTCCTGTGCTGCAGAGGCCCTTACGCAGCAACGTTCACTGAACGGTCGGTTGGGGGAGACCGTTGGAAGCCTCTTCGTTTGTCTGGGCGGTCAGCTGCTCAACAGTTGCACACCTATTCGCCCGTATACATCTCGCAGCCTTAGTCCACCCGTGTCATCTAGGGCCCGTGGTGCACCACAATTGCCTCGGTGGCGGTTTTGGGTAGCGCCATTTTTCCCATGCACGGAATACTTTAACCACGGCGGCACGCGAACGGTTAGCAAACTTAGCCGTTTCGGAAACGCTTCCATCCTTGGCGCGAAGGACATGATCATTCCCTCTCGGATGATAGATAATTCGCTACGTTTCCGCACGAAGACAGCGACTGCACTGTTTACCGCGTCGCTCTTAACACGCTTTATATTCCTTCGACTGCTAGTGCTGCCACCTTCCGTCTGTGAGTGGTTATTGCACGTTGACGTCGAACATAAGCGGCAGTCACATTAATTTGACTGGATCGTGTGTATCGCTTTGTCAGGAGAGAGAGGTGCTTATGGACATCAAACTGAACTTCTGTTTGAAGGTTATTCTCACAGAGACGGTTCAATATTCTGTTGTAACCCACTTTTTCAAAAATTTTTGAGAAAAAGGGAGTGAAAGAAATGGGTATATACACTACTGGCCATTAAAATTGCTACACCAAGAAGAAATGCAGATGATAAACGAGTATTCATTGGACAAATATACTCGAACTGACATGTGATTACATTTTCACGCAATTTGGGTGCATAGATCCTGAGAAATCAGTACCCATAACAACCACCTCTGGCCATAATAACGGCCTTGATACGCCTGGGCACTGAGTCAAACAGAGCTTGGATGGCGTGTACGGGTACAGCTGCCCATACAGCTTCAACACGATACCGCACTTCATCAAGAGTACTGACTGGCGTATTGTGACGAGCCAGTTGCTCGGCCACCATTGACCAGACGTTTTCGATTGGTGAGAGATCTGGACCGAACAGGACCTGCAACGTGCGGTCGTGCATTATCCTGCTGAAATGTAGGGTTTCGCAGGGATCGAATGAAGGGTGGAGCCACGGGTCGTAACACATCTGAAATGTAACGTCCACTGTTCAAAGTGCCGTCAATGCGAACAAGAGGTGACCGAGACGTGTAACCAATGGCACCCCATACCATCACGCCGGGTGATACGTTAGTATGGCGATGACGAACACACGCTTCTAATGTGCGTTCACCGCGATGTCGCCAAACACGGATGTGACAATCATGATGCTGTAAACAGAACCTGAATGCATCCGAAAAAATGACGTTTTGCCATTCGTGCACCCAGGTTCGTCGTTGAGTACAACATCGCAGGCACTCCTGTCTCTGATGCAGCGTCAAGGGTAACCGCAGCCATGGTCTCCGAGCTGCTAGTGCATGCTGCTGCAAACGTCGTCGAACTGTTCGTGCAGATGGTTGTTGTCTTGCAAACGTCCCTATCTGTTGACTCAGGGATCGAGACGTAGCTGCACGATCCGTTACAGCCATGCGCTAAAGATGCCTGTCATCTCGACTGCTAGTGATACGAGGCCGTTGGGATACAGCACGGCGCTCCGTATTACCCTCCTGAACCCACCGATCCCATATTCTGCTAACAGTCACTGGATCTCGACCAACGCGAGCAGCAATGTCGCGTTACGATAAACCGCAATCGCGATAGGCTGCAATCCGACCTTTATCAAAGTCGGAAACGTGATGGTACGCATTTCTCCTCCTTACACGTGGCATCACAACAACGTTTCGCCAGACAACGCCGGTCAACTGCTGTATGTGTATGAGAAATGTCAGCACGTTGTAGGTGTCGCCACCGGCGCCAACCTTGTGTGAATGCTCTGAAAAGTTAATCATTTGCATATCACAGCATCTTCTTCCTGTCGGTTAAACTTCGCGTCTGTAGCACGTCATCTTCGTGGTGTAGCAATTTTAATGGCCAGTAGTGTAGTTTGAGGTCACTTTCGTAGCTCCACTTGTATGAATGAATGTTACTACTGCTTACATCTGTCTATCAGGAAATACGCCTTGACTAACCGAGTAAATGTTAGCTCTAAGAAGGTGGTACCAAGTCAGCACAAGCTTTTAGTACTTTGGCTGAAATAGCATTCTAGCCAGAAGAGTTATTGCTTTTCAGTAACCGAATTATTTCTGTGGTCTTTTTTACAGTATATTTCCCAAAATCGAAGTTCGCAATGCCCATTTAAGTAAATCTTATAGATCTCCTTTCATTGATCCACATATTGTTCCTGGGTTTTCAGTTACTGTCTGGAAGCATTCATTGGATTTAGTAGCCTATTATATGCATTTAAAATCATTTTTCTCACTGCTACTTTCGCCAGGGAACCGAATATCAGCTACCTTACTGAGTGTATTGGTTGCATGCCTAATAATGCTCCAAACTGCTCTCGAATTTTTTTTGTGCTTGGTTTTTGCCTTTTTCATGGCATGGTAAATGATGTTGGAACACTGCCAGTACGTCTCTTTAATTTCTGATTAGAGCTACACGTCCTTTGGTACAAGGTACTGTAATTTCAGATGCTTGTCACCCTATCTCTAGACTTCCACCGCAATTGTTACTTACTCTTTGTAAAGGGAACTGGATTCATACTGTTGTCAGAATATTTTTAATAAAAAAGAATTAGAATTCCCATCTATTGTGTATCCTTAGTAAATTATTTCTCGTTGTTCGCCCCTACAAATTCTAACTGAATAGTGTAACTGAGTCGGCATTTTCATTTCTGTGAAATGTTTCTTTCCCTTCTTAGTTAAACCAGATTAAAGGGGATAATTTGTTACTGCCATTTGACCACTATGCTCAGAGAAACCATTTATTATCGGGCTCACATCTATTTCATGTAAGACATTTGGATTTAGAAATAATTTGTAAATTACAGCTGCGCTATGTCCTATTCTTCTTGATAGAAATGTATCTGTCGGAATCAAAACCAGAATGGGCAGTGCCTTCGATCAAAAGCACAACATAAGATCAGCATTGAAATTTCCGCCCACAGTTACTGCCCTGTTAGTTTCATTGCTTAATGAGGTTTCATACATTTGCTCTAGTGCACCTGTAAACTCACGTAACGACTAACTTATGCTTTTCTATTACTAAAGCACAGCACTCAAAGAGCCGTTCAATGTAGTATTCACTTTGGTTTGTGGCCTGGGAATTTATTCCACTTTTTGTGTATATAGGCGCTACCTCATTCCTCATATTACAACTAACTGTACCCGCCTAGGTGCATCCACACAAAGTTTGACTTCCACATGATATCTATTACACATATAATATCTGCAGAAATATCTTTAAGCCGCGGTGTCTAGGGCGCCTTGCCACGGTTCGCGCGGCTCCCCCCGTCGGAGGTTCGAGTCCTCCTTGGGGCATTGCTGTGTGTTGTCCTTAGCGTAAGTTAAAGTTAGATTAAGTAGTGTGTAAGTCTAGCGACCGATGACCTCAGCAGTTTGGTCCCATAGGAACTTACCACAAATTAAAAAAGAAGAAAAAAAAAGCTTTCGGAATTTTCGCTTACTTTTAGTAATGTGAGAACGTCACTTTCCTGGGAAGATTCGAAAAAATGGTTCAAATGGCTCTGAGCACTATGGGACTCAACTGCTGAGGTCATTAGTCCCCTAGAACTTAGAACTAGTTAAACCTAACTAACCTAAGGACATCACAAACATCCATGCCCGAGGCAGGATTCGAACCTGCGACCGTAGCGGTCTTGCGGTTCCAGACTGCAGCGCCTTTAACCGCACGGCCACTGCGGCCGGCAGGGAAGATTCGACAGAGCGCACACTCTGCTGCAGAGCGAAATATTAATTCATGTTTCTTGTTCAACGAGCTTCTTATGTTGTATTGCAAAAGTCCAAATTTATTATGACTCTTGCCTTTTGTGCTATCCAAATGATTGGTTTTTGCTTCTACACTTATTCAGTAAATGTGTCGATAGTTGTTTAGCAGCTCGGTCTTTCAGAAAAACATACCCTAAAAATGCCTAGTGAATATATTGGTAATCACGGTGCTCGGACACACAGTGCCCTTGTCACATTAAATGTTCCTGGAAATTAGTCGTGCAAGTAACTTCTTATTGTAAACATACGGATGTAGACCATGGCGTATGTGGTGCGACCGTGTGAGAAGCGAATCATATCACACACATGTGTTTCAGGCTATCCCCAACGCCTCTAATAATAGCTAAATTATTTTCTTTTTCAAGATATTTCCCCATGGAACTTAAATAACAGATGTCATCACTAAGTCCTGCAATGCTTTTAAAAATACCACTTACCTTGTAATCCCTGTCCAGGTTGGGCATTTCTTACTTACTTGGACATTTTCTTGCTTTCCAGGAAAAACCTGCTTCTTGGTATTTTGAAACTTATGGCTACTAATAGCTTTAACTTGCGTTTTTTTTCCTGTTTCGACAGTGTTTCCCAACGTCTTGGGTTGTCTTTACACTTTTGTCGACAGTCTCCAGAGCAGTGAAGCTGATGGAAACGTCTAATCTGAGTTTAAGCAGACTTGCATCTTTTCTCAAACCACGTGCCTTATTTAACAGATCTGATCACAGTCCAATCATCTACCCTGTAGTTAAGCTTACTGCTGTTAAGTGCAGCTCTCAGCTGTTCTAATTCTGTTCTTAACGCTGCCAGATCAGCTATGACTTTTAAAATCAGTTGCTTCTTCTCCATAATCGCGGAGCGATAAGAGCAATTATTACAGGATCAACGTCTAGTCACATCGCCATGCAAGATGGTTGCTTCACAATATCCAACATGCAAAAACTGTAGACAGTCTCTCTCACTCCTCAGCGGTAGTTTCCACATTTATTCACTGGGAAGATATTTTTGTTAGTCGACACAGATGTTCAACGATAAACAGCGATTACGCGAGATTTGGTTGTTAATTTAATGTAAACAATTGGCCAATTTTATAGAAGTAATGCGTTTATGTAATATACAAATATCACTGATTTCGCTAAATATTATGTTATTAACCCCGTACCGCCGGGCGTCGCGTATTCGTCGCGAATACGCATCATACCAGTGCGGCTAGTAAGTGTAAGATTGTTTTCGAGCGCCAGCGACAGTGGGTGCAAATTCTACAAGAAGCTATCAACGCTTCTGAAGTGAGCTGCCATGTCCTAAGCGTTTCGGGTGTTTCTAGAGCGACCTTTTTTTTTTTTTTTTTTTTTGTAGTCCCTGAAGAAATGTGTTCAGACATTGTGGGTTAAATATTTAAATGTTTTTAACTGTAAAGAAGCATATGCTAAAACTACACCTACAGATGCACTAAAAATAAACTTTTTTGTCACTAAAATATCGAATTTAGCGGCGCTTGCGAACTTCAACGATCTTTCTGTTATCAGTGTTGCCAACGAGCACCTACAAGTTATAAAACCCGTTGTTACATTGTGTTTGGTTAGGCAGCTTCATTTTCTTCCATTTGACGTTTACACTTACTGTGTTTCAACAACGGCATGTCCAGTGCTGTGCGAGGAGACCGCACTCGTTGAGATAGGGATGAATTTGCATAAAGCGTAAGCGTAGTTATCCGCGTGAACTTCGAACTCGGCGCTAATTTTCTTGGATGACGTAGATGCTACCGTAGTTCCTCGAGCGGCCGTGTGAGGCACTGCCGTCGAGCTCCGCCTGCAGGCCAGCTGTTGCAAGCAAAAGCAAAGTCGTTGATAGCGGAGAGGCATTTCAGTGCCGATATCTGTAGGTCGTTGGTGGTGGAAGTTGTGGAGTTGTGCGGCTTAACTAGTGCGTGTTTACGTGTGGAGGGACTGGTAGTAAATTCTTTGTTATTTCTCTCTCGCCCGTAAATTCCGGACGGTAGTGAAGTCAAACAAAAGTCAACGACGTAACATTAGCATATCAAGATTGCACTCTCCGGACGTGGGGAACATCTTTGATACTGAAGAGCAAACAACATCTTAGGTAATGTATTTGTAATAAACAGTTACGGAAGGTTTAAAGGTATTGGATTGTAACAATATGTGCAAACATAACCTAACAAATTACGCTCATGTACGTTGATAGTTCTTCGAAGAGCAATCATCCTGTTCCATACATTAAGCACTTGACGTTTATTATAGCCCTGAGAACAACAGAGTTTTTCTTCCTATGTGTATGTAAATGATAAAAAGTGTGAAGTGTAGTAGGAACCAAGGCGATATATTTGTCAGCATAAAAGTTTTTTGACATGAATATATTAAATTCCTGTATATGTTTGTCTTAAAATTTGCAGATGCTTTGTATTATAATGTGAGCGAAAACTTGGTATCTTTATATTGTTGTACCGGTTGCGACTTAGATACATCAACATTTGTAGCAAGAAAAAGAGGTAGATCGCGAAGTTCGAAATGAAAGACACCGACGTACCACTTGCTGTTGTACGCGAGAGAATTCAATCTGGCGTCAGTCCATGTCCGGTACTTTCTCCCCGTGGAGAAAGCAGGATACTAACTTATAGTTACTGTTATTCCACAGGGCTATGAAATAATATGAAAGTAAGCTGGGCTCAGAATTAAAGGCTTTCTCACGTCAATATAATTTTTTGCTACAAAAACCGAAATTTTCATAGTGAATCGTTGAATCCCTCAGTTCCCTGAAGATCGTTATACCTTTGCGCTAGCAACTTTTTTTAAGTAGGTGACGAAGACCATTCGAGAAACGGGTAACATGTTACGTAATCGAGAGCTTGTCTGGCTACCAGCCGAACAGCGCAAATATTTTGTATTAAATTGAGAGAAGAAAATCGACTACGGCACTGTTTGAGAACATTTGTCAACAGCATAGTTCCTGGAACCCGTAGACATTGTCCCACAGAACGTGCAAATGTTTGTATGCTAAATCGTAGTTTCTCAAAGCGTCTCTTTGGCATTAGAAAAAAAAAAAAAATCACGTGGAAACATTTACTTGCTTGTTTACGAGTAATGATTACTTTTGGAACTGGCCTAGTCGCTTGCTTGTTACTCAAGTTATCCCTGGTCCCATCTTTCACTTTCCCCGCGTCATGTCTGCCCGCGTAAGATTTGCCCTTGACTTAATCTATATCTGCGTCCCGAATTTAATTTTTGCCGGAATCTATTCTATATTAGTTTCTTAACTGTTCTTGGAAGATTATTTGTACAACAGCCAGACAGCGAGTTGAAAGTGAAAGTAAGAGGATGGACTACTTTGAGTAAAGCTATTTTCGAGAAAAGCAGTTTGCCATTTTTCTTGTCGGTTTCCCCCTTCAGTTTCGGAGCACTTAGTAGAGTTGGTGTTTGCTGTGTTCAGGCAATTCCACTGGACTGCCCTCTGACAGACTTATAAATCTTCTCTAGTGACTTCGGTGGTGTCGACAGTTTTTGACACGTACATCTCACATGGGAGAAATAAGCAGTAATTAAGGATCGTTCTAATCTGCTGCTGCAAAGTACCAAGGCTGTGTACATTGTGCTGAGATAAAATTCCGAAGGAAAGTTTTACATAATAAGCTCTAAATTGTCAAAGTAGTCTGGTCTCGGCGGACTTACACAGTTTGTATAAGCAAACAACAATCAGAGATCAACATACAACTCGAGTTACCATTCCACGGAGATATTCATTCTAATCTCATATTAACAGTTGGATGCATCTATAGTCAGGATGTTCGACAATATTCGTGTATCAGACAGACTGCAAATCGGTATGTCACTGAATGTCGACCATACGGGGACCAAGCTGTTTCATACATCCCCGCTAAGAAGGCAATTGCGCGGAGATGAGCAAGGGGATACAGACGTCATTCTTTTTGATGGTGGCATTTCACCGTCATCGTTATCGTTAGTTGCTTTTTACCCGATCTGCCAAAGGCGTTTGATTGTGTGCATCGGGATACTCTAGGTAAGCTTTGTAGAATTCGTGCTTTTACAAACAACGGATTTGCGCTGAGTACCGGTACAAGTAATGCTGGATGGGCAGAAAATTTTAAAAATCATGGAGGGGCGATTTTGAGTCCAGTGATACCTTTTTATACTGTATATTTGATTTATTTATTCATCCAAAGTTCATCTCACAAAGACCTAGAATTTTTCATCATAATAATCAAAATACACATATAGAGTATAAAAGTATGTTTTTAGGAGGATAGGACGGGTGGTTGACCGTGCCTCTGATCAAGGAATCATCATGGGTTTTGCTTGAAATTATTTAGGAATAGCGTAGACAACCTAAATCGGATGGCTAGGCGGAGCAAACTCCATTCTTCTGCACAGCCTCATTCTTTTGGCCCCTATTGTGCAATGTCATTTGATTTTCACGAGATAGCCTGTAATGTGAATGACCTACTTAACATACATCGAGCAGAGTTAGTAATTTTGCATGGTATTTAATGCCGTCAGAGAGAAATCGACAAAAGAAACTGTTAAAAATGTGTTACAAAGAATTATTAAGTAGGTCCTAGAAATTAAAAATGGACTCGCTCGCAAACAACAAATAGAATAACTCCCATACAGGTGAATCATATGAATAGGAGTCAATAAATAAGGTGCAGTGGTCCAATTTTTTTCTGTGTGCGTGTTGAAGAAGAAACAATTATACTGAAGTGCTCAAACGACTACCTTCGGCAACTTTTGATCCTCATGTCATTGTTTTCATATTATTACTAGTCTTGAGAAAGAAACAACACCTCTACATATTTAGAATATTTCCGTTTATTATAAAATGTTTTATAACTGCCTGGGGCAACTCAAACCTTAGAAGTGTTCATGCTTAACGTGACACTTTGATGTAATGCCATTTGTCTAGCTAAGCGAGACATTGAGTTGCTATGTTAGCTCTGTACATTGGAAGCTGGGTATGGGGGGACATTTCATTCACTTAATAGGAATAGCATGTTTTACCTCTCACTTACAAGGAAGTTTTGAACTGTGCAGTAGGGACAAGTCTTAAATTTTACGAAATAGCTACTGCGTCGAATACCTCTATTCTTAAAATGATTGTTGTTACCGAATTCTGATGTGCTGTGGTCAGTCAGTAAATTTGTTTCTGTTTCTATCAATCATGTCATTACTATTTTTGAGGCAGCGTGGGAGGTATTCCTTATTTATTGAGTGACTATGTACGCATTACTATCCTCTTATCTTCATAGAGTGAGTGCAAGAGAAGACAATCCTGCGCTGTAAAAAAACTACTCATTTCATTGTTACAATAGTCCGTTATGCAGAAGACACTGCTTATCCTTCCCACCCATGAGACAGAATATCAAATTCCGAATGTCTCATGAGGGACCTATGAAGTGTCTGCCCCTAAGACTATTGGGAAAAGCCCCGTTAATTAGGTGGGAATCGTGCAATATACAAAGTGCGCGTACGAAATCAGATTCAAACGTTTATGTATGTTGTGTAATTTTCAAATATTAGGTAAAGAAATAAAACTGCATTCATCAGTGTGTATGAGAGTGATGTTATATAGTTTTGGTGGGTAAGAGGAGAAGCGGAAAGCTTAACTGGAACTTCTTTCACGCTTGAAACATTTTATCGGGCCGGGACTCGAACTGTGTTTTACTACTTACAGAGCTACTAAGCACTAATGGGAACCTGTTCTAAGGCTTCATTCTGCCAGTTCGTTGTAGCTTACACTATGAATGGCTTTCACCACTGGCAATGCTGCTTGCATTAAGAATGTCGAACTTATTTCCTCTTCCCTCCTCTCCTCGTCGTTGAACGATAAATCTTGTGTTCCGAAAAGTACTTCTGAGCAGAAGACAGGGGTACTAGTTTAAGTGAAACAGAACTTAATCCTCTTTAGGTGTTCGTTGCAAGTTGGACAGCTCTCTATTTGCGGCGGCACTGTGAGCAGCGTTTAGTTATGCCAGTCGTCACCAAGTGACGTCTGGTCGAGCGTTACGCGGAATCTTATGCCTTAGCACGTGCTGGACTCGCAGCTATCAGAACGCAGAGGTCCCGCGTTCAAGGTGACACGGCGGCGCACAGTCAGGGTCATGTGCCTCTCCCTTCCAGTGGCACAGACGCATTAAGAAGCGCTTCTTCGCTGCAACACTGAGGCACAAATTGGAACACTGACAGAAAGTGAAAGTGACGCTTTGTGGTCATTCATTAGTGATAACACTGAAACATCTCAACCATCCGGTGCTTCCCATTAATGAGAAAGCCTCATCACGAAAAAAAAAAGCTCGTTCACATATACAAGCAACCAAACAGCCTATGTGATAACGCATTCGTTCGATAAGCGATTTTTCTACTTTCGTGGCATTTCGCGATCATTAAGAACGACTGAGAGAGGCGTAGTAATGTCCAGAGTCGTCACATTTACCACCAACTAGACAATGTGGAATGTAAATGGCGTTAAGCTTTTGTAAGTTTATATGTTAGAGCCAGAAACTATCCTAGGATCAACATTAGACTGCCGAAATTCTGCATTTGTTGCTTAACCCACGTACAGTCGCCGAGCTCCGCCTCTGTAACATGAACGTTGACGAAAAAATGTCTAATAGCCCTTGAGACTAGGGATATGCTCGTAGTCATATGCGAGAACCGTAGTGGTGGATTGAGACGTGTGAGAGATGGCAGACTCGCAGCCATAAATTCGACTCAGCTGAGCAGTAGTGAGTTGAGTTAGAGCGAAAAATAGTAGCAAGCAAGATCACTTCAGACCGGCCATGGAATTGAGCCATGTTGTGGGAGGGATGAAAGGTACTACCATACGTGGTCTGTGGTTTCCCTTGTTAGGCGAAGCTGAACGAAAATATTAAACATTATCTGCAATGTTTGCTGGCTGTTAATATTTATTTTATATGAGCAAGGTTTCTACGGCTGCCGCCGCCTCTCGCATCCCAATCTCCATCGTTCACGGTCATTCCAGTCTCCTTCATAAAGACCACTTGCCGCCATTGCTTCGTTGACGTCGTCTTTCCAGCATCTCGCAGGTCTACCGCGCTTTCGTCTTTGATGTGGAGTCCATTGCCATACCCGTTTTAGCCATCTTGTGTCTGGCATACGCTGTAAGTGACCATACCAGAGTAGGCCCTTCCTTTCTATGTAGTCTAGGATTGTGCTTTTGACATTGATAACCTCTCTGATCCTATCATGTCCATTATGGTAAAGTCTGGAGTATCCACAACTCCGTCTCCAGAAATCCATCTCGACAGCCAGCAGGCCATCTTTCTGCCTCTGAGTTAGTTCCCACAACTCTGCACCATATGTTGTGATACTTTCAATCATTGTGTGGTAGATGGTATGTTTTGTTCAGCGCGTTATGTTTTTGTTCCAGAGAATACCATTTAGTTGTTTTATGGCTCGCTTGCCCTGGCCTATTTTATTGTTTACATCATCCATACTTCTACCATTGGATGACAGTGTCACTCCCAAGTACTTAAAAATATGACACCCTTTAACAGAATCAGAACCGAGCTGTAAGTCGTTAACAGTATTTTCTCCCACTTTCAGATATTCTGTTTTAGATACATTTATGACAAGATCCCATTTTTCATATTCTTCTTTTAATTTGCGGAGCATGTAATTTGCATCTTCCTCATCTCCAGTTACTAACACTTGGTCGTCAGCAAAACAGAGTGAACAAGATCTCGTCGTCTATAGGGACACCCATTCCTCCGCATTTCCTTTTCCATGATTTTAGTATCTCCTCTAGGTAGATCTTAAAGAGTGTAGGGGCAAGTGTGCATCCCTGGCATATTCCATTTGTCACCTCAAACTCTTGAGATAGTTGATTTATCACTTTAACCATTGCCGTACAACCTTGATAGAGGAGTCTGACAGCTTTCACATAGCTCGGTGACACACCATTATCAATTAGACTTGACCATATCTTGTTCTGTGGAACTGTGTCATAAGCTTTCTGGAGGTCTACAAAGACAAGGTGGGTTGTAAGGCCCCTTGCTGTCCTTTTCTCCACTAGGTTTTTGAGGGTAAATACTCCATCAGTACAGGAGCGACCAGATCTGGATCCATTTTGTTCTTCAGATTCAGTTATTTCTTCTTCTATCCTCCTTTTTAGGATACGGCCATAGACTCTCGCCATGGATGGCATCACACTAATACCACGATAGTTGCACAATTCCTCCTGTTGCCCTTCTTAAATATTGCTGCCTTTTTCCACTCCTTTGGGGCTTCGTCACCTCTAAGGCATTTGTCAAAAATCACTGCCAATATCTCAGAGTTTTGACGGTGCTGCTTTAACCAGTTCTATATAAATATTTGTATGTATTTATCTATATAAATATTTATTATAATTATATTAATATATTGCTGAGACTTTCGGGTGTTGCGATGAATATCGCTGAAATTTCCCCGTAGTAAGACAGACAAACTGCTTGTCGTGGTCTACTTGAAGTATGTCCCATATGTAGAAGTATTTGTACTTTGTACACGAGGTGTACCAACGTGTAGGTAGGCTTATCAATACATATGAGCTTCCCGAAGTTTCGACCGTTCACTAGCCGCAAACATGCCAACAAAGTTAATCTGTCTGTCCTATGAATGTAGTTAGCTGAGGTGCTTGTGTGTAGCTTTCCCTATTTTCTGATAGAGAACTTTTGAGGCGGCGACCTGTTTCAGCACTTTCACTTCACATTTCATCCTACTTCCATAGGAGACACTTCCGCTTCCGATTCTGCTTTATTTGTCGACTTTCCACCTGTACTGCGCATTGATTACATGAGTGGCTAGCGTGTGGCAATGTAGGTAACCGACCCTCTGTACCTGATCTAACATTTCATTCTTGTAGTAGTTTTTTCAATTAAGTCTACCAGGTTTTGACCAGCGGAAGTCCTTTTCGCCGAGGAACTTGCACACTCCGTAAAACGTATTTATTCCGAGGTAATTCTGCTGCTACATTCAATCTGGGTTGGGCTCTGAAGCAAAGTCTTATTTCTGTTGTAAGAAAAACAGTTTTTCAATAATTCGTCAAATCTGTAGCAAAACTTCATCCTTCTACGACTATCTTCGACTGACGAATACCATCTGACACATTTTACAGGTCAAAGTAGAATGAACTACCTGCCCATGATTACGATATGCTCCAAGTATGCAAGTAAAACACTGGAAGCAAGTGGGCCTATTCCATGGCACGGCGTCATCTAGCATACAACCACATGACTGACTGTAGTACAGCATATCGAAGCTGCAAATCACAATTTAAAGATTATTTCTGTTTTGCATTGTTCATTTTTACTGTTACTCATTTTGTTTTTGATTGGGGTATTGCTTGTTCCATTGTGTGCCGCATAAATTTTTTATTGCATTATTAACTTGAGTGCATAGGTGTCCGCAAGAGGATGGATGGGGAGCAAGAGGAGCACTTGCCGCCCCCCCCCCCCCCCCCCCACACACACTTTCGAATGTGCTCCAGCACACAGTTTTAATCTGCCAGGAAGTTTCATATCAGCGCACACTCCGCTGTAGAGTCAGAATTTCATTCTAGAAATATCCCCCAGGCTGTGGCTAAGCCATGTTTCCGCAATATCCTTTCTTCCAGGAGTGCTAGTTCTGCAAGTTCGCAGGAGAGTTCTGTGAAGTTTTGAAGGTAGGAGACGAGGTACTGGCGGAATTAAGGCTGTGAGGACGGGGCGTGAGTCGTGCTTGGGTAGCTCAGTTGGTAGAGCACTTGCCCGCAAAAGGCAAAGGTCCCGAGTTCGAGTCTCGGTCCGGCACACAGTTTTAATCTGCCAGGAAGTTTCATTACAGCACGTATTTGTTTTAGTTTGTGACAGAGAAACTATTCCTCGTGACACACTCAAGAAACACTGACTTCGTGAGGATACCATGGAGAACTGCGTCTAACTTCAGAACTGATGCTATGTAGAGGTGTCAGATACAGTTTTGAGGGGTGATTTTTGACTATTCTCAAGCGAGTACACAAAACGATAACTTGAAGACGTAAATTGGCTTATGCGCGTACGCACACACAAAATATATTTAAGTGCGTTGCAGACAGTACTTCTCATTGTCACATATTAGGATTTTTTTTTTTTTTTTTAGTTTCCCTCACGGATGGAACGTTGGACAGGTAATTTACTTTCTCATTCGCTATTGAAACAGTCTGTGGGGAGCTGAAGATTATTCGTGGATTCCACCCTGAAAGCAGTTCCTTGGAATTTTCTCAACATGTTTTCCTGAGTATTTGCCTGCCAGTCGACGTTTTAACATTCCTCCGAACATCCCGTGACTCAACCCTTTAATCATTTGCTCTGTACTTCGCATTGTAGCCCGGTTGATCGCTGTTAGTGAACCTGCTGTGCATCCCACACGCTTGAGCACATTATTCCATTCCAGCATCCTCGTGGAGGGTCTAGGAAAACCACGGAAAACGTCACTCAGTGTTGTTGGACGGGAATTCAAAGTCCGCTCTTCCAGAATGCGAGTCCAGGTGTCTTGAGAAAATTCTCTCGGTACGACATAATCACATCTCGAAATGAAACTAAAGGAGTACGCCACGTAGCTCAGAATGTTTCCTCCAGTCTGCGACGCTGGCAGTGGTTGGGCGTCGTGCCCAGAGTACGAGGGAGGCAGCCAGTTACGCCGAGGGCAGTCAAGTGAGGTGTCGCCCGCGGAGGCCCGCCTGGACATCGCTGGCCGGTGGCTGCTGACCATTGGCTTCTGGCCACTGGCTAGCGCTGGGCAGCAGGCGTGGCAACGCTGCACACCCGAAACACGGGATGCACGCGTCTGCGGAAATATCCGCTCTGCTCGTCCGGCCGCTGCGTTGAACCCGATTGACAGCCACAGGGTGAGGCATGCGGCTCCTGGTCACGTCCGCCAATAAGCTCACTGAACTGTACAGGACCTATGGTGTCAGTAGCCCAGCTACTAAGGCTTTGTCGTTCAATACGAATGTCCGGAACCTCATGCTACAGCAGAGCTTTATTCATGAGCTAGCTGTATACCTGGCGTTGCCCGGGTGTATATTTATTCCAATGTTCTTATTAGTCCATCTCCTCCTCCCCCCCCCCCCCCCTCTGTCCGCCTCACCCACCGCCAATCTGACCTTCTCTTCCCGCCCCGTATCTATGCTCATCTCCTCCTTCACTCTTACTGTCTGTCCATCTCCTCCTGCCCCGAATCTCTCCACGTTATCACTCTAACCCCAATAGGAGGCTGGTAGTTCTTACCCCCACAGTATCTTTTCTAATTGTAACTAATATGTGTGCCAAATTTGGTTAAAATTGTTCAGGCGTTTAGGATGAGCTTTTTATCCATGGCTTTGCCCGCCTACGCACATGTCAAGCGTATTTCGCGTCTTCATACATGTGCAAGTAGCTCTCTTTTTTTTTTTTTACGCTTTCACGACTAAAGCACTGAACTGATTTCCATAAAATTTGGTAGTGGAATAGCTTGAACGCTGAGGATTTGAAGAATATAACGCAAAATATGGAACAAAAATTGCTCATTGAAAAGTGTTTACTATTTGACTTTTGAACTTTATCATGTTTGTGAAGATGCTTTTATTGGCTGTGTTCTACGTAATACGATTCAATGTAATGCTTACACAATCCTCTACGTGTTTAACCGATACTTTCATACTAATATCACTCACAAGTCCGTCACGTATTAGCCGCTGAGTGTCATGTGTCTCTCTCTTAACTTCCACGATTCGGTCAAACACGTGCGAATAGGTTGTGGTCATGCCGTTAGCGTTCCTGTTTGTCGTTCATGCGTTGCCGGGCTCGATCCCTTCCCGGTCCTTTCTTTCTTTTCTCTCTCTCTCTCTCTCTCTCTCTCTCTCTCTCTCTATATATATATATATATATATATATATATATATATATATATATATATATATATATATATATATATATATAATTTCCGAACATCCCAACCGGTATCGCCTGGCCAGTAAAGCCATACGCACACTTCATCTTATTTTACTGTTTCGCGAGCGCAGCAGTGGGTAACAGCTAGAGTACAATGCTTATGTAATCATCAACGTATTTAATTCATGCCATCCATATTAAATTATAAATGCGAAAGTAGCTCTGTTACATTTTCACGACTCTACCGCTAAACCGATTCCGATTAAATTTGGTATAAGAATAGCTTGAACAGTGAGGAAGAGCTAGGTCACTTTGTAAAGTTGTATCTTTTTGGGTATTATTCACCTTTTCAAATATGGTGTACGTGAGTAGGACGCAGATGACGCTGGCGCGCTGGTCGGTAACTCTTAGGTTTTGTAGATTATTCAGTGCCAGTGAAAAACCTTTGTTATTGAGAGCGTGGTTTATGATATTGATGTGCTACACCACTTGGCATTGCTGAAGAGTTCTGCTGCAGATACAACAATAAAATAGGACGGTGAGCCCGAGAACTGTATTTAAAACTAATACTGTGAGCCTTGCAAACGTAAGTGTGATTAACAGCATGGTTTCAAAAGAACTCAAGCGGCGAATGTTACTCGGATCCTGTAAACCTCAGAACAATCTGATGTCTGCCGGAACTTAGATTCGGAACATCAGGTGCTTTAAGGGCTACACAGACATTAGAACAGTCACAAGCGGTCGCATTTTAGACGCTGAGGGTCAGGCGCGTCTCTTCCGAGACGCGTGAAGACCTAAAAAGAGCCATGCGGTTACATGTGGAACGTCGGGAGCCCCTTGTCAGACTGCATTTCTCTAGCATCTATTAACTGACTATGTTAATCATAAATTAGTCATCTAAGGGAAGGATAAAAAATGTAAAAATGTAGACGTTATAATGCATTGAAATGGAAGGAAGAAGTGGTTGGCGTTTGCTGTTCTGGTGGCAAAACCTCACATCCAGTACCAGGCGAACCAAAGGAACTCCTGTAACTCTACTTCTGCACGAATATAGTGAAACGAGGCCTGTCTTAAATGTAATTAGAAAATATAATGCTTTCAGATTCGACATACAGCAAAGTAATACACACATTCATTATGTACCTACATGCCAGCTCTGCGTACATTTCTTATACATATGTCTCTAAACCAGTATATATGCAGACATCTCGAAAAATTACTTGCTTGCTTACTCACTGTAAGTTATCATAACAAAACCACTGATATGCGAGCGAAGCAAAAGGCAACAGCCGGCATTTAATATATTTCAACGCATTTGTGCACATGTTTCACCTGTATCTGACGCAGCTCAAAACTTATGACTTCGTATCTGCTGAACTATATGCTGTACAGTGATACAATTTTGCAGGTACATCTAGTGGTATATCTGCCTAATGTCTGCAAAATGTGTTGTGAATAGACTTAAAAATACAGAAGTAGTACGTTAAAAGATCGTTCACGGTGCGACAGTTTTCACGCATCTCACTATTTGACATATCTCCTGAAATGTGTGTGTGTCGTACAATGATACATTTTTGGAGGTACATTCAGCAACATACGTAGATACTGTTTGTGAAACGTGTTGCGAATAAAGTTCGTAGTAAAGAAGCAATAAATTAAATCGTCATGCTTTATGCGTCAGTTTTATTGCATGTACAGCGAAAATTTAATCAGCCTTAAACGTTTTTCCTTTCATTTTGTTGGGGTCGTCAGCGAGAAAAAGTTTCGTAAGTGTTTGAAATTGTGTGTAAAGTTTGTTGAGATCTCTTAGTGCTCTCATTCTCAAATACTGGATGACAGAAGTATAGGCACTTGCGCGTCCTGGGCTATGCTGCTTTTTCACCCTCACCCCTTTGATAAATGATTCGTGTCTCCCCCCCCCCCCCCCCCAGAGATGATTTCCATGCAATATGTGATATATGAACAAAGTTTGGTTGAAATCGATCCGGTGGTTTAGGAGGAGGTGGATTAAGTCTACTGGGAGTACCATCTTCAGTAAGAAGCTGCTAGTAAAGCGAGTGCTTGATGAGAGTGGCTTGGATACTACACTCCAACCACGTGAGGTGCAGTGACTATCCCGCCAGGATAACCCATCGAATCAGCATGACACGGCCCTCTGGCTGGGGCTGGCGCAAACTATTCTCAACCATCAACATCCGTTAAACATGCAGAATTGCTGCGTTCACATCATCTCCTTCAGCACATTGCAAACGCCTAGACATCTCCTATGTAAGGCACTTGCCGCAGTCCAGGTGGATCTACCTTACGATGGCAGAGGGTACTTCGTGTACTACTGTTGCGCCCCCGCTTTCCTGTTCCGAGCGACCGCTACGGTCGCAGGTTCGAATCCTGCCTCGGGGATGTATGTATGTGATGTTCTTAAGTTCGTTAGGTTTAAGTAGCTCTAAGTTCTAGGGGACTGATGATCTCAGAAGTTAAGTCCCATAGTGCTCAGAGCCATTTGAACCATTTGATTTTTCCTGTTCCAACCGCGAATGGTCCCCAGGAAGAACGATTGTTGTTATGTCTCCATGTGAGCTCGAATATCTCTAATTTTACCTTCGTTATCTTCACGCGAGATATGCCTAGAATGAAGCAATGTATTGGTTCTATTCTAGAAACTTATGCTCTCGGAATCTGAACAGGTAAACCACTCCGTAATGCATAACGCCTCTTTTGTAACGTCTGCCACAGGAGTTGGATGAGCATCTCCACGACATTTTCGCGCCTACTAAATGAACATGTGACGAAATGCGATGCTCTTCTTTGAATCTTCTATTTCATCTATCAATTCTATCTGATGAGGCGACCAGAATGACGAGCAATGATCAAATATCCGAAGGGGTTTTTCCAATGAAACTGTATGACATATGTCTTTCCTTTGATTAGCTTTCGGTCATTCAACTTTATAGAGCTCCGTACGCACACTCCTCTGCTATTTGATAGGTGTGACACATTCCAGTAGAAGAGCAACAGACCTCATATTTGCAATAAGACTGTTAATGGAAAAGTATTGGGAAAACGGAAGAGATCACATCGTTTTACGGAATTGGAAAAAGCGTATGACAGTGTGCCATAGTGAAGATATGACAGTGAAAAACTAATGATTCCAAACTCCCTCATAAGGAAGGCGCAGATGCTACATAAAGGCTGCAAAAGCTGTGTATTTTTGGGTAATGGGAGATCGGACTGTTTCAAAAAATAGAGGAGTGCAGCTGTGTAGTACACTTTTTATTGCACTCATGGGTGTGATTATAATGGAAATCACCGATAGAGAGAATTGTGATCTCAGTGCTTTAATCTTTGCTGACCATGAAGCTATTTGGTGAGAAACAGAAGTTCAGGGAAGGTTAGATGACTGGAACTCAGAGGTTAAGAAGTACCAGCTAACAGTAAGCAAGACAAAACTGTAGCAATGATTTTGAGCAGGACCTTTGCCCAAGGCAATCTGATGCCAGATGGGGAAAAAATTGAATGTGCGGAAGCTTTCAGTTTCCTGAAAAGTTCAATGTCAAGGAATGGAACTGACAAACTAGAAGCACAAAACAGAGTAAGAAATGGATCTAATTTTTTTCATCAACGGCGGAACTTTGGTGGGACAAAGGGGTTCCTGTGAGAGCCAAACAGACCACGTTTATATACCTCTTGAAGATTGAAATACAGCTTTGAACTCAGTGCAATTAAAAAGGCAGATCTGAGCAAGCTACAAGCATGTACAATGAAGTTTCTGCGATTAGCTTTGCAGAAGAGTAGAAGAGATAAAATTAGGAAGGAAGACATCAGTGGAGAGGCAAGTGGATCTGTCAGTGACTGAGAGACTGAGTACTGCACGGCTCAAGAGGTTTGGATGTGTGAAGAGGATGAAGGGTAACTGTCTGTCAAAATAATACTTGCATATGAATGTGCAGAGGAAAATACTTGCGACGTTTGTGAGAAAAGTTACGATTCTAACAACACTGTGAGAGACCTGGCAACTCTGTGTTGTTCTTGTGTAGACCGATGTTCGTCATGCTTTCCTGATTCTTAGAGTTTAAGCTACGTACAAACATCACGCGGTTTTTGAGAAAGTCAGCAGTGAAGTTGTTTTTGTATCGTGTCTCGAAAATGGAACAGCGGTCTTTTCAGCAAAGTTATGCCATCAAGTTTTGTGTTAAACTCGGGGAATCCGCGAGTGAACTTTTGAAAAGTTTAAATAGGTGTATGGCGCAAATTCGTTATCGAGAGCACAAGTTTTTCGCTGGTACAAATCTGTTTTGAAAGGCTTTGAACACGATGAAAATGAACCCCTCGCTCAGGGAGACCTTTGACTTGAAAACCGACGAAAACGTCGAACTCGTGCGTGCTCTTGTGGCATCAAGGCGACGCTTAACAATAAGGGTGATGTACTTAAAAGGCTCAGGAAAAGGGTGAATCGGGTGAGACCGGATATTGCAGGCAAGTGGGTGCTGAATCATGACACCGCCCCCATGTCACGTGGCCACTTCCGTCACGTAATTTTCGACCTCAAAAGACATTCCTGTTGTTCCACAGCCCCTCTAGTCACCTGACCTGAGTCCTTGTGACTTTTTCTTTTCCCGAAATTGAAAATGTCTGAAAAGGACTTCATTTTGGGACTCTGGAGAACAGTGAAGCGAATGTAACAAACATGTTAAAAGCCCTACCGACTGAAGCATTTCAGCGCTGCTTCCAAGACTGGGAACGACGACTCCGCCAGTGAGTAGCTGCCGAACGGAACTACTTTTTAAAGAAACAATATTTTGTTTGAAAAAATAAATAAAAACTTAGCAGATAAAAAATAAGTCTCATTACTTTTCTCACACACCTCGTATAGGACGATGCAGAAATAGATGACTAGATCGTATTAAGGAAGGTCTGAGGACTCGAAGAGAAAACTGGGAAACAATATCAACAGCAGTGTGTCAAGATAGAGCAAATGGAGGCAAATTGTCCATAAACACCCTTCCGTGCTCGCTGTAAGGATACGTAGATAGCCGGCCCAAGTGACCGTGCCGTTCTAGGCGCTACAGTCTGGAACCGCGTGACCGCTACGGTCGCAGGTTCGAATCCTGCCTCGGGCATGGATGTGTGTGATGTCTTTAGGTTAGTTAGGTTTAAGTGGTTCTAAGTTCTAGGGGACTTATGACCACAGCAGTTAAGTCCCATAGTGCTCAGAGCCATTTGAACCATTTGATACGTAGATGATTGTGACTGCTTCCAGTAATCATACATTTATAGGAGGCTCTTCTGTTTACGCGCAGTACGTTAAATTGTTTTTGTTAAGGGTCACGAAATGATACAGGCCATGATGGCCGTTTTCGGCCATTAAAAAGGATCATGCGATCTCAGTTGTTTGGTGACTATACGGCATATACGGCATGTCAGTTGTAAATTAGAGCGGCGATTGTAACGTGTTGCAGTGTAGCCAACCAATCGGGATCTCATGGTTGGCCTCTAATGCCCGAAACCAGCCACTTAAATCATTTAGCTGCTGTGATTTAAATAAATACACTAGATTTTGAAATAAAAATACGTCATTACCTTCTCAATTGTCAACGCCATCAAAAAAATGAAATTCATCCAGTTGTATGTGACGTAAAGCTCACCTGGCTGCTTTAATGGCATTTAATTGGCAGGGAGCTGAATACGTAAGTTATCTGTACACTTAATTCGACACCAAGACGCTCTTTTCCTATTTACTGTAATAGTTATTCGACAGAATTTCTACACATCTGTGAGTTATCAATATTGACATTGTTCTGTCAAAAGCCACCACCATTAACGTCTGTTATTATTATTATTATTATTATTATTATTATTATTTCATGAAGTAACACAAGGGTGTACAGACCAGGATCGGTGTGCCAATCGGGCAAAATCGTCGTGAGTATTGAGACAAACATCTCACCGACGCACCGGCTTGAGGATGCCTTTTTAGTTAAACACGTGCCCTCCTGCCTAAATAATTCCGTTAACTGCCAGCTGCACATCCTCGTGCGATAGGAATCGTCGACCCTTCAAGACCCTTTTTTTAAGGGACCGAAAGCATGGTATTCGCATGTGGAGAGATGAGGACAAAAGGGCGGGTGCTCGAGTGTCTTCCACTTAAGTTTGCCTAACTTCTGCGTTACGACATTTGTGATTTTGGTGTGTCTTGAGTCGAATCGCGACCAACACTTAACTTGGCTCACCATTCCAAAATGGTGGCTTTCGACAGACATGAAGCTCCGTAAACATTCATCGTTCTCCGATGGATGGCTGTACTTCATGTTTTCCACATTTACCGCACGCAAGTCGGACAGACAGGAATGGCACACTGATCTCTTGCCCGTATGTCTCTGCTTATATACCCCCATCGGAGTCGCTCTACATTGCGTATACGCCGCAGCAACGCCCTCGAACGCAAACCTTTTGATTGCCGCCCCCCTCCCTTTGCACTCACGTCCTTTACGAAATATGAAATGGATATAGTGGAATATTTTCGCAGCGTGTACAGATTCCCAGTGAGTTTTTTTTACAGGGGGCTGCTGAAATACGATCTGCTTTCGTCTACCATTAAGCCTCATTTAAGTTCCTTCACAATTTCCAAAAAAACTCATGTTGTTTAAAGGAGGGAAGCAGCACACTTCGGAATTACTTTGACGTCGTTCGTACCTCTCTGAGTTTCTATATTACCTCCCCCGCCTCCTCTACTTTTTCTCCGTTTTTGTCTGAGAATGTAGCGGGAGCTGGAAGCCCAAACTAGAAGAGAGACGAAATACTTCTGAATCATTACGTCAGCATATGGCATTTGAAGCATGGTGTAGCAAACAATTTTCAATCGTGAAACAAGTGTTAATGGTACTTGTATTTACACTGGTGGTAAAAATGGCTCTGAGCACTATGGGACTTAACTTCTGAGGTCATCAGTCCCCTAGAACTCAGAACTACTTAAATCTAACTAACCTAAGGACATCACACACATCTATGCGCGAGGCAGGATTCGAAACTGCGACCGTAGCGGTCGCGCGGTTCCAGACTGCATCGCCTAGAACGGCTCGGCCACTCCGGCCGGCCACTGGTGGTAAAAAAAATGCAGCACCAAGGAGTAGGTATGCGACACAATCGAAAGTTTGTAGGCGTGTTTTTACATCTGAAGTTGTCTATTCAGCGCCACAGACAGGATGCAAATCAGATTTGCTTTAAGTACACGCTGTAACGGCCGTCAGCGTTAATTACCTTTGGGATCGGACGTGGTGATTTTAGTCAAGAATGCCTTTAAGGAGACGAAAACGGCAGTAACAACACATCTTAGAGTTTGGTCGAGGTCATATAATAGGGCTACCGTATCTGATTGCTGGCAGCGGTGATTACGGGAATGTATTGTCGCCAGAAGACCGGGCTCCGGATGGCCAGTTGGCATTGGCAAGAGGGAAAGGAAAACGATCGTGTTGGGAGGATTGTTCTGGCTCATCGTGCTGCATCTGCAGCAGCAGTTTGAGCAGCAGCTGGCACCACAGAGACACAAAGAACTGTTAAAAGTCGGTTACTTAAAGGCCAGCTTTGAGCCAGACGCCCTGTAACGTGCATTCCACAGGCCTCAAACCGCCTCCATTTACGACTTCAGTGGTGTCAAGCAAGAGCTCATTGGAGGGCAGGCTGGTGGTCTGTTGTTTCTAGTAAAAACTGGTTCCGCCTCAGTGCCAGTGAAGGCCTTGAGTTGGTTAGGAGGAAGCCAATTCAGGGCCTGCAACAAACCTCTCTGCGTGCTAGTCACATTCAACCTACCGCTGGAGTAATGGTCTGGGGTGCAATTTCGTATGACAGTAGGAATACTCTCGTGGTTATCCCACGCACCTCGACTGCAAAATTGTCGTCTGTCGGGAGATTCGACCTGCTGTGCTGCCACTCACGAACAGCATTCGAGGGGGTGTTTTTCAACATAATAACGCTCGTCCACATTCCGCCGTTGTAACCCAACATGCTCTACAGTGTGTCGACATGTTGCCTTGGCTTGCTCGATCACCAGATCTGTCTCCAGTCGAGCACGTATGGGACATCATCGGACAACACCAGCGTCATCCGTAACCAGCATTAACCGTCCCCGCATTGACCGAGCAAGTGCAACAGGCAAGGAACTCGACCAACGAACTGACGTCCGGCACTTGTACAACTCAATTCATTCATGTCTGGATGCTTTCATTCAATATTTTTCCGGTTACACAGGTTATTCAAAAAAATGGCTCTGAGCACTATGGGACTCAACTGCTGAGGTCATTAGTCCCCTAGAACTTAGAACTAGTTAAACCTAACTAACCTAAGGACATCACAAACATCCATGCCCGAGGCAGGATTCGAACCTGCGACCGTAGCGGTCTTGCGGTTCCAGACTGCAGCGCCTTTAACCGCACGGCCACTTCGGCCGGCCACACAGGTTATTAATTTACCATTTAATTTATCCGTTAAACTTAGGTTACACGATAAATCAGTCAAATCTATAGGCCATAATTCAACTAAATACCTAGGAATTTCAATTACGAACAACTTAAATGGGAAGGAACATACAGAAAATGTTTTGGGGAAGGCTAACGGAAGACTGCATTTTATTGGTAGGACATTTAGAAAATGTAACAGATCTACTAAGAGGTTGCCTATACTACGCTTCTCCGTCCTCTTTTTAGAATACTGCTGCGCGTGTGGGATCCTTACCAGATAGGACTGCCGGAGTGCATCCAAAAAGTTGAAAGAGGGCAGCACGTTTTACATTATCTCGAAATAGGGGAGAAAGTGTCACTGAAATGATACAGGACTTGGGGTGGACATCGTCAAAACATATGCGCGTTGCGTTGCGACGGTACCTTCTCACGAAATTCCAATCAGCAACTTTCTTCTGCGAATGCGAAAATATTTTGCTGACGCCGACCTACATAGGAAGAAACGATCACCATGATAAAATAAGGAAAATCAGAGCTCGTACGGAAAGATACAGGTGTTCGTTCTCTCCGCCCGCTATACGAGATTGGAATAATGGAGAATAGTGAAGGTGCTTCGATGAACCCTCTGCCAGGCACTTAAATGTGATTCGCAAAGTATCCCATGTGGATGTAGATGTATCAGCATTTCAAAATTGCAGTTGCTAATCTCACGCTTATATGAACCTGTGATATTGCAATATTACCCACTTTCATGGTACCTAGAGAAATGTATTCTCGAAATTTCATTACTCGACGCTAATTATTCTGTGGTGCTGCGGTTTTTTTCCTCGATAGTGTATGTTTTCCGAGTCAGTGAATGACGATGAGGATGACCTTATCTTGTAGTGCAAAAATGAACTTCCGCTTCGACAATTCCACGTCAACATGCGAAATGGCTCGAGGTAATTGTCTCTTGTATCGCTGAGTTTCTAATTAATACCTACACTTGAGAGATAGACTAACAGTTCGTTTTTGGCCAGTTCGTTTCCTACACTTCCGAAGTAACGAAGTAGCGCTATTACGCTACGGGAAAAAATAGTCGCATCCTCATTATGTTGGAATCGCTTGCATATTCATTGTACGTACGCGGACTTTTAAATCGTTAGTCTATTGTTACGGCGAGCTAAACAAGCGCCGGAAACGAGCGTGTCCCTGCCACGTTGACGTTAGTACCAGTTGTGAGTTAAACCGCTGCATCACTCCACGCAGCCATCGTGGCACATCGAGGTAATCGTCATTCGGGTCTGTAACTCGACTGCTCATACTGTATTATGCTCTTGTGCGCACCCAAATAACTGTACGAAAGACAGGAAACTTTGAAATTAAGAGGCGTGTAGCTCATTCGAGCCACCTGTAAAAATGGCACGCAGGAAGATTCGCACGCGCGACCACATGGTTGCATGTTGAAAATTACATTAAGAAACTACAGAAACTTTACGAAACATTTCGGTGCTATGGTCACCACCATACAGATTATCAGACTGAAGAATAGGGTTTCTTTGAATAGGAGACGCCCCTATCGCATTTCCTTCGCTGTCCTAACCCAGTCAACGCTTGTGCTCGGGCTCTAATGACGACGCCCTCAGTGGTACAGTAAACC
This sequence comes from Schistocerca serialis cubense, assembly GCF_023864345.2. Taxonomy (NCBI): domain Eukaryota; kingdom Metazoa; phylum Arthropoda; class Insecta; order Orthoptera; family Acrididae; genus Schistocerca; species Schistocerca serialis. The sequence continues at coordinate 221,085,027 of NC_064641.1, read as the reverse complement.
GTAATAAGTAGAGCCCGGAATGTCAGGCACTGTCAGATCGTGAAACATGCATGCGTTCATGCAGTACCATTATCATTAAACATGTAAAATGGCGAAGCAAAACAATAATAACAATGCGGCATCAAAATTCATTTCAGTATTTAATATTTTCTTCTAAAACAGTACACAACTAATTTCTCCAGACTTTCTTCACTTAGGCTCATCCGTGTATCAGGCAGATATTTTCGCACACAGCTTCTCCGTAGGATGACTACATAGATTTCTCAACCTCTTCAGTAATGGAGATATGCCACCAACCTGTGGCTTTCAACTGTGCGCAAAATTTTATTTTATGTAAATTAGGTCTCGCTTCAAATGTGCTTTTTCTTGACTGCCACTTCTTCGTGTTTAATGGTTCAAATGGCTCTGAGCACTATGGGACTTAACTGCTGAGGTCATCAGTGCCCTAGAACTTAGAACCACTTAAACCTAACTAACCTAAGGACATCACACACATCCATACCCGAGGCAGGATTCTAACCTGCGACCGTAGCGGTCGCGCGGTTCCAGACTGTAGCGCCTAGAACCGCTCGGCCACTTCGGCCGGCCGTGTTTAATGCAATCCGCACTAATGGTTTCGAAATGGTCTACGACCCCCCCCCACCCCCCCAAATCACCACCAGAGAAAGATGCAGAGGCCGACGGACTTCATTTAACGAGAGCAGCGGCGTTTGCGTAGTAGAGTTGACAACACTAAGCAACATTTCGTGAAATAACCTCAGAAACAGATGTCGGACGTACGACGAACGTATGTGTAAGAACAGTGCGTCGAAATTTGGCGTTAATGGGCTGTGGCAACAGAAGATCGATGCGAATGCCATTGCTGAAAGCACGACATCGTCTGCAGCCCCTTTTGGGCTCGTGACCATACTGGTTGGGCTCTAGACGACTGGAAAACCGTATCCAGGTCAGATGAGTACCGATTTCAGTTGGTAAGAGGTGAGATCAGGGTTAGGATGTGGCGCAAACCACACGGAGCCATGGACATAAGCTGCCAACAAGGCACCGTGCAAACGGATGGTGGCTCCATAATGGTGGGGCCTGTGTTTACATGGAATGTATTGTGTCCTCTGGTCCAACTGAACCGATCAGACTGGAAATGGTTATGTTCAGCTACGTGAAGGCCATTTGCAACCATTCATAGACATCATGTTCCCAAACAACGATGGAATTTTTATGCATGTTAATGCGCCATGCCGGAGCACAGTTATTCGCTTTTGATTTTGAAGAACATTCTGGACAGTTCGTGCGGATAGTTTGACCACTCAGATCGCCCGACATGAATCCCATCGAATATTTATAGGTCATAATCGGGAGGTACGTTCGTGCACAAAATCGTGCACTGGCAATACTTTCGCAATTATGGACGGCTATAGAGGCAGCTTGGCACAATATTTCTGTAAGGAACTTCGAACGAATTATTTTGCCCGTGACTCGCCCAGTTGCTGCACTACGCCGGACAAAGAGGGATCGGACACTATATTAGAAGGTATCCCATGACTTTCGTCATTTCATTGCAAGTTAGGATATAATATTTTAATTCCTTACCGGACTTCATCATATGCAGGCTGCATCATTGAACAATAGGACCTTGCTTTATTTAAATTTAGTGGCATTGAAGTATATTGACTTTTACCGACGTCTACTGAGCCGAACGAGGGCGCTTGAGCTCACTACGAAGTTCAAAAAAAAATTCGCAAAATTACTCATTTTCTGTACTTTCGTCGTAATTTTTGTCGTAATTCATACAAAAAAACACCAATAAAAGGTGCCGCTGTGAAACTCATTGCATTATATTACTGAGGCGAGAAAAATAATGTAATACGCATTATAAATGTCTAAATTAATGCCGTTATGTCGATGAAATCTTCGAAATACGGATTTACTCCCCAAATGACCAAAAATGCAATCAACCATGCAACAATTCGGGCTCTGTTAAAAACCTTTCTTCTTTTTATCGTGGTGTCACCAATAATTGTTCAGTTAAAATTTTGTTGAATGCTTGCTTTTACGTTCAGACGCAACGTAAGAGGTAAGGTGTAGGATGCGTCAAGGGTATTAAGTGGTCCATCACACAGATATGGAAAGACGATAGAATGCAAGCACCGAAGTGCAGATAGCGTATCACTGTGGCCATTGGCCATGGTCAGGTGGCGATAAGTGCTGATAACGAGGACCGTATCGTGCATTTACTGAGCTAACATTTCAGCGTTCCGGGGATCAACACTCCCATCTGCGGGCTTAAACGTGGGAAAATTAAGCGCTGCATGGAATATTTTTGAAAGGACAGTGTCACTACTGATGGAAGTGACAAAACTATAAAAAAAAGGAGTTGTAATATCTGGCCAGCTGGAAACATTTTAACATGAAACATGTGTCCTATCATTTCCGGAAATGCAGAGAGATAAAAAGAATTTTGTAGAACTATCCAACTTGAACTATGCAACAACTGTTTTACTTCGTAAGAAAGACAATAGGAAAAAAAAACAAAGTATCGACACATCAGCCTCTACTCCATAGCGCAGTAGACATCCACTAAGAATCACCCATAGCCTAATGTTCAGAGAGAAGTTGCATTTAATCCACCAAGGGAAGAAGATGGTCATAGAAGAGTATACAGCTCTATCAACAATTTGCAAGTCTAAAACGAAATTACGGAACGGTGTTGCGAGTATTTATTACCACTTTGGCTTGGTATTCATGGTTTTGAGAACCTGAGGCTCAAATTACAATAAAACCTTTACCGACGACTCCTAAGAACCAAGAAATTCATTCCTTTAGCGTTAATATTCTGATGACTGTTATATCATCTCACTTCAGCAAGATTGTGGGAAATTCCGGATAGATAAGGAGATTCCTTATTATAATTATTTTCAGCTACCGTAGAGCAAGTGTGGAGATTCATAAAATGAAAAAAACTAAGAAAAAAAAGCGTGTTAATGGAACACATCTGTATATCTTTCATTCTGCTGATGTTTATTATGCATTTGGTTCCATAGTGTGGATGAAATACAACGATAGACGGAAGGATTTATTAGAATTAATTTTAAAGAGACTATAAAATCAATTGCAGTAAGACTAAAATAATATGCAATCAGCGGTCGATAAAAACAAACTGCCAATGACGTCGTAGAGCCAGACAACTGTTTTTACTACGATTTCTTGACATTGTTTGCTTGTCTGTCTGCTCGGTAAAAATTTTGCAATTGATTTTAAACTAACTTGCAGTGAGTTAGTCTTTAAATTTTAAACATAGCTTGGAACGGAATGACAATGCAATATTAACTTTCTCGTGTGTTATGTGGTGGTGAGTACCGTTTACCACTGCCATATTCCCTTTTCGTTCCCAGTTGAGAAGGTTTCGCGGGAAGAAAGATTGCTGGCAATGCTCCATGTGAGCTTGAATCTGTCTCGTTTTTACCTGCACGGCCTTTCCACGAGATATGTCTTGGAGGTTCAAATGGCTCTGAGCACTATGGGACTGAACATCTGAGATCACAGTCCCCTAGACTTAGAACTACTTAAACCTAACTAACCTAAGGACTTCACACACATCCATGCCCGAGGCAGGATTCGAACCTGCGACCGTGAGGTCGCGCGGTTCCAGACTGTAGCGCCTAGAACCGCTTGGCCACCCCGGCCGGCTAACTTTAGTAGGATTTTACATATGGTTACAGGTACACACAATAATTTTCATATGATGATACTGCTTTAGCGGGGATAAACAGATATGTAAAACACACACACACACACACACACACACACACACACACACACACACACACACAGAGAGAGAGAGAGAGAGAGAGAGAGAGAGAGAGAGAGAGAGAGAGAGAGAGAGAGAGAGAGAGAGAGAGAGAGAGAGAGTGAAGTGAAGTGAAATGACTGCAATTACTCGAGCTATAGCATGAAAGTATCTATGCATATAAACTCGCGAATTCATTGAAAACACAGTTGACTATGCCACGTTTGTGGACTAAAATAAGTTAGACTTAATCATCCGTATCAGACATTCTGATTTAGATACTGCGTATTCGTAACTCAGTCTGCCACAGACTAGTTCATTATCACAGCATGATAACTGAAACTGATAGCTGAGGATAATTATCTTCTCTTCTATCTTTTGGAGGCAATTAGTCGCGTAAGGTCGCTTGTAAGTAGTATCGAAGGAGGAGAATATCAAGAGTCCGCGTGAGATTTCAAAAGAGCAGCACCTTGTACTTTCGATGTGATAAGATTTGACACGCTAACTTACTGACCGCTCATTACATGCAACACCACCTGCATCTAGAAGGCTTTGTTACGTGACCATGTGAGAGCTTCGGTAAGCTTGGTTTGGTTATAAGGTTGTCACGAAAGCGTCTCGGCTTTGAAAAGATAATGATATACACAAAGCAATGGAGAGCAACTTCCTGGCAGATTAAAACTGTGTGCCCGACCGAGACTCGAACTCGAGACCTTTGCCTTTCGCGGGTAAGTGCTCTACCAACTGAGCTACCGAAGCACGACTCACGCCCGGTACTCACAGCTTTACTTCTGCCAGTATCTCGTCTCCTACCTTCCAAACTTTACAGAAGCTCTCCTGCGAACCTTGCAGAACTAGCACTCCTGAAAGAAAGGATACTGCGGAGACATGGCTTAGCCACAGCCTGGGGGATGTTTCCAGAATGAGATGTGAGGACAGTTTTAATCTGCCAGGAAGTTTCATATCAGCGCACGCTCCGCTGCAGAGTGAAAATCTCATTCTGGCAATGGAGAGCAGTCATCATTGTGAAAATTGGTTTAAATATCACCCTATTTTACTAGGTAAGGTTCTTTGGACGTGAGACGCCGTAGCCTTCCTCGAACCTGAAGACTAGCTCATCTGGGTTGACCTGATTGGCCATACAAACGCAAAGTGCAACATTGTCCGTTTGGAAGTGAAAGACTAGTTCTGTCTCAAAACAAAACAAAAAAGTATGTTTGACGTACTCCCCTGTTAGGTCAAAGGACTATCTAACGGTTTTCCATTATGTATATTCTTCCACGGAAAATTATCCAGCGCCAAAGCATCTTGTGGAAAAGTTTAAGGTCCTGATGAGTTTCTTCTTTTTGTAATACAAGCCTGTCTTTGTTCCGCCAGCTAGCTCATACAACTAGCGTAATATTCACAAGTTATCGACTTATCCTTTTATGACCTAATCAATAGGAAAGATTTCTTTCTCATACCAGAAGACAGTCCACGTCTCTCATGCACCATAACTAGTTAAGACTACGAAACAGGTACTTTTAAAACAGCTAAAAAATTAATGCGAAGTTATTTTATGCATTTCGATTGAACAAATGCGCCACACATCTTGCACAAAACCCTCTCGATAGTGAGTGTTTGTGTAAATTGTTCAGTTTTATTTCCTTCTGATACGCCAATGATGTCAACTATCTCGTAAACTTTCAATCGTTGATCGTCCATGACTATATTCTGTTCTTTCTCGATGTTTCCATCATTGTTTCCCGTTTTTAGGAAAGCTCGCGACCTCAGTTACGGGGACACAAGTAACAGTACAACAAGAACAATTTTTCATCTGTACTGGCACCATAAATGTCAACCTGAAACTTTAGACGAACTTTCAGGCAGGGAGTGTCATGTGTCAAAATTTGCATCAGGTAAAATTTGAATTATTGCACAGATAGGAGCGAGACAGTAACTTGTTATTTACTCACACCTGCCTCTGCTGAATTTGGTGGGTTCATCAGGAACAGCTAAGGTTGATTTACCGTATTTCTGAAATAAGTCTTTACAAAGAAGTAGACATGTGACAGCAGCTAGTGAAGCATCCCCTTGACGATGCAAAGGAGTTTTTACTATTGCGGCTTAGACATTAATTTTCTTTTTGATTTGTTCAAGCAGTGCGTCATCAGTCTCTCTGTTAATGTTGTTGTAGACGTTTACCACTAACAAAGTATAAGGAAAACACGTAAAAAATAACAATCGATAAATTACTTTTATCGTAGATCATATAGCATGGCCAGTTAAGTGTACATCGCTCAACGTTAAACGGTATGCGGACACAGCGTCTAAGGAATTATGGCGATGAATATGAAAACCGATCTTAATACAGCCCTAGTTGCAACTTGTTTGCTTTAGACAACTGCCTGATAAATAGTATAAGGTATAAATTCATATATGAAGGAAACCAGACATTTTTGCCTGAAGATCGTTACATAACCGAAACTGGTCGCCGAATATAAATAAAAACAGCGTGAACCTCCAGGAAAGTAGTCGAAAAAAGCATTGCGTTGCTGGCTTTTACTTCAAGTGTATAATCATAAGTTTCTGAAATGATTTGAATTGGGATAATATTAATATTCCATTTCATTACATACAAAACTAATCAAATTTGAGCATGATCATTGTACTACTACGAGAACACTGTTGCACAACAGTAATATTAAAAGTCCTTTCGATGGTTGAAATTCTATTAAACCCTCAGAGAATTTGCGACATATTCGTTTATGTTGAATCAGACTTGTATTGGCATGCATTGTCTTCATATGCGCCAATATTACGTTCCCAGGCATGTATAACTCCGTCCGAACAGGCCTTGGAAGGCCCAACGGTACAGTCTCATCCTCAGCCCACAGGCAGTAGCGTATATGATACTACGGAATAAAATAAGACAACTCCAAAGGAATCGTGCCGTCGTCTTTTCAACAGGAAAATATCGTCAAATCTAAATGTCAAATCTAAATGGTACGTTTGTATGCTCTGCTTTTATGTTAAAGCACTTGAAATAAACGTGCGACAGCTTACACAACGTTATTTGCGCTCGCTAATGACATATCCGATTTGCCTCGACACATCTGTAATATGGTTTTTGCCCCATATGCAGCTCCCTCTAACAGAAGTCGGAAAGTCCGCATTGTTTGGTAATTAGACAGTGGCATCTTATCAATCTTTGTGATCTACATTGAAACTGCAGATGCTTACAAAGCAAACATGTCTTTAACGACTACACGCTTCGCCCATGCTTTGTAGCAATTATTATGATCCCTTTTTTTAATCACTCCAATTATGTCGAAAGCTAAACCCTCGCTCTAGCAATGTATGCTTTGGTACACCTTTTCTATCACTGTTGGTAAACCGATAATAAGTAACGCAACAGGTACAGCGCATTATTCTAAACTGGCTGTCTCCATAAGATTGTTTGATCCAACTGAACTTGTAGTACAAAATTTAAATCTGTATTCAGCTTCTTGTAAGTATTTCGGTATCAAATTATACTTACTTACATCGAATCTGTAGAGGAAGGCGGTAGTCGGTAACACTCATAGATAGGTGAAAACCCCATGCAGCCAATTTCTAGTGTGTTTTTGCACTTCGTGCGTTTGACAGTATTATATGATTCAGAACGGCCACGTCAGATTTACCTTGACCAGAACTTCCAGAAAGTAGAATTTTTTACCCAGAACAACCACCTCTGGCCGTAATAACGGCCTTGATACGCCTGGGCATTGAGCCAGAGCTTGGATGGCGTGTACAGGTACAGGTGCCCGTGCAGCTTCAACACGATACCACGGTTCATCAAGAGTAGTGACTGGCGTATGGTGACGGGCCAGTTGCTCGGCCACCATTGACCAGAAGTTTTCAGTTTGTGAGAGATCTGGAGAATGTGCTGGCCAGGGCAGCAGTCGACCATTTTCTGTATCCAGAAAGGCCCGTACGGGACCTGCAACATGTGGTCGTGCATTATCCTGCTGAAATGTAGGGTTTCACAGGGATCGAGTGAAGGGTGAAGCCACGGGTCGTAACACATCTGAAATGTAACGTCCACTGTTCAAAGTGCCGTCAATGCGAACAAGAGGTTACCGGGACGTGTAACCAATGGCACCCCATACCATCACGCCGGGTGCTACGTTAGTATGTCGATGACGAATACACGCTTCCAATGTGCGTTCACCGCGATGTCGCCGAACACGGATGAGACCATCATGATGCTGTAAACAGAACCTGGATTCATCCGAAAAAATGACGTTTGTCAGGTTCAGCGTTGAGTACACCATCGCAGGCGCTCCTGTCTGTGATGCAGCGTCAAGGGTAACAGCAGCCATGGTCTCAGAGATGATAGACCATGCTGCTGCAAACGTCGTCGAACTGTTCGTGCAGATGGTTGTTGTCTTGCAAACTTCCCCATCTGTTGACTCAGGGATCGAGATGTGGCTGCACGATCCGTTACAGCTATGCGGGTAAGATGCCTGTCATCTAGAGTGCTAGTGACATGAGGCCGTTGGGATCTAGCACGGCGTTCCGTATTATCCTCCTGAACCCACCGATTCCATATTCTAACAGTCATTGGATCTCGACCAACGGGAGCAGCAATGTCGCGATACGATAAACCGCAATCGCGATAGGCTACAATCCGACCTTTATCAAAATTGGAAACGTGATGGTACGCATTTCTTCTCCTTACACGAGGCATCACAGCAACGTTTCACCAGGCAACGCCGGTCAACTGCTGTCTGTGTATGAGAAATCGGTTGGAAACTTTCCTCATGTACCGTTGTAGGTGTCGCCACCGGCGCCAACCTTGTGTGAATGCTCTGAAAAGCTAATCATTTACATATCACAGCATCATCTTCCTGTCGGTTAAATTTCGCGTCTGTATCACGTCATCTTGGTGGTGTAGCAATTTTAATGGTCAGTAGTGTATGTAGGTTCCCGTACCATACACGGCGTGTACGTCTCCACCACAGGTGATGCCTTAAAGCCTGAGGTGATTGCGCCGCCCGCAGTAGAACACCGGCGTCAACGATGTATCGCACTCAAGTCTCCGGCCAGAGCACCGAACAACATATTTTGGTGCGAGGTAGCACATGGTTCCACTCCATCTAAGAAGAAAATGCTTGTCTCGATTAATAAAGTTGTCTCTCCAGCCTAACTTAAAGTGCCTCCTTATAAACCCTGTCCCAGAAACCGGATGTACCGGAGAACTATCAGTACCTCGTCCCTCGTTTATGCCATGTTCCGCTACCGCCGATTTTTCAGACGCAGGCGCTACAAGCAGAGCCTATGATGAACGGCGCACATACCGTCAGTCAGTTTTCAATCGTGATGGGACAACCGGTTGCTTTTAACAACCGATTGACCAGTCGATTGTTTTTTCGTTCAGTCGATTTTTTTTTCACTCGATTTAAACAACCGAATGAAACTAGTCTCCGCGGCCATGTCACCTGTGTGAATAGTTTCAATCTGTGTGTGGGTTAGAGTGGTTTCATTTACATTCTTTCTCAGCCTTTACGGTTATACTAGGGTTGCCAACGTTTTCTGAGATTAATACCGATTTTACATCAACGTGAGACGAATAAGCGTATATTTCCAAAACTGAAGTGTTTTCGAAATTTATGTATTTAAATAAATACGAATTTTTGGCATTGATGTGTATGTTTAGTTGGTTTAAAAAGTTAATAACAGGTGCTACATTATAATTTTACATTTAAATATATTAAAATAACTATTTACTAAAATTTATGAAACCTCTGTCTCCTTCCATCTAGTTTGCATCTGTCACCGCTAATTTTATTTCCGTAACTGTTGAGGTGAAGTGAACAGAAAGCTTATAAATTTTTTTCAGTGGTTTGGTAACAGTTTTTATGTGTTTATTACTTCCTGGATGTTTTTTCTTTTTCTGCTAGCAATATTTGTCTTCATTGAATTTATCTTGATCGCTTTTCATCCAGTCTTATGATTTCTTTCATGCCCGCGCCACTGAGCGCTCAGAATTCTGATCCACACACTAAGTTAACTATTAAGAAGGTTACGGACCGAAAATTGAATTAATAGATACTTATTGACACTCGGTAAAAAGCAGATATCGGCGATAACAGCGACGACAGGCGATAACAGAGCTTAGGCAATTGTAATGATTTATCTGTGGCAAAACGATCGAATGTTTCAGCTCAGAACTGAACGCTCCAGACTACGCAGACTGTTTTCATTCGGTTGCTCCCACAGACTAGTTTCGCTCGTATGCATCCCTAGTTTCCAGCGGAGTCACGTTGATTTTAGGATGCGGCAGCAAACCCGGCGACACTACCCAAGAAATATTACGCCAAGAAAGCTTACGGTTCAGCTCATCAGCGTATCCTTTGTCCGTCTCTTAGCTGAGTGGTCATTGCGCCTGCCATGCAGCGGGCCCGGGTTTGATTCCCTGCCGGGTCGGGGACTTTTTCCGCTCGGTGACTGGGTATTGTGTTGTCGCCATCATCACCTCATCGATACCTAAGTTGCGTAATCTGGAATCAGCTGAAAACACTTGCGACTTCTGGCTAGCAGTGCCATGCTTTCATCTCATTTCAGTGTATCCTTTAGGTGGCATTTCCGGCCGAAGTGTCCGTCGGCCAACAGCGGCTGTCAGCTACTGAACTGCGCTCAGCGCGAGGCTGTGCGCTCAAGGTCGGCAACGCGGTTGGCTGCAGGTGCACCGGTTCTGCCCAGACGGCTTGCGTGCGTGCACATCGCGGCCTCTCCCATGGCGCCCAGTCGCACCCCTTCCGAGGCGCTGTGGAACCTCCTTACTTCTTCACGGCTTTGCCAGTCTTTTTCTCGCGTCCACTCTGGTGTTTCTTTTCATTCATTGCCTTTTTCTTGAGGTCTGCTTCTTTTCTACAGGGTGCGCACCTGTTATCTTTCAGTGCACCTACCCAGTTCGCCATGTACATACCAACGCGATCAGATTCTGCATGTTAAACTGTTACATTTTGAAAGCAAATACGTGCAGCTATACAATGAATTACAGGTTTTATAAACATGTTCAGGTAAGAGTACATCAGTACTTACCTTCTTATTTTCTGTCTGCTGGAAATAAGAAAAAGTTGGCCTTTTTTATTTGCCTCACAAACTGGCATTCCACAATTGAAACCGCATCTTTTCGTCTTCCTTCTGCCCGTTCATATAAATCAGGGGAAAAAAGCAGCAACCAACGAAAACCTTCTAGTGCAATTTCCATTCTTTCCGTAGTACTGTTTCTTAGACGTTCATTCTAAACCAATCAATCGGCCAATTTCTGAACAGTCATTTTTCAACGGTAACAGACTGACTTGCAAATAATGGTAATAGTGCATCCCAGTGGAGTTCGCTTAATAAAAAAACTTGGGAGGGCGACCTGCGATCTTGGTATTTCCTCGACGTATTTTTATTACGCTCTGTGTGTGTGTGTTTCATTAATAGAAGATACTGCGTTTAACGTGTAACAAAGATATGGGACCTCGACATAGAGTAAGCTGTTAATACTGATAAGCAACTACTTGCTGCCGTGTGTTAGTGTGCGTCGTGTTGAACTGTCGCCACGCTATGACGAACTGCATATAACTCGATCTACCCAGTGGCATTGGACGAGCAATACTCTGTACACATGTTATTGTGTTCTGACGGAAGGCAAAAAATTATGGAGGTGTTCTGCAGCCTCGCCGGCCGGTGTGGTCGTGCGGTTCTAGGCGCTTCAGTCTGGAACCGCGTGACCGCTACGGGTGCAGGTTCGAATCCTGCCTCGGGCATGGATGTGTGTAATGTCCTTAGGTTAGTTAGGTTTAACTAGTTCTAAGTTCTCGGGGACTGATGACCACAGATGTTCAGTCCCATAGTGCTCAGAGCCATTTCTGCAGCATCACGAATAACGGTTGAGATGTGACCCGTGGATCGAACGATTTCATGTGTATTGACTCTCCTTTGAAGACAACAGCCACAACTGTCTCCGTCATCAACTTCACACCGAAGAGTGGTTTGATTCAGCTGTCCAGGCTGGTCTAGGGTGGCGAGGCTCTTCATCTGTGCGTAACTACTGCAGCTTACAGCCTTTCGAACCTCCTTGCTGTAGCCCTGCGTTTGCTCCCCTTCACACGCGCGCGCTCGCGCGCGCGCCTGCGCCCATCCATTGTTAAATTAACTGTTCATTGATGCCTCTGGATCTGTCCTAACACCTTGTCACTTATTTAGGTTAAGTCAAATTGTGCCATCAAGTTCTTTCCTCCGCGACACGGTCCATTGCCACATCATTGGCTATCCTATCTACCGATCTAATCATCATCACATTGCAAGAGCTTCCATAGTTTTCTTTTGTGCATCGTCTGTCGTCAATGTTTAGCGTCCATGTGATGCTATGCTTAAGGCAAACATTTTGAGAAAAGACTTCGAAATACTTAACTTTACTTTTCATGGCACCTCATTTCTCTGTTTCAGAAAGCTCTCTTTGCTATGTTAGTTGTTCGCTTCTGCAATCAGTTACTTTTGCTGCGCAAATATCATAACTGTTCTACCATTTTCAACGTCTCTTTTACTAATCAGCTTCGCCTGATTTAATTAGACTACATTCCAATAGCTTTGCTGAATTTCATCTTGCAACATTTCAAGACAATATAAATCCCGTTCAGATGATCTTCCAAGTTCTTTGCACCCTATGCCAGAATTGTGGCATGTAAGTAAATAACTGGTCAAGCGCCAGAAAAGGAAAACGTGAGTTATTGGTGAAAATCCGCGTAAATGCAAAGGCCACAGTCATAATCAGACAAGCCAGAACAACGGGAAACAGTGTATAAAGCAGTCTGAAGATGACATTCGTGTCTAAGACCAACATCGACGTTCAAATGATGAGTCATGTGACAACACTGTTAGTGCTTTGGCGTGCACTTGTATGAATTGCTTACACATGAATTGCTCTGTGGTTTGCTTGTAACAGTAGGGCATTGTTGAAGTAATTATTATTTGTAAATAATACACAGTAATGCAAAATGGAAAGGAAAACTGCACCATAACGGAGGAAGAGAGGTGAAGGTAGAGCTCAGAGTGAAAGAAGAAACTAGGCAACGAAGAAAAGGTATATTCTCGAAAAGACAATATTTTAGTTCCAGCTGAAGAGGCCACAAGCGCCAGGTAGATCTTGACTGTCAAACCTTGGAATCTACGTAAGTAGGGTTAAAGTATTTTAATGCGTTTAATTCATCATTGAAAGGAATTTAGTTTCGACAAAAATCGTCATTCTGATTATGAGGTTATAGTTCACTACTTACATGGAGTCATTTACTTACCTAACAGAAAAGGGTAACTGTACGGAAACAGAACACAACTTGTTGGTGAAAGGACATTCTTTTGTCTTGCGATCGTGATTCTGCCCACATTGACAAACGAAAGAGACCAATTGTGTGTGACGTTCCGAAAGATTGTTAGTCTCATCATTGAATTTACGCGCGCAACACCATTCACGGTTACTGTTACGCAAGAAAGAGATTTTTACGACTTTGTCAGCTGCTGAAAAATACGAAGTCCACCAATGTGCATATTTCAAAAGCACAATGACTGCTGAACGGCTAGGGGTACTGTAAGTTCTGTCAAATCCCAATGCAGTAGAAGAATTGAAGTGACATGTTCAACAAGTGCAGCTGGAAACTCTACACTGTGAACCTAGGTTGTCTGGAGAAAAGAGAAGGGATTTAGCTTAAATGATTCCATTTGTAAAAGAGGTGAATAAGTGTGAGAAGGATATGATGGCGCCTGTATCGGTATTTATGTTAGTCACTGCATACAGAACGTTTCATTTTCTTAAAATTTTTTATCGCTTTCGGTTTATTATGAAACAGTTAACCACCAACCACACCACACAATAATTTGAGAAACAAAACCTTGAAAACTAGACACCAACAACGGAGCAGAATCTTTGGTCACTGTATTCGGCAGGAAATGTATTAATAGATTGCTGAATGCTCGTGTTAGGTATCAAATGTGTTAAAACAGTCCGTGGATTCTACTGTTTATACTTTTGTGCAGCCGTAGCAGGAAAGAAGAGTGAATAAATTACAACGCAAATAGAGAGCTCCTCTCCAGGCCGTACAGGCCCAAGAGATGTCGACTGGCTGCCGTCATAGTGATGGGGAGCTCGTGAATGAGTCGTTCAAATGAACGCTTCACTCCAGTGACGTGTGCACTAACCACTCAATTTCAATGAACTGGTACTTCAAACTCTTCACAGGTAGCACAGCCCGCATTTTTTTCTAGTTCACTCACACTCTTCTCCTCTCCCTCTCCCACTACATCGGCGCTACGTCACTCATTCTCTCTTCACTTCAGTCCTTCCTCTACTGCCTGTCGACGAATCGCACGGTGTTTGTGGGGAACGATAGGTTTCGGATGGGTTGTGGGCGTGAGGGGCGAGGGGAAGGCAGCATCAGCTGCCTCCTGCAGTGCTGACAACATTACTCTTGACTATTTGTGCAGTTATACTTAGCGTCTACGGGTAGCCTACCGTTGGCAACGCTTGCAGACAAATGAATATTGAAGATACAAACGAAGAGGCACGCACAGCCAACATGAAAATAAAATGCATGCTTTGTGAGTGTGGAACTGAAGCATGCGTGAAACCCACGCTTGAAAGATAATCGTTCATGTAGGAATTTTTATCTCGTACACATTTCTGAAATAATTACACTAAATGTCAATTTGAGGATTGTCCTAATTAAATTTAAAAAATATATTTATAAATAAACACCAACGGATTTGGCGAATGTTCAGAGATTTCCGTTTAAAAACATGATTTGTTCCACTTCTTTCCTGTCAGGCGATTTCTTCTGTCAGTTATAAGGTGTCCTGCCTTCGAGAACACTCTTTCACACGGCGTGGAGGTTGCAACAATACACAGTCGTATTTTTACAAGTTCAAAGAGCGAGGGGTATACTGACAGCCGTTCAGACCACCACTGAAGAGGATTGCCTTGTCTCTGTAGCAGGGGCTCTTGAAATATTTGTCCACTGCCACTACTGCAGCAGCTCTCGGGTGTGGATTACTCTGCAGCCTGGAAGACACTTCATCAAATTCGAGCCAGAGACTAGAAGTAGATTCAGTGGTTGGAACCGAGATTGTTGCAGTAGCAGTGGATGTGTTCGTCAGAAATTTCTCACGATCTGCCTTGATTTCACCTTCTCAGCAGAATTTTTATCAGAAAACCATGTAATTTGAGCCGAGGATCCAATGAAGTTGCTTCTGCGAAAATGGGATTTTCCTCTATACTTCAAAATCGTTGTTTTAGGTCTTGAGCTCTTTGCATGTCTACATGAATTTCAGTGTTATTAACAAACCTGCAACACCATTTTTTCAACGAGCGACTAAGGAGTGTAACTTCAGAAGCAGTAACAACATTTTCTCTTGACATTTCCTCGGTGCAGTTTTCGAAAACTTTCAATATGTCACAGGCTTATGTTACACTTGCAATGTCTCTGCAGTCAGATTTGGAAGGTCCGAACATTTCAGAGTGATAACTGTCATTAGGGAATTCTTAACCTTGATTATTCTTCGCAGCATATCATAGGTTGAATTCCATCTGGTAACAGTGTCCTGCTTTAGTGTCAGAACTGGCTCTTTCAACTCTTCCTTCATCTTTTTCAGTTTCGTGCAGGCCTGCGAACTGCTTTAAAAAAATTCAATAATTGTTTTTACTTTATTCAGAATGGGTTGAATGTGCGGAAGCCCATTCTGAACAATTAAATTGAGTGTGTGTGCAAAGCAGGGGATGTGTTTCCAGGCTGTGAGTCTTATAGCTGTCATAATATTAGCAGCTTCGTCGCTAACAACACACACGACTTTTTCTTGACTGCCCCATTCCCTTGTGACATATCGCAGTTCTTCACAGTGTTTTTCTGACGTTGCCTTTCGTCGTATTTAAAAGCACTCTAGGAGGGAAGACGCCAGCTCCAGGTCTTTAAAGTAGTGTGCTATCACCGACAAATAACTCTCACAATTTCTTTCATCATGGCGTACTGTTGTTGTAGTAGTGTATTGGTAATGGTCTTCCGAGTTGGCATTCTGTAAGCACTATTAAGTTTGCTTACAAAACTTTGGAAATGTTTGCTTTCCACTTTATTGAAGGGCAAATAATCCTTTACAACAGTCTCCAGAAGTGAGAAATCTATCTCTTGATTTCTTTTGTTCGAAAGAGATTTCGGAAAATACATAGGTAATGTTCCGTGATATTGATGTCTGCTGTCTGATAATGAAGTGATACTGTTATTTTCTGGCACCGGCTTCTGTTCGCTTCTGGCAATTGCTGATGTTGGTTCCGGATTGTCCGGGTAGTTTGTCCAAGAAATATCGAAAGATGCAGGAGCAGGGGGCGCTATGCGCCTGATTGACAATGACACTGTTGGATGCAGCACTCGAACATGACGCACTAGATTAAATATATTTCCTCCTTTATATGAAATACATGTAGAACAGCTGTTGCACTTTGCTTTCCCATCACCTAAATCGGCGAAGAAACCCCAAATTTCACTACTTTTACAAAAATAAAATCCACAGGAAAACCTCTGAATAATTACTTAACGTAGGTATATAGAGTTTGTGACAGTGGTAAACATGCTCATTCTATTTTGGATTAAATTTTAAAAGGATCATAAAATTGGACTGCATTTTGTTGGTAGCCCTAGTTTAATGTCGAGCAAGATTAAAAAACCTTCTTTATATGTGACAGGCTTCTCTGTTTCTTTCCTTTGTCCCATTCGACCATGTTCTGTTTAAGTTAACTCACTGTCAGACGCTGTAAGAGCGTAAAACGATGCGTGCACGTTACTGCATAGTTCGGCCATCTGTTGGTAAAATTATGAAGTATTACGAAGCTTTATTGTAAGAGCGAGGCGAAGCGAGCGGAGCCGCGGCTGAGCGGCGAAATGGGCAACTTCCCCAGGCTTGGGTACTTCATGAATGAACTACTTCATTTGAACGCTTCACGGCAAAGAGTGAAATGACTGAAGTAGTTCACGGGAATGAACGATTTCGATCCATCTCTACAGTGCCGCGATATGCTCGGCCTTGCGGTTTCATGCAGAAGCGGTACGGAGGGGCATGTGGACAGCACGCAACTCTGCTGGCCGTTTTGGAGATCGCCTAGACCATGGAGCCGCTACTGTTCGGTCAAGTAGATCTGTCGGCATGACGAAGCTGAGTGCTCCCTGCACCAGGAAAAATCCTTAGCAGTGCCAGAATCGAACCCGGGTTCTTTGCTTGGCGGCAGGTTGGTTGCAGGTTGTCAACTGGCCTCATCCTACGGCCGGATTTACATTATCATATTTCTTTGACAAAGAAATATGATCAAATATTCGTCAAATTTCTTTACCAAAGATCTTTATCAAAAGATCTTTGACGTGGCGCTAAAAAGGGACATTACATTGTCACCGTATTTTTCGTCAAAGTAAAGATGGCGGGCAACAATAACTGGCTACTATGCGCTGCAGTTGCTTGTACAACAATTGCATTGTATATTCATCTGGAAGAGAAGCGCCGGAAAAAAAGGAAACACACTTCAGCAAAACTTGTTAAGAGAGCTGCAAGTGGAGGACGTCAAGTCTTATATAAACAACTCACGAATGGAGAGAGTGCATTTCAGTATTTGCTCAATAAAGTGGCTCCTGATATTACAAATAAGAATACTCGCTTGAGTAATGCTATATGTGGAGAAGACAGGTACTCTTACCATACAGCACTCAATTTATCCAAAATAATTCGAGACACGTGTGAAGTGATTTATAAAGCACTGAAGTAGGAATGGCTGGCTCGGAGCACTATGGGACTTAACATCTATAGTCATCAGTCCCCTAGAACTTAGAACTATTTAAACCTAACTAACCTAAGGACATCACACAACACCCAGTCGTCACGAGACAGAGAAAATCCATGACCCCGCCTGGAATCGAACACTGAAGTAGGAGTATCTGAAGATAAATAAACATTTAGTGCACTATATGGGCATTAAGAACTATTTTTTAAAATTTAATTAATAGAATTAATATTCCAAATATTACAAAATTAATGAAAATGTGCGAAACAGATCAAGCACTTTTTACCTTGTTTGGCACCCAGAGTTAAAAAATAGACAAACTAGAATGGAGAGCATAGAAATTTTTATTTTATTTTAGTGTGTGTCGTCTTCTATCGCGGCTTGCTGAAAAGCTGCCTTGGTGTTTCCCGAAGTAGAATTGTGTGGCTGTAACTGATTGTGGAGTTGAAGTCTTGAAGTCACCTACAGGATATCCCGCCAGTACACGATTAACTGCATGCACTGTGCCTCTTGGTCACTCTCCCACCCCTGTCGAAGCATAGCCGCTATAAAGAGACGAGGGAACACACCATCTAAACTTTGCAGCCTTATTTACAAAGACACAGACGTCAGATAGCTGTAACGATGCCAGCACTCCAAGCGGTTACATTTCACACTACTGTGAACAGAAGACTACTGACTTTTATGATCAAGTCTACGGCGAGGCCCTAGATTTGATCACATTTCTTTGACGAAAGGCGATATTTCACAAAATTCCCTATTGCAGCACCAAATTTCTTTGACAGTAATATTTGACGTATGAACTTTGACAAAGAAATATGATAGTGCAGTACAGGCCTAAACAACATACGGCCGTCACTGGCACCAACTTTCATCAGAAAAAGCAACATACCTCCAGACTGTCCTGCAGTGAGCTCTCGCTTAACACCACTGAAATCGCAAATGGTGGTGGTTTGGGGTCAGTTGAATGGATGTTACTGGACGTTTGGCTCGGAGCTGTCGTTCCTGTCTTCTTGAACTGTATATTCTTGTGACCACCGTTGCTTGCAATCAATACAGTGACTATACCACTTCCAAGTCTTTCTGCAGTATCGCGGGAAGAACATACAGCCTGTCGTAACTCTATTACACGACCTCGTTTAAACTAGCGGGGTGTTGATAATGACGTCTTTGTCGCCTTAAAGATTTTCTTGACTAAGCCGAAAGACGTCTGCTTGTCTCTATGCTCTCAAAAAGTTTCGGAACATATTTCCACAGGACTTGAAACGCCAGCTCGTGCAAGCACTCGTTCTACCGAACCTCCACTATTGTGATGTGATTCAACAAGGCACGAGTACTGGAAACAAAAGACGGCTAGAGCTAACCATGAATGCCTGTGTGCGTTACACCTGTAACATTCGTCGATATGATCATGTTAGTGCTTCATACGCCGAGCTAAAGTGGTTGCGGCCGGGCAAATTGCGTGACTACCACACTCTATGTCTACTTCACAGACTCCTCGTCGCGCAAGCACCCCAGTACCTTGCTTCAGAGATTAAAAACCTGTCATGCCATCATAATCGAAACACGAGGTCACTCTTATTTGGTATCCTAACTGTGCCCACTCACAAAACAAAAACTTTTGCAAACTCCTTCTCAGTTGCAGCTGTCCGCCTCTGGAACAAACTGCCCCTTACCTTGCGCAAAATTCAATCTCCTGCTGCTTTTAAGAAGAAGTTGAAGCATTTCCTACTATCATCCTCATAAAGTTCTCCACAAAATTAATGTACCAGGCCAATCCTCTCATCTGTCAAATAGCAAAGCTAGCGTCTTCTATCTTGCTCCTGAGATGCTTTCCCCTTCATCTATCTCTATTAGCCAGGCAATCATCTTTTCCTTTATATTTCCTTAATTATGTTTCATCATGTCTATTCTTCTCCTCCCTTCACCATGAGTCTCCCTCATACTCCCTGCTGCCAGCACTCCTATCTAAAATTTGTCTCTTCAATAATGTCTAATTATAACAGTACTTATGATCTACGAATATAAACTCTATATGTATGTATTTTTCCAGGTGTACCTTTCTAATTGTTTATTTCACTTTTTGTACTAGATGTAGTTTAACATGCCTTCTAAAACGTATGAATGTAAAATAAGTAGAATGCCTGGTTAGAGGTAAGAGAGGGCCTGATGGCCCTAATCTTGCCAGGTTAAATAAATCAATAAATATACTTAAAGCAAACCAGATTTGCATTCTCGTAGTGGCGTTTCTAGCGCCACTCTTATACAACTGGCGCGAAATTTGAATAGACCTCATCTTTCGGATGTACAGACACGCCTACCAACTTTCGATTATATCCTTGGTGCTGCGATTTTTTTTTTTTTTTTTTTTTTTTCGCGTCAGTATATTTCATTAAAATATCACACTGGTTCCTACTGCTAATGACATATTCATGGATACAGATTCATTTCTTTTCCTTCTTTAGGAAACTACAGTTTGCTTTATATTATGAAGACTGGTGGTAACGCAATGATGGCGTAAAAAAAACTTCAGATGTGGGGGCAGTCTCGTTCTTTCTGTCAGTGTAGCATATACCAGACAGCAATACCACAGTGTTAGAGAGGAGAGAGAAATCGTAATTCATGATTTACCTGAAGAGTTCCATGTGTAATCTTTTAGTCCAGGTTAGCATAGGTAGGACGATAAGTAGTTGTTTTTTCATGGGCACATTTTGCAGGCGAGATTAAATCCTGTCGTAGTGAATGTAGTACATTGGACTTCGTTCAGTTATCATCGCCGGCGAGCACTGAAACTCTGCAGTGGTGAATTGCGGCAGCTTTTGTAGCTGTGGAAACTCGATGCGGCGCAAAAGCCAAAGGCTATCGCTCAGTTTGCTCGTACTTTGACCAGGAGCGGCTCGAGTTTTGATGTACTCCCAACTCATAGCGGCCGCCTCCCTTGACCCGAATCTCTGGCAACCTTCAGCGCTGCTGGATTTGGTGACACTTCATTTAGATCCGATTTTCATGTCACCGAACCAAAGGAACTATTGGAAAATTTTCTGATGTTGCACTATCCCAAGAAGAAAAATTGTTCCATATTGTTTTCATTACAGGACTTGATATGTACATATACAGGGTGTTTCACAATTCCTGTTGCAGGCTGTTAGGGGCTGTAGAAGGGACCGTGAAGGTATTGTGTGTGCTTCACAGAAGCTGCGCCGCTGTTTGTTGAACAAACTGCGCGTCTGTGGGGCACCACAGTCAGTAGTCGTGGGCGCACCCGTTTGTCGCAGCCGTATGTGATGATGGACTGAGGCGGCCCGATATGATAACAAGCGTTCTGCAGCTCTGCTATTATTTTACGTACCGTAAAGCGGGACATTTGAAAGTGTTATGGTCTTCAAGCATAGTTTACGTCCAAACGGTACATTTCCAGACTTTGGTTCCTTATCAGACCTTTATCTTTGAGAGCTTTTTTTTTTTTTCACCCTCCGATCGGTAGCTAAATGGAAACCACGGCGAAAATTGAAAATAGAACATTCAGTTATACCTACAACTACTTCTCTACATAGTAGCCACTCCGACTTTCGGCATTTTCCGAACGAAGCGAGGTGGTGTCGTGGTTAGCACACTGGACTCGCATGCGGGAGGACGACGGTTCATACCCACGTCCGGCCATCCTGATTTAGATTTTCCGTGATTTCCCAAGATCGCTTCAGGCAAATTCTGGGATGGTTCCTTCGAGAGGGCATAGCCGCCTCCGTTCCCAATCCTTCCCTAATCCGATGCAACCGATGACCTCGCGGTTTGGTCCCTTCCCCTAAATCAATCAACCCACCAACATTTTCCGTATCGTGGTACCAGCTTTCCAATGCTCTCATCTTACAAGCTACCGCTAGTGCCCTCCGCCAATTCCCTACGCTGGCCTGCAGCTCTTTTGTGTCAAAATGCTGTTCTCATGGCCAGCGGATCAACCGAGCGAAGAGGGCCGTATGGAAGGGGTTGATGAAACATTTCCCATCGGAAACGGTGCACGAGCGGCTTTTTTGCAGCTGCAGTGTGCGGCCGAAAATTGTGATGAAGAAAGAAACGCATCACAGTTTGGTGGGCTGCATGAAATCAGGCAGAACCCCTCAGGGCCGACCGCTGTGGCCGAGCGGTTCTAGGCGCATCAGTCTGGAACCGCGCTGCTGCTACGGTCGCAGGTTCGAATCCTGCCTCGGGCATGGATGTGTGTGATGTCCTTAGGTTAGTTAGGTTTAAGTAGTTCTAAGTTCTAGGGGACTGATGACCACAGATGTTAAGTCCCATAGTGTTCAGAGCCATTTACTTCAGTTACCCACTATGTGACGTAGTTTTATATTTCAACACTTCAGACTAGTGTGAAAGTGGTCTGACTGTATCTGAGGTCGAAGCAACGCCACCTGGGTGTAAGATGGCGTTGGCCTCAAGTAACATGGGACCCGGGTCTCGGTTCGTATGGTGTAACATATTAACTATTTTTATATGTATACGTAGCCTCCCAAGATGTGATATCATTTACGTTTTCCTGGATTCCTAACTTCTACTTCTGGATTGCTAGCTTTTGTTTGTCCTTTGGATTCGTTACTTTTTGTCAACAACGTGCTTGCTTAGGAACTTTTATTGTCCAGAAAGTGATCAGAATAAAACTGACGCCTGAATAACAGCAAAGTTTTTTTCTTTTCAGTTTAGTATGAGGTATAATGCAAATACCGCAGTCAGGGAGGAAACACAGGAGTGGATAAGGATAGGACTGAAAATAGGCTATATCACTTCTTGGGACAATCGAACACTTCAGTGGACTGATTTAGGAGAAATTGTTGAACTCCTAAATCAGGAATGGTGAATCTTTGTTCATCTACGAAAAACCTATGTTATGAGTAGAAATGTCAAAGTAGTGACTGATACGATCAAATCGGTCTAAACACTATAGGACTTAACATCTGAGGTCATCACTCCCCTAGACTTAGAACTACAGAAACCTAACTAACCTAAGGACATTACACACCTCCATGCCCGAGGCAGGATTCGAACCGGCGACCGTAGCAGCCGCGTGGTTCCCGACTGAAGCGCCAGTTCCCGACTGAAGCGCCTAGAAACGCTCGACCACAGTGGCCGGCAGTGACTGGTAACTTTCATTTATGTGTGCATAGCGAAGTTAATGGATAGAGATTGAGATTACTTTATTATTCGTCTCGAAGCTTTAAAAGTGTTTAAAGGAAGCCCTCATAGCGTAAAATTCCAGTAAGAGAAGCGCTGATATCTCTGCATCCCAGGTTTGACAAGGTCATGTCAGAGCGCTTGACTCGTGCTGTTAGCGTTACGCAACCCGTCCGTCGGAATTGTACAAGCTCGTAGTAGAACATAATCTGATACGGTGTTTTATTCTGACAGGTCGCTACTTGTGGAGGTCTCGGTCTGGGTGAAGATCGACGGTGTTAAAAGCTGTTATGATTGACTATCTCTCTAGTGCAGTCTTCGCTGTTTGGATTTCAGCAGCCAAGTTCTATTGTGATCGTTTTGATTAGTAGCAGTGCAACATCTTTATTAAACTTTGGCATTTCGTCTCATTTCTTTAAGTGCATTGTACTGCTTTAGGAAACTGTTGTCTGGCCTCTGATCTTCATAATCGAAGAGGACTAGTGTGTAAGGTTCTCTTGTGAGATGTGACTTCCACATTTTCATTTTCTTGAACAGTTTGTGGGTTCACCAATCAAAGTCACATTCGTCGTCGGGCAGAGAATTAGTACTTACTGAAGCTACAGCCCATTCATTGACTCGTTCTTGGGACTTGCGGGTGACATTTGGCTGTTTTCCTGACGTTTCCCCAGTACGAGTGACTGTTTTTGCAGGCGATCCGCCCTGTCACCACACCTGTACTTCTACTGGACTCTACATCAACACTCGGACAGCGGAAATGAGAGCCTTGATACACATGTAAGCGG
Source organism: Schistocerca serialis cubense (assembly GCF_023864345.2). Classification (NCBI taxonomy): domain Eukaryota; kingdom Metazoa; phylum Arthropoda; class Insecta; order Orthoptera; family Acrididae; genus Schistocerca; species Schistocerca serialis. Next base: position 221,061,473 of record NC_064641.1, on the reverse strand, counting down.
GAGCATTAGGCCCGCTCCTCTGTTTTGAGAATGAACAGCTCCGCGAAGGTTATATGATGCTGTACGACAGGTGTTAACAACTGCAGAACAGTCGGAGAAATAATTTTATCCACTCTTTGCAGCGAGTTAACGCTCTTGCCAAAAATCAGAATGCGATAGCCCTGCGGTTCCGGTCTAGTAACACGGACTTTGACGTCTGTGCCTCACTTAACAACGTAAGTGTCAGATCTTTGTCTCCCCAGTAAATCAGAAAAGCTGGAAGCTGTGTAGTAACTGATAGTGGAGCTTAAAGCTAGAAGAAACATGCATTCTGAAGCGCAGCGCTCATTTACTACACGTTTTTGCAGATTACTGTTCTCAGATGATGAACCACTGAGTGTAGTCTCGTTGAGAAATTACACTTTCAAACTTCCAGCAAACTGTAATAATTGTAGGTCAGCAACTTCTGTTAATCAGTACAACGAAAACCAACTAAAGTTGCAAATTTCACTTCTTTTTATTCACTCGATGACCAGTTTGGGGCCGCGACCTGTTTTCAAATCATCGTACCACAGTCAATATGGTATTCCAGAAAATGCAAAAATCATGTCAAAAATGTGCAAACGAAGTTATAGCGAATACAGATAACTCTATCTGTTACCATCATTTGAAAATTGGTACCAGCCTGAAACTAGCCATCGAGTGAATAAAAAAGATAAGGTGAAATTTTGCAACTTCGGCTGGTTTCTTTCTTTGTACTGAATTACATTTTCAATTATTATACGTTTTCAATTATTATACATTTTCAATTATTATACATTTTCAATTATTATACATTTTCAATTATTATACATTTTCAATTATTATACATTTTCAATTATTATACATTTTCAATTATTATACATTTTCAATTATTATACATTTTCAATTATTATACGTTTTCAATTATTATACGTTTTCAATTATTATACGTTTTCAATTATTATACGTTTTCAATTATTATTATACGTTTTCAATTATTATTATACGTTTTCAATTATTATTATACGTTTTCAATTATTATTATACGTTTTCAATTATTATTATACGTTTTCAATTATTATTATACGTTTTCAATTATTATTATACGTTTTCAATTATTATTATACGTTTTCAATTATTATTATACATTTTCAATTATTATTATACATTTTCAATTATTATTATACATTTTCAATTATTATTATACATTTTCAATTATTATTATACATTTTCAATTATTATTATACATTTTCAATTATTATTATACATTTTCAATTATTATTATACATTTTCAATTATTATTATACATTTTCAATTATTATTATACATTTTCAATTATTATTATACATTTTCAATTATTATTATACATTTTCAATTATTATTATACATTTTCAATTATTATTATACATTTTCAATTATTATTATACATTTTCAATTATTATTATACATTTTCAATTATTATTATACATTTTCAATTATTATACATTTTCAATTATTACTGCAATTGACGGAGAAGAATCGCGATTGCGCCGTCTTCATCATCCTCAGTCTATCGATTGGCTAGTAGCTTTCCATCTGCATCTATTACAGGACATAACGCCTTCATTTCGGTACACTTATTGAGCCCCGTATTATTTATGGTTTGATCATTCAGTCCGATTTATCGCGGCCGGCATTCCCATCCTTGGTGATTTGTTTTATTGCTACTGCGTGTTTATGTTCAAAAAATTAGCTAACTACCTCTTTACAGCCTCTGAGGACGTCTCCAGCACTAGGAGACGAAGTATTAGGTACAGAAACATGTTTAGGCCACGCACAAATGGCCACTAAACAGAAATGTCCAAGGATATTTCTGGGTTTTGTAAAAATGTCAATCAATGCTTTCATCGTGCTTTCGTTCCTTGTAATTATTCCTTGTAGAATGTTTACAAAGAACTGATTGTGGCGCAAAATGTGACCACTCATGTCGTCGCCGTTCAATTGTATTCTCTATCATTTCCTCACAAATTCTTTGAAAGACTTTTTTCCTTTTTTTGTTTCTCGTTCCGTCCGTCCCTTTTATATATAGCTAACACCTCCAACGCTTCAAGAAAATTTCATTTAGTTTTTGCTTTAGGTCTACATTTTACACTCAAGTGCTCTTACAGATGCAACTTTTAACTAGTTTTCTTCTGACTTAAATATTTGTGTTTTGAACAAAACATTTTTCTTCTTTTCATAAACATTAATTTTGCCCTTAACTCTTTGGTGTATTTCATCAGATTTGCTGTTGCTATATCATTTGACGTATCGTCGCACATAGAGAAACTCAAAGTTTTTTTTCATATGAAAGTTTTCCATATCCTCCCCCCCCCCCCTAATGATTCTGCAAATATTAAGTCGATAATCAAATTCTAAATTCTTCCCAAGTTCGGCGCTGCATGTTCCTATCACTCTCTTCAAAGGCTCTGTTCATACGAGCTCGCAGTTCTGGAGGTTTGTTGGTAGAGGAAGCATAAACCCTGAACCTTTCACATAACCACACAAAAAAAGAAAAGAAAATAGCGGTGTCAGGCTAGCGCGGAGGCCATGACATGAATTTCTGATCATCAACCCCACCATGGCGGACCCATCGGTTTCTCAATTTCCTGTTCGAAAATTCACGACGAAAGTTGTGTCATGAGCCAATTTTCCAACGTGTCCAGATACAGGTGTCCTCCAACGGTCTTTATGCAGAAGAAAGTGCGTCCGTAAACTGTGAGACTGCACAGAACACACAAACTTTTACGATACTGCAGTGCCTTTCTTATTGCGAATTACGATGCAAAGTTCCTCTGGAGATACATGCTTGCCCGGAGGAACGGGCACTGTGACGTCCACAGCCGTTATGAATTACAGAAATGTATTCGGAGCTGCGAATATGGGCAACCATCAATTGTACAATGGAATGACGACAGTGGAAATTTGTGCCGGACCAAGACCTGAACCCGGTTTTCCCGCTTATCGCGATCGGTCGTCTTATCATTTGGCTATCAAAACACGATTATAAAATACATATACGAACTTCCATATGTATTCTATATCCATTGTGTGTATTCTCGCACAGGGGAGACATTTTATTTGAAACTCTCTTGTTCGGTGTCGGCGGATAAATACGATATTGCAGTGCCTGAGCAAGCAACTTCAGTGCCCAGGCACTGCAATATAGTAGTTATACGCCGACACGTGGCAAGCTACTTTAAAATGTCTCCCCTGTACGGGAATATACGTAAAGGATATAAAAATGGTTCAAATGGCTCTGAGCACTATGGGACTTAACATCTTAGATCATCAGTCCGCTAGACTTAGAACTACTTAAACCGAACTAACCTAAGGACATCACACACAACCAAGCCCGAGGCAGGATTCGAACCTGCGACCGTAGGACCAGCGCGGTTCCAGACTGAAGCGCCCAGAACCGCTCGCCCACAATGGTCGGCAAAGAACGTACAAGTACAGGTTGCAGATAGATGGTTGATGACATATGGAAGTTTGGGTCTGACGGTTAGTCGTGATCGGATAGCCAAATGAGCCGGCACGGTAGCTCAGCATGTTCGATCAGAGGGCTGCTCGCCCTCTGTAATAAAAGAAACTGAGTAAAGGAATCAACGATCAACCTGAACGAATGTCTTGTGACGTCCGCCCAGACCAAACGCAACGAACAATACCGAACAAAATGGAAAAAAAGAGAAAAAAATAAAAGAAAATGGTAAGGCGACCGCTCGCGATAAGCGAGAAATCAGAGTTAGAGTCCCGGTCCGGCACAAATTTTCACTGTCGTCATTCCATTATACAGGTTATGGTTGTTCATATTTGGAACTTCGAATACATTTCATGTACATTAACTTTTGGTGAATCTCGAATTTGCTGCACAATAGCGTTATGACGCTCTGTCCCTCAGATTGGGACATCGTGCCCATTCACAAAAAGGTCTTGCTTCGTCATAAGTTTCTCACGAAGCCCATCCTCTTCCGTAAGCTGTTGCAACGGTGCTAAAAATTCAAAGCGTCTGACTAATGTAATTGGTAGTCGGGGCTTGTAGCAATTGCAAGCTGAAGGACTTCAGCACCAGTCGGTTCCTTAAGATCTCCCAAACGGTCGGTGTGATATGTTCAGCTCTCTGCTTGCTCTGTTGGTCGACTGCTATGTGCGAAACTCGCCCGCAAGCGGTCAAACGTTTTTTCATTCACTGCAGAGGCATCCCGAAGTGTTTAAACTGCGCATCAGCGCATGGCAACAGTACAAAACTTTTTGCGTTTTTTTCTGTATGAGTGCTGCATTTTGGACAATATGTCAATGTAACTATAGTGAATTTATGAAATCGCTTCCATCATTTACAGTAACGTTGTATTGATGTACGTTTTCATCTACCAACGACATCATGGGTAGGTGTTGTAGAACGCGTAACGTAAAGAATTTCTGCTGCTTCGCGTGACAGTTAATATGAACCAATACGAAAATGCGTCAGTGGTCGTTACGTTGTGGTAACTGTGCGTTTGTAACATCATTGGCGTCATGAAGTGGGCTAGAAAACTTTCATAACTCTGTACCGTTCCTAAAACAAACAGGAACGATCTGGATATCACGACTGAAACACAGCTTTGAGCTGTGGAACAAATTATGAAAATTTTGTTCTTGTACAGTTTCTGAAAGTTCCCAAAGCTGCGATTAAAATAAAAAGATCATCGCTTTCTGCAAATATTTAAACCAAGAAAATTAAACATTGCGAATCCTAAGTTCTGAAAAATAGTTGCGGTCATTATTTTGCAGGATTTATTTATTATTAATATGACGAAGATGATGCTGGTGGGGGAATCGATTCTAATACACGCACATTTTATTAAAATAGTTTTGACTCACGTCACTAGGATTAAAAGATTGTTTAGTGGTTGTTTTAACTGCAATTACGTCGTAAAATAAACTTCTTTACCACTTATGAGGCTTTCTGCGTAACACACAGGAACATTAAGTGTAGTCCGCCTGCTTAGCTGGGTGGTAACGTGCTTGCCTCCCATGCAGCGGGCCCGGGTTCGATTCTCGGCCGGGCTGGAGAATTCCCGCTCGTGGACTGTGTGATGTGTTGTCCTCATCATAATGTCATTTTCATCACCAGCACGCGAGTCGCCCAATGTGGCGTCGACTGCAATAAGACTTGCACTCGGCGGCCGAACTTCCCCGGATGGCACCTCTCGCCCAACAATGCCACACGAACATTTCATTTCATTGTCAAATGTATTGACTCCCGTTGTCAGGTTCCTACTTATCTGCGTAAGTACATAAGATTTCCACATCTTCGTAGTTCTTGGAACCTATTTTGTATTAAGTTGCCTGCAGAAATTAACTGTTGAAATGTTTGTTGGTTAATTGTCCGCTGTTTCTGTTACCACATTTAGTTAACAAGGTCAAAGCTTTAGTCAGCTAAAGACGAAGAATGAAAACAGTATTTTCTTTCTTGCTTTCTGAACATGTAGACGGTGTAAAATGAAGAGAAACGGAAAGAGGATTTCCGTTTGCAAGGTTAAGTCAAGAGGTCTCCATTTCGTTAACATTCGCGTAGCGGTACAGTACTTCCCTTGACATCTTTGAGTCTATAGAGTCCACACTCCCCCTTAAAAACTACTCGAGAGGGTGGGGGCAGGAGAAGGGGAGCAGACTTGGCTGAAAATTGACAAGTGGATATGTGCGGCGTTCGCATTGAGTTACTAGACAAGCTGCTCGATGTGACAGGCCGATAATGAAAACTTTTTTGTTTCTTTATCTGCGATAAACGTCAATAGGTGAAACGTTAAATCTTTGAGTCAAAACACATTAATTTACTTGCACGCCTCAGTGTTTTGTGTTGTTCGTGGTAAAGTGAATTTATGCGTGCGTGATCTAATATAGTTAGTCAGCTGGCATGAAAATCAATTTTAATAAGACTAAAATTATGTATAATTAACACATCGAAAAGAAAATTGAACAGAATAACAATAAAGTCAAAGAACGAGTTGAGTTTGAGTATTTAGGACAATTCAAATTCAGTGGGTGAACAAGCAAATAAATACGGAGTTTATATGACCCCGAGCGGTTCTAGGCGCTTCAGTTTGGAACCGCGCGACCGTTACGGTCGCAGGTTCGAATCCTGCCTCGGGCATGGATGTGTGTGATGTCCTTAGATTAGTTAGGTTTAAGTACTTCTAAGTTCTAGGGGACTGATGACCTTAGATGTTAAGTCCCATAGTGCTCAGAGCCATTTCATTTTATTTGACCCGGATTTAAAAACCAAACTTCCTATTTGTCTGCAGCGAGAAGTTTACAATCGGCGTACACTACAAGTTTTGGTAGATATGGGTTTTTAATGCGAAATTGCTGAAAAATGAGGGTTGTCCAGTCGACAGTGGAGAGTGTATTTCGAGAATAACTAGGAGACATAGTGGATGTGTGGTAAAAGATGTCATTAAGACTGTAACGGAAGTAAAATAGGTTGGGCCAGGTATGCAGCTAGGCGAAGAGATGGTAAATGGAACAAGTAAATTAGTTGCTTATTCTAACAGGTAAGTGCGAGGCGATGACTTATTGTAGAGTACATTGACATCGTTAGGAAATACGTAATAATGAAATGGATGCGTATAACTGAAGAGCATAATGAATGGAGAAGTATGGGAAAGGCTGGATGTTAAACTGCAGTGGTTGCTGCTGAAAAGTAACTGTGGTCGTTGTTACAGAATCAAGCATCAGATGAGCAAACAGGCCTAAAATGAAGCATTTGAATCTCTTGAAATAAAACTGAACTACATACGCAGACTGAAGCAACGAATGAAAATTTGTACCAAGGCCCGGATTCGAACGCAGGTCTCCTGCTCACTTGGTAGATGCGATAACGACTACGACACCCTGGCACAGTGGCCTCGCAGAACTGCACGGACTACCCTAGCAGGCCTTCCTCAATCCAAATTCCAATTCCCTTTCAGCCCACTTGGTATTACCCCTAAACATCAACAGCATTGCAGAGGCTCTCCAACTGCACTGAAACAGCACCTAAACTTCGAAAGAAATGGGGGATCCTGCCTGAAACCCAGGCATAGGTGCTTCAATCAAATGAACCTACATGCTTCCAGAGGCATTTTCAAGTCTCAAGCAACAATGACTTATACAAGCAGACTGAATCGACGAATGAAATGATTGAGGAGGGATGCGTGCTAGGGTAGTCTGTGCAGTTGTGCAAGGCCACGGTGGCGTAGTGGTTACCGCGCTGCCTAGTGAGCAAGAGACCTGGGATCGAATCCCAGATTGGTACAAATGTTCAATCGTCGCTTGAGCCTGCATACACACATCATAGATGTTCGAGACTTGAAAAGGCCTCTGGAACCAAACAGTTTCATTTGATTAAAAAAAATTGATCTGGCTGTCTGACAGTTATGTTGTTCAAATTGCATCTGGATTCTACGTGTAGCTCCACTTCGGGATGCTGTAAAACGCACAATCTGTAGCGAAAGATTGAATTGCTTCACTCATCCATGCGTTTCAGCTGCAGTATAGCGTGACTGTGAAGCTGACAATGTGAGAAGCTTTGTAGTTGTGAAGTTTTGCACTCATTCATTAAAAATAAACTATTCATGGATACTCGGATTGTGGCTGGCCTTTCCGTTCGATAAATTAGTAGCAGAAGGGCCAGTGGTGGCTGGCTGCCGATTCCAGGATCTTAAATGTCTTTTGGAGTATGACAGTAAGTCGTCATTACTCGTAATAAATTATGACTTACACGGAGTGTTTTCCTCCTCCTAAAGTCAGTTTCCATCGAAATACGGAGCACAGAGCTGCAAGGAGAGACAGGAATTAAATCGTTAGTTGACAACTAACGGAGGATCTCACCCGATATTATACGGCGAGTATTTTTAATCATTAGCAGCTGGATTGAAGCCATTGTGGGAGGCTGTAGAGGTTGCGCCAGAAGATGGTTTACATTGCGATCGGTATGTTTTAGCTCCCACCAGTCTTGCAGCTGCCTAAATTATTACGCTACGTGGTGGTACCTGCGCGCCCGGGCGGTTGCTCATCTAGAAACGTGGAAACTACTGGAAGGCGAGCCAGTTCTACACCAGGAGGGACAGGTTCCGTGCCGCGGTCATGGCCCACAGGCTACCGTGTCAAGTTACGTCACGACGGCCAGTTTCTCTTCGCCTCTCAATGCAGCCACGTCAGTTATGGTTGCCATGTCCTTTCTCTCCCCAACCACCTCCCACCACCCCACCCCACCCCCTCACTCATGTGACAGGCGTTGAGCTGATAGCGAAAAGACGTACAGTAGTAGCTTACTAAGGCTAGCATTCGTGACGTGGTTGTTGTGGTAAATAACGCTGATCTACCAATTCATATTGTGGACTGTTATCGTTCAGGCAGCAGTTATTCACCTCGAGCTCTGACGAATTATTAGATTTGGCGCCTGGAGCTAGAGGAATTGTTAATCACTTCTCTCTCTTAGCCTAATTATTTCCCATCTCCCTACGCAAAAATGGTTCAAATGGCTCTGAGCACTATGGGACTTAGCTGTTGAGGTCATCAGTCCCCTAGAACTTAGAACTACTTAAACCTAACTAACCTAAGGACATCACACACATCCATGCCCGAGGCAGGATTCGAAGCTGCGACCGTAGCGGTCGCGCGGTTCCAGACTGTAGCGCCTAGAACCGCTCGGCCGCCCCGGCCGGCTGCTCATCCTTCATGTAAAACACAACAGCATAGGTGTGTGCTGGAGAACTTATTGCCTGTCGAGCACTGGGTTCGGTCTCCGAAACTATTCATTAACAAATGAAATGAAGAAAAAGTTTTGTAAGTTGATTTTAGTGGTGTTCCTTACATAGAGCTGACGTTTTCGGTGCCAGTATAATTATTTCTCAGTATCTGCTGCGTCATCACCTTATTAATCTTCACCACATTTTGCAATCCTTAAAGCTCCCCTTCTCTCCACCAGGATGCTCTTTGCACTGTGCGTTTATGCATCAACGATCTACATTCTTGCGGTTATCTCCCAACTGATTTCTTCTTTAGTTCTTATCAGTGTGTCTTCATTTCATATTTTCTGTCCACTTGAGTTTTAATATCTTGTTTGAACTACAGGTTTCAAATGTTCCCTTTTTTTTTTTTTCTTGCTTTCCCAAAGTGAACTTTATCTGTAGCCGAAATCTGCATTCTTTTAAGGACTGTAACTGAAATTAGAAAATATTTTGGGGTGCCTTTTTTTACATGTTTTTTCAGTGTTTCTATGATTCAGTCGCCCTATATGTATTTTGTCGTAAATAGTATTTTAATTACTCGTATTATTTCGCTCGCCACTTCCATTGAAGTTTTCGGTTTCCAGTAAAAGACGATTTTTATTTAGTTTCTTAAGCTCTGCGTTTTCATCCCGTTTTTATTGATTCACAGTTTCTTCTACAAATTTCTTTGCTATATTTCGTCCTTCAAGGACTGAGCACATGTACTTTTCTGGTGGCAGTCACGTTTCGTAAAGATCAGACTTAAATAATTTATAAACATTAGGGACTGAGTGATGCGGTGGTAAAATTATTTAGAAATCATCAGTTGCGTAATTTATACGTGTTCGCTGGCTAATGAAAGTGGCAAATAATGCCAACGAGCTACCCCGTGGACAGACAAAACGTGCTGTACGTTTCACGGATGTGAGAATTTAAAGTAACGCCTAAGACGGTTGTTTTAAGTGCAATGGACCCAGCTGTGAACTCTGTTAAGCCGCTTTGCAAACTATTTACTCTGATGAAGCCCTACCTGTGATGTTTCCTTGTATGTTTCCGTGGGGATAATTTGTCGCTGCACTCAGTTACTTTTACATTTATTGATTTATTTTTTTGCTTGGTTCATTGTTTAGTTTTTGTAGCTTATAAAGTGATCATGTTACGAAACAAACGAGTACGACTGATAATATGAAAACTAAAGCCCACGTCAAAGTTGTGATGTTGTTTTTGAAAATCTCGGGAAAGAAACTGAGCGCTCTAGCGAAAGGCAGCTGTGCAGTTGGCACGAACATGCAAGTTTTTGCGCGATTACCTGCAATACAAACATGTCACTGAGTTTTTCCACTACATGCAGTGCTGGTTAAAGCCCAAGCCGCCGCTTGGGGGCGCCATGGGCACCGAAGTGCAAGATTTGTATAGAATGTGTATCACGATTAGTAGGGAAAACCGACAGGATTGACAGTGTTTGACGAGAAAGGGGGGGGGGGGGTTGGCGTTTGTGTGGAAAAATTTTCTCGAACCGGTCCGTGCTACGTGACTGGAACAAGTTTCCGAACCTTGTAACGTTAACCTCCAATTACGCTAAGTTGAGTAAGAGACCCACAAAATGTGTTCTGCGTACGCCATCCCCCTTCGTGCTGAGACGACGGTACCGACTGTGATGAAAGCGGCGCTCTTTTCGAGACTAGTTAAAAACTCGGCAAACAAAATACCCACCTACTGTTCGGCTGTCTGCATACCTCATAGATTCGGTTCAAACCCGAGTCCGGTCATCCTGATTTAGGTTTCCCGTGATTTCCGTAAATCGCTTCAGGCAAATGCCGGGATGGTTCTTTTGAAAAAGTGCGGCCGCCTTCTTTCCCCATCCTTCCCTAATCATGTGGGACCGATGACCTTGCTGTTTGGTCCCATCCCCCGAATCAATCAATCAATCAATCAACCGACCAACCTCATAGATTCTATATGACATTCGTCAGTCTCTGTCTACATTTAAGCTCACACGAAACAGGGCCATCAACCGAATATACAGGATGTTTCAAAAATAATGACCTGACATCAAAAACTTTATATTCATTGATAAAAACGTATGACAAACAAGGTATGTATTGAAAAATACTCACAAAATCTTGAAGTTTCAGTTACGCTATTACAGATGCTCTACGTGTCCAGCAACAACAGCAGCACCAGCACGAACAACATCCAGATGACAGTTAAATTCATCTGCTGTTACAGAAGTTATGGCAGCTGTTATTTTGTTCTTCGCTTCTTCTATGTCACGACGAAAAGGGGAGACGAACACTCTTTCCTTCACATATCACCACAAGGAAAAATCGCATGGGGTCGTATCTGACAATGTGGAAGGTCACGAATGAATTGCAGTATCTCGGGGCCCCACGCGCCCCATTTTCAAATACTGCGGAATTGGCTTTTTTCTCAACTTCAGGAGGACTCCGATGACTTCATTTTCCAACAGGATGAAGCTCCACCACAAAGGCGGAACAACGTACGTCAGTTTCTCAATGGGACTCTGCCTCAACGCTGAATAGAGTACACCCTAGACACTGCCCGCCTGCATTGTTAGTCTCAAAGGTCGGCAGACATGACCCCATGAGGTTTTTTCTTATGGTGATATGTGAAGCAAAGGGTCTTCATCTCCCCTTTACCTCGTGACACAGAATTGAAGAACAGAATAACACCACCATACCGTCTGTAAAAGCACACACATAGTGTAAAGTTTACTACGAATTTAGCCATCGTCTAGATGTTGTTTGCTCTCATATTGGTGGCCACACAGAGCATTTGTTAATAGCTAAGCTAAAAGTTTTCAGTATTTTGCGATTCAGCCCTTGTTTTGTTCAAAAATAGTTCAAATGGCTCTGAGCACTATGGGACTTAACTGCTGTGGTCATCAGTCCCCTAGAACTTAGAACTACTTAAACCTAACTAACTTAAGGACATCACGCACATCCATGCCCGAGGCGGGATTCGCACCTGTGACCGTAGCGGTCGCGCGGTTCCAGACTGTAGTGCCTAGAACCGCTCGGCCACCCCGGCCGGCCCTTATTTTGTAGTAAGTTTTTGTCAATAGATATGGAGTTTCGTAATCAGGTAATTCTTTTTTAAACATCCTGCACTTTTTCAGGACGTCTGACTACTGCAGTTTGGAGCATCTGCGCCTAGTTAGATCGATGAAATGCAGAGAGGTAATAAATTAGACAAGCTCGACCACAAGAAAATGTACGAGGGTCGTTCGATAAGTAATGTCACACTTTTTTTTAAAAAAAAAAAAAAACGTGATTGTTGGTGCTTCACATTTGATGTTTGTTCTGTGCGTCGGTGAAGTTTCGAACCGTTCTGTCAGATAGCAGAGCCTTAGTACAGCGTGAAAATGGCGTCTAAATACGACAAGTAGCGTACTGCAATTAATTCTTGTGTGCAGAAAAACAAACAGTGTTCAACATCCATAAACGCGTGTGTGCAGTGTATGGCGATGCTGCAGCTGATAGTACAGTTGGGCAATGGGTAAAGTAAGTTACAGCCTCAGGAAATGCAGAAACAGAGCTCCATGGTCAGCCACGCTTGGGACGTCCTGTCACAGCCACTGCTCCAGAATGCTGAATCGTGCGGATGCCATTGTTCGCGCCGAGCGGCGCATCACAACACGACGATTGGCTCTACAGTTGTCGGTCAACATTAGAAGTGCGTCTGCAATGATCGAGGCTCCCGGATATTCAAAGAGGTGCTCACGACGGGTTCCATGAATGCTCACAGCGGACCACAAGATTCAAAGAAAGGCCATTTCATCTGAATTGTTGGAGCGTTTTGAGACCGACGGAGAGACCTTTCTGTCACGGATCGTTACGGGGGACGAAAGCTGGGTGCACTACTTTGCGCCGGAAACAAAAAGGCAGTTCATGGAGTGGCATAATCCTCATTTACCACAAAATAAGAAATTCAAGACAACCCTCTCAGCCGGAAAAGTCATGGTGACAGTCTTCTGGGATTGTGATGGCGCCGTTCTCGTGAATGAGATGCCAAAAGGGTCAACCATCAATTCAGAGGCATGTATGAAGACTAAATAAACTATAGAACCGTTTCCGTCGAGTTCGATCGCACAAGAATCCATCAGAAATCTTGCTCCAATACGAAAATGCACGCCCACACCCAAGTCTGAGAGCCCGCCAAATTGGGTTGGACAACATTGACTCCTCCACCCTTAAGCCCAGACCTGGCACCCTCGGACTTCTATCTCTTTGGGCCGCGTTAATATTCTCTACGGGGAACAGACTTTGAAGATGACGAGATTGTCAGTAATGCAGTGACAACGTGGTTACGCCTACAGGACAAGAATTTTTACCAGCAGGGAGTACAAGCTCTTCGTGAACTTTGGCATACGACCATGGAACGTGATGGAGACTACGTAGAAAAATAGGACATGAAGAAGACATGTCGATGTATATTATCACCAAATTCTGGCTCTTAAGAATAAATGTTATGAGAAAAAAATGTGGGGCATTACTTATTGAACGACCCTCGTAGAAAAACGCTTAAAGCAACTAAAAGAATAGACTAATTAAAACTAAGTTAACAAATCAGTAGAAACAAAACTCCAAAATTACATTCACTTACCGGTACTTCATAACAACTGGACTGCTTGTCCTCTTAACGAAATATGAGCACGTTTTCGCCTCGCTTAACAGCGCCGATGCAAAACTAGAAACTTATTTTTTAAAAGTTGCATCTCTCCACGCTGCTATCGAAAGCTGCACCATTTAGCCCTCTCATCCCTCCCTATGCTGCAATGCCACAGTAAACTCACAAGACGAAATATTAGTCACCCTTCCCATAAAAGAGCTGACTGGTAACTAGGCAGAGCTATAGGCAGTACAAAGCTGGTACAGGCGTTCATGCAGTCCATCACCGCTGACAGAAGTCATGGGAGTGAAGTAATATTAACGTACCAGTTGACTGTATGGAACCAGCGCAGTAAGATGGATCCACGTTGACGTGAAAGAATGGCAGAAAGGAGTATCGCGTTTTGACGTTCCCATTACCCCACCATGAGTGAAACTACCCGATTTGTTTGTGTATCAACGCAGACTGTCCAACGTGTCTACAATGAATAGTTAACCGCTCCCAGGCATATAACTCGCCGTAAGAACGGTGGTTGTAAAAAGATGCGCCATCAAGGAGAGCACACATGAGTGGAAACCTTCTCTGCGGGCTTCCCGCAGGGTCTCTGTGGTCCTCTGCCGCCTTCGCATCGGCCACACTTAGCTGAGGCATGGCTATCTTCTGCGGCGTGAGGCCCCACCATGTCGTCGCTGAGGTTCCCGTCTGACAGTGGTCCACATTTTGTTGGACTGTCCACGGAATTTTAATCTTCCTGACACACTTCCTTCGATTTTAGGAGACGATGCCTCCACTTTTTCTACATGACGCTGGTTTTTATTCTTCGGCTTAAGTTTTGGTTCCTGTCCCTTGTCTCCCTGTGCTTTCTACCCTAGTTCTTTTAGGTTAGAGATTTTAATGTGTTGCGGAGTGGCTGTCTCATCCTTTTTTATCCTTGTGATCGGTCAGCCCAGGACATCTGCTCTCCTGTTTTAAGCTCTTCTGCCTGTTTCTTGCGTGTCTGTGCTTTTCTTGTCTTCTGTTGTCCCCGGTGTGTTCCATCTAGAATTCCTGTGGTGCGTACTGTTGCACTGTTTTCCGTTTTATCCCATGGACTTGGTTCAGTGGAACAAGGGACCGATGACCACGCAGTTAAAAATCAAAACTACCGACCAAGCTAATCGACAGGGACCGTAGACAAATGTCACGCATAGTCGATGACAATCGGTGTCAAAGGAACTGCTGGTGAAAGTGAATACAGGTTAATTTCGAACAATTTACAAGCCAACATTGCGAAGGGAAAGACATGCAGTTGTCGTTTGGACTCTGCTACTTCACAAAAGGTAATTGCTCACAATCTCTACGTACAAGGTGCTCACAAGGGAACCTCCCCATCGCACCCTCCTCAGATTTAGTTATAAGTTGGCGCAGTGGATAGGCCTTGATAAACTGAACACAGATCAGTTGAGAAAACAGGAAGAAGTTGTGTGGAACTGTGAAAAAATAAGCAAAATATACAAACTGAGTAGTCCATGGAACACATAGGCAAAATCATGACAGTGTGAGCTCAGGAGCGGTGTGGTCCAGTGGTAGCGTGAGCAGCTGCAGAACGAGAGGTCCTTGGTTCAAGTCTTCCCTCGAGTGAAAATTTTACTTTCTTTATTTTTGCATAGTTATTATCTGTCCGTTCGTTCACTGACGTCTCTGTTCACTGTAATAAGTTTAGTGTCTTTGTTTTGCGACCGCATCGCAAAACCGTGCGATTAGTAGACGAAAGGACGTGCCTCTCCAATGGGAACCGAAAACATTTGATCGCAAGGTCATAGGTCAACCGATTCCTCCACAGGAAAACATGTCTGATATATTCTATACGACACTGGTGACGGCATGTGCGTCACATGACAGGAATATGTTGTCGACCCACCTAACTTGTACACTTGGCGAATGGGTAAAAAGATTCTTCTACCTTGCCCGATTTAGGTTTTCTTGTGGACGTGATAATCACTCCCAAAAAAGTGATGAAAACATAAGAGTTTGTCACATAAACTGAAAATAAAAAATTAAAATTTTCACTCGATGGAAGATTTGAACCAAGGACCTTTCGTTCCGCAGCTGCTCACGTTACCACGAGACCACAGCGCTCCTGCCTTCATAATGTCCTTGATATTGAATATCTTCCCATGAACTACTCAGTTTGTATATTTTGCTTATTTTTTCACAGTTCCACAAAACTTCTTCCTGTTTTCTCAATTGATCTGTGTTCAGTTTTTCGAGGCCTATCCACTGTGCCAACTTATAACTAAATCTGAGGGGGGTGCGATGGGGAGGTTCCCTTGTCAGAAAGAGGGATTGTAGATGGTGCCTCGAGGAGAAAATAAGGGATAGGAACCCATGTCAGGAAACAACATCCAACGACGCTAGAGCTCGTCGAAATCACGAGCTCCTGTGCCTGCCACTACGCCACCCTTTCGGCAGAAAACTTGACTTTGTTCACTGACGGACCAGACCATAACCAGAAGGCCTCGCTATGTCGTCTGTTATTCAGGGATCGCGACTGATTGTTGCGATTGCCAATGGATAAGATATTGCTAGCTGCTGCGTAGAAACACTTTATCTCATATTATTGTGATGCTCTGTTCCCTCGGTGGACTGACGTTTTCAGACATGGGTTTCCATCCGCAGTTTTTCTCCTGGAACCCTCTAAAATCTCAAATGGTTTTCGGTGTACAGGAGGAAAATAAACTGCAGATGGAAACAGTCATCCACCAAGGCAAAAGAGCATCGCATCAAAGGACACAAGGCTTGTCTCGACGCAGCAGCTGTCTCCATCTTCTCCACTGTCGGTCGTTGCTATCAATCGTGATCACCGAGTAACGAGCAACATTGCGAGACCTTCCACTTAGTCTGTCAGCGAACAAAGTTATGTTTGCTGCCTACGGGCAGGCGCCGACGCCTGTGAATTACACGCTCCGTAGCTTATTTGGATGACTTTTCCGGACACAGGTTCCCATACTCGATTTGCTCCTCAAGACGCCTTCTACAACCTCTCGAAGTTCGTTGCAACATTCTAGGACACTCAGTATAGAAGGAAATGTCCTGACAGATTGACTCATCACGGTCCAGTCCCAACTGGTAAGGAAAGAAACTTGAAATCTGGAGAAGAAATTGATCTTATATTGTAGAAATCATTTAAGAAGGAAGTTTTTCGAACTTCCGCCCTTAGATGAAACAGGGGTTGAAAGGTATTCTGAAAATATGTCGTTATAAGGCAATCTTTATGGTAGCACTACGAAAATTGGTTTTTGGCTTCTCAGACAAAAATAATAAATACGTCTTTCAGCATTTTTGGAAATTCAACCCCATAAGGGCGTGTAATAGTGGATGAAAGTTTCTTTTTTAATATAAATCATTATTTTTGCGGGAATATTTCGCTACATTAAAACATTTTTAATGCTAAATTCATGAAACTTGGTATTTGACTTCTCAGTTGTAAATAAAGAAATTTGTGTTAAGGGATGAAAGTTCCTATGGGAATCACATCAAGAACTGAAAAGGAAGAAGTAACCAAAACCTCACACTCAAGCTATCAGAATCGCTTCGCACGGCTCATGCAGAATACCGTTAACATGAAGCAGGATGTGTGTCAACATTATCGATAACAGGATTGCCGTTACTTCATCTTCACGACGAGTATGCTGAGGACACTCCCTTCTGTAAATATGACAACAGCCATGTTTACATTTCTGCATGCATACGTTGCTAGTTTGATGACCACTAAGACGTGCTATCGAACTGCAACTGGCCCGCTAAACTACCCCATCTTAATCCACAGAAAATTTGTGGAACATATCGGAACAGTGGCTGAAAGTCAGCAGTCATTGTTCCCACATTTTGGTAGTTCTATGGGATCTAATCATAGTGCGTCTTCATCATTACACGGCGTAAACGAAGAAACTTGTGGACGCTCTTCCTCAAGGAACCGAGGCCATATCAAGATTAGTCTGCACGGTATTAGAGTGAAGTCACCATAGCGTGACTAATTTTTTTGTGCAGCGTGCGTATTTTCCGATCAACCAGACTCGTCTAATACGTATGAAGTGGTTCAGTATCTTCCCTTTGTGTCAGACGGATGGTTGATCACAAAGCTGCACTCGTGTCCCATGTCATCGTTCTCTCACCATCAGCGCACATCACGTGTCCCGTCGTCTGTCCATCTCTCTCTCTTCCTCTGCCCCCCCCCCCCCCCTCCTGCTCTGTCTCTTTTCCCCCGTTCTTGAACATCAACTGCTTCACTGCTTCCCCCTCACTATTGCAAAACAATCCGATTGAGTGCCTCCGATTTGTTTGTAAATATCGCCTACATTTTGCTGTCCGTAGTCTCCTCTGCAAAACTTCGGAGACACGCTCTGACAATCCCCGTATTTAGGTCGTGTCGACGCTGAGATTCTCGTTTGGCAGCGGCTTTGGCATGCTATGGGAAGTCTGTTATTCTGGCTAGCTGTTATCGTGTTAATTTGCCGGGGTTCGCTAAACCGGCTGGAATATCCGCAAGGCCCTCTGCCTAGCTTGTCTGAGAGCTCCTGCAGACACACTCACAAAAAGAGCCATCTGCTGAAAATACCCATGGCACTTCTTTTCTACTTATCGCTGATCGTTTCCTTTCGAATTACCAAAGCTCAGTTGCTTTCTCCCTCGTGTGATGAAGCTGAGGTATTAAAATATGGTGGTACTCTCGGGGCGTAGACAGCGAAATTGAAAGTGATGCTGGAGGTTTTAGGCTAATGTCTGTCCTAAAAATATGAGCTGTTCTGTCAAATCGAACCAAAAGTTTCATCGAATGGTTGCGTTCATGACCTGTCTGAAAACTACAGCTCTTTAGTTTATTAGAGCTATAGGGATAGTCTGAAAAGTGCGCAGGTGTAATGACCGTAAATGCCGAGGAAAATGTCACGAGAAAGATACAGCACCGTATCTGAAGAAGCGACCTGGCACGACGAGATAACGGGAACGCAGCACAGTTCGTGGAATAGCCAAGGCGCACGGCGACTTAATTGGGATCCGTGACGTACAGAAAGAGAAACGCGACGCGTTGATGGGAGCGAATTTTCCTGCACTCTAGGATGCCAGTTCTAAGTACATTTAGTTTGTATACGCACGAAAACGCAGTAAAAATAGTTCCGTGTTTTTTAGGAATTGTCCGTCCATTCTTCCTCCATACTTTAAAACTATGCACGAGGGCGTCCGAATTTTCCACGTGAAAAATCTTTAAGCGTTTTAAATAAAGCAAACTCTATTAACAGTCTACATCTGTATTCTTCATTTCTCCATGTCTGCAGCCCTCTGCCGCCAGGGGCCTCTGAATTGTAGCATGTAACATGGCGGTGTCACGTAACTATGTTGGTGGGCGAGAAATTCCATTCCTTCAGCATCGCAGTGCACACGAGCGCTACATCAGCAGCAGCAATCCGACGCCTTGGATTCACTGTCATCAGTCATCCTCCATGCTGTCCCGGCTTCGCCCCATGAGATTTTAATCTGTCTCCAAAACTTAAAGAACACCATCGAGGACTTCACTTTCGTAGAGATGAAGCGATGCAACCAGGTGAGGTTAAGGCTCCGTCAACAAAGTCAAAAATTCTACCGTAACGCTATCAACAAACTGACATCTTCTAAGGAGAACTTTGTTCATCGTTAGGGCGACTATGTTGAGAAATAAATTGTAGACGTGAAGAATAAAGATGTAGAATGAGAATAAAATTTGTTTTGTTTAAGAAGCTTTAAGAGTTTTCGCATAAAAGCTTTGGAGGCGTACTTTTCAGCACACCCTCGTTTATTGGTATTACAGCAGATGACACTTTAACAGTTCATGTTTGTACTCGAATGGAAACTTATTCATTTTTCTTGATTTCTCTACCAAAACATGTTTCATCACCATTGGATAATTGTTTTCATTTCTAAAATTTTTGAGTGTGTTTGAAATGTACCAGTATGATATACTACAATTTTTGCTGTTGTTGTTATCTCTTTTTTTTTTTTTAATCCAAACATCTTCTCATTTCTTGTAGAAATGTTATTTGGTCTGGATAGCTTCCCTGGTGCATGCAAAAAAAGATTGTTTAATATAATTTAACTTAATGAAACTGACTACAAACTGCATACACTGTGCTAAAAATTTTTGGAAGTATTTGCTACTTTTGTCGATGTTATTCCTTCTTGCATTGTTACGCGTCACTTAACATGTATTTTTGGTGGCACGTGAATCTATTAAATGTTGGACTGTTGTACCAGTTTCACATTCCATGTGAAGGGAAGGGGAGATTGTTCTGTTTATCGTATTATGAAAACTAAATTTGTGCAGGAAAATAAAATGCCCTATACGAATTGCTGGCTGAGGAACAAAATCTTATTCCTTAAAATCCCACACAAGTACAATGTGTTATCAACAATCCGTAACTCTTTCCGTAGATAACAAAACTGTTTTGTGAGTAGTTTTTAAATATCCCGTTCTAGGCCTAAATGCTTCTGTTCCTGGTATAATTTGTAACGGTGACACCGCTGTAACATGGAATTGTAGACAAGCCGACAGTTTGACGCAAACAATTTGTGTGTCTTAGCGCGTATGACAACTAAGCCATAAACATAAATTCAGTGCTGATAAAATGGCGGAGGTAGTAGGTCTGAGTCCCTGCTTGGTCCCAGTGTTGTATTCCAAATCCATAGCCAACGTGCACACTTTAAAGGAGCTCCCGTAACGATGTCATAGGGTTGATAATGTATAATCCCAAACAGAACCGAGATGTTGGAAGCAATGTATGTATTAACGGTTTTGAATGAAATTTTTCTGTATCTCTTGTGATAATCTATCGTAGTGATAAAATTGTTGCAAAATGTAAAAAAGGGATGCTAAAAAGGGTCATTTTTAAGTGGCAGTATGTAGGTGAACTTGTGAAGTATTGAAATGGTATGTGCAAGGATACTTGACTCGATGCCAGCGAAACCAGATCGAAAGCAGCACAAATGTGGGGGACAAATATCTGGATGAAATCCTAATTTGAACTAAGAGGATTTAAAATAGAAAAAACACATACACCAATATATCTTCATAATATGCAAGCGGGGGCCAACATGCTTAGTTTAAATACAGTCCATTAGAGATTGTGAAGTAATAAAGAGAACCTAACATAAACTTTAATAGTCGCAGAGATACGCTATAAAAAAAAATGGGGTGGACAAGAGTTCTGGAATAAGGACTGTGAGAGACGTACAAAAAGAAGTTAGTATAATTCGCCATGATTAATTCCCAACGCCACTGAAAGCTGAAAATAGACTATACAAAGCTTTAAATAAAAACAGAAAATATGCAATTCCCAACCGTTTCATGGGAAGCAGCTGGTATTAGCACACTTTCAGCGAAAAAGGAAGAAAAATTATGGTTTAACGTTCCAACAACGATATGGCCATTGGAGACAGAACAGTAGTTCGGGGTGAGGGAAGCACAGGGAAAGGAATTGGCCATGTCATTTCCAAAGAAACCATTCTAGCAATTTAAGGAAATCGGGGAAAAACCAAATCTAAATGGCCGACGGGGATTCGAACTGCCTTACTCGCACTGTACCCGTGGCCTAGGGGTAGCGTGTTTGATTCATAATCAAAAACGTCTTCGGTCCCGGGTTCGATCCCCGCTACTGCCTAAATTTTGATAAATAATCAGCATTGGCGGCCGAAGACTTCAGGCATAAGAAGTCAGCTTCATTCTGCCAACGGCCTTGTTAGAGGGCGGAGGAGCGGATACAGATTCAGGACACTCTCTTGTCCTAGGCGTGGGAAATTGCCCCTAAAGGCGTATCAGTACAACAAACTAGTGATTTACATGCTTATATATGTCTGTCTTTCCACCACGAATAGTTTCCTCCTTTCAGTCTTCCTTACTCTCACGCACCATCGATAGTAAACTAGCTCTAAAATTGCACTATATAATGCTTCATAGTGAATTGCTCTTTGCTCAATCGAAAAAAAAAATAGGTTCAATAATTCGCTAAAATAGTAATGTCCTTTTTCTTTTGTCATGGATTGTTTAATATGTTAAGATAGTTTTTCATGAGGGTTTCCCCTTTGGATACCACTTTACCCATCAAACAAGAGCTGACAACTGATACACTCGTTAATATTTCTATCAAACTGATTTCATGCCTAGTGCATGTCCCACTAAGGTCTCGTTTTTGAAGACCCAACGTAAAATGCCTCCCCCTTGTTTTCTAACACAAGATTTAAAAAGAGGATAGTAATAACACAACATTATTTTAAAATGAATAGAGCACATCCTCAACTCAAAACATCTACTAAAATAATAACAATAATAATACCATAACTAGTAATAAGTAGAATTCCATAAAATAACTTTGTTTTCTTCTATACTAATTATTCTCTGTAAATAACTAGATCGTACAATCAATGCTTACTCCATATTCACTCTGCCATACGTATAAATGTAGCGTACAAAGGCTCAGAAAAGCTAAATTGCTAAACTACAACAATAAACGGTGCAAGAAACAACTAAAAAACCTCTGACTGACAGACTTTCGAAAAATATTAAAAAAATTAAAAAAAAAAATACGAAATGAAATAATTACCTGGACAGTACAGTAACAGAAAAATAAAGAATGGATTGTCTCGACTTTACAAGTAAAATGTAAACTGTATTTTGTAAAACGAAATTGTTATTTTGTAAATAAAAGTCTATATACGTTAAAAAAAAAGGCGGGAGAATCAGCAATGATCAACGACATGAGGATGCAGAAGGCAATGGAAACCACTGCATTAAAGACACGTAACGTGTATCCACAGGACATGTGGCCTGTAATTGAAGAAGTGTCATGATGATCTCTCCATTGGCAAGAGATTCCGGAATAGTCACCCATTCGGATCTCTGGGAGGGGACTGCCAATGGTGGAGGTTACCATGAGAAAAAGATTGAATAATCAACGAAAGGAT
The DNA here is from genome assembly GCF_023864345.2 of Schistocerca serialis cubense. Classification (NCBI taxonomy): domain Eukaryota; kingdom Metazoa; phylum Arthropoda; class Insecta; order Orthoptera; family Acrididae; genus Schistocerca; species Schistocerca serialis. Next base: position 221,039,124 of record NC_064641.1, on the reverse strand, counting down.
AACGTTCTACGAGTCGGGGCGTGGAATGTCAGAAGCTTGAACGTGGTAGGGAAACTAGAAAATCTGAAACGGGAAATGCAAAGGCTCAATCTAGATATAGTAGGCGTCAGTGAAGCGAAGTGGAAAGAAGACAAGGATTTCTGGTCAGATGAGTATCTGGTAATATCAACAGCAGCAGAAAATGGTATAACAGTTGTAGGATTCGTTATGAATATTAAGGTAGGGCAGAGGGTGTGTTACTGTGAACAGTTCAGTGACCGGGTTGTTCTAATCAGAATCAACAGCAGACCAACACCGACAATGATAGGTCAGGTATACATGCCGACGTCGCAAGCTGAGGTTGAACAAATAGAGGAAGTGTATGAGGATATTGAAAGGGTAATGCAGTATGTAAAGGGGGACGAAAATCTAATAGTCATGGGCGACTGGAATGCAGTTGTAGGGGAAGAAGTAGAAGAAAAGGTTACAGGAGAATATGGGCTTAGGACAAGGAATGAAAGACAAGAAAGACTAATTGAGTTCTGTAACAAGTTTCAGCTAGTAATAGCGAATACCCTGTTCAAGAATCACAAGAGGAGGAGGTATACTTGGAAAAGGCCGGGAGATACGGGAAGATTTCAATTACACTCCTGGAAATTGAAATAAGAACACCGTGAATTCATTGTCCCAGGAAGGGGAAACTTTATTGACACATTCCTGGGGTCAGATACATCACATGATCACACTGACAGAACCACAGGCACATAGACACAGGCAACAGAGCATGCACAATGTCGGCACTAGTACAGTGTATATCCACCTTTCGCAGCAATGCAGGCTGCTATTCTCCCATGGAGACGATCGTAGAGATGCTGGATGTAGTCCTGTGGAACGGCTTGCCATGCCATTTCCACCTGGCGCCTCAGTTGGACCAGCGTTCGTGCTGGACGTGCAGACCGCGTGAGACGACACTTCATCCAGTCCCAAACATGCTCAATGGGGGACAGATCCGGAGATCTTGCTGGCCAGGGTAGTTGACTTACACCTTCTAGAGCACGTTGGGTGGCACGGGATACATGCGGACGTGCATTGTCCTGTTGGAACAGCAAGTTCCCTTGCCGGTCTAGGAATGGTAGAACGATGGGTTCGATGACGGTTTGGATGTACCGTGCACTATTCAGTGTCCCCTCGACGATCACCAGTGGTGTACGGCCAGTGTAGGAGATCGCTCCCCACACCATGATGCCGGGTGTTGGCCCTGTGTGCCTCGGTCGTATGCAGTCCTGATTGTGGCGCTCACCTGCACGGCGCCAAACACGCATACGACCATCATTGGCACCAAGGCAGAAACGACTCTCATCGCTGAAGACGACACGTCTCCATTCGTCCCTCCATTCACGCCTGTCGCGACACCACTGGAGGCGGGCTGCACGATTTTGGGGCGTGAGCGGAAGACGGCCTAACGGTGTGCGGGACCGTAGCCCAGCTTCATGGAGACGGTTGCGAATGGTCCTCGCCGATACCCCAGGAGCAACAGTGTCCCTAATTTGCTGGGAAGTGGCGGTGCGGTCCCCTACGGCACTGCGTAGGATCCTACGGTCTTGGCGTGCATCCGTGCGTCGCTGCGGTCCGATCCCAGGTCGACGGGCACGTGCACCTTCCGCTGACCACTGGCGACAACATCGATGTACTGTGGAGACCTCACGCCCCACGTGTTGAGCAATTCGGCGGTACGTCCACCCGGCCTCCCGCATGCCCACTATACGCCCTCGCTCAAAGTCCGTCAACTGCACATACGGTTCACGTCCACGCTGTCGCGGCATGCTACCAGTGTTAAAGACTGCGATGGAGCTCCGTATGCCACGGCAAACTGACGGCGGCGGTGCACAAATGCTGCGCAGCTAGCGCCATTCGACGGCCAACACCGCGGTTCCTGGTGTGTCCGCTGTGCCGTGCGTGTGATCATTGCTTGTACAGCCCTCTCGCAGTGTCCGGAGCAAGTATGGTGGGTCTGACAAACCGGTGTCAATGTGTTTTTTTTCCATTTCCAGGAGTGTAGATTACATCATGGTCAGACAGAGATTCCGAAATCAGATACTGGATTGTAAGGCGTACCCAGGAGCAGATATAGACTCAGATCACAATATAGTAGTGATGAAGAGTAGGCTGAAGTTCAAGACATTAGTTAGGAAGAATCAATACGCAAAGAAGTGGGATACGGAAGTACTAAGGAATGATGAGATACGTTTGAAGTTCTCTAACGCTATAGATACAGCAATAAGGAATAGCGCAGTAGGCAGTACAGTTGAAGAGGAACGGACATCTCTAAAAAGGGCCATCACAGATGTTGGGATGGAAAACATAGGTACAAAGAAGGTAGCTGCGAAGAAACCATGGGTAACAGAAGAAATACTTCAGTTGATTGATGAAAGGAGGAAGTACAGACATGTTCCGGGAAAATCAGGAATACAGAAATAAAAGTCGCTGAGGAATGAAATAAATAGGAAGTGCAGGGAAGCTAAGACGAAATGGCTGCAGGAAAAATGTGAAGACATCGAAAAAGATATGATTGTCGGAAGGACAGACTCAGCATACAGGAAAGGGAAAACAACCTTTGGTGACATTAAAAGCAACGGTGGTAACATTAAGAGTGTAACAGGAATTCCACTGTTAAATGCAGAGGAGAGAGCAGATAGGTGGAAAGAATACATTGAAAGCCTCTATGAGGGTGAAGATTTGTCTGATGTAATAGAAGAAGAAACAGGAGTCGATTTAGACGAGATAGGGGATCCAGTATTAGAATCGGAATTTAAAAGAGCTTTGGAGGACTTACGGTCAAATAAGGCAGAAGGATAGATGACATTCCATCAGAATTTCTAAAATCATTGGGGGAAGTGGCAACAAAACGACTATTCACGTTGGTGTGTAGAATATGAGTCTGGCGACATACCAACCGACTTTCGGAAAAGCATCATCCACACAATTCCGAAGACGGCAAGAGCTGACAAGTGCGAGAATTATCGCACAATCAGCTTAACAGCTCATGCATCGAAGCTGCTTACAAGAATAATATACAGAAGAATGGAAAATAAAATTGAGAATGCTCTAGGTGACGATCAGTTTGGCTTTAGGAAAAGTAAAGGGACGAGAGAGGCAATTCTGACGTTACGGCTAATAATGGAAGCAAGGCTAAAGAAAAATCAAGACACTTTCATAGGATTTGTCGACCTGGAAAAAGCGTTCGACAATATAAAATGGTTCAAGCTGTTCGAGATTCTGAAAAAAGTAGCTATAGGGAGAGACGAGTCATATTCAATATGTACAACAACCAAGAGGGAATGAAATGAGCCGGCCGGTGTGGCCGTGCGGTTAAAGGCGCTTCAGTCGGGCACCGCGTGACCGCTACGGTCGCAGGTTCGAATCCTGCCTCGGGCATGGATGTGTGTGATGTCCTTAGGTTTAATTAGTTCTAAGTTGTAGGCGACTGATGACCTCAGAAGTTAAGTCGCATAGTGCTCAGAGCCATTTGAATGAAATGAAATGTTGTGTGGCTAGGGCCTCCCGTCGGGTAGACCGTTCGCCTGGTGCAAGTCTTTCGATTTGACGCCACTTCGGCGACTTGCGCGTCGATGGGGATGAAATGAAGATGATTAGGACAACACAACACCCAGTCCCTGAGCGGAGAAAATCCCCTACCCAGCCGGGAATCGAACCCGGGCCCTTAGGATTGACAGTCTGTCGCGCTGACCACCCAGCTACCGGGGGCGGACACAAAGAGGGAATAATAAGGGAATAATAAGAGTGGACGATCAAGATCGAAGTGCTCGTATTAAGAAGGGTGGAAGACAAGGCTGTAGCCTTTCGCCCCTACTCTTCAATCTGTATATCGAGGAAGCAATGATGGAAATAAAAGAAAGGTTCAGGAGTGGAATTAAAATACAAGGTGAAAGTATATCAATGATACGATTCGCTGATGACATTGCTATCCTGAGTGAAAGTGAAGAAGAATTAAATGATCTGCTGAACGGAATGAACAGTCTAATGAGTACACTGTATGGTTTGAGAGTAAATCGGAGAAAGACGTGGGTAATGAGAAGTAGTAGAAATGAGAACAGAGAGAAACTTAACATCTGAATTGATAGTCACGAAGTCAATGAAGTTAAGGAATTCTGCTACCTAGGCAGTAAAATAACCAATGACGGACGGAGCAAGGAGGACATCAAAAGCAGACTCGCTATGGCAAAACAGGCATTTCTGGTCAAGAGAAGTCTACTAATATCAAATACCGGGCTTAATTTGAGGAAGAAATTTCTGAGGATGTACGTCTGGAGTACAGCATTGTATGGTAGTGAAACATGGACTGTGGGGAAAACCGGAACAGAAGAGAATCGAAGCATTTGAGATGTGGTGCTATAGACGAATGTTGAAAATTAGGTGGACTGATAAGGTAAGGAATGAGGAGGTTCTGCGCAGAATCGGAGAGGAAAGGAATATATGGAAAACACTGATAAGGAGAAGGGACAGGATCGTAAGACATCTGCTAAGACATGAGGGAATGACTTCCATGGTACTAGAGGGAGCTGTAGAGGGCAAAAACTGTAGAGGAAGACAGAGATTGGAATACGTCAAGCAAATAATTGAGGACGTAGGTTGCAAGTGCTACTCTGAGATGAAGAGGTTAGCACAGGAAAGGAATTCGTGGCGGGCCGCATCAAACCAGTCAGTAGACTGATGACAAAAAAAAAAAAAATCCCACATATGAATTTAGTGTACTAACATCTGTGACTCCTCGTTCCGTACTTTTGAGTGAACACAATCAGTATCTCATTTTTGCGGAAAATTGTGAGCAAACTGTCGAAGAATCTTCGTTAAACCACGACAGCTGGAGACGGGACGAACCCAGGCGATTTTTCACGGAAACAGACCTCCCGTTGGGTTTTCCCGGTTGTGAATGACAGTTCTGTGAAAAGCTCCTCCTTGGAGTTGGCACACAGCGTCCCGAAGGGAGGTCTTAAAGGGTCTCAGCACTCCGTTGTCCCGTGGGACGAGGTGGTGGTGTTGGGGGGATGGGGCGGTAGGGGGGGGGGAGGAGGATAACTGTGAACCGAAGGGAAACGGAAGTGGCGGCACCACTTCAGTAGGTCGCTGACGGAACTGCCTAAATTCTCATTCCGCGACCATCGTCTTTGTGATGCTACCTGACCATTTCTTTTCAGTTCGAACTTGGATATTAAAAGATGTCCTTTCTTCCAGTTCCTCTAGTGATTTCTGCTTGGAGACGATGACGATAAGGCGAAATGAGATCAAAACGAATTCACACAACTTGGTACCTCTCGTCCCTGCGCGATGTCACTAGCATACGGCAGATCTCGACACGGAAGAAAATTGTTCTAATTTATTGTTACGTAAGAAACTTTCATTGTCAAAATGTAGCTGGCTTGTGAATAGAAATTGACAGCATACTGTTACTTAGTATAGCAATGCTCGACTTCCCTCAATTGTAACGGGCAATCAAAAAATTTTAATTATCATCACGAAAAAATGAAGTTACGTAATTAATTTTTTTGTTTGCATTTACGTGTGTGCACTCGTGGCACAGAAGTCGCGACGTCAATGTACTCAGCATGCCGATAGAGCATCCAGCAGCAACAGTCTTCCTCGAGTTTGTCAATGGCTTGCTTTTCACTACTAATAATTTTTTCATAATGCGGGGCCATAGACGTAATATATTTCTTTAAAGTCAGTACCGCCATTAGGCTGTTGTTTATTTGCAGTGTTACGTTTACACGATCATGATTTAGGCCTCAAAGTGCCATTATCAAGCGTTTTAAGTGTTACACAGTGCCCAAGATGGCATACTGTCGTACTTAAAATACACGTCGTTGTTGTTGTTGTTGTGGTGGTGGTCTTCAGTCCTGAGACTGGTTTGATGCAGCTCTGCATGCTACCGTATCCTGTGCAAGCTTCATCATCTCCCAGTACCTACTGCAACCTACATCCTTTTGAATCTGCTTAGTGTATGTATCTCTTGGTCTCCCTCTACGATTTTTACCCTCCACGCTGCCCTCCAATGCTAAATTTGTGATCCCCTGATGCCTCAGAACATGTCCTACCAACCGGTCCCTTCTTCTAGTCAAGTTGTGCCACAAACCACTCTTCTCCCCAATTCTATTCAATACCTCCTCATTAGTTATGTGATCTACCCATCTAATCTTCAGCATTCTTCTGTAGCACCACATTTCAAAAGCTTCTATTCTCTTCTTGTCCAAACTATTTATCGTCCATGTTTCACTTCCATAAATCGCTGCACTCCATACAAATACTTTCAAAAACTACTTCCTGACACTTAAATCCATCGATCCTGACACTTAAATCCATACTCGATGTTAACAAATTTCTCTTCTTCAGAAACGCTTTCCTTGCCATTGCCAGTCTAGACACATTGTCTAAGGGTCGATATTTCTGGTAAAGCCTACTGCTTCGTTTTATCACTGAGTATACCACCTTGACTCAGATGGTATCCTCAAGATGGTATACTCAGTGATAAAACAAAGCAGTAGGCTTACCACAAATATCGACCCTTAGACAATGCGTCTAATCGCGTATTTTAAATACGACAGTATGCCATCGTAGGCACTGTATAACACTTAACTCTTGGTAATGGCACTTTGAAGCAGAAATATTGATCGGTTAACTGTAACACTGCAAATAAACAAGTTTAATGGCGGTACTGACTTTAAAGAAACTTTTCACTACTGTTTCAAGGAACCAACACTGGAGTAAGCCAAGACTTACAGATATCTGGGATATGAAATTCAGCTGTGAAAGAAGGCTCCATCTTAGGCTACGTTAATTCGACTGACGCCTTCCTGGAAAACTCCAGAGAGCGTGTACCGAAGAACCACCACGGAAAGTAATATATCGTTAACTGACTGTAAGACGTTACGGGAAGCTGTGCCCGCTCAGTTTTCAAGATAGCGAATATTTCCCAGAAACCACTTGTGCTACCTCCTACGTTTTCTTTCCGTAACGGTTGTGGAGACGAACTAAGAATATTACATCTCGAACATATACGTATTTATGATTTGTAGCAGAATGAAACTGTCCTTGCTGCACGCTTCAGTAATTGTCGAAGCTCCTCAATCAGCAGGTTGGCTTAAAGAGTACAGCATTTCACTAGGAGGCATAGTTCTGTTGAAGGTCGTAAGCCGTTGATTTCTCCGGTCTCCGAAGTGACTTAACCAGCCAGTTGTAACACGTAAATGTGGATTCAACTCAATGTTTTCCGCATTCACTAATCGTTGCCAGAATGAAAGAATCGGTAAATCGTGGAAAAACAAATCCTAGGACCCACTGGAAAACGACCCAGATATTTTGGGTTTGTAGCCCGAAGTGGTGAGCTGCTGCTTACTGATTAACTAGAAAAGTGCTGAGAAAGATGTTTGGAGTGTATGCTGGTCTTGGGCTGGAAAGATTTGAGAGATAGTGCTCTCGGTCCTCATTGAGATAAAGCGGGGCTCCTGTGGACGTCTTTTGTCCCAAAGTAAAGTTTCTTGGATCATCACGATCCGATTACAGACCTAATCTTATTTCTGTATTTACATGAAACTACATACTTCGCAAGGCACCGTAAGCTGCGTGGCGGAGGGTACTTTGCACCACTACTAGCCAATCCTTTCCTGTTCCACACGCAGATACAACGAGGAAAAAACGGCTATATGCATCCGTACGAGCCCTAAGTTCTCTTATCACCATGTTCCTTACCAGTACTTTGTAGAATCGTTCTGCAACTAGCTTCAAATGCAGGTTCTCTCCCTAATTTTTTGAATAGTGTTCCGCAGAAAGAATATTGTCTTCTTTCCAGAGATTCTCATTTGAATCTACGAAGTATCTGCGTAGCACTCGCGTGATGATCGAATCTACTCTTAACAAATCCACCAGCAACATTCCAAATTGCTTAGATATCTTGTCTTAATCCGATCTGGTGTGCATCCCAAACACTCGAGCGCTACTCAAGGATGGGCCGCACCAGCGTTCTATTGACGGCCTCCTTCACAGATGAACCACACTTTACTCAAATCCGTCCAGTAAACCGAAGTCGAGCATTCCAATCTCAAGCTACCGTTCTTACGTAACCTTGGATTTTAAGTGCGGGCGCCTTACTCGCCTGCGGGAAAATCAGTTGCCAACCATCTCGCGAGTGTGTCTATGGCGTCAGCAATCCACGAACTGTGCCGAGTGTGGACTTACAATTTTCAGAGTATGCTGCACGCTGCGCATGCTCAGAAACAGAGGGCTATTGCGGCGGCTGCGAACTTCCGAAGTTTACCTATTCTTGTCGAGCTCACTGCTATAATAGAAATGGATTTTGTGCTTTCAAGTCTACTTAATCTCTGTCTTGTTTGCTTTGTTTTCGTGACACACTGGAGTGGTTCCACGAGGTCGTGGTATATTTCCTACTAGTATTCTAATACAAGACGAAATATCTGAAGTAGAAAGGAATTTACTTTTTACAGAGGAAAAGCCTGCATTATGCATAAATAAGAACGTAAATAGTTAAGTTTTTAAATCAAAGTTATTTCAGCATCGAAAAAGTCAGTTATTTGACGAGCAGAGTAATTTTCGAGGTTATATGGCACTTAGCAAGAAAACAAGCTGCAGAGAATACAGCGCTCTAGATAATGTTTGATGCTTTTACAAGTTTGTATTTTCTAGAGCAAATAAATGTATATGTTTTGAACTGTTTGGACGACACTTTTCATATTCTTTCACTTCACAGGCGTGTAAAGAATTTACCACCCGAACTTCCACTTTGAATTTTGCTTTCTTAATTAATAAATTCTATTATTGGTTCTTCCTATATTTTGCTACTACTGGGTGGTTAAAATTAAAGTGTAACTACCATAGAGCTCCACTGTGGGCTGCAATTATCGTATGGCATCTTAATTTGGTAGATATTATAATGCGTTAAATGTGGAATCGATTTACGCTGGAAAAAAATTAGTTCCAATTTTGGCCACAAATTGCACATCTGGCCTGTACATCTCGTCTTCGCTGCTCAGATTGAACAAATTGTGTAAGCGGCGGCTAACAGTATCAATACTATGCCTTTCTCACTTCTCTGACCTTTTCTGTTCACGTCACGTTCCTAATGTATTACACATGGAAACAACATTTCTATACGTCTTTCTTGCATTCACGGTACCAGATTTCCACCTGGTGGCCAAAATTGGAACTAATATTTTCCCAGTGTAAATTGTTTCCGCAATAACGCATTACAATATCTACTACATTTCGCTGTCATACGATAATCACAGCCCACAACGAACCTCTGTGAGTAGCTGCACTTTAATTATGACCTCCCGGTTTATTTCGATTTTTTCCTAAAAAGGATAGCCCCCTCATACCCTCCTTTTCACCGTTCAGGTGCCCAGCTGCGCAGCACGGAGCTCTCTCAACAAGCACAATTTTCGTGCTGACGTGCAAACGAATCTGTCGAGTAGTCAGTTGAGACAAGAAAATTGATCGCGTAATGTTACAGTAATTCTCCACACATTGCCTGCACCGAGGAAACCTTTATCATACTTGATTAAGGCAGTACCCTCCAAAAGCGAAACGACGACGATAAACATTCACTGGATTAATAGAGAACGTGGTAGAATATCATGTAATTCCTAGCTGTGACGCTGCAGAACATCATTTACGGGACCGAGCGTGGTGGCACAAATGTGAGAAACTGGACTCGTTTTCGGAAGCACGGAGGTTCACATCCCGTCCGGCCATCCAGGTAATGATGATCCACATGATTTCCCTATCGCTTAACCCAACTGTCTGGGGGGTTCCTTTGAAAGAGCCTATTTCTTTCTCACCCTTCACCAATTTGAACTAGTGCGCACACCACTTATAATGATGACGACGGGACGTTAAACACTGAACAGTTTTTCTTCCTTCAACATTCAAAGGATCCGGTGTGTCAAACACATACTGATAAGTCACCACGAAGATGGCCTTCGTCAGATCTATCCGCGTGATGATAGCGTAAAACCGAATCACTTCTTTCCCTGCGAAAGACTCACTGTGGACCTGTGTACTGCTCACAGAAGCGTATCCGGAAAAAAAAAAAACGCTATTACTAGTAGTGGGAAAATCCGGCCCCTGTGAGCAATCAAGTACATATTTCATCAAGAAATGAGCAGAAACGAGTATACCAGAAAAACAACTTACAATAATGATGAGTTTTAATACTAGTCTAGTCTAGTCTATTAGCACAAGAAGTTGCATGGTTCGGTATACTGTGTTGCATTGATCTAATTTCAAAGACGTTAGGTGTTTCACAATTAAAAGAAATACCCTGAAAGGTTGAACGCCAAACGAGATAAACAATCATCACAGGTTGCAGCCGAAATGACGATGAGAAAACGGCTTAAATTCGTGAAGTGAAGTGCAGTGTTTAATACATTGAGGTGACACTTACGATAGCGATATGCACATATACTGATGGCCACCATGGGCAACGCAGTGGCCGACGACCCTCAGATAACGACAGAGAGCAGCGGCGTTTGCTTAGAGCTGTCAGCGCTAAGGAACAAGCAACACTGCGTGAAATAGCCACAGAAATCGTTCTGGGACGTACGACGAACGTATCCGCTAGGCCAGCTCGGCGAAATCCAGCGTTAATGGGCTGTGGCAGCAGACGACCGACGAGAGTGCCTTTGCTAACAGCACCCCATTGCCTGCCGCGTCTCTTCTGGGATCGTGACCATACTGGTTGGACCCCAGACGACTGGAAAACCGTGAACAGGTCAGGTGAGTCTAGATTTTAGTTGGTAAGAGCTGACGGTAGGGTTCGAGCCGGGGGCAGACCCCCGCGAAGCCATGGACCCATGCTGTCACCAACACACTGCGCAGGTTGGTGGTGGCCCCGAGTTGGTGTGGCCTGTGTTTATGCAGAATGGACTGGGTCCTCTGGTCCAATTGAACCGATCATTGGCTGGAAATGGTTATGATCGGCTATTTGGAGACTATTGCAGCCATTCATGGACATGTTACCAAACAACGATGGAATTTTTTATGGATGACAATGCGCCATGTCACCGGGCCACAATTGTTCGCGATTGGTTTGAAGAACGTTCTGGACAGTTTTTGCGAAGGGTTTGGCCACCCAGATCGCCCGACATGAATCCCGTCGAACATTTATGGGACATAATCTCAAGGTCAGTCCGTGCATAAAATCCTGCACCAGCAACACTTTCGCAGTTATGGACGGCTTTAGAGGCAGCATGGCTCTATATTCCTAAAGGGGGCTTCCAGCGGCTTTTTGAGTCCATTCCATGTAGAGTTGCAGCACTATTTCGGGCACAATGAGGCCTGACACCATATCAGGAGGTATCCCATGACTTTGTCACCTCAGTGTTGTAGCTAAGGTTATAAGGTTATGCACAGGATCGATCTCTCTCTCTCTCTCTCTCTCTCTCTCTCTCTCTCTCTCTCTCTCTCTCTCTTCCCCCCCCCCCCCTCCCCTCCCCCCCCCCTTCTAGGTATTAACACTGAACCATTGTTTGTCGTAGGCTGACCAATAATGTTTAAACTTACGAAAGCATTGGCTCTTTTCTATTCTAATGACAATCACTCATTAAGAACGCCCCTGGATTTTGTGAAATTCAATTTAAGAAAGCCTCAAACACTATTGACAGCTGATCCCAGTAGAATTAACGGAGTGGTCTTTATGTGGCGCTGCAGCCATTATGGTAATACGTTCAACGGGAAATACTTTACAACTGTCGTCTAAGTTGAAACCTACGGTACTAATGCTGTAGTAGTCGTTCGTTTATTATTGGTTTACGTTGACACATGTAGAAAAATCTGGCAATGGCTCGTTGAAGAGTTCTGCAGCTCAAACTTTACCACAATAGTCTGAACACTGGTAAGAACTGTATATATTTAATGCCACCTTTTACACATCTTTAATTTTTCAAGAATTAAGTTTCACTGTACAGTGGTGCGTGCGGTGGTTTAAAACTTATTGGTAGATTAAAAATTGTGAGCTGGACTAGGTTTCGAACCCGGAACCTTTGCCTTTCGGTGGCCAAATGCTCAATCGATACCGAATGAGCAGACTATTTACGGCGCGCCCTCACAAGTGGGATAGAAGTACTGGAATAGTGCTTGTCAATCTGGGATCAGTACTAGGTAGGACTGGCAGAGGAAGTAGAAGATCCAGAGGAGGACAGCGCGTTTTGTTACAGGTTCACTTTGTAAGCACGGAAGTGTCCCAGAGATGCCCATCCAACTACGTTGGCAGACACTGAAAGAGAGGAGTTCTGCAATACGGTGTGTTTTTTGTTTAAGTTCCGAGAGCGTTAGTTCCTATAAGAGCAACCAATATATTGTATCCTCCTGCTTGCATCTCGCGGAAACACCATGAAGGTAAAATTAGGAGAGATTCGAGCCTACATCGAATCTTACCGGGAGTCGTTCTTCCCGCGAACTGCTCGCGAGTAGAACAGGATATGACGGTGGTACATAAAGCTCTCTCCGCCACACACCGCAAAGTGTAATAATGCTGTGAGGGCGGGTCGTAGGCGTGTCTGGATAGCTCGGCTTCTATCCAGCGTGTGTGTGTGTGTGTGTGTGTGTGTGTGTGTGTGTGTGTGTGTGTGTGTGTGTGTTTAGAGGCCTGTTTACATTTAGGAACCGAAGGAGTGTTCACTTGAGTAAATAGTGCTAAAGATTTCTTAAAAGCTCGTACTTTCTTTGGTTCATGCCATTACTCGGTGTTGTTATAAAAGGATGTACTAGAATATAAGACGACAGCTCTGCAGCAGCCATTCCAAACAGTTTTCTTTAGATTTACGTCTGAGACTGATAAAACACCTCCATATTTAAACAAAACGTGGAAGTCTACCACGTCCAAGGCTAGAAACAAGTGTTTCTCAGTAATAATACCAGCAGCAGGTAACTCTTCCCCGTCTAGCCAGCTTATTAACGCGTCATGGACCATGCCGTCGACTTTAAAACTCTCTATGGAGGTTTCCTTTGATGTCAACACGGGACGAGAAGCTTCCTGCGCAGTGGATGACGCGAAATTTTCCACTTCTGCGAGGCATGCTTATTCAAGGGACAGTATAGGTACACGACAAAGCTGAATAAATGCTATCGTTGTTCCTTAAACGCCAAGGTAATTTATCTGATACTTATGGCAGCAGAACAACTTGCCAAGCTATCTTGTAATTGCAAGTCTTCAGAAGTTTCTCCGTCCACTCATTTAGTTCCTCTGATTTTATATAGGCGCTACGAACCATTTCTTGAAAGTTTCCTATTTTATTTTCTTCCTGGAAAAATTTCTATTTTTTGATACAGAGTATAACGCACACAGTTTTAGAAAAGTCATATATCGCCTACATCTAAAGACTTACTCCGGAAGCAAGTGTATGGTACATATTCGGAGGTACTTCGTACGAATGTTAACGATTATCCTCTCTCTTCCATTCGCCTGTGGTGTAGGGAAAAGTGCTTCTGCAGTGGACTAATCTCTCATAACCTATCGCGAGATATACATTGGTAGCTGTCTTCTTCCAATACGGGTTCTCTCTCGCGAGAACTGCGTGATAGTTCTTCCAAGGATTCTTATTTAAGCCTGACAGTGACCAGAAAATTCATCACATTGGACATTGCTTTTTGATGATTGCTCAGTGCGTTTGGAAGCAAGACTTTAGTTGACTGTTATGGCAATGTTAAAAATCTTTCTCTATTTGCAGATTCTCTCAATAACTTGAAGCTTTATCTAAAAGCTTGTACTGAGCAGAAATCAAAAGCAGCGTGACAATTGATGATAAACTGCAATCACGCCTAACATTATGAGATTATTACAACAGCCCGAACACTGTGAAGAGGGAAACAGATGATTGCATTGCCTGTAGTTGGAATGTAAAAGTGTGACTCATATAAAGACACAAAGGAAATGCAAACATTGGATGCGAGCGGACATCGATTGAAACCAGTGGGGAAAGTTTAAAATTTGTGTCAGATTAGGATTCGAACCCGGATCTCATACTGTCCAGGCAGATGCTCTGACCACCGAGACATCGGGACATAGTGGTCATCGCAAATGCACGGACCACCCTAGCTAGCACACTTCCCGTCAGACCAAAATTCACAACTTAGTCACACACTATTAACGTAGTGCCCCTTGCCCATTATCATTATTACTCGCGGCATTTCGCCGATTCCACTAAGAGTTCGAGCCCGACGTGCATCCACGCTGAAGACGTCAGCAGCTGTATTCACCTTGATAACAAAATGTTCAAATGTGTGTGAAATCTTACGGGGCTTAACTGCTAAGATCATCAGTCCCTAAGCTTACACACTACTGAACCTAAATTATCCTAAGGACATACACACACACACCCATGCCCGAGGGAGGACTCGAACCTCCGCCGGGACCAGCCGCACAGTCCATGACTGCAGCGCCCAAGACCGCTCGGCTAATGCCGCGCGGCCACCTTGATTATATGAAGAGAACGACCAAGGCGCATTATATTAGCAGTGTGTGGATAAGTTGATAATTTGTCTGACGAGAGGCGTGCTAGGGTAGTCCGTGCACATGGGACGATCACTGTGTCCCGATGGCTCAATGGTCAGAGCAACTTCCTACAGAGCAGGAGACCCGGGTTCGAATCACAGTTCAGCACAAGTTTTCACCTTCCCCAGCGATTTCAATCACTGACCACATGGAGCCAATGTCTATACTTCTGTGTGTCTTAATTCATAGTGGCTGCTGGATCAAAATTCCGTTCTTTCGGATACCACATACATACACACATCAACAAAGTTTTGCATCACCTTGGTTCCGAGAGTTCCGGAACCTCTACAGAAAATTGGAAAAATGATAAACATAAACATCATTTCCGCCCTTTTTATTGCTCATGAAAACCGCACATTGCATGTTGTACCACCATACATAGACTTTCGGAGTTGGTGGTCCAGATTGCTCTACACACCAGAATCTCTAATACCTGGTAGCACGTCCTCTTGCACTGATGCATGCCTGTATTCGTCGTGGCATACTATCCACGAGTTCATCAAGGCACTGTTGGTCCAGATCGTCCCACTCCTCAACGGCGATTCGGCGTGGATTCCTCAGAGTGGTTGCTGGTTCACGTCGTCCATAAACAGCCCTTTTCTATCTATCCCAGGCATGTTCGATAGGGTTCGTGTCTGCAGAACATGCTGAAGAAAGTCATTCACAAGATGTGCATGATGGAGACGCGAATTGTCGCCCATGAAGACTAACGTCTCGCTCATATGCTGCCGATATGGTTGCACTGTCGGTCGAAGGATGGCATTCCCTATCGTGCAGCCACCAGCGGCATACGTCGGTCCCATATAATGCCACCCCAAAACAGCAGGGAACCTCCACAGTGCTACATTCGCTGGTCAGCATGTCCAAGGCGCTCAGCCTGACCGGGTTGTCTCCAAACACGTCTCCGACGATTTTCTGGTTGGAAGGCATATGTGACGCTCATTGTTGAAGAGAACGTGATGCCAGTCCTGAGCGGTCCATTCGGCATGTTGTTGGGCCCATCAGTACCGCGCTGCATGGAGTCGTGGTTGCAAAGATGGACGTCGCCAT
This sequence comes from Schistocerca serialis cubense, assembly GCF_023864345.2. Taxonomy (NCBI): domain Eukaryota; kingdom Metazoa; phylum Arthropoda; class Insecta; order Orthoptera; family Acrididae; genus Schistocerca; species Schistocerca serialis. The sequence goes on along the minus strand of NC_064641.1, from coordinate 221,023,514 downwards.
AGACGTCGGGAGTGAAGTTGCTCGTCCCTGTTGCGCACAGTCTGAGTCGTAACACGACGTCCTGTGGCTGCACGAAAAGCATTATTCAATATGGTGGCTTTGCTGTCAGGGTTCCTCCGAGCCATAATCCGTAGGTCGGTCATCCACTGCAGTAGTAGCCCTTGGGCGGCCTGAGCGAGGCATGCCATCGACAGTTCCTGTCTCTCTGTATCTTCTCCATGTCCGAACATCATCACTTTGGTTCATTCCGAGACGCCTGGACACTTCCCTTGTTGAGAGCCCTTCCTGGCACAAAGTAGCACTGCGGACGCAGTCGAACCGCGGTGTTGACCGTCTAGGCATTCTGAACTACAGACAACATGAGCCGTGTACCTCCTTCCTGGTGGAATGACTGGAACTGATCGGCTGTCGGACCTCCTCCATCTAATAGACGCTGCCCATGCATCTTTGGGCGGGTTTAGTGACATCTCAGAACAGTCAAAGGGACTGTGTCTGTGATAAAATATAGACAGCCAACGTCTATTTTCAGGAGTTCTGGGAACCGGGGTGATGCAAAACTCTTTAATGTGTGTATATGGTTAATATAGTTTCGTCTCGATCTTCAGCAATAGCAATACTGTCTAGTGTTGGTATGAGGAATAATTCGCAATCTTTTCTTACATTAACAGTCAATTCTAAGGATTTGCTCTTCAGTTACCAGCCATACGCTTCGTAAGTCATTACTGTGTGAAAGTGTTTCCACTTTATTCCCCTCCGGCGACTACCGCCACACCAGTGGTATAATACGTCAGGCGCATAGATTTGCAGTGCAGATGTCTGGTAGGAGAATGTATGCTGTATGGTTGTATTTCTGAATGTAAAGATAACATTCGGAAACCTTAAGAGTACCTGAGGCGTCCTCTGGAATAACGACTTAACGGAAATATACGGAGATCGGGATACAGAGCGTGAACCGTTTTAAACCGGTTCAAACTCTCGTACATAGATAAAATTTCACTCAAATATCAGCGAAATATAGTGATTTCAGAATATATGACGTGGTACAGTAATACTCGTAGATAAGACTTACTGATTTGGATTTCAGTTACGTCATTCTGGGGAACGCCCGAGTTTTTATGTGGCTCACGCGCTCTAGGCAAACACCTTCAGCCTGTCTCCACGTGTTCGGTATGTGTCGAAATCACGTTTCTTGTGTTCGGTATGTGTCGAAATGTTTCTTATGTATTCAAACAGGTTCTTAGTGAGCTAGATGAGACTGAGCGGAGCGTGTCCAAGACCTTCCCATGCTGTTACGAGGAACTGAACTTGGGTTCTCTGTCAGTAGCCGGTCATGCTACCGATTAGAATACGAAGACCGCCGAGAGAAGGGTTAAATGAGAGACATACTCCTTTCGAAAGTAAAAAGGATTAAGAAAGAAAGAAAATATTTGAAAGAATGAAGTGTTGGATAGACAGAAGAGCAAAACACCCTTCCTGTAACAATAAACCATAATAACCCTTGTATAACGACCGCCCTATTGAATTGTCTTATTGAATTAGTATTGAACTGAAGTGCATTATTGAATAACAACAACCTGTATTAACCTTTGTTCAGCTAAATAAGAGTGGCCTAATGAAGACAGTAAAATAAATAAGTAAATAAAATAAATAAATAGGTGATGATCATGAAGAAGAAGAAGAAGAAGAAGAAGAAGAAGAAGAAGAAGAAGAAGAAAAGGTGTGTCACATTTGGGTTCAACTTACTACAGACGATGAGCTCATTAGAAACGAAGCACAAGCTCGGTTTGGGAAATAAAATTTTAGTGATTCACGTGTCCTAACAATTGACTGAAGATCTGTAAGAGCAACAGACTTACACAACTTCAGCAACGTCTTAATTTACACGATATAATCAGTGTGACCTCACCATTTCACATAGCGCTAACACTGAATACACGTCTACGGACAGCCTAAGACAGCCTGTACTTGGGAAGAACGCTATTTGTTTCGGTTTTTACCGCCTACTTTCGGGAAAAGTGGTCTTACTCAGCTCCCTTGTATTCAGGAATATGTTGCATTGTCACTGACGGCAGCAGGTACTGTCCGCCTATTTACGGGTACTTCCAGCTGGCTGGAATGTTTCCTTTAGCTATTAACGCTGCAAGCCCATTAACGTGGGTTAGCTCTCGGGGGCACCTTCTAAAAAGTGGAATTCCATGCTATTACCGAGACCGTTATTTTTCATGCTAAGTTGTTCTCCAAGAGACGACTTTCGGCAACTGATATAGAAGATGTACGTTAATGACACCGACAAACTGAAGGGACGAATTCCGTACTGGGAATTGAGGAAAAAAGTCCTATGAACATGTGTTCGGAAATTAACGGTGTGCATGCAACGACAACATATCGTCCTGGAACACAGTAGAGAGCTGCATCGCATCCATGTCACAACAGCTATTCAAAACGGTCTCCATGGAATGCAGCTCACGCGTTCGCACAGGGCATCATCGATTGCCGCATTCTTTCGAACGTTCGTGCCCCTCTCTGAATCGTGTTTGAGCGTGAACGCGCTTTTGAAGGGTCTGTACCTCAGCAACTGGTTCAGCACGCACAACGCTTTTTCAGATGCCCCCAAAGATAAAAATCCAGGGGGCTTAAGTCCGGTAATCTAGGAGGCCACGCTACGGAGACTCCACGTCCTATTCAACATCCGGGGAGGATGTTGAGGTGTTGGCGGACTCTAGTGCGGAAGAGGGGCGGTGGTGCTCCGTCATGCAGGAACCACATAACCTGTCATATTGCCAAAGGCACATTTTCAAACAGCCCAGGCAGAGTATTCCGCAGGAAATCCAGGCACGTTCCTCCGTCGAAGCGTTATGGAATAATAACCGGTCCAAGTATGTGGTCGCCAGAATTCCTGCCCACATATTGCTGCTGCTGAGACGCCTCAGTCATTCCCCGAGGATAGTCTATAGCCCACAGGTGACGATTATGTGGCCGAGCGGTTCTAGGTGCTTCAGTCTGGAACCGCGCGGCCGCTACGGTCGCAGGTTCGAATCCTACCTCGGGCATGGATGTGTGTGATGTCCTTAGGTTAGTTAGGTTTAAGTAGTTCTAAGTCTAGGGGACTGATGACCTATGTTAAGTCCCATAGTACTCAGAGCCATTTGAACCATTTTGTGACGAGTATGCAAATTGATGATGCCTGTTCTGTTAAAGGTTGCCTCATCTGTAAAGAGAACTGATGACAGAAAATCCTTGCACTCGTTGCTGGTGATAGGGACAGAAGCGGTCGAAATGCAGGATACACATAATCGTACTTTGGATTAGACCATATTGGCGGGCCACATGCCTGGAGTTTGTACTAGGGTTCGTCTCAATATCCTGTTGAACCTAGTCCTCCAAATCTGTTGTTCGCACAATCCGCCGCCTCTCCACGTTCATCTGTCAAAGGAGCCATGGTCATGCAAACGCCCAAAAAGGTCGTGAAATGTTGTGTGATGTAGTTGGTGCCTGTGAGGCTACTTTTTTTGGTATAGCCTTGCTGCCTCTCGACCGTTTCCATCTGCTTGGTTGTACAAAAACACCATCTCGGCTTGTTCCCGACACGAATACCGGACCATTCTGCTGCATACAATACGCTACTTCAGTCACACAGGATGCAACACCCAAGAAAAACACGGCGCGTGGTAGGAGGAAATTTCATTCGTCAGCGCCATCTACCGTGGCAACGATGCATTTCAGGAAAAGTGTTCACAGGAACTTTTTTCCCCCATTTCCAGTCAGGAATCCGCCCCTGCAGTTAGTCGGTTTTATTGACGTTCACGCTGTATATATAACTGCATTTCATGTAAGTAAATTGTTGTTAGGAGGATGTCGTGGCCCCGTGAAAGTCCCGTTGGATCAGCATCTGTTCCTTCGTGTAAAAGGGGTTCAGCGTTACGCCATGGCACCTCCTAGTCACAATGATTTTTCTCGTCTTTGTTATCAATATCGTGTGTCTCAAGTGCCGGTGCAAAGTCAGTTGGACGCCACTTTGCGACTTGCTTGTACCTAACCTAGCTCAACTGTCTAACCATGGAAAGGGAGCCCACAGTCCAACGTGAAATCCGAACCGACTGTAGTAGATGGATCTGCCCGAGAGGTGTGGTATTCTCAGGCCGTGCAAGTGTTAATGGATAGTGATATTCCAGCAGCTTACCATGTGCATCGCGCTTGGCACAGGTTCTACGAGAGTAGTTTCCAAACTTTGAGACCATTACCCCTGAGCTCAATCAGATATTACATAGTAATCCACCCCCTCCCCCCTACTCTACCCCCACCGTGATCAACACTAGCGCCTAACAAAACTTCAGAAAGAGGAAGAATATTCTTTGAAAATACTTTCATTTTAAAATTGCAAAAGGTAAATTAAATTTAATTTTTGTAGGTGCTTTATTAAACCGCGAAGTAATGAGTCAATTGGCACAGTTCGTACTGCTCATTTGTAAAAAGCTTTTCTTACGGAATAATGAAGTAATTCTCAGTACACTGCCAAGTGCTACCTACTACACCTCAGAAATGAAAGTGAACTATCCGCACTGAGGGTAGACGCTTGTTGCAAAACATGTTCCCTCTGCGCCACTCATCTCGCAAGCAATATTTTCTTGACCCACTCTCCACCTGCGTTTAAAATCAAGTAAATTAAAATGTTTACACCATACTTAGGCACGTTCTATCTAAATCACTTGATTACTGGAGTCCTTGCTTCTGAACAGGCAGTAATTAGATGACTTCAGGCTACCAATGCTTTGTATTTGACCGCTGCCACAAATTACTATTACTACTACTACTACTACTACTAATGGTGATGGTGGTGGTGGTGGTGGTGGTGGTAGAACTAAAGAAGCCTCGGACAAGCGCCGTCATGGCCGGGGACGACGCTTGAACCCTATGCCCGCCCACAATGGCAACGACACTGCTAGCCAACTGGAAAATGATTTAAATCCAAATAGAGGTGTTTTGCAAGATATGCTTCCTGCAACCACCCTAGAAGGAAAACAAAGACAGAGGATGAGATGGTTAATCGACACCTCATGTTCTGTTATTACCAAGCAACAAACCTAGGAACCAACACAACAGGATACAGATCACAAGTATATACAACATTTATTACCAGATACCCAGAATTAAAATTTTTAACAGAACAACGACTAGCTGATCAGATCCGTGTAATAATCAAAAATAACAGGATACCCCAGTCAAAATTAGAAAACATCAGACAACAAGTACAACAAATACTGGAACAAAATAATGTGCAAATTAGAAGAATAAGAAGAAAATACAGTAATTGACTCAAACATCCCAGAGCAAACAAACAAAGAACAACACGCATCAATTAAACAGAGGAAAACGAAATCTTAAGACAGCCACCAGAACAAGCACAAACAGAACACGAAGTGACACACATGTTAGATATGGAAGAAAAATTTCAGCTGACATATATAGAATACAAAGACACAAATACAGACATTAGACCATTCTTGCATAGACCGCCAAATAACCCACAAGTCGAAACAACAATAACTATCAACACAATCATACACAACAAAATAAATGAAAACACAACTATGGAAGAGTTACAACTACTGGTTTATATAGGAGCACTCACTACACTAGGCAGAGATCAGAACCAACCAACACACAGAAGAAACCCACAAAACCAGCATGGCAACACAGGCTACAGATCAAAATAGAAAAACTGAGAAAAGACATCGGACAGCTAACACAATTTATAAGAAATGAAATCTCGGAAAAAAACAAAAAAGGTTAGGTAAAATCTCACAACAAGAAGCGACAGAGCAATTAGACGAAAAGAAGCAGAAATTACAAGCATTAGCCAAACGACTCAGAAGATACAAAAAAAGTGAAAATAGAAGGAAACAAAACCAAACATTCAACACAAACCAAAAGAAATTTTACCAGACAATAGATAACACACACATTAAAATAGACAACCCACCAAACATAACAGATATGGAACACTTCTGGAGCAACATATGGTCAAACCCGGTACAGCATAACAGGCATGCACGGTGGATACAAGCCAGATACATACAAGATGACACCACAAATGCCTGAAGTGATAATTTTGCAACATGAAGTCACCCAAGCAATTAATTCTACTCACAATTGGAAAGCCCCTGGAAAAGATAAAATAGCAAATTTCTGGCTAAAGAAATTCACCTCAACACATTCACATCTAACTAAATTATTTAACAGTTACATTGCAGACCCATACACATTCCCTGATACACTTACACATGGAATAACTTATCTGAAACCTAAAGATCAAGCAGACACAGCAAACCCAGCTAAATATCGCCCCATAACGTGCCTACCAACAATATACAAAATATTAACTTCAGTCATTACACAGAAATTAATGACACATACAACACAGAACAAAATTATAAATGAAGAACAAAAAGGCTGTTGCAAAGGAGCACGAGGATGTAAAGAGCAACTGATAACAGATGCAGAGGTGACATATCAAGCTAAAACTAAACAAAGGTCGCTACACTACGCATACATTGATTACCAAAAAGCTTTTGATAGTGTACCCCACTCATGGTTACTACAAATATTGCAAATATACAAAGTAGATCCTAAATTGTTACAGTTCCTAAACATAGTAATGAAAAATTGGAAAACTACACTTAATATCCAAACAAATTCAAATAATATCACATCACAGCCAATACAGATTAAGCGTGGAATATACCAAGGAGACTCATTAAGTCCTTTCTGGTTCTGCCTTGCTCTGAACCCACTATCCAACATGCTAAATAATACAAATTATGGATACAATATTACTGGAACATACCCACACAAAATCACACATCTGCTATATATGGATGATCTAAAACTACTGGCAGCAGCAAATCAACAACTCAACCAATTACTAAAAATAACAGAAGTATTCAGCAATGATATAAATATGGCTTTTGGAACAGACAAATGTAAGAAAAATAGCATAGTCAAGGGAAAACACACTAAACAAGAAGATTACATATTGGATAACCACAGCAACTGCATAGAAGCGATGGAAAAAACAGATGCCTATAAATATCTAGGATACAGACAAAAAATAGGAATAGATAATACAAATATTAAAGAAGAACTAAAAGAAAAATATAGACAAAGACTAACAAAAATACTGAAAACAGAATTTACAGCAAGAAACAAGACAAAAGCTATAAATACTTATGCTATACCAATATTGACCTATTCATTTGGAGTAGTGTAATGGAGTAACACAGACCTAGAAGCACTCAATACACTTACACGTTCACAATGCCACAAATATAGAATACATCACATACATTCAGCAACAGAAAGATTCACATTAAGCAGAAAGGAAGGAGGAAGGGGATTCATCGACATAAAAAACCTGCATTATGGACAGCTAGAGAATTTAAGAAAATTCTTTATAGAACGAGCAGAAACTAGCAAAATACACAAAGCAATCACTCATATAAATACATCGGCTACACCACTGCAATTTCATAACCAGTTCTACAATCCTTTAGATCACATAACATCAACAGATACGAAGAAAGTAAATTGGAAAAAGAAAACACTACATGGCAAGCACCCGTATCATCTAACACAGCCACACATCGATCAAGACGCATCCAACACATGGCTAAGAAAAGGCAATATATACAGTGAGACGGAAGGATTCATGATTGCAATACCGTATCAAACAATAAACACCAGATATTACAGCAAGCATATTATTGAAGATCCCAATACCACAACAGATAAATGCAGACTTTGCAAACAACAAATAGAAACAGTAGATCACATCACAAGCTGATGTACAATATTAGCAAATACAGAATACCCCAGAAGACATGACAATGTAGCAAAAATAATACATCAACAGCTTGCCTTACAACATAAACTTATAAAACAACACGTTCCCACATACAAGTATGCACCACAAAATGTACTGGAGAATTATGAATACAAATTATACTGGAACAGAACCATTATAACAGATAAAACAACACCACATAACAAACCTGACATCATACTCACCAATAAAAAGAAGAAATTAACACAACTAATCGAAATATCCATACCCAAAACAACAAATATACAGAAGAAAACAGGAGAAAAAAATTGAAAAATACATCAAACTGGCTGAGGAAGTCAAGGACATGTGGCATCAGGATAAAGTTGACATTATACCAATTATACTATCAACTACAGGAGTCATACCACACAATATCCACCAGTACATCAACGCAATACAGCTACATCCAAACGTATATATACAACTACAGAAATCTGTAATTATTGACACTTGTTCAATTACCCGAAAGTTCCTAAATGCAATGTAACATATACCGTACAGTTAAAAGGAAGTCACGCTTGATCAAGGTCCGCGTCACCTTCTGTTTTTAACCAGACATAACGACTGAGACAAGAAAGAAATAATAATAATAATTCAGTGAGGCCTTACCGCAGTGTAGAAGTCATTGCGCACTTACTGTTGAGTTGTGCTGTCACTTAGTTCTTTTATTGTTGCAACATGAATAATGAAGGAATTTATGGTCCATTCCTGAACTTCTTACAACTGGTAGAGGGAATTTGCTTCAGGTATTTAAGCATATGTCATGTGTGTGTCTCAATTTCACTGTCTTAGACGCACGGTACAAAGTACAACTTATGTGTAGTGAGTTCACTGTGTGAGGTGGATGATAGTCATACATGGGTTTTGCAAGCTGTAATCTCCACCACACTGCGTCACGCGTAACGGCTAGTATTTGAAACAAATGTAATTACTGTTAACTTTCGTAATCATTACAGTTATGTGACAAAATTCATCGGATAGCGATATGCAGATATACAGTTGGCGATAGTATCGCGTAACAGGGTATGAAAGGCAAGTACATTGGTGGAGCTATTTGTACTAAAGTGATTCATGTGGAAAAGTTTCCGGTCTGATTAAGACCACCCGACGGGAATCGACATAGTTAAAACGCGGAACAGTAGTTGGAGCTAGACACATAGGACATTCAATTTCGGAAATAGTTAGGGAGTGCAGTATTTCGAGATCCATAGTGTAAGGAGTGTGCCGAAAATATCAAATTTTAGGCATTACCCCTAACCTCGGTTAATGCAGTGGCCTAGAGCCTTCACTTAAAAACCGAGAGCAGCGGCGTTTGCGTAGTGTGTGGTAACAGACAAGCGACACTGCGCGAAATAACCGCAGAAATCAGTGTGGGACGAACGAAGAGCGTATTCGTTAGGACAGTGCGGCGAAATTTGTTGTTAATATGCTATGGCAGCAGGCGACAATTGCGAGTGCCTATATTAACAGCACGACAACGCCTGTAGCGGCGCTCCTGGCCTCGTGACCATACCGGTTGGACCCTAGACGGTTGGAAAACCATGGCCTGGTCAGATTAGTCCTGATTTTTAGTTGGTAAGAACTGATAGTAGGGTTCGAGTGTGGCGCAGACCACTCAAAGCGATGGACCCAATTTGTCACCGAGGCACTGTGCAAGCTGGTGGTGGCTCATAATGGTGTGCTGTGGTCACATGGAATGGACTGGGTCCTCTGGTCACTGACAAGAAATGGTTATGTTCGGCTACTTCGAGAACATTTACAGCCATTCGTGGACTTCATCTACCCAAACAACAATGGAATTATTATGGATGATAATGCGCCATGTCACAGCTGTTCGCGATTGGTTTGAATAACACTCTAGACAGATCTGGCGATTGGTTTTGCCACCCAGATCGCCCAACATGAATCTTATCGAACACTTATGCGGCATAATCAGGAGGCCAGATCGTGCATATAATCCCGCACCGGCAACGCTTTTGCAGTTATGAACAGTTAAGAGGGGCGTTTGAAAAGTCCGTACAAAAATAAACACAACTTACGTGTTTGGGGTAAACCTTTTTTAATTTTCGACATAGTGTCCTTTTAGACTTATACACTTCGTCCAACGCCGTTCTAATTTGTTGATCCCTTCCGAATAATAGAAAATGACCAAGTCTGCAAAATAGCTATTAGTTGCTGCAATCACTTCCTCGTATCAATAAAATCGTTGTCCCGCCAGCCATTTCTTCAAATTGGGGAACAAATAGTAGTCTGAGGGAGCCAAGTCTGGAGAATAGGGGGATGTGAAAAGAGTTGGAATCCTGTTTCCATTAATTTTACGACCACAACTGCTGAGGTGTGTGCTGGTGCATTGTCGTGATGGAAAAGGACTTTTTTGCGGTCCAATCGCCAGCGTTTTTCTTGCAGCTCGGTTTTCAAAACGGTCCAATAACCATGAATAACATTCACCTCTAATAGTTTTACCCCTTTCCAGATAGTCGATGAGGATTATCCTTTGCGAATCCCAAAAGACAGTCGCCATAACTTTTCCGGCCGAAAGAATGGTCTTCGCCTTTTTTGGTGCAGATTCTGCCTTGGTAACCCATTGTTTAGATTGTTGTTTGGTCTCAGGAGTATAGTAATGTATCTATGTTTCATCCACAGTGACGAAACGACGCTTCAAGTCCTGCGGATTCTTCCTGAACCGCTGCAAACCATCCTTGCAACACTTCACAGGATTCCGTTTTTGGTCAAGCGTGAGCAATCTCGGAACCCATCTTGCGGATAGCTTTCTCATGTCCAAATGTTTATGCAAAATATTATGTACCAGTTTATTCGAGATGTTCACAGCACTAGCAATCTCATGCACCTTAACTCTTCTGTCATCCATCACCATGCCATGGATTTTATCAATGATTTCCGGAGTCGTAACCTCCACAGGGTCCAGAACGTTCATCACCACTTGTGCCCATATGGCCACTCCGAAACTTTTGAAACCACTTGTAAACTGTTCTAATCGAAGGTGCAGAGTCACCGTAATGTTTATCAAGCTTCTCTTTAGTCTTCTGAGGCGTTTTGCCTTTCATAAAGTAATGTTTAATCACCACATGAAATTCTTTTTCGTTCATTTTTTGACAATCACTCGACTTCCTTGATTCACGCGAATGCCAAACGCAAAGAAATAGACCAATATGGCTGAAACTTGGTGTGCGTTCTTTCCGAAGATGCTACTAACTAAACATGACCTCGATACGAGCCGTTGGTGCCATCTCTCGGACTTTGCACGGACTTTTCAAACGCCCCTCGTATAGAAGCAGCATGGGTCAGTATTTCTGCAGGGGATTTCCAACGACTTGTTGAGTCCATGCCACGTAGAGTTGCTGCACTATCCTGGGTAAAAGGCGGTCCGACACGATGTTGTGTGTCCCATGACTTTTGTCTCCTCGGTGTGTTACAGGAACCACTGCTCTAAGATGTGCTCAGAAGTAGAAGAAAGCTCTGTTCGAATCTTTCATTTCAGAAACTCTTAATGTCGCTGTTGAGAAGCTGAAAACTGGCAGCCGTCGCGTGAGTCTGCAGGACTTTTTTAGAGTAGCAACGCAGGCATCTGCGGCTCCGTTGGCAACGCGTTGCTGCGTCATGCAGGGTCACCGCCAGGGTCGGGAGGCTGGCAATTACACGCCAGATTCGTGTACAGCGACTGTTGGTTCGCAATTACTTCAGCATGCTTGCAATTTCAGCTTCCGCTGCTAGCTGGTCATTCGCTAACTGCCCTGCTTTCCCAGGAGTTCGGTTTCCATGTTGCTAATCAGCGGCTGAGGCCAACGTATGTCACCATGTCATTATTACAACATGCAGCTCCTTCCCACACCACTCACTGAAACATGAGGATTTCCTCAAATTGTGTGAATTGGAAGAAAGCTTTAAAAGTTGGATGTAATATTTGTCATCCGTATACCAGGTGGGCTCAAAGGTAATGGAAATTTAATTTCGAGACTTTGTACATCCGATTATCAAACCTTTTCTTTTATCTTGTCGGTACACATGTTCGTGAGCTATGTTTGCATTTTCACCTGTTTTGAATATTTAGTTTATCGTCGACAGTAGAAAAGGTTACATGTGTTTTCGAGTTCTCCACGAATTTTTAACGAACATGGATCAAAGAATTTGCATTAAAATTGGCTTGAAAAATGAAATAAAGAAAAGTCAGCGCATTCGAAATGCTGACTGTGGCTTTTTGCGAATCTACTATGAGTAAAACAAGTGTTTACGAGCGCTATAGTTTTCGAAGAGGCCCAAGAAGTGATTGAAGGTGAGGACTGCCCTGCACACCTTGGTACATCAATTACTGGCGGCAGTGTGGAAGAAGTAAAGAAAATAGTTCCAGAAAATCGCCGAATCACCATTGGAGAGGTTACTGATGATGTCTGCATATCATTTAGCTCACACCAAGCAATTTTTTCTGATGTATTGGGCATGAAACTTGTAGCAGTAAAGTTTGCTCGAAAATTGTTGAATTTCGACGAGAAACGACGCCGCACAGACATCGCTCAGGAATTGCTGAACGAAGTCTACAACTATTCAGAACTTCTAAAGGAGGTAGTAACAGGTGACGAAACACGGGTATGCTGGTGTGGCATCGAAAGCAAGGCCCAATAGCTCCAGTGGAAACTACCTGAAGGGCCAAGACTGAAAGCAGTTTGACAGGTTCGATCACATGTGAAGGCTGTCCTCACTGTTTTCGTCGATTAAAATTGGACAGACCTTATCGTCGTATGGTCAGTAAGGAATAGTACCTGGAAGTTATGGGCCGCATGCGCGAAGTAGTCCAACGAAAACGACTAGAATTGTGGAAAAAGCATTCGAGGAATTTGCTTCACGATAATGCTCCCGCTCACACCTACATGCCTGTTCGTGAGTTTTTGGCAAAAAAAAGTTAAATTTCCTCATCCATCGTATCCGCCAGACATAGCCTCCTGTAACTTCTTTCCATTCCCGAGGCTGCAGAGAACCATGATACGACGTCGTTTTGTCACCATTGATGCGATAAAAATGGAGTCACTGAAGTAGCTGAACATCATACCGAAAAGTGAGTTCCAGAAGAGCTTCCAAGATCGGAAAAAACGCTGACACAAGTGTATTATATGTGAGGGGCATTACTTTGAAGGGGCCAAAGTTGATGATCAATAATTAAAGATATTTAAACAAAAACAAATTCCCGTTACTTTTTGATCACACCTCGTAACTTAGTGTTCTTCGAAGGTAAAAAATGTAGATTTTTTACTCACTCTTTTATGCTATTCACACACTGTTAGTTAAGACAGGTCATTATCATATCTCTATACTGCTTCTCATATTTATGCCACACATCCAGAGATTCAGGTTGCGCCGACATTTTCATTTAAATATACCAGAATGGCTATATCGGGTGCGTTTTTGAGACACTTCATACTGTAAGCTACAAAAACCTCCCCAAATGCTCCCTTTAGATAATTTCACCATGATAAACAGACTTTAAGTAATGCCATTATATGATACATTCAGCCTCATTCTCGATTGCAGTTCAGAAATTTACCGTTTCAAGTGCAGAAGAGTGTCCGGTCCACATACAGTACGGCATGTCGATATTCGTATACCTCGTGTCTCGGTCAAGCTATGAGTAGCTCGAGAATTACTTCAGCTATAATTAGAAATTGCAGCTCGAAATATTAGCGACCTGTTTTCCACTGACACAAGGAAGAGCCAATCAAGTGAGTCGATTTGCAGGTTCCCGCGTACATGAAGCTCGAAAGCCAGCTGCTGAAACAAGTCACGTTAAATGTCAGAGGAAGCCCTACAGCCCTCGGTAATCGACACCGAGGCAATCCTAATCTTAATGTAGCCAAATGGTGATGAAAGATTTAGAGATATAGAGGAATGGTACAGTTAAACGAAGCGTCTTGTAAATGGTATGCTGTGATTGAGACACTGTGGTAATCGTAAAACTAGGTCGTCCTCCAGAATGCACCTATCATTGAGCTACCATTATCACATGTTTGCGAGTCACCAAATACAGCCGAGCTGGCTTACGTCAGACTTCATCGTTATCTAAGAGCCAGGCTTGTAACGAGACATACTGCTCTTCCACTGTGCGTTGCTTTCGTTGAATTCGTCGACCTATCAGTTGGTCGGAACGACGAGCAGACATCGCGTTAAAGTTGTCGGCTTCAGGGACTGATGACCATTGATGTTAAGTCCCATACTGCTCAGAGCCATTTTTTGTCGGCTTCAGTTCTCTGTTTTTATAAGTTGGGTTTCTAATCCTGGTGGAATTTCATAGCAGACTAAAAGCTCTTCAACACCCGCTCCCAACCCCATTTTTTATCCAAATTGAAGGCTAGCAACTTGAGAATAAAACAGTGGCCGGATGAACTCGTCAATAACCACCGATATTGTAACAAGTAACCCACAAGTCATTTTCAAGGCGTGGACCGCAGTCTAAGCTGCCGGTGCTCTGCAATGTGAATTCGCGGTGTGCGGATTTGCGCAGGAACAGTCAGTATGAGATTCTTTGCAGAATGGTCTGCTACACGTACTGGACACCAGCGATTCGGCCTGCCAACTCTACCGCCGAAATGCGTGGCTATAGACGGAGCTGTACTGACTTCCTCCCTATTCTATTTCACTAGAGAAAGAGCACACGAGCAGATCCGTCCCCATCCCCTCCGACCCTCTTAAATAATCTACACACTAATTTAATTTCAACAAGTTAGCTTATAATGCTGCCCCAGTCGTCGGAAGCGGACGCTAAAAAACTCGTGTTCTCAAATTCCATGTTATTAGCAATATAGAGGCAGTGTTTCGCAATCACAGATTTGTTGGGCTGTTGTAAGCGTGTGTACCTTGAATGAATGTTCCACACAGCAGTCTTCCTCATGGTCCGACCGACATGTACCAAGCTGCACAGCAATTAAAGTTATCTCATAGACACATCTGCTTTCCACAGACCTACAGTATCTTTCACGGGCTGGAAAGAGCCCTGATCTTGAGGTGGGAAAACACACCTTACAACACTTTTTTTTTTTTTTTCTTCGGTGTACATTGTATGTGAAATCTCCGAAATATATGCGCTGTTTCTGAAGTTGTCACAGCCCGCAGCTTCAAGATTTGTTTTTACATCGTTCCTAAAATTCTGCTTGCCTCAAATTTTTGTTAGCGTGAAGAACAAAGGAAATTCTGTGTAGCCAATTATCATTGCAGATAATGAATCGCTTAGCCAGTGATCTCCTTGATGTGGACAATTTGTGATATTTGCTGTCTGGGAAAATTTTTGCTCATGTGCAATAAAAATTGTAGTGGCTTCCGCGAGCCTTTCGTGACAGTCGTCAAATTGTTTACCGTTGTTAAACCGACGATGCCTTGAAGATTAGTCACAGGGAAGAGAATTCTACAGCAGGGCATAGAAGTTCGTACATAAAAGCAGATGAAGGCTTCCGAGAAAACAAACTGTGAAATGTTCTCTCACATTTTCCACATTCTCAAAACGTGATTACGCAAGACTTTTTACCTTCTCGGTCCATTCAAGAAGCCAGGCTACGAACCTTTTGTCTGAAATATAGAAGAGATATGGGACCGAGTATTAGAATCAGAATTTAAGAGCTTTGGAAGACTTAAGATCAAATAAGGCAGAACAACAGTCCATAAGGCTTTCTAAAGTCATTGGGGGAAGTGGCAACAAGACGACTATTCACGTTGGTGTGTAGAATGTATGAGTCTGGCGATATAGCATCTGACTTCCAGAGAAAATACCTTACAACAGTTCCGAATGTTGCAACAGCTGACAACAGCGAAAATTATCGCACAATTAGCTTAATAACTCGTATATCCAAGTTGATGTCAAGAAAAAATATACAGAAGAATGGAAAAGAAAATTGAGGATGTGTTGGATGAGGATCAGTTTGGCTTTAGGAAAGGTAAAGGCACCAGAGAGAGTGAATTGAAGAAAGACGAGAGTGATGAGAAGTAACAGGAACGAGAACTGCGAGAATCTTAGCATCAGGATTTGTGGTCACGAAGTAGATGAAGTTAAGGAATTCTGCTACCTAGGCGGCAAAATAACCAATGATGGACGGAGCAAGGAGTAGAAGAGAATCAACGTGTATGAGGTGTGGTGCTACAGAAGAATATTGAAAATTAGATAAACTGATCAAGTAAGCAATCAGGAGGTTCTTCGTAGTATCGTCGAGGAAAGGAATATACGGAGAACTCTGACAAGAAGAAGGAACAAGATGGTAAGACTTCTGTTAAGACATCATGGAATAACTTCCATGGTACTAGAGGGAGCTGTTGGAAGTAAAAGCTATAGAGCAAGACAAAGATTTGGAATACATCCAGCAAACAGAGGACGCAAGTTGCAAGTACTACTCTTGAGATGAAGAGGTTGGCACAAGAAAGGAATTCTTGGCGAGCCGCATCAAACCAGTCAGACGACTGGTGACAAAAAAAAAAATTATTATTTACGGTTGCTGAAATATATGCTAATCTATTGTACAAAATTTCACTACCTCTGTGCAGTAGGGGCCTAAGTATATGTTGAAAGCATAAGTAAACTCATAGTACCCTGTGTTAAAAACATGCACCTTACGGACAATAATGTAAATAATGGACAAGGTGTTCACTTGCTTACCTTCCTGACTTGTTGAATATGTTCGTTTTTATAATATTGGCCTTCGCGTTGTGCATTAGACCTCGTCCTTAGATTTAAGATTTCTTAGCTGTGAAGCGCTTAGTAAAAAAATTTGTGCGCTACCGGAAACGTATCAGCGACATATGCTTTCAGTGGTAACCGGAGTCGACGGCACACTTTTTGAATGTTTCCTTAATAGCGTCGAAATGTCGCGGAAACCTAATTTTTTTGGTACATAGATATCTGCTCAATGTTTTCTCTCGTACGACTTTTATAATCCTCACATTTCATTTTTCTTTTAAAACACGTACCGCTCGATTACTGCAACAAAGCATTACCCGGGATACAGTTCCGGGTCTGCTGATGATGTACAGTAGGAAGGAACACGTCTGGAAAGGTACCAGTACCGCTGCCGTGAAAGTTGTGTTGCTACAAAGAATGCATTCGTATTACACGCGCCCGGACGCTCGACGACTCGCTCATCCTTGTGAAGAGCACGTGTGCGGAATTAACTTGAAGTACGTGCATCGCTTGAAAAGTGTTGATGAAAGCGTGGCGTCAGACCTGCACTGAAATTGCACACTTACGTAAGATGTTACTTAATCTTTTGAATTCTTAAACACCTGTGAGGGTTGCTTTTGTTTCCAAATATTTTTCTTCACTTACGCCCGTATTCCGCAAGCCACCAAGCAACAAGACAGAGCGTACTTGTTAGCAGTATTAGAGATTTTCAACCCCTATTCATTCACGCAGGGGCTCAGGGAAAGTGTCTATATACCTCGGTACACAAATTGTATGGGAAAAGCAACACAACTAGTGCACAATTTTCCTCGAATTCCTGTTCTCTTGATTTACCCAATAGGGTTGCGTGAGAACGCCACCTTTCTTTCAATGTTTCCGCGCGACCGCTACGGTCGCAGGTTCGAGTCCTGCCTCGGGCATGGATGTGTGTGAAGTCCTTAGGTTAGTTAGGTTTAAGTAGTTCTAAGTCTAGGTGACTCATGACCTCAGAGTTTAAGTCCCATAGTGCTCAGAGCCGTTTGAACCATTTTTGATCTGTCGCTTATG
This sequence comes from Schistocerca serialis cubense, assembly GCF_023864345.2. NCBI lineage: Eukaryota > Metazoa > Arthropoda > Insecta > Orthoptera > Acrididae > Schistocerca > Schistocerca serialis. The sequence continues at coordinate 221,005,920 of NC_064641.1, read as the reverse complement.
TATAAAGTAAAACTAGCAATAAGTAGCTATGAGTACAAATTAATACACGCTCAGAAATAAAAAACACGTCATCGGCCTGCCATTGCATTCACTGGAGTAGAACTGTCAATGACGACGTGTCTGGAGACACCCTGGACAGCAGTGGGGTACCAGCCTGTTGCCCGTTATCCGACCCGGCAGCCAGGAGTGATGGTCTGGGGTGTCATTTCTTTTCATAGCAAGACTCCTTTAGTTGCCATCCTTGGCACACTTACAGCACAGCTGTACGTCGACGATATTCTACGCCCCGTTTTGTTGCCCTTCATGGAAAGCCATCCTGGGCTTACATTTCGACATAATGACGAACCGCACGTGGCGAGAGTTTCTACTGCTTGTCTTGTGCTTGCCAAACCTTACTTGGCCAGCAAGAACGCCGGATCTCTCCCCAGTAGAGAACGTTTGGAGCATTATGGTTAGAGCCCTCCAACTAGCTCGGAATTCTGACTACGCAAATTGAGCAGAATCCCTCAGGAGGACATCCAGTAACTCTGTCAGTCAATGCAAAGCCGAATAACTGCTTGCATAAGGGCGAGAGGTGGACCAATGCATTATCGACTTGCTCAATTTGTGAAGCTCCATCTCTTGAATAAATGATCCATTTTTCTGAAACTAAAATCATTCGTTTGTCTGTAAATGTACATCACATTTACCAACTTCCATCCCATTCGGATAGTTCCTTTGTGCTACGTCGATCTTTTTCTCCTATGAGTGTAACTAGCTCTACGACGGATCGTGCGCTCCGCGGTCACCGCCTCTGGATTCATACACTACTGGCCATTAAAATTGCTACACTACGTAGACGACGTGCTACAGACGCGGAATTTAACAGACAGGAAGAAGATGCTGTGATATGCAAATGATTAGCTTTTCAGAACATTCACACAAGGTTGGCGCCGGTGGCGACATCTACAGCGTGCTGACATGGGGAAAGTTTCCAAACGATTTCTCATACACAGACAGCAGTTGACCGGCGTTGCCTGGTGAAACGTTGTTGTGATGCCTCGTGTAAGGAGGAGAAATGCGTACCATCGCGTTTCCGACTTTGATAAAGGTCGGATTGTAGCATATCGCGATTGCGGTTTATCGTATCGCGACATTGCTGGTCGCATTGGTCGAGATCCAATGACTGTTAGCAGAATATGGAATCGATGGGTTCAGGAGAGTATTACGGAACGCCGTGCTGGATCCCATCGGCCTCGTATCACTAGCAGTCGAGATGACAGGCATCTTATCCGCATGGCTGTAACGGATCGTGCAGCCACGTCTAGATCCCTGAGTCAACAAATGGGTACGTTAGCAAGACAACAACCATCTGCACGAACAGTTCGACGACGTTTGCAGCAGCATGGACTATCAGCTCGGAGACCATAGCTGCGGTTACCCTTGACGCTGCATCACAAACAGGAGCGCCTGCGATGGTGTGCTCAACGACGAACCCGGGTGCACTAATGGCAAAACGTCATTTTCTCGGATGAATCCAGGTTCTGTTTACAGCATCATGACTGTCGCATCCGTGTTTGGCAACATCGCGGTGAACGCACATTGGAAGCGTGTATTCGTCATCGCCATACTTGCGTATCACCCGGCGTGATGGTATGGGGTGCCATTGGTTACATGTCTCGGTCACCTCTTGTTCGCATTGACGCCACTTTGAGCAGTGGACGTTACATTTCAGATGTGTTACTTCCGTGGCTCTACCCTTCATTCGATCCCTGCGAAACCCTACATTTCAGCAGGGTAATGCACGACCGCATGTTGCAAGTTGCGGGCCTTTCTAGATACAGAAAATGTTAGACTGCTGCCCTGGCCAGCACATTCTCCAGATCTGTCACCAATTGAAAACGTGTGGTCAGTGGTGGCCGAGCAACTGGCTCGTCACAATACGCCAGTCACTGCTCTTGATGAACTGTGGTATGTTGAAGCTGCATGGGCAGCTGTACCTGTACACACCATCCAAGCTCTGTTTGACTCAATGCTCAGGCGTATCAAGGCAATTATTTTTATGGCCACAGGTGGTTGTTCTGGGTACTGATTTTTCAGGATGTATGCAC